>NC_081290.1:62767500-63392500 GCF_030435805.1 Mustela lutreola | reverse complement strand
CGAGACACCATCTCATATCCATTTAGATGCCTTTCATCAAATGAGTCAGACGTATTGGTGGTGGGAATGTAAAATATATGACTGCTATAGAGAACAGAATGGAGATTCTTCAAGAAATTAAAAATAGAACTACCATACAATCCACTTCTGGGTATATAATCAGAAGAACTGAAAGTGGGATCTGAAAGAGATCCATGATTATAGCATTCACAATAGCCATAATATGGGGTCAATACAAATGTCCATTCCTGGATGAACAAATAAACTGTGTGTGTGTATGTGTGTGTACAATATAAATATTACATATATCAGCATGTGATATATATTAGAATATATGTATATATATTCTAGAATATTATTCAGCCTTTAAAAGGAAGGGAATTCTTCTTTTGGTGAGTGCTGTGAAGTGTGTAAACCTGGTGATTCACAGACCTGTACCCCTGGGGATAAAAATATATGTTTATAAAAAATAAAAAATTATATTAAAATTTCAAAAAAAAAAAAAAAAAAGGAAGGGAATTCTGACATATACCATAGCATGGATGAATCTTGAGGACAACAGGTTAAGAGAAACAGGTGAGTCACAAAAATATAAATACTGTGTGAATCCACTTATGTAAGGTCCCTAGAATAAATTCAAAGAGGGAAAATAGACTAGACTGGGGGTTTCCAGGGGTTGGGGGGAAAGGGAGATAAAGAGTTAATCTTTAATGAGAACAGAGTTTCAATTCCAGTTTCACAAGACAAAATATGTTCTAGAGATTGGTTGTACAACATTGTGAATATACTTAATAATACTGGGCGTTATACTTAAAAATGTTTAAGATGGTACACTTTATGTGGTTTGTTTGTTTTTATCACAACTGGAAAATAAAAATAAAAACTCCACAGACAGCGTCTGCCTGAGGAGGTGCTCTGCAGATACTTATTAAGTGAAGAAAGGTAAGAATGCAGGAAGGCAGGAAGGCTAGGAAGGAGGGAGGGCGAGAGAATAACTGGGTGACTTGTACAATACACTCACTAGCCTGCATATTCCACAAACTTTTCCAAATCTCAGCTTTGGCTCCATATTACGTATGATCTTAAAATTAGTTAACCTCACTAGGACTCATTCTGACATCTGTTATATTTGGGTACCTCCCAATGGCCAGAATTCTTTCAGGAACTGAGATAATTAAGGCAGAACCTTCTGTAAATCACCACATTCAGTGAAAAGTTTGCCTACAGCCAACAGCAGCCATAGGAGGAGAAGCAAGAGCAGTCTGTGATGGTTGCACATTACAGAAGTACTGGGGTAAAAGACGTGGTATTTTTAAAATATTCATATTTTGGAAAACCTCTAAAAGAAGCCATTGAAGAGTACCCAGCATTCAAAATCATTGCATAAAATGGTAGCTCTATTTTTAATTTTTTGAGGAACCTCCACACTTTTTTCCAAAGTGGCTGCACCAACTTGCATTCCCACCAACACTGTAAGAGGGTTCCCCCTTCTCCACATCCTCTCCAACACTTGCTGTTTCCTGTCATGTTAATTTTGGCCATTCTAACTGATGTAAAGTGGTATCTCAATGTGGTTTTGATTTGAATCTCTCTGATGGCTAATGATGATGAACATTTTTTCATGTATCTGTTAGCCATTTGTATGTCTTCTTTGGAGAGGTGTCTGTTCAAGTCTTCTGTCCATTTTTTGACATGATTATCTGTTTTGTGTGTGTTGAGTTTGAGGGGTTCTTTATAGATCTTGAATACCAGACCTTTGTACATAGTGTCATTTGCAAATATCTTCTCCCATTCCATGGGGTGCCTTTTTGTTTTGTTGACTGTTTCCTTTGCTGTGCAGAAGGTTTTGATCTTGATTAAGTCCCCAAAGTTCATTTTTGCTTTTGTTTTCTTTGCATTTGGAGACATTTCTTGAAAGAAGTTGTTGTGGCTGATATTGAGGAGGTTACTGCCTATGTTTTCCTCTAGGACTTTAATGGATTCCTGTCTCACATTGAGGTCTTTTATCCTCATAGAGTTTATCTTTGTTTACAGTGTAAGGAAACAGTTGAGTTTCATTCTTCTATATAAAGCTGTCCAATTTTCCCGGCACCATTTATTGAAGAGACTGTCTTTTTTCCATTGGATATTTTTTCCCTACTGAGTATTTATCCCAAAGATACAGATGTAGTGAAAAGAAGGGTCATATGCACCCCCAATGTTCATAGCAGCAATGTCTGAAATACACAAGTTATGGAAAGAGCTGAGACGCTCTTCAGGGAAGAATGGATAAAGAAGATGTGGTCCATATACACAATGGAATATTACTCAGCCATCAAAAGGGATGAATACCCAGCTTTTGAATCAGCATGGATGGGACTGGAGGAGTTAATGCTGAGTGAAGTAAGTCAAGCAGAGAAAGTCAATTATCAGATAGTTTCACTTACTTGTGGAACATAAGGAATACCATGGAGGGCATTAGGAGAAGGGAGGGAGAAATGAAAAGGGGGCGGAATCAGAGGGGAAGATGAAACCAGGAGAGACTGTGGACTCTGAGAAACAAACAGCGTTTTAGAGAGGAGTGGGGTTGGGAGGATGGTTTGGCCCAGTGATGGGTATTAAGGAGGGAACGTATTTCTTGGAGCACTTGATGTTATATGTAAACAATGAATCTTGGAACACTGCATCAAAAACTAATGGCATACTGTATGGTAACTAAGATAACATAATAAAAAATAATATGCGGCAACATGGATGGAACCAAAGCGTATCATGCTTAGCGAAATAAGTCAAGCAGAGAAAGACAACTATCATATGATCTCCCTGATACGAGGAAGTGGTGATGCAACATGGGGGCTTAAGTGGGTAGGAGAAGCATAAATGAAACAAGATGGGATTGGGAGGGAGACAAACCATAAGTGACTCTTAATCTCACAAAACAAACTGAGGGTTGCTGGGGGGAGGGGGTTTGGGAGAAGGGGGTGGGATTATGGACATTGGGGAGGGTATGTGCTTTGGTGAGTGCTGTGAAGTGTGTAAACCTGGCAATTCACAGACCTGTACCCCTGGGGATAAAAACATATGTTTATAAAAATAAAAAAAAAATTATAAAAAAAAAAAAACAAAAAACCTTGACCTGCCCTCCTATAATTTTGTCATTCAAATGTACCCCTCCCTCATGATTCCTTAATTAACTTAACTTAACGTTGTCCCAAGGTGTTTTCACTTCTTGATGCCTATTTGAACTAAGGACAAACATCTTTAGGAGGGACAAATGATTAAAAAAATTATAATCGAAATTCAGGTAAATGTTTATAGATGAAAATAATGGGAAAATAATAGGAAGTGGGGAAACAATCCTCAAATTTTTTATTAGGCTAGTATCATTTTGATACCAAAGTCCGAAAAAGAACAGGCTCATTTATAAGCATGGTTAATGAAAAATTACTGAAACAGAAATAAAAAACAGCAGTGCATAGAAAAATAATACAAAAGGAACAAGTTCAAGAAATGGGCAGAAGACTTATTTCACTCAGCATAGTGAAATAAGTCAAGCAGAGAGAGTCAATTATCATATGGTTTCACTTATTTGTGGAGCATAACAAATAGCATGGAGGACATGGGGAGTTAGAGAGGAGAAGGGAGTTGGGGGAAATTGGAAGGGGAAGTGAACCATGAGAGACTATGGACTCTGAAAAACAATCTGAGGGGTTTCAAGTGGCGGCGGGGTAGGAGGTTGGGGTACCAGGTGGTGGTATTATAGAGGGCACAGATTGCATGGAGCACTGGGTGTGGTGCAAAAATAATAAATACTGTTATGCTGCAAATAAATAAAAAAAAGAAAGGAAAAGAAATGGGCAGAAGACTCCTCCAAAGAAGACATACAGATGGCTAACAGACACATGAAACAATGTTCAATATTACTTGTCACCAGGGAAATACAAATCAAAACCACACTGAGATACCGCCCTACACCATTTAGAATGACAAAAATTAATAAGCAGGAAACAAATGTTGGTGAGGATAGGATATGTAGGATGGGAAACTCTCTTACACTTCTGGTGGGAATGCAAGTTGGTGCAGCCACTTTGGGAAACAGTGTGGAGATTCCTCAAAAAGTTGAAAATAGAGCTACTCTGCCACCCAACAATTGCTCTACTAGGTGTTTACTCCAAAGATACAGATGTAGTGAAAATAAGGGGCATGTGCACCCCAATGTTCATAGCAGCAATGTCCACAATAGCCAAATTGTGGAGAAGCCAAGATTCCCTTCAACAGACAAATGGATAAAGAAGATGTGGTCCATATATACAATGGAATATTCCTCAGCCATCAGAAAAGATGAACACCCACCATTTGCACTGACTTGGGTGGAACTGGAGGGCATTATGCTGAGTGAAATAAGTCAAGCAGAGAAAGTCAATTATCATATGGCTTCACTCATACGTGAACATAAGGAATAGCATGGAGGACCATACAGGAAGGGAGGGAAAACCAAATGGGAAGAAATCAGAAAGGGAGACAAACCATGAGAGACTATGGACTCCGGAAAACAAACTGAGAGTTACATAAGGGAGGAGGATGGGAAGAGGTGGTAAATGGGCAATGGGTTTTACGAGGGCACATGTTGTGATGAGCACTGGGTGTTATATACAACTAATGAATCACCAAACACTACATCAAAAACTAATGATGTACTGTATGGTGACTAACATACACAATAAAAAAAAAAAAAAGAAAAAAGAAAAGAAATTCCATTTTGGGGTACTTATCCAAAGAAAACAAAAACAAGAACTCAAAAAGATATGTGCACTCCTGATGAATCACTAAACTCTACCTCTGAAATTAATAATACACTATATGTTAATTAAATTTAAATTTTAAAATTTATTCCTGTTTTTTTTCCAAAATTCATTGTTTGTGCACCACACCCAGTGCCCCATGCAATATGTGTGTGCCCTCCATGATACCCACCACCAGGCGAACCCAACCCCCCACCCCCTTCCCTTCCAAAACAAAACCGAACAAACCAAACAAACAAAAAAACCTGGAATCTAAAAATTTATTCCTAAAAAAATGATATGTGCACCCCTTTGCTCACTGTAGCATTATTCACAATAGTCAAGATATGGAAGCAACCTAAGTGTCCATCTATAGATGAATGGATAAAGATGATGTGGTGTATACACACACGCACACACACACACACACACACAATGGAATACTACTCAGCCATAAGCACATGAAATCTTGCCATTTGTAACAATATGGACTAACGTAGAGGGTACCATGGTTAAGTGTGATAAGTCATACAGAGAGCAAATACCATATGGTTTTGTTTTGCATACATGTGAAACCTAAACAAATGAAACAAGAAAAACAGAGTCACAGAAACAATCTGGTGGTTGCCAGAGGGCAAGGGTTTGGTGAAATAAGGGAAGGAGAATAAAAGGTACAAACGTATAGTTACAAAATAAATAAGACACAGCATGCAATATACAGCATAGGGAATATAGTTAGTAATAGTATAATAACTTTATGTGGTGATATGACAGCTAGATTATCAAGTCTATGTTATATTCATCATGGTGGTCACTTTAAAATGTATATAAATGTCAAATCACTATATAAACACCTGAAACAAATATAATACTACATATCAACTATACTGCAATAAAAATAAATTAATAAATGTAAAAAATAATATTGTGAAGATGATATGCACTAAAAATAATTGAGTTGTATACTTTACATAGGTGAATTGATATGTCAATGAAGCTATTATAAAACAACAACAAAACCCATCAATGTAATAACCCACAGTAACAGAGCAAAGGAGAAAAACCATGATATAGTTTAAATACATTCAGGAAAATTATATGATGAGATTCAACACTCATTCGTAATAATAACAAACCATATACTAGGAATTTGTCTGATAAGGGTTTTTTTCTGGAAACCTATGGCAAAAAATATATTAGAACCATTCTATTTAAGATTGGGACTAAAACATTGTACAGAGATCCCAGTTAAGAACATTATGGTGAGAAAAAGTGAAAACTGTAAGAACTATTGAGGGATAAACAAAACCATCATTTATTTTTTAAATTAAATTAAATTAAATTAATTTTTTTTAGTGATCCATAATTCATTGTCTATGTACCACACCCAGTGCTACATGCAATACATGCCCTCCTTTTTTTTAAAAATTTTTTAAAATTTATTTTCAAAATAACAGTATTTATTGTTTTTGTACCACACCCAGTGCTCCATGTAATCCGTGCCCTCTATAATACCCACCACCTGGTACCCCAACCTCCCACCCCCCCGCCCCCGCTTCAAAACCCTCAGATTGTTTTTCAGAGTCCATAGTCTCTCATGGTTCACCTCCCCTTCCAATTTCCCCAAACTCCCTTCTCCTCTCTAACACCCCTTGTCCTCCATGCTATTTGTTATGCTCCACAAATAAGTGAAACCATATGATAATTGACTCTCTCGGCTTGACTTATTTCACTCAGCATAATCTCTTCCAGTCCCGTCCATGTTGGTACAAAAGTTGGGTATTCCTCCTTTCTGATGGAGGCATAATACTCCATAGTGTATATGGACCACATCTTCCTTATCCATTCGTCCGTTGAAGGGCATCTTGGCTCTTTCCACAGTTTGGTGACCGTGGCCATTGCTGCTATGAACATTGGGGTACAGATGGCCCTTCTTTTCACGACATCTGTACCTTTGGGGTAAATACCCAGTAGTGCAATTGCAGGGTCATAGGGAAGCTCTATTTTTAATCTCTTAAGGAATCTCCACACTGTTTTCCAAAGTGGTTGCACGAGATACCACCTTACACTAGTCAGAATGGCCAAAATCAACAAGAAACAGTAAGTGCTGGAGAGGATGTGGATAAAGGGGAATCTTCTTACACTCTTGGTGGCAAAACCATCATTATTTGCAGATAATATGTTTGCTTACTTAGAAAAACCCCAAAGAATCGAATACAAATTTTTAGAATGGTTCTGCATATAAGATCAGGAAAGGAAAATAAATTGCATTATAGTTACCAGCAACAAATAATCAATTTTAGTATATGTGCTGCCGAAGCGAGCACCAAATAATCAGAATATTAAGGACAGAACGTGATGTGATGAGCACTGGATATCATATACAACTTATGAATCATTGAACACTACATCTGAAACTAATATTGTACTATATGTTGGCTCATTGAATTTAAATTTAAAATAATTTAAAAAATAATATATAGTTTTAAAAAGATACACAAACATAAGACACCAAATTTAAGATACACAAATAAATTCCACAATTGACATATAATTGTTTATGAGGAAAATTGTTTATGGAGAAAATTAGAACACTTGATGAAAGAAAGGCATTATAAAAACCATAAATAAATGGAGAGAAATAACATGTTCATGGATTCAATAACATAAAAATGTCAGCTTTCCTCAAATTAATCTATAAATTCAATGTGTTTCCTGTCAAAACTCAGGAGTTCTAATGGAACTAGACAAATTGATTGTAAAGTCTTTATGGAAATAAAAAAGAGTGACAATATCCAAGATAAAATCTGAAGATACACAGGATGGAAAATCTTTACCAATGAGAACCTAAAGCGTATTATTAAAAAAAAGCTATAATTAGAAAGGGCAAGCATTTGGTGGAGGAATAAACAGACCAGAGGACCAGACCCAAGCACATGTGTAGAGTGACAAAGGTGGCATCTGTGGATCAGTGAAGACAGATGAGAAAAAGCACAACCAACAAAGAAGATTGACAAATTTACCATATTAAAGCTGAAACTTCAATGTGTCAAAATGTAGGATAAAAAAAGTAAAAAAAATCTTGGATATCAGCCCTTTGTCTGTACTGTCATTTGTGAATATCTTCTCCCATTCTGTGAGTTGCCTCTTTGTTCACTGTTTCCTTTGTTGTGCAGAAGATTTTGATCTTGATGTTCATCTTCATTAGCCATCAGGGAGATTCAAATCAAAACCACATTGAGATATCACTTTACACCAGTTAGAATGGCCAAAATTAGCAAGGCAGTAAACAATATGTGTTAGACAGGATGTGGAGAAAGGAGAAACCTTTTACACTGCTGGTGGGAATGCAAGTTGGTGCAGCCACTTTGGAAAACAGTGTGGAGATTCCTTAAGAGATTAAAAATAGAGATCCCCTATGACCCTGCAACAGTGCTCCTGGGTATTTACCCCAAAGATACAGATGTAGTGAAAAGAAGGGCCATCTGTACCCCAATGTTCATAGCAGCAATGGCCACAGTCACCAAACTGTTGAAAGAACCAAGATGCCCTTCAGTGGACGAATGGATAAAGAAGATATGGTCCATTATATACTAAGGAGTGTTATGCGTCCATCAGAAAGGATGAATACCCAACGTTTGTATCAACATGGGAGGAGATTATGCTGAGTGAAATAAGTCAAGCAGAGACTTCATATGGTTTTGTTTGTTATCATATGGTTTTGTTTATTTATGGAGCACAAGGAATAACACACACAGGACATGGGGAGATGGGGAGGAGATGTGAGTTGGGGGAAAACAGAGGGGGAGATGGATCATAAGAGACTGTGGACTCTGAGAAACAAACTGAAGGTTTTGGAGGGGAAGTGGGTCAGGGTTTGGGTGAGCCTGGTGGTGGGTATTATGGAGGACACGTATTGCATGGGGCACTGGGTGTGGTGCATAAACAGTGAATTCTAGAACACCGAAAATAAATTTTAAAAGAAGTAAAAAAATAAAATAAGCTATAGACTTGAAGAACATATCTGCAGTGTTCCTGGCTGACAAAAGATTCATATTCAGGTTGTACAAAGAGCTCTATATGTTAATAAGGAAAAACAAAAACAATGGTCCAGAAAGAATTTTCAAGTGTAAAATGGGTACACCACAAATTCTCAGCTAGGGTATAAAAAGTCCTAAGAGACTTCCTGTAACTTCAATGTCAAAAATAATCCAGAAACACTGTAACATAGTAGCTTTTCCAAACCATGAGAAAGAGCTGAGGTGTAAAAGGAATGTGAGTTACATTCCAGAAAGTGATGGGCCAGCACAGGACAGGAAAACAACACAGCAGTCCTCATGCCTGGCAGAATACCAGAAGAAGGAGAACCCCATCACAGATGGGAGCAGAGAGAAATTAATTAAAGCTTTAGTGAACTTGGAACAGCCGTGTATAGGTTGATACAATGGATTACAATCTAAGAAGCACCAGCCACAGAGCGTGTCTGCATCTATCCGCCAACTGTGTCCCAGGGGTTTATGTCAAAGTTTTGCTCAGGGGAGAGACAGCAAAGGATGAGGGCTGAGAGGCACTTCCTCTAAGAGGCACACAGGGCCTCCCACAAGTTCATTACAGTTGATCTCTGAAAGTAACACAACAGAAGAGCTGAGAAGAGACATATCACAGGCATGCCAGACAGGAGGGACAGGGGCAGGAGAAACCACTCTGAGGCACTCAGTGTGGAGGGACATCTCCTGAGGCACATAAATCTTGGGGTAGTTCTGGAGGAGAAAGACAACCTCTCAGGGATACAAAAAGCTAGAAGCCAGGCTGTAAAGCCAAGAGAGAAATCTCCCATGGCCCAGGAAGCTGGCAGCTCAGCTTAAGTAGAAAAAGGTTTCCAGAATCCCACCAGTGCTCAGTCTCTGAGTACAATAGAAAAGGAAGTCTTGACCCCTTAGTCAAAACATTTGAAGCCAGGAGTGCACTGAGTCAAATTAAACTCTAAGAAAGCTGACATCCCACCCAGCTAGAGATCAGATTACTTCAGTCTATTATTCATTAATCTATAAACATCCACTTTTCTGGACAAAAATATTACTTAATTCTGTATCCTTCTTTTTTTTTTTTTTTTTTTTGCAACACTATTCTTTTATTTCTAGCTGTTAGATTGGACCAAGTGGAAGAAAAATAATTTATATTTAATATTAGCAGATATCATTAATTAAAGTGAAGGGGTTTCAAGATTTAAGATTGATGCAGAAACTCAAAGCTATAATTTATTTCTTAATTTAGGAGCATGGATTCTAAAATACTGGTGCTTCATCTGCCTTACCAAATTATGGACTATAATTTTAGGAGAAACTTATGATGATCTGGCTGTAGCATCAAACCCACCCAACCCACTTCTGAGCAGTGTAATCCAGGCTTCTATGCCCTGAGACACTAGTCCTCTCTTCCTATCCTTCTCTTGTCACCCCAGCACCAAACCATGCCCAGCTCTTTCTTTTCTGTCACATACAAATGGCTATCAGACACATGAAAAAATGTTCATCATTGCTAGCCATCAGGAAGATTCAAATTAAAACCACACTAAGATATCACCTTAACACCAGTTAGAATGGCCAAAATTAGCAAGACAGGAAACAACATGTGTTGGAGAGGATGTGGAGAAAGGGGAACGCTCTTACACTATTAGTGGGAATGCAAGTTGGTGCAGCCAATTTGGAGAACAGTGTGGAGATTCCTCAAGAAATTAAAAATAGAACTCCCCTATTGCACTACTGGGTATTTACCCTAAAGATATAGATGTAGTGAAAAGAAGGGCCATCTATACTCCAGTGCTTATAGCAGCAATGGCCACGGTCGCCAAACTATGGAAAGAACCAAGATGCCCTTCAACGGACGAATGGATAAGGAAGATGTATCTATTATTCTTGTTCAAAATTTCTTTGGGTGCAATATAATATTAGAAAACACACAAAAAATTAAAAAAATATATATTTATGGTTGAGGAAATCGTATATGGCAGCACATAAAGACATAGCCCAGAAGGTGGATTTATCAGAGAGATGTTTTAAAGTAATTAAGGTAAAAGTGCTAAGTGATTTCATGTAAAAGACAGACAACATGTGTAAGAAGACGGAGAATTTCACAGAGTTGACTGTAAAAATTGAGCCAAATGGAGAAGTTAGACATAACTGATATATCAAAAGTAAAGGACCATTAGATCAGCCTAAGAACAAACTTGATTAAAATCAGGTAATTTTAAGTAAGAGAAATAGGAAGACCCAAACTGATATATACACGTGCAAAAACAAGGGATAAAGAAACAAACAAACAAAAAACAAACAAACAACAACAACAACAAAACACCAGAAGCTCAAGGTCCGAGGAATGACATCAGTGGATTAACATCCAGTGATAAGGGTCATGGAAAAAGAGGAGAGAGAACAAGGAAGAACAATTTGAAAAGAAAATGAGTAAGAGGCTGCACGAACCCCAAGAAGGGTAAATACAATGAAAGCAGGCATAGGCATATGAGAATCAAACATCTCAAAGCCAAAGAGAAAGAGAAGCATGAGAAACAAACTGAGGGTTTGGGAGGGGTTGGGGGTGGGAGGCTGGTTGAGCCTGATGGTGTGTATTATGGAGGGCAGGTATTGCATGGAGCACTGGGTGTGGTGCATAAACAATGAATTCTTGAACACTGAAAAGAAATTTAAAAAATAAATAAAAATTAAAAAAAGAGAGAGAGAGAGAGAGAGAGAGAAGCATGTAACAGCGGGTGGGGAGCCATACGGGATGGCAGGTACAGTAAACTCTCCCATGAATGCAGCTGAATTCTTGTTAAGAACAATGGAGACCAGAAGACAGGAGAGTATGTTTAATGTGCTGAAAAAAAAAAAAAAAACCCACAAGTCAACAGAAAACACACCCGATAAAAATACCATTCATAAAAAAAGGCAAAATAAAAACATTCCCAGAAAAATGCTGAGGGAATTAGTCTTTGGCATACCTGCATCTAAAAAATACTAAAAGCTGAGCTAAAAGAAGGCTGTAGAGAAATGATACCAGATGGAAAACCAGATCAGCAAGAAGGAATGAAGAGCACCAAAAAGAATGACATATTGGTAAATATAAAATAAATAAAAATTTTTTAAAAAATCACATAACTACCTGTCTAGGTAACATACATCCTTAAAAGCCATCAACTATTTAAAATGAAATAATGACTGTGGGACTTAAGAGCAGATATGGAAACGGGGGATCTGGGTGCCTCAGTCAGTTAAGCATCTGACTCTTGATTTTGGCTCAGTTCATGATCTCAGGGTTGTGAGATGGAGCCCTGTGTTAGGCTCTGTGCTAGGCATGAAGCCTGCTTTAGACTCTATCTCTCTCTCTAAAAGAAAAGAGCATATATGGAAACATACTATAGGACAACAAAGGCCAAGTGCAGGAGGGGGTCAGCGATATCTTAATAGTGTAAGGTTCTCATGTCGCTAATTCAGACTATAATAAAATCTGAAGGCAGACTGTGATAACTTAAAGATGTATAAATTAATCTCTAGCCATTAAAAACTGCTATAGGGAAAAAGTCAATAGAGATGATAGAGTGGAATAAAATACTATGCTATTCATCCAACAGAGAGCAAAAAAAGATAATAATGAATGGGATAAATATTAAAAAAATATTTATCTGTTAGGAGACTTAAATCTAACCATATGAGTTAACTACCTTAAATGCAAATTGTAGAATAGGAGTCAAGATGGCGGAGAAGTAGCAGGCTGAGACTATTTCAGCTAGCCGGAGATCAGCTAGATAGCTTATCTAAAGATTGCAAACACCTGAAAAATCCATCGGCCGATTGAAGAGAAGAAGAACAGCAATTCTGGAAACAGAAAAACAACCACTTTCTGAAAGGTAGGACCGGTGGAGAAGTGAACCCAAAGCGACAGGAAGATAGACCTCGGGGGGAGGGGCCGGCTCCCGGCAAGCGGCGGAGCAACCGCGCACAAAATCAGGACTTTTAAAAGTCTGTTCCGCTGAGCGACATCGCTCCAGAGGCTAAACCGGGGCGAAGCCCACACGGGGTCAGTGTGGCCTCAGGTCCCGCAGGGTCACAGAAGGATCGGGGGTGTCTGAGTGTCCACAGCTTGCAGGTATTGGAACGGGAAAGCCGGCTACAGAGACAGAGCCGACAGTAAGCTCGCAGCTCGGGGTGACCTTGAACCGGTCGCAGGCTCGGTGAGCTCGGAGCGCGGCTGGAGGTCAGGCAGACGGGAGTAACTGGGCGCTGTTCTCTGAGGGCGCACTGAGAGTGCGGCCCTGGGCTCTCGGCTCCTCCAGGCTGGAGACCAGGAGGCCGCCATTTCTATTTCTGTGGGAACAAAAGCTCCTGAAAGCAAACCCGAGAGGATTACTCACCCGCCTGGGGCAAAGACACTTGAGAATCACTACAACAGGCCCCTCCCCCAGAAGATCAACAAGAAATCCAGCCAAGACCAAGTTCACCTACCAAGGAGTGCGGCTTCAATACCAAGGAGAGCAGCAGAATTCCAGAGGAGGAGAAAGCCAAGCACGGAACTCATGGCTTTTTCCCTGTGATTTTTTTTAGTCTTGCAGTTAATTTAATTTTTTTCTCTTTCATTGTTTTTTTCTCGCCTTCGGGTAAATTTTTTTTTTTAAACTGTTAAAGAGAATTTTTTAACGATTTTTTACTAGTTTATCTAATATATATATATATTTTCTTTTTTACATTTTTTAGGTGTTGTCTTTTTTAAAAATTCTTTTCTTTTCTTTTTTCTTTTTTTTCTTTCTTCCTTTTTGAACCTCGTTTTATCCCCTTTCTCCCCCCTCACGATTTTGGATCTCTTCTAATTTGGTTAAAGCATATTTTCCTGGGGTTGTTGCCACCCTTTTAGTATTTTACTTGCCCCTTCATATACTCTTATCTGGACAAAATGACAAGACGGAAAAATTCAACACAAAAAAAAGAACAAGAGGCAGTACCGAAGGCTAGGGACCTAATCAATACAGACATTGGTAATATGTCAGATCTAGAGTTCAGAATGACAATTCTCAAGGTTCTAGCCGGGCTCGAAAAAGGCATGGAAGATATTAGAGAAACCCTCTCGAGAGATATAAAAGCCCTTTCTGGAGAAATAAAAGAACTAAAATCTAACCAAGTTGAAATCAAAAAAGCTATTAATGAGGTGCAATCAAAAATGGAGGCTCTCACTGCTAGGATAAATGAGGCAGAAGAAAGAATTAGTGATATAGAAGACCAAATGACAGAGAATAAAGAAGCTGAGCAAAAGAGGGACAAACAGCTACTGGACCACGAGGGGAGAATTCGAGAGATAAGTGACACCATAAGACGAAACAACATTAGAATAATTGGGATTCCAGAAGAAGAAGAAAGAGAGAGGGGAGCAGAAGGTATACTGGAGAGAATTATTGGGGAGAATTTCCCCAATATGGCAAAGGGAACGAGCATCAAAATTCAAGAGGTTCAGAGAATGCCCCTCAAAATCAATAAGAATAGAGCCACACCCTGTCATCCAATAGTAAAATTTACAAATCTCAGTGACAAAGAGAAAATCCTGAAAGCAGCCCGGGAAAAGAAGTCAGTAACATACAATGGTAAAAATATTAGATTAGCAGCTGACTTATCCACAGAGACCTGGCAGGCCAGAAAGAGCTGGCATGATATTTTCAGAGCAATAAACGAGAAAAACATGCAGCCAAGAATACTATATCCAGCTAGGCTATCATTGAAAATAGAAGGAGAGATTAAAAGCTTCCAGGACAAACAAAAACTGAAAGAATTTGCAAATACCAAACCAGCTCTACAGGAAATATTGAAAGGGGTCCTCTAAGCAAAGAGAGAGCATACAAGTGGTAGATCAGAAAGGAACAGAGACCATATACAGTAACAGTCACCTTACAGGCAATACAATGGCACTAAATTCATATCTCTATTAAGATATGAATTGTTAATGGGCTAAATGCCCCTGTTAAAAGACACAGGGTATCAGAATGCATAAAAAAACAAAACCCATCTATATGTTGCCTCCAAGAAACTCATTTTAAGCCCGAAGACACCTCCAGATTTAAAGTGAGGGGGTGGAAAAGAATTTACCATGCTAATGGACATCAGAAGAAAGCAGGAGTGGCAATCCTTATATCAGATCAATTAGATTTTAAGCCAAAGACTATAATAAGAGATGAGGAAGGACACTATATCAACTCAAAGGGTCTGTCCAACAAGAAGATTTAACAATTTTAAATATCTATGCCCCCAACGTGGGAGCAGCCAACTATATAAACCAATTAATAACAAAATCAAAGAAACACATCAACAATAATACAATAATAGTAGGGGACTTTAACACTCCCCTCACTGAAATGGACAGATCATCCAAGCAAAAGATCAGCAAGGAAATAAAGGCCTTAAATGACACACTGGACCAGATGGACATCACAGATATATTCAGAACATTTCATCCCAAAGCAACAGAATACACATTCTTCTCTAGTGCACATGGAACATTCTCCAGAATAGATCACATCCTTGGTCCTAAATCAGGACTCAACCGGTATCAAAAGATTGGCATCATTCCCTGCATATTTTCAGACCACAATGCTCTAAAGCTAGAACTCAACCACAAAAGGAAGTTTGGAAAGAACCCAAATACATTGAGACTAAACAGCATCCTTCCAAAGAATGAATGGGTCAACCAGGAAATTAAAGAAGAATTGAAAAAAATCATGGAAACAAATGATAATGAAAATACAACGGTTCAAAATCTGTGGGACACAACAAAGGCAGTCCTGAGAGGAAAATATATAGCGGTACAAGCCTTTCTCAAGAAACAAGAAAGGTCTCAGGTACACAACCTAACCCTACACCTAAAGGAGCTGGAGAAAGAACAAGAAAGAAACCCTAAACCCAGCAGAAGAGAAATCATAAAGATCAGAGCAGAAATCAATGAAATAGAAACCAAAAAAACAATAGAACAAATCAACGAAACTAGGAGGTGGTTCTTTGAAAGAATTAATAAAATTGATAAACCCCTGGCCCGACTCATCAAAAAGAAAAGAGAAAGGACCCAAATAAATAAAATCATGAATGAAAGAGGAGAGATCACAACTAACACCAAAGAAATACAAACTATTATAAGAACATACTATGAGCAACTCTACGCCAATAAATTTGACAATCTGGAAGAAATGGATGCATTCCTAGAAACATATAAATTACCACAACTGAATCAGGAAGAAATAGAAAGCCTGAACAGACCCATAACCAGTAAGGAGATTGAAATAGTCATCAAAAATCTCCAAACAAACAAAAGCCCAGGGCCAGACGTCTTCCCGGGGGAATTCTACCAAACATTTAAAGAAGAACTAATTCCTATTCTCCTGAAACTGTTCCAAAAAATAGAAATGGAAGGAAAACTTCCAAACTCATTTTATGAGGCCAGCATCACCTTGATCCCAAAATCAGACAAGGATCCCATCAAAAACGAGAACTGCAGACCAATATCCTTGATGAACACAGATGCGAAAATACTCAACAAAATACTAGCCAATGGGATTCAACAGTACATTAAAAGGATTATTCACCACGACCATGTGGGATTTATTCCAGGGCGGCAAGGTTAGTTCAACATCCGCAAATCAGTCAATGTGATACAACACATCAATAAAAGAAAGAACAAGAACCATATGATACTCTCAATAGATGCTGAAAAAGCATTTGACAAAGTACAGCATCCCTTCCTGATCAAAACTCTTCAAAGTGTAGGGATAGAGGGCACATACCTCAATATCATCAAAGCCATCTATGAAAAACCGACCGCAAATATCATTCTCAATGGAGAAAAACTGAAAGCTTTTCCGCTAAGGTCAGGAACACGGCAGGGATGTCCATTATCACCACTGCTATTCAACATCATACTAGAGGTCCTAGCCTCAGCAATCAGACAACAAAAGGAAATTAAAGGCATCCAAATCGGCAAAGAAGAAGTCAAATTATCACTCTTCGCAGATGATATGATACTATATGTGGAAAACCCAAAAGACTCCACTCCAAAACTGCTAGAACTTATACAGGAATTCAGTAAAGTGTCAGGATATAAAATCAATGCACAGAAATCAGTTGCATTTCTCTACACCAACAGCAAGACAGAAGAAAGATAAATTAAGAAGTCAATCCCATTTACAATTGCACCCAAAACCATAAGATACCTAGGAATAAACCTAACTATACAGGCACAGAATCTATACTCAGAAAACTATAAAGTACTCATGAAAGAAATTGAGGAAGACACAAAGAAATGGAAAAATGTTCCATGCTCCTGGATTGGAAGAATAAATATTGTGAAAATGTCTATGCTACGTAAAGCAATCTACATATTTAATGCAATTCCTATCAAAGTATCATCCATCTTTTTCAAAGAAATGGAACAAATAATGCTAAAATTTATATGCAACCAGAAAAGACCTCGAATAGCCAAAGGGATATTGAAAAAGAAAGCCAACGTTGGTGGCATCACAATTCTGGACTTCAAGCTCTATTACAAAGCTGTCATCATCAAGACAGCATGGTACTGGCACAAAAACAGACACATAGATCAATGGAACAGAATAGAGAGCCCAGAAATAGACCCTCAACTCTATGGTCAACTAATCTTCGACAAAGCAGGAAAGAATGTCCAATGGAAAAAAGACAGCCTCTTCAATAAATGGTGCTGGGAAAATTGGACAGCCACATGCAGAAAAATGAAATTGGACCATTTCCTTATACCACACACAAAAATAGACTCAAAATGGATGAAGGACCTCAATGTGCGAAAGGAATCCATCAAAATCCTTGAGGAGAACACGGGCAGCAACCTCTTCGACCTCTGCCGCAGCAACATCTTCCTAGGAACAACGCAAAAGGCAAGGGAAGCAAGGGAAAAAATGAACTATTGGGATTTCATCAAGATCAAAAGCTTTTGCACAGCAAAGGAAACAGTTAACAAAATCAAAAGACAAGTGACAGACTGGGAGAAGATATTTGCAAACGACATATCAGATAAAGGACTAGTGTCCAGAATCTATAAAGAACTTAGCAAACTCAACACCCAAAGAACAAATAATCCAATCAAGAAATGGGCAGAGGACATGAACAGACATTTCTGCAAAGAAGACATCCAGATGGCGAACAGACACATGAAAAAGTGCTCCATATCACTCGGCATCAGGGAAATACAAATCAAAACCACAATGAGATATCACCTCACACCAGTCAGAATGGCTAAAATCAACAAGTCAGGAAATGACAGATGCTGGTGAGAATGCGGAGAAAGGGTAACCCTCCTACACTGTTGGTGGGAATGCAAGCTGGTGCAACCACTCTGGAAAACAGCATGGAGGTTCCTCAAAATGTTGAAAATAGAACTGCCCTATGACCCAGCAATTGCACTATTGTGTATTTACCCTAAAGATACAAACGTAGTGATCCAAAGGGCACGTGCACCCGAATGTTTATAGCAGCAATGTCCACAATAGCCAAACTATGGAAAGAACCTAGATGTCCATCAACAGATGAATGGATCAAGAAGATGTGGTATATATACACGATGGAATACTATGCAGCCATCAAAAGAAATGAAATCTTGCCATTTGCGACAACATGGATGGAACTAGAGCGTATCATGCTTAGCGAAATAATTCAAGCAGAGAAAGACAACTATCATATGATCTCCCTGATATGAGGAAGTGGTGATGCAACATGGGGGCTTAAGTTGGTAGGAGAAGAATAAATGAAACAAGATGGGATTGGGAGGGAGACAAATCACAAGTGACTCAATCTCACAAAACAAACTGAGGGTTGCTGGGTGAGGGGGTTTGGGAGAAGGGGGTGGGATTATGGACATTGGGGAGGGTATGTGCTTTGGTGAGTGCTGTGAAGTGTGTAAACCTGGTGATTCACAGACCTGTACCCCTGGGGATAAAAAATATATGTTTATAAAAAATAAAAAATTAATAAAAAAATGAAAAAAATAAATAAAAATAATAATCATAAAAATAAAAAAGAGGAAAAAAAATGCAAATTGTACTAAATATTTCAACCGAAAGGAAGAAATTGTCAGAATGATTAATAAAGCAAAACCCAACTACGTGGTTGATTATAAAAATACACTTTAGGGGCACCTAGGGGGCTCAGTCAGTTGGCGTTTGACTTAGTTTCAGCTCAGGTCTTGGTCTCAGGGTTGTGAGACTGGGTGTGGAATCTGCTTGGGATTCTCTCCATTTCCCTCTTCCTCCCGCTTTGCCCCTCTCCCTACTTGTGTGCTGTCTCTCTCTACTTCTCTCTAAAATGCATAAATAAAATCAGAGAAGAAAGAAACACTTTATAGAAAAAAAGAAACACTTTATAGAAAAGCCAAGAAAAGTTTAGAGTAAAAGGATAGAAAAATATGTATACTGAAAATCTCACCTTAAAATAAATGTAACATATATTTTATATCAGACAAAGCAAATTTTAAGATAAAGAAAATTACCCGAGATAAGACATTTCACAATGATAAAAGGATAAGTTCTCTAAGAAAACAGGTAATTCTCAGTACATATACACCTAATAAAAGAGCTTCAAGATGCATGAAACAATCTGATAAAATTAAAGAAAGAATATACAAATTCACAAATACATGTGCAGATTTTAACAGCCTTTCTCGATAATTTTTAAAACAAACAGACCAAAGAATCAAGGATTAAGAAGCCTTTAACAAACTAATTGACTGATTGACCCGATTGCCATTTGTAGAATGCTGTGTTCAGTAGCTCAGAACACTTCTTCATTCCGCGTGCACATGGAATATCCCCCAAGATGGACCACATCATAGGCCATAAAACAAGCCTAAATAAGTATCAAAGGGTTGAAATTAAATAGGCTATATTCTTTGATCATCACAGAATCAATGAGAAGGCAAGAACAGAGAATTCTCTGAAAAATCATCGGCAACAACATGGATGGACCTAGAGGGCATTATGCTGAGTGAAATAAGTCAGGCGGAGAAAGACAAAGACATGACTTCACTTACAAGTGGGATTTAAGGCACAAATGAGCAAACAAAGGAAAAGAGTCAAAGAGAGAAGACAGACTCTTAAGTACAGAGAACCAACTGGCAACTTCCTATCTGCATCCTATGATGCTGGTCCAGTCCCTGGCATACATCTGGAGCTGGGTACACACTTGTCAAATGAATGAATAAATGAATGGATGATTTATCATGGCCCACCTTCTAAATGCTTAATTCCTTCCACTTGCTTAAGTCATGCCTGAATCTATGACATCCAGTGGACACTCACTGGGCACCACCAGGACCAGTGATAGATGTGTGCCCATTTCCCCAACCCCATCCCATCGAGGCTTGCCTTCCTCCCCCCCCGACCCCACCCCCGGCACTGTCCTGAGCAGTCACTCTGCCCACAGACCAGCTGCTCCAGTCATCTCATCCCACTATTATGCCATCTGACTTGCCTCAGCCTTCCCTTACTAAAGAGACGATTCAATTCCTTAGACCTAATTTATGGCCCCTTTTCACACTTTATCTTCTTTCAGTGCAATGTCCTAACAGGAGTCTTCCCAGAGTTGACCCCATTTCTGCCATGAAGGTCTATACAGAGCAGAACCCCATGGTACAGTCACCGACCTTAATTTGTTTGCTGCTTCTCTACCCCATCCTCAGAGGACTAATGCCTTCCTCCTCTGTGCCCAGGTACGAACCTTTACAATGCTTCCTGCAAACATTGACTACAGATGTGCACTAACCTGCCTGCTGATCCATCTGCATCCATCACAAGACAAAGCTCCTTAATTTAATACTCTGTCAGAAAGCCTTGTTAAGTGCTGGCCTCACCATGGCTGGTAGGGCTCACCTGTAATTCCTTTATCTCCAGAAGGTCACCAGCACTTGACAGGAGCAGACATCAGAACATGTCTACTCGGAGAATGAATCAATAAGCACCTCCTGGGGAATGACTGTGTGTGGCAATGTTTTTATTAAATTAAATGTTTTATGAACTATTGCCAAGTCAGCTCTTCCCACCATTTTCTGGGCAATTAATTGCTTGATTCTAAATGCTGAACTTAATACTTATTATAATGAAATTGCCAGGTTTGAACCTAGGATTGAAACCAAAACAGATACAAGTAAATCTCATTTTTTCTTTCTTCTTTTATTAAATTATTTTTTATTATGTTCAATTAGCCAACATAAAATACATCATTATTTTTGATGTAGTGTTCAATGATTCATTAATTGCATCTAACACCAGTGCTTATTGCAGAATGTGACCTCCTTAATGCCCATTACCCAGTTACTGGATCCCCCAACCCATGTCCCCTCTGAGACCCTCAGGTTGTTTTCCAGAGTCCAGAGTCCCTCGTGGTTTGTCTCCCTCTCTGATTTCTTGCCATTCAATTTTCCCTCACTTCCCCGGTCCTCCATGCTATTCCTTATATTACACAAATGAGTGAAACCAAATGATAATTGTCTTTCCCTGCTTGACTTATTTCACTTAGCATAATCCCTTCCAGTTCCACCCATGTTGATGCAAATGGTGGGTATTCATCCTTTCTAATGGCTCAGTAATATTCCACTTTTTTCTATCCACAGTTTTTAAAAAAACCCTTTAAAAAGGATACCACTCTAAACTTCTGTAGGGCACTGAATTATGCCCCAACCAAATGACATGTCCATGTGAAATCTGTGACTGTGGAAAGAAAAGAGTGTTTGCAGATGTAATTAAGTGAAGAATTTCATGGTGAGATCATCCTGACTGAGGATGGGCTCAAAATCCAATGAAATGTCTTCATAAGAGACAAAAAAGAAAAGAAACAAAGACATAGCCATGGGAAGACAGAAAGAGAGACAGGCTGGTGGGGGAACGAGCCCAGGAGCACCTGGAGCCCCAGAAGCTGGGAGAGGAAGGAGGGAGCCTCGCCTGGAGCCTCAGAGGGAGCACAGACATGCTGACACCTTGATTTCAGACTTTCTCCACAACTGTGTGGGAAACATGTCTGTTGTTTTACCACATCCAGTGTGTGGTATGGTGGCCACAAGAAACCAGTCTAATGTTTTGCATTTCTTTTTCTGTTTCCATCAAAGAATCACACAATCACAGAATGTGAGCTTTAAAAACCTTGGATATTTTAAAATTAAACTCTTTGTTAAATTCTTTACTTAAACTCAATTTAGTTAACATATACTGTATTATTAGTTTCAGGAGCAGAATTTAGTGATTCATCAGCTGCATATAACACCTAGTGCTAGTGACATCACATCCCTCCTAATGCCCATCACCCCAATATCCATTCCCACCACCTGCACTCCTCCAGCAATCTTTAGTTTGTTTCCTAGAGATAAATATACCTTATGATTTGCCTCCCTCTCTGATTTCATCTTATATTATTTTTCCTTCCCTTCTCCTACGTTCATCAGTTTTGTGTCTTAAATTCTACATATGAGTGAAATCATATGGTATTTGTCTTTCTTGGACTTACATCATTTAGCATAGTACCCTCTAGTTCCATCAACATTGTTGCAAATGGCAAGATTTCATTCTTTTTGATACCTGAGTAATATTCCATGGTGTGTGTGTGTGTGTGTGTGTGTGTGTGTGTGTATACACACCACACTTCTTCTTTATCCATTCATCTGATGGAAATCCGAGCTTTTCCATAGTTTGGCTATTGTGGGCACAGTTGATATAAACATTGGGGTGCAGATGCCTCTTAAAATAATTATGTTTGTATACAATAAATACCTAGAACTGCAATTGCTGGGCAACAGGATAACTCTATTTTTAACTTCTTGAGGAAGAAGCTCCATTCTGTTTTCCAGAGTGGCTGTACCAGCTTGCATTCCCACTAGCAGTCTAAGAGGGTTCCTCTTTCTCTGCATCCTTGCCAATATCCGTTGTTTCCTGACTTGTACATTTTAGCCATTCTCATTGTGGTTTTGATTTGTATTTCCCTGATGCTGAGGGATGTGGAGCATTTCTTCATGAGTCTATTGGCCATTTGTATGGTTTCTTTGCAGAAATATCTGTTCATGGCTTCTACCCATTTCTTGACTGGATTTTGTTTTTGTTTGTTTTTTGGGTTTTGGGTTTGATAAATTCTTTATAGATTTTGGATACTAGCCCTTTATCTGATAAGACATTTGCAAATTCCTTCTCCCATTGTGTAGGTTTTCTTTTTGTTTTGTTGACTATTTCCTTTGCTGTGCAAAAGCTTTTTATCTTGAGGAAGTCCCAATAGTTCAGTTTTGCTTGTTTCCCTTGCCTTTGGAGACATGTCTAGCAAAAAGTTGCTGCAGCTAAGGCTAAAGAGGTTGCTGCCTGTGTTTTCCTCTAGGATTCTGATGGATTCCTGTCTCATATTGAGGTCTTTCACCCATTTTGAGTTTATTTTTTGTGTGTGTGGTATAGGGAAATACTCCAGTTTCATTCTTCTGCTTGTGGCTGTCCAATTTTCCCAACATCATTTATTGAAGAGACTGCCTTTTTTCTATTGGGCATTCTTTCCTGCTTTGTCAAAGATTAGTTGACCACAGAGTTGAGGTCCATTTTTGGGCTCTCTATTCTGTTCCATTGATCTATGTGTCTGTTTTTGTGCCAGTACCATGCTGTCTTGATCACTACAGTTTTGTAATACAGCTTGAAGTCCAGGATTATGACGCTTCTAGCTTTGGTTTTCTTTTATAGCCTTCCTTTGACTATTTGGGGTCTTTTCTGGTGCCATACAAATTTTAGGATTATTTTTTCCAGCTTTGTGAAAGAAAGTTGATGGTATTTTGATAGGGATTGCATTAAATGTACAGATTGCGCTAGGTACATAGACATTTTAACAATATTTGTTCTTCCAATTTATGAGCATGGAATGTTTTTCCATTTCTTTGCATCTTCCTCAATTTCTTTCATAAGTGTTCTACAGTTTTTCAGAATACAGATCCTTTTCCTCTTTGGTTAGGTTTATTCACAGGTATGTTACAATTTTGGTGCAACTGTAAATGGGATCAATTCCTTGATTTTTCTTTTTTCTGCCTCATTGTTAGTATATAAAATGCAATTGACTTCTGTGTATTGATTTTGTATCCTGCCACTTTGCTGAATTCCTCTATCAGTTCTAGCAATTTTTTGCTGAAGTCTTTTGGGTTTTCTACATAGAGTATCATGTCGTCTGTCAAGAGTGAAAGTCTGACTTCTTTGCTGATTTGGTTGCCTTTTATTTTCTTTGTTGTCTGATTGCTGAGGCTATGACTCCCAGTATTGTGTTGAACAGCAGTGGTGAGAGTGAACATCCATGTTGTGTTCCTGACATTAGGGGAAAAGCTCTCTGTTTTGCCCCGTTGAGAAGACACTGTGGGTCTTTCATGTATAAATTTTATGATAATTGAGGTATGTCACCTCTATCCCTACAAGGCACAGAGTTTTTATCAAGAAAGGATGCTATATTTCATCAAATGCTTGATCAACAAAACTAGGATTTAGTTCTTTGAAAGAATTAATAAGATAAAGAAACCCCTAGCCAGACTTACCAAAAAGAAAAGAGAAAGGACCCAAATTAATAAAATGGTGAATGAAAGAGAAGAGATCACATCCAACACTAAAGAAATACAATCATAAGGGAATATTCAGAGCAATCATATGCCAAAGAATTGGGCAATATGGAAGAAATGGATGCATTCCTAGAAACATATAAATGACCAAAACTGAAACAGGAAGAAATAGAAAGCCTGAACAGGTACATAACCAGCAAAGAAACTGAATCAGTAATAAAAAACAATCTTGCAACAAACAAGAGTCCAGGGATGGGTGGCCTCCCAGTGGAATTCTACCAAACATTTAAAGATGAAAATGGTATGGAGGTTCCCCAGAAAGTTTAAAATAGAGCTACCCTATGACCCAGTAATTGTACTACTGGATATTTACTCCAAAGATACAAATGTAGTGATCTGAAGGGGCACCTGCACCCCAATGTTCATGGCAGCAATGTCCACAATAGCCAAACTGCAAAGAGCCAAGATGTTCATCGGCAGATGAATGGATAAAGAAGATGTAGTGTGTGTAAACACACACACACACACAATGGCATATTTCTCAGCCATCAGAAAGGATGAATACTTAACTTTTGCATCAATGTGGATGAACTGGAGGGTATTATGCTGAGTGAAGTAAGTCAATCAAAGAAAGACAATTATCGTATGGTTTCACTCATTTGTCTAATATAAGAAAAAGTGAAGAGGATCATAGGGGAAGGGAGGGAAAGCTGAATAGGAAGTCATCAGAGAGGGAGAAAAAAACCATGAGAGACTCCTAACTCTAGGAAGAAAACTGAGCATTGCTGGAGGGGAGGAAGGCAGGAGAATGGGGTAATTGGGTGATGAGCATCAAAGAGGGCACGTGATGTGCTGAGCACTAGGTGTTACACACAACTGATAAATTGTTGAACACTGTATCTGAGACTAATGATGTACTGCATGTTGGTTAATTGAATTTAAATTTTAAAAAAGAATTAATACCTATTCTTCTGAAACTCTTTCAAAAAATAAAAATGGAAGGAAAGTTTCCAAACTCATTCTATGATGCCAGCATTACCTTAATCCCCAAACCAGACAGAAGACCCCACTAAAAAGGGAGAATTACAGACCAATATCCCTCATGAACATGGATGCAAAAAATTCTCACCAAGATACGAGCTAATAGGATCCAACAGTACATTAAAAGGATTATTCACCATGACCCAGTGGGATTTGTTCTGGGCTGCAAGGGTGGTTCTACATCTGCAAATCAATCAATGGGATATACCACATTAATAAAAGGACAAGAACCATAGGACCCTCTCAAAAGATGTAAATTTAACTTTCATTTTCAAACAAGAAAGCCGACACCCAGAGAAAGAAATCTCTGTAGGTGTCGACGGAAGGTCTTTAACTCTGAGTTGGACACAGGTACTGATTCTCTTTCCATCTCATCCAAGGAGTCCAGTGGCTCCTGACCAGGAAGTTCAGTTTAAATCGCCCACATCACCAAACACACCACCTGGCAGTAGAGACACGCAGCTCAGACCTCACCCTGACATGCTTCTCTCTGGGGAAAAGGTGACGCTGGCATCACACATTCTTGGTTCAAGTGTGCTGCTGCCAAATGTTCTCTGCAGCTACAATCCCCTCATTAAACCTCACATTTGGATCCCACGCACATTTCCTTTTTTCTTTTTAAGATGTCTTTTCCCTCAGCCTAGATTTGTTGTCTTCATATTTCTGTGCAGAGAAAACATCTGCACACCCTTCATTCCTCAACAATTAAATCCAGCTGGGTCTGCAGAACTCATTGAAGAAGCCGGGTTTGTTCTTATTAATCTCCCAAGTGTGAAAACTCTACACAGTAATGGATTACACGGAAGCAGGACATTAATAACGAACATCTGCAGATGTTTTCCTTGTTCACACAGCATTCTCACATCCAATTCCTCATGGGATGCCCCCAACGGTCCCCCCAGGCAGCCTGAAATAGGTGCTGCAGTGTTGGAGCCCCCTGGCTCTCCGATGTCATGGGAGCTGTGATGAAAATGGCCTGTCTGCCCAGCACGACTGCCTATTCGCCTCTGGCTAGTTGCTAATGCAGGGGAACAGGCCTCTGTCCTGATGGAGCTGTCAGCTACAGTGTCCTGTCCCTGGCAGAGCAGTTGAGAGCTAGCATGACAGCCCCGCTAGCCAGCTGGATGACACCATCGCTCTGATCACAGGCAGTACCCCAGAGATGGGCACAGGACCAAGCCTGGCCAGAGAGCACCCTTCTGGGGGCTGCAGAATATGGCCTTAATTCAGGCTGGACATCCCTGACAACTCCTGGATAATCTATTTTCTTCTTCTTGGTTATGTATTCCCCTCTCCTCCTATAAACCAAGTTCATCAGAGAGCTTCCTGCAGCATAGTCAGTAACAAACAGTGTAAAGAACAGATGACATTGTCCAGCTGCTTTGGCAAACTGCTTGAGAGTGTCTATTTAACCTGAACTGAGTGTGTTCCACCTACGTACCGTGACCCAGTGACTCTACTTCCAGGCATACATACAACAGAAATGTGCATATGTTGGCACCAAAAGACTTGTGGCAAAAAGTTCATAGCGACACACTATTTGTAATAGCCCCAAACTGAAAATAGCTCCAAAAAGGCTTGTCAACAGTAGAATGAATAAATAAATCATGGTGTATTCACAAAGTGAAATATTACATAGCAACCCTCAGTTTGCTGGAGGGGAGGTTGGTAGGGGGGCTGGAGTACCTGGGTGTTGGGCATTAAGGAGGGCATGTGATGTAATGAGTGCTGAGTGTCAAATGCAACTGATGAGTCACTAAACTCCACCTCTGAATGATACACTGTATGTTAATTAACTGATTTTAAATAAAAATTTTAAAAAATAAATACTACATAGCAATGAGAACAACTAATCTACAACTGCCTACAACAATATGGATGAACCCCCAAATACAGTGTTGAAACAAAGCAATCCACACAAAGGATCTGGCCCCATCCCATCCAGGCGTGGTGTTGCGTGCACTTCATCTACAGCTCACACCTATTGTATGGTCCCATTCATATAAGGTACAAATGCAGGCAAAGCCAATCTACGCTGTTCCAAGCCAGGAGAGAGGCTACCTTTGTGGGACAGAGACTGGAAGGGATCCTGGGGATGCTGATATGTTCTGTTTCTTGTTCTGGGTGCTGGTTATGTAGGTGTGTTTAGTTTCGAAAATTCTTTGAACTATAAACTTCTCATGTGCACACTTTTCTGTGTATATTTAATTTTTCTAAAAGCTAAAAAGTTTCTTAAGATTTATTTATTTATTTGAGAGAGAGTGCGCGTGTGTGTGTGCGCGTGCATGTGCACATGAGGGAGGGGGCAGAGGCAGAGGGAGAGAGAGTCTCAAGCCGACTCTACATTGAATGTGGATTCCAATACAGGCTCATTCCTGAGATCATGACCTGGGCCCAAACCAAGAGCTGGAGGCTTAACTGACTGTGCCACCCAGGCACCCCAAAAGTTAAACAGTTTCAAAGAAACAACAAAGGCTACTCATGCAGGAAAAGGGGAGACTAGGTGAGGAGACACTAATGTAGGTCTTTACACTATCTGAGAGAATGCCAGGTGGAAGAGGCATGATGTTCAGGGGGTGAACAAGGGGGACAGCTGAGAGTAAAGGTGAGAGTTTGAGAATCAGAACTGCCCCAGTACAAACAAGGGTGCCCTGAAAGGTGACTTTGTCCACCAACGTACCACAATCGACCACCAGTAAGACTGCAGATGCTCCCACAGTCACCCAGCGGCTTCCCGGTCTCCCTGGAGTCTTCTACTCTGTCTCTTCCTATTGACCTCCCCAGGGTCCTGTTGGATGCTCAGTTCTCCCTGCTGGCTTGAAGAGCTTTGTGCGACAGGGACAGGACTCCAGTCCAGGTCTGCCTGCCAACAGCCCTCTCTCCTCTGTGTCCAGCTGCTTCTCTGTCCTCACTTCTATAGACTCACTTTCGGGAGGAGGAAGTTATAACCAGGACCTGATGTTATTAGTCTTGTTAAGGATCTGAAGTGCTGTTGGGTTCAAAGGTTCAAATTGTCGATTCTATTTTTAGCAAAACAAGGCTGGAGCAGACTGTTCTTAACAGACTCTCTTCCACAATGACAAATACTTTAACCAGTAAAAAGAACACGTTGTGTTATAACTTGGATTTATTAAATTATGATGCCATCTTTTCAAGTGTAGGCAGACTTCTGACCTCTCTAGCTAACGTATAACCTGCTATGTAACTTTAATCCTTCTCATGTGGACAAGATAAATCTACTAGGCTGTTTGACATGCAGTCTAGGATGAACAGTCTAAAGAAGGAAGACAATATTCTTTTTCTACATTCATATTGCATAATTGTTACTATCCTATGAATGGTCCAGAAGAGTGTTATAGTAAAACCTCCGAAAGGGGAAGGAAAGGCATGAGAAGAGCTGCTACTTAGAGTGCCCGGTCCCTGCCTAGCACTATTCTAAACACCTGCTTCAGAGGACCTCATTCTATCTCACCATAGCACAAAGAAGGGGACACACTTGCTGTTCCCTTTCCAAGATTAGAAAACCACAAAGAGGTTAAGTATCTTAGTTTAGATCATGCAAGCAATAATGGTAGACGTGGGATTCTAAATCAGGTAGTCAGGTTCCAGAGAATAGGCTCGTGACCACTAGACTATGCCACGCAGCACCGGCTGCATGCCAAGCACTGTACACAGCACTTTGCACAAAAACCTCACACAGCAGGTAGCAAAGTACCCATTTTATACACGAGGAATCTGAAGTTTACAGAGATTGAGCTTCTTGCCCAAAGTTACTCACTAGTGTAAGTTAGAACCAAGTCTATCTCACCTCCAAATTCTTGCACGACAGGGGCACATTTCTATCCTTTACCATCCCATATCAAGCAATCGGCACAAGACCTGTCACAGAGCAGGCACTCAGTTAATATTTGTTGAATGAATGAATGAATGAATTCTTACCTTAGTAGGGGGACTCCTTCTCCCTTGTATCTTCATCTCCACTCTCTCTCTCTCTCTCTCTCTTTCTTTGCTCTTTTTTCTCAGAATATAATTCTGCTAGTCCCTCCCCTCTAAAAGAATCCTCTCTTGTCCCTGGATCTTCATGAGACTATTGATTTGTCTCCCTCCTATTATTCCCAGTTACGGTTCTTTAAAGATTTGTTTGCACTCCTTTCCCCTGATTCTTCCGTGACCATCTGTACAGTCCTTTGTAACCCGTCTTCTCTTCTCCACCCCCCAGGCATTCCATCAAGGACTACTCTTTCTAAGGTCACAGCCATCCATTCATTGGATCAATCAATATTTATTGAGTGTCTACTCGATGTGGGGCAAGGCAGTTCAGGCAAGGAAGAAGTCATTTTTGAGCTTTTCAGCTCTTGAAACTCAAAGACATAAATGAAATAAGTAATCAAAAATGTGATGAGGGCTATGAGAAGGGCATCAAATCCTTGAAAGAGAGAGTAGAGCTTCTCGCATGTGGTGGGTCCTCCCTCTGTCAAGTGTGCTCATTGCCATATGCCTCACAGGAAACTCTGGAGGGCCTGGATAATTGTACCTACATCAGTGAGCTTGTTGATTACCTCCTGCTTTTTGTTCTCTATCTCCAAAATTATTTTTATATCCTTTTCCATAGACTCTAGATAGGTCTGTTGGTAGTTTTCCATCCATCATTGTGATAGCCAAACCCTCTTTCCCAGTGTCTTCCACCTCCACCATTCCAGAAACTTCTTGCTCATCAATTCCTTAAACACTGGGCATCCAGAAGATTCCATTCTGACTACTTTTCTTATTGTCAAGTAATCTCATAGGAAAATTCTCTGTGGCTTCATCTATCCTCTGTAACAACAGCAACTTATGTTTCTTGAGTGCTGTGTCGTGGAAGCTGTACTCAGTATTTCATACCTGTCCATGTGCACAGATGCTCTTTAACACAATTTTGCTATCCCAAATGAGCACTCAAAATTCTGCAGCAGCCATTCTCAAAGTGTGGTCCTCCAAGACCCTCTCAGGGTTTGTATAGGCCAAAACTATTTTCATAAGTCTTTATAAAACTTTCATACTCTCATGAGTATATGGTAGAGTTTTCCAGAGGCTATGTGACATGTAATCATGCCAATTCAAAATGAATGTGTCCCTGTATATTCTCATGTTTTCTAGAACTTTCTAAGGTTGTAGGCTTGAGATATAAATAAAGTCCTTTTCCGACATGATCTCAGTTTGTTCTTAAAATTTCTACTATGTTCTTACTAACCATCTTTGGGTACACCTGCTTTTAACCATAACTTCATTATCACACAATAAATTATTTATTTGAAATCCTGAAGTTTCCCTTACATGTGGAAACATAAAAACTATACTTTGTTGTCCTGTTTTGTAACAGTATTTAGAAAATAATTTTTTTTTAATTTTATTAACGCATAATGTATTATTTGCTTCAGGGGTATAGGTCTGTGAATCATCAATTTTACACAATTCATAGCACTCACCATAGCATACACCCTTCCCAATGTCCATAATCCAGCTACCCCATACCTCATATTCCCCTTCCTTCCAGCAACCCTCGGTTTATTTCCTGAGATTAAGAGTCCCTTATGGTTTTTCTAAATAATTTCTAGAAAATAAAAAATATAAAATTGTAAACCTTTTCTGTAAAGATTGTTATTTTATACTTTGTAATATTTTACTTTAAAATAAATTAACATTAATTTATAATAGAGTTGACCCTTGAACAATGCAGAGTTTATGGTGCCAAACCCTGAACAACTGAAAATTCGTGTATAACTTTTGACTCCCCAAAGTTTAACTATTAATAGTTAACTGTTGACTGGAAGACTTACTGATAACATAAACAGTTGGTTAACACATATTCTGCATGTTATATGTATTTATACAGAATTCCTTCAACAAAGTAAGCTAGAAAAAAGAAAATGTTAAGAAATGTGTAAAGAAGATAAAATACATTTATAGCACTGTGCTGTAAAAAAAAATCCACGTATGAGTGGACTCACACAGTTCAAACCTGTGTTGTACAAGGGTCAGCTTATATTTTTCTTATGTTTAAGGCTAAATAATTAGCTTGGAAAAGTTTAGACTATTCGCCCCCTCAATTGCTAGCTGAATCATCTATGTCTGAAGACACTGAAAAAGATGAAAATGTCATTCCAGAGAACTCTGACTCATAGAGGAAAGAATCTACAGCAAAGGAATGAGGTAAGAATACAAAAAGAATTGCAATTAAGAACAAACAAAATTATTTTCTCTCCCTCAACTTCATGGATGTCAACCATTTATTTTATTGTGTTTCATGGAATGGAGTTTTTGAGAATAGTACTATGGTGCCAGTTAAGTGATGGCATTATTACAGAATAATCATTCAGAGTTTTTTTTTTTTTCTTTAAGAATGATGGATTTCATTTTGAAATAATTTAGATAAAGTTACAAAGAGTATACAGACTTCCCTTGTACTCATCATCTAAATACAATATTACTAGCTATCTATAGACTTCTTTGAATGTTGATGGTTTTCCCCAACTCATGTCCTTCTTCTGGTCCAGGATCTCAACTATGATCACACATTGCTTTTGTCTCCTCCAATCTGGGACAGTTCTTTAGTAATTCCTGAAGTCTCATCATCTTTTGAAGCAATTGGCTAATAATTTTATAGACTATGCCTTGGTTGGGGGTTGGCTGATGTGTTCTTATGTTTACACTGAGGTGATCCATTTTTGGCAAGAAGCCTGTAGAAATGATGTTGTGTCCTTCTTGGTGCATCATGAAAGGGGGCGCACGACATTGAGAGATCTCATTGCTGGTACTGTTAACTTTGATCACATGGGTGAAGTGTTGTTTGCCAGATATCTCCACGGGGAAGTTACTATTTTTTCTTTGATACCGATGACAGAATTTAAAAAGGAATTGAGTGTTTTAAGCAGAGATAAAACAAGTTCTTTAAAAGCCCAAAAAATTGTTCAATATAGTTTTCCAAACTATGAACAAAAAAGCCACAGAAGCATGTTTCAGAATAAGTTATCATATTTCATCGACTGGGGAAACAAAAATGAGAGCTCAGAGAGTAACAGAGCCTTAAGCTCTTGACATTACTGAACAACTGCTGGATGGAAAGTGACAGCATTTCCAGTTGCTAACAATGTAGTAAGCCTCTGAATTAAAGATTTCATAGTACTATTCTCATGCAAACATGAAGACTGAGTCAACCAATTAACAGTAGAATTTTATTTCTGTCTTGCAAATGGATGGATCTACAGACACGACAGGACTTTCAGTGTTGCTTATCTTCTCTGGTATCAACATCAACTAGTCTTCCAAGAAAATCTTTGATATAAATACCTCGCCAACAGTGGTCCTGAGATGCTGGAAGAATTGAAAAACTTTTGAATCTTGGAATGTGTTCTCGGTGACAGTACAAATGTAATGATGGGTAAAACAAATGGCACCTTTGCACAAAGGAAGAAACGGCACCAAACTGTACCAGTCCTCACTGTTTCTCACTGCCCCACACTCATAAATAAAAGCCAATTTCACTTAAGAATGCAAAAAGTCAGGGAAAATATTAACTTTATTAAATGTGTATCTTTGAATATGTCTTCTAAATATTCTGTGTGACAGAAAGTATATATAAACACTCCTCTTCCAGAAAAACAAAACAGAACATTTTTGCAACTAAATTATAAGCTGAATTAGATACTTTTTAAAAGGGATACCATTTTTACTTCAGAGATTAATTTACTTACAATACTGTATGATGACTAGCATAACATAATTAAAAAAAAAAAAACTGAAGATGAATGAAGCAAACCTGTCATTTCAGGAAAAAAAAAATCTGACTGTATTTGTTGCCAATGATAAAATTTGAATTTTCTAGTAAAAATTAGACTTTTGAGAAACTCGTATCTATCACATGAATTTGAAAGCTTTCCAATACTCAAAGATGTTACTGATGAGTTTAGTAGTGCAATTTAATAAATGTGATTTTTAAATATTGCATAATGGAGTGTGCCAGCATTTGGAGGGTCTAAATAAATCAGTGGCAACTTTCCATATCATCACAAAATCATGTATATTTAAAAGAGCCACTTAATTTCAAGACAGACTAAAGGATTTTGAGGTAGAAGAATGTGAAGAGTTCAGTAGGCAACGCAGAGAGCTTCACCAGAAAGACTTATCTGAACTCAGCACGGTGACATATACTCTCTATCTCAGTTACTCATCATACCATCCTGGGAATTCTGCATACTTTTGAATCATCACAAAAGAACTATGAGCTTACTAAGAGTGGGAACCATGTCCTTTCGTGTCTTACGGGTCCTTATACTCCCAAAGCTGATCACAGTGCCTGGCACAAAGCTGGAGGCCACAGGATAGATGAACAACCCAGGGAGCACCTCAGGACGCTGGACAGTTCCCAGGGAGCGTCTTGGCTTTGAGTTTCTGAATACTGAGAGAGGGTTCTGGGGTTAATACTACCTTCTCTTTAGGACTCTCAATCATTAGGAATCCCTTACATCCTGTAGACCAGCCTTTATAGTTCGTTCGTTCTCTCTCTCTCTCTCTCTCTCTTTCTTTTTTTCTATTTTGAAAAAGTAATTTGTTTTTATATATCTCAAGTTTTTATTAAATTTTTTCCCAGTAAAGGTGATCTTTACTACTTTTATTATTAAGTTCAGTTAGCAACATATAGTACATCACTAGTTTTTGATGTAGTGTTCAATGATTCATTAGTGGCCTAGAACACCCAGTGCTCATCACAACACATGCCCTCAAGTTTTTATTTAAGTTTTAGTTTGTTAACATATGGTTGTAAAATTAGTCTCAGAAGTAGAATTAGTGATTCATCTCTGACATATAACACACAGTGTGAGCACATGCCCTCTTTAGTTCTTAACCTAGAGACTGACTCCATTATCTGTTTCTACATTCAAAATGTATCTCAAATCCGTTTACTCTCAATATATTTACTACACACCTAATCCAAGATAGTATCTTTTACGGAAAGCCTCCTAAATTGGCTGCTTGCTTTAGCGCGCTCCCATCAAGAAATGTAATCCATTTACTCTTCCTTTGAGTTTGGGCTGGCCTAGTGGCTTGGGTTAACTAACAGAATGCAGCCAAAGTGTCTCCATATAATCTCTGGAGTTAAGTCTTAAAGAACAATCATACAGAGCAAAGGAAAAATACATATGTAGAGAAACCAGGAAACTCTTAACTTTAGAGAACACACTGGTAGTTATAGAAAGGAGGTGGGGAGATGGGTCATAGGCGATGGGGATTAAAGAGTGTACTTGTGATGAGTACGGGGTGTTGTATAGAAGTGTTTAATCACTATATTCTATGCCTGAAACTAATATTACACTCTATGTTAACTATACTGGAATTAAATTAATAAAAAAAAGAACAGTCATAGAGATTTAAGTGGTTTACAGAGCCCCACACAAGGCAACTGACCCACTAATACATCACAGGGGAACAATTAACAACAAAATAATAGTGATAATAATAATAACTTCTATTTAAGAAGGACCCTTAGAAGACCCCCAGATCTCCTCAGATATATAAATTTCATTATGTCTTACAAATTGATAAAGAACATGTGGTCAATATATACAATGGAATATTACTGAGCCATCAAAAAGGATGAATACCCACCTTTTGCATCAACATGGATGGGACTGGAGGAGATTATGCTGAGTGAAATAAGTCAAGCAGAGAGAGTCAATTATCATATGGTTTTACTTATTTGTGGAGCATAAGGAATAACATGGAGGACATTAGGAGAAGGAAAGGAAAGTGAAGGGGGGATATTGGAGGGGGAGAGGAACCATGAGAGACTGTGGACTCTGAGAAACTGAGGGTTTTAGAGGGGAGGGGTCGGGGTGGATGGGTTAGCCCAGTGATGGGTATTAAGGAGGGCAGGTATTGCATGGAGCACTGGATGTTATACGTAAATAATGAATCTTGGAACATTGTATCAAAAACTAATGATGTATTATATATGGCGACTAACATAACACAATAAAAAAAAATTTCATTATGTCTTAAAATTCTGTGAGGTTGGTAGTACTATCTTTGTTTTTCAAATGTGAAAATGGAGGCTCAGTAGGCTAATTTTCAAATCCAGGGCTAACTGACACTGACACTCTAGCTCCCTCCATCTTCCTTACCTGTAGGACCAGCCCTTAAGTCATCCATCTACTATATTTGGAAGCTATGGCAAATGCTCTTCTCCAAGCCTAACCACTGATTAAGAGACAAGTCCAAATGTTGATGAGATCTTATTTTCTCCAAATTATTAAAACCATAATTCAGATGCCACACAGTATGCCTGTGATATCTGCTCTACCCTAAGAAACTCCCCATAAGTACAAGGGCCAAATCCTGTAATTAAAGCCATATGTTAAACAATGCCCTAAACACATTTGCACATTCTCTCTTTCCAAGTTTCATTGCTCTTCAAATACACTAATGAGGTAGAAAGGGACTAGCATTCCTGTATCACTTCAGTAGCAAAATCTACAGTCAGTGCCACCTTCTTAAATACTTCCTTCCCCACTGCCCCATGACCTTCACTGCGCCCCACCATTTCCTTCTCATAAAATGCAGAATGACCTCCTGGCAAGAGAGAATTTAAAAAATCTCCATTTTGTAGGTCAGCAATATTGTTGTGAACCTTAAATTACACCAGTCAATCATCATCTTGCCTTTAAATCTGAAAGAATGCAAAACCATGTCCCCTATACTTTGAATTAGTGAGTACTTAAGGGTGCCAGAGCCATGGTGTTAATCACAGGGTAATGCAATCAGCTTCACGGAACCTGAGCATTAGCAGTTCTCACTACAACAGGGACTGGGTTTGTTACATGTAAGTTATTTATTTACTATGTCACTGGCATGCACATAAACAGGGATGTCCTGAAAAGCTACAATGTTCAACATGCATGCACACAGGCAACCGCATACGTGTGTGTGCGTGCGCGCGCGCACACACACACACACGCATGCATCCATCACCTTAAGGGAACTAATATTTCTGGATTATTCTCAATACCCAAAGCAAAAAATATATAAGCTTCTCTGTGCACCTACACCAGGTACTGGGAAGAGTGCCAAATAAGACTTGATTTTACAAATTAGAACAAAAATCATACCCACTCCACCTGGTTTAAAACCCAATGGTATTTTAGTGACTTCCTCTTTCATTTACCTTGGAATAAAAGTAAATCTTTTAAACTAGTTCAGAAAGCATCTCTGACTCCTATAACCCTCCCCTTCCTTTCTCGTGTCCATGGCACTGGCTGTCTATAAGTCTTGCATGGATGGTGCTATCCACCTTTACCCATGCTGTGCTCTCTCATGAGAACTCTTTCTCTTACCCCATCATCTTCTTTTCAGTCTTGGAAATTCCAAACTATTTTTCAGGTCAAGGCTCAAAAATCACTTCTACAAGGAGGCTTCTCTGACTCTGATCATTAGATCAGATAAATTTCCCTGTTTTATATTCTCAGAGTCTCAGAACCTTTCTCTGTCATATTACACACCTCACCTTACTGTTTATATTTCCAATAAATCTCACTGGACCATAAGCTCCATAGGTGTAAGGACTGTCTGTACCTGTTCTGTTCATTGCTTATCCTTGACAGTTAGTAAGATGCTTAGCATCTAGGAAAGGGGATGCTCTTTCTAAGAGAAGTTCTCCAAGTGTGGTCCCCAGACCACCAGCATTAACATCTCCTGGAGGCTTGTTAGAAAAGCAAATTCTATGGCCCCATCGCAGATTTATGGAATCAGAACACCTGAGGTGAAAGCCAGCAGCTTCAACAAAGCATCTGGATGACTCTGGTGCACATAAAGTTTGAGAACTGGTAAGATGAAGGTGCTCACAATCCAGTAAGCAAGACTCAGACTGTGCAACCACAAAAGGCAAGACTAGAACCAGTATATGGATATCTTTTGCAGGCTAAGTTTGGATAAGGAACAGGAGGGATTTTCTCACAATTAGGGAAACTCCATAACACAATGCACTTGAGGAAGTGAGCAGGGCACAATAGGCACCTAATTATATAGGTCCATTTTTTGGCTTAGTGCTAGCTCTCAATAAATGTTGGCCTTAATGCTGGAGAAGAGATTCCTGAGCTAGGTACGAGAAGTTGCTTTCTGAGTTTTCAGCATCTCTAAGACTCTGGAGACTCTCAGAGACACCAAAATTATGTTCTGAAGGTTTCAAGGAGTGTAACAAAGCTTAAAGTTGTTCGAGTTAAAACAATATCTAATGCTGAATAAATATCACAAAAACATCAACACTAGCCCAACCTACCTCAGGAGAAACCAAGCAATGAGATTGTATAAATGGTTATACAATCCAATTAAATCCAATTAAATGGTTATAAAAATCCAATTAAATCCAAGTAGGAAACTATTTGACAGAACTAGGAAGCCCTATCTCCAGGAGACCTAAAAGGGAGATGCTGCCTCTCCTAGATACCCCAGAAATTAAAAGGAACATGTTCCCACATGAAAGGTTCTCCAAGTTTATACTTCAACTCCTAGTTGGAGCTGACTGAATAGATAATCATTTGGAGATGAAATGATGTTAGAAGTCCTGCAGTCAAATTAGGGAAAGATGTAAAATCTGCCTGTAGTAACTGGAATCTTCAAACTTCCCCCAATAACAACCAACACATCAATTCCCGGTTTAGAAATCGCAGTTCACATCATTGCCCACACAGCTTCCATGATGGTTCCCTTCTGACTTGGAACCCAGTTGAAACAATAATCCACTGCTGAAGGGAGTTGTGTCATTGTTTGTTCCTGAAATAAACAGTTCGGTAATGATCCCATACAGGACACGGTTTGCTTTCACCTAAAGGACTTGAAAGATGTTCCTTAGACATGAATGCAACCATCATATGCCTTCATGTCACGCTTCTGAATGTATGACCCAAGCTTTCCTTGAGTTGTTACAGTTCATATGCCATTAAGAAAACAACTATGTAACTGAGTCTTTAGAGGCGCAGTCTCCCTAGATAAAAATACTATCTTGCTTCTTCTTAAAACTTGAGTGCTTATTCACATTTTTCTCATAATAAAAACATAAATTTGGAGCATTTGCCAATATGCGGCAAAACACAAGGAAAAATGAAAATTCAAATGTTAAGAAAAAATGAAAATTCACATCTGTATATAGAGTATGTATAAAAAGTGCATAAGCAAAAGACTAAAAAGAAATGTCAAATCTTTAAAAAAAAAAAAAAAAAAAAAAAAAAGAAATGTCAAAGAACCTGAGCTATAGTCTTTATCTCATGGAATCACGAAAGACATAATTTCTTAATTTTCTTGCATTATTATGAAGTTGTAATAATTCCTACAGTGTGACTGAGGTACAGGATGGAATAAACAGACCACAGGAACAGAATAGACAACCCAGAAACAATCCTATAGATGCAAGGAAATTATATACACAGGTCACTGGGAAAAAGGGAGACATTCTATCCATGAGGAACTATTACAAACAAAGTGGCAATTGAGGGTTCTCTGTAAGGAATAAAGTAACAATGGACCTAAATACCATCATAGCCAAAATCAACACCTGACACCATATGCTGAAACCTCTTGGCTTGAAGAATGAAATAGGAAAAGCCCAACATCAAAGTGTCAGAAGAAAATATAAGGAAATCTCATTAGGACCCTGAGATTGAGAAACATTTTTCAAAGCAGACATAAAATATGTTAACTTTAAAAAGGAAATATTGGTAATTTAATTTCATTAGAACTAAAAGCAATTTTTCAAAAGTCACCATAACATGTAAATACAAACTACACATTTTAAGAAGATATTCAACATATATAACCCCCCTCATAAATCAATACGGAAACAGGCAATCTTGTTAAAAATGAGCAAAGGGCATGAACATAGATGGGAGGGCTGCAGTCTGAAAGGAGACAGGAAGGTTTTCCTGAGAAGGTAGCCCTGTGATGTTAATGAGGCAGGCTTCTATGAAGGGAGAGAAAGAGGAGCTTAGGGGAGTTGTAGAAGCCCACTTACTGAGCAGACACCAGCTATATATATATTCTTCAAAAAACCCTGAATCTTGGAACACTGAAAAAAAATTAAATTTAATTAAAAAAAAAAACCAAAACAGGAAAAAAAAAATTACCTCTTCAGTAATCAACATGATACTTGGATCTCTATCTGTCTCACTTCTGGGTTCATTTCTGAATTAGTTCTAAGACAAGGCAGGCAAAAGGGAGGCAGTAGTATTATGCATTAGACTTAAATCCTAACCGAAAGGAATTTGGGTGGTTTTATTTTGGGTGGTTTTGAACCAGGATGACATAATCTGACTTCAGCTTTTTTTGAAGCTCATCTTGGTGGCTCTGTGGAGAATAGATGCAGGGGGCAAGCATGGAAGCTAAAGATCATTAGTTGGCTGCCACCATGACCCAGGACAGGTGTGAGGGTGGCTTGGTAACAGTGGGGGAGTAATAAGCTGTCAGAGGCAGTAGGATTTTCTGGCGCAGAAAGAGGTAGGAGAGGGAGGGAGGGGGGGACATCAAGGATGAACCTTAGAAGTAAATCAAAACAAAATAAAATAATGGACTTGAAGGATCTGAAGACAGAGGTGCTAACATATAATAGCTTTTAAATTATATATATTTAATGAATGAACGAATGAATAGTGATCAGGTTTTATCTGACTGACAGAGCGAGATGATGGAAAGAAAATATTCTGTAGAGACTGAATAAGAAAGAGCAAAGAGAAGAAAGCACTTGCTTTTAAGAGAACCATGGGGACCTTCTGCCTGCAATAATTCACTTCTCTCTGCCTGGGTGACCAAGAGCTGCTTTCCTTTGATTCACCAAGATCTCTGGTGGGTCTACTCATCACTCATGAACATTTTATCCTTACAACAAGCAGCTCCAAACTAGTGCAAATATGACATTTATGTCCACATTGAATGTGCATAAAATGTCATCCTACACTCAGCCCAGCACAGCAGCTTCCAATTATATCGTGTTTTAGGGTACGGTGACAAATGTGGGAGGAATCGCCTAGTGGCCTTTACTAAGATAACAAAATTGTAAAGTTTGGATTAAATCACAGGATGGGCATTCTGACTTCGGGAGTACCCGTTAACTTTGATTAAGCAACCAGTGTGGGGTTTCTTCAGAGGGACCACGGGGGAGGAAGCTGGGGTTTACCTACATCTTTGTACCCTTCATACCATCTCCATCATCACTGCAGAGTAGAAAATCATGAATCATGTCCTGAGAGCTCTTTTTAATAAGCCTGACAGCAAGGCCACAGGCTGTAGGAAAGGAACATTTGTTTTGTGAGATGTCACATCTGAGCGTTGCTTGGGCACCTAACGCTGAACGCCTGGGTCTGGATCCTGGTCTGCCACTGGTAGCTAGGTCTCCTTGGACAAGTTTTTCTGATTCTCATGCCTCAGTTTCCTCATCTGTTAAATGTCAACACTAATGCCAAACTGTAGGGATTAAAAATGATGACCTATATAAAACCCTGCTTCTTTGTTGGAGCTGCTATAACAAAATACCATAGACCCAGTGTGGGGGGCAGGGAGGCTTAAACAAAATATTTTAAGATGCTTTCAGTCCTAGAGGCTGAAGTCCGAGATCAAGCTGCCAACAGACTCAGTGTCTGGTGAATGTCTACTTTGTGGTTCATAGATAGCTGTCTTCTCACTGCGTCCCCACGTGATGGAAAAGATGAGGGAACTTATTGGGGACTCTTTTATAAGGGCATGAATCTCATTCACAAGGGCCCCACCCTTATGACCTAATTACCTCCCTGAAGCCCCAACTTCAAACACCATCCTACTGGGGTAAGATCTGAACATTTGGATGTCGGAGGGGCACAAACACGGAGTCAGAGCACCATCACATGTCAGAACAGTTCTTCATGCCTGTATATGCACAACAAAGACTAGAAGCTAATACTTTAAATAAGCTCATCCTACAGCAAACTCTCTACACCGCCCAACACCCAGCAGAAGCCAAGCAATCTTCCATTGCATGAATGCTGGATGAATTATCACGGCCTTCTTAGTTTCAGTTTCTGCATTGGCAAAAGGGAGTAGTAATATTAACCCCCAAGGCTGTCAGAAAGAAGAAAGAGTATGGCAGATGCCAAATAACTGTGGGATTATGAGAAGAACTTTGAAAGCCCCATTCACTGAACTAAAAATGAAATCAGGGAGACCTGCCACTTGATCATTTTGGAGCTTGCTTGATTCACTACTGAAAACACAAGTTTATTGACTTTCCAAATAACAGAACTTGCATTTTTTCTTTCTTAATTTAAATTCAATGAGCCTACATAAAGAACATCATTAGTTTCAGATGTAGTGCTCAAAAATGTATCAGTTGCGTGTAACTTGCATTTTAAATTGTGACACAAGATTATTTGTTCATTTGTTTTTGTTTATTTCTCCTGGAAGGGGATGACGCCTACCTTGTGGGACCATTATACAGAGTAAGTGAATTAACACAAGAGAAGCCAGGCAAGTAGGAAATGCTCTGCATCTGACAGTCTGTCTTTCCCAAAATAAACAAAATGTCTATCAGGGAATTGCAGCTGTCAATCTCCATCTCCCTCCTTCCCCTAACGGAGCTCCACAAGCCAGTGACACAAGGTCTCCCGCTTCTCTCTGGTCCCTCCTAGTGACCTCCTGTGGTTTGAGTTCTGTCACTAAAAGAGAGGTAATTCTTTTGGTCATCCCACTATTGACCAGGCCACTTCTGGTGGGCACCGAAGCTTATCATTCCATGGGGTGGCCCTATTTCCAGAAAGCTGAAGTTGAAGGAAGCTCTCTCTCATTCTTGCTCAACCAGAATTACAAATATTCTCCATTGACATTGGACAAGAAAAGCCTTATCTTCTTAATTTCTTAAAACATACACAGGGAAGAGGTCTGAAAAATTGTGGAAAGGAGATTAATGGGCAAATAAGTTTCCTAGGGTTGGAAAATGAAAATGGATTTCTTTACTGCAGGACTTCTCAGAGCCTTTGGCATGTCACTATTTTGGATGGCTCTTCAGGAATGGGGATGTAAGATGTACTTCTAAAACTTGCTTGACCAGGAAAACCACTGGGTAGAATACACTTTTGCACACCATGGTACAATAGTTTTCCAAAAAAAAAGATATAAGAATGTATTAAATGTCCATTGATCTACTGTTGAATACCTCTCATCTTCCACCTGGGCTGGTGAACTCCATGACAGTGAACTCCACATCTGGTCCCTGCCTTCATGAAGACTGAGGTCTAGTCAGGGCATGACTGGTAAGTCAATAAACGCACAAGTGGAGTTCATAACACACACCATTAAGGATGCAAGAGTGTTGCACTTCAAGCTTAGTTTGAGGCAAGGGCAGGATAAGTACAGTCTTCATGGAAATGAAGTATTTGTGATCTGGATAAAGGGCTGGCTGAGCTGTGAATGTGCAAAGATTGAGGAATGGAAAGAACAGCATGGACCAGGGTGAGAAGGCTGCAGAACACAGGGTCCAGGTTGTTGCACACCATGAGGAGGAGCAATGTATGTACAGTGGGTCAAGGGCATCCTAGGGATGGGGGATGGGGAAGAGGAGGAGGAGGAGGAGGAGTAAGAACAGAAGCTGATAACAATAATGACAAAAGCTTCTACTACCATGTTTGAATACCCACCACAGTTTCTACCTGTAATAGGGGTTTGATAATGTCAGGTCTTATTCAGACTGTTTAAGAACCTCAGACCTGGGACTGCTCTGCTGTATTGGTGAAGAGCATGGGCTCTGGAAACGGAAACACTTGGGCTCAAACTTTGAACCACCACTCACTGACTGTGATACAGAACAATTTACGTTGCTTCTCTGAACCTGTCTGCATACCTGTAAAAGCAGTTCTGTAACCTATCTCATGTATTGTTGGAAGCTGATGGGTAATACATGGGAAGTGCTTAGCAATGTACCTGACATTTAGAAAGTCCTAGATCAATACGCATTGATTGAGGAAACAGAGATCTAGAGAGCATGAATGAGTTGCCTAAGGTCACGCAGTTAATCAATGGAAGAGTGGGCATTCAACTGCAAAGTGAGTGCTCATCTCACAATGAACTTACTGCTCTGTGATGATGATGACAGTAAAAAACTAATATTAATTGAATGCTTGCTCATTGTCCTGAGCACTTTATATGTATTTATTTAATCTCAGCAACAATCCAATTAAGTAGATATAATTACTATACCCACTTAATAGATCAAGAAGCTAAGACCTACAGATGGCTAACAGACACATGAAAAATTCTCAGCATCACTCAACATGAGGGAAATACAAATTAAAACCACAATGAGATACCACCGCACACCGGTCAGAATGGCTAAAATGAACAAGTTAGGAAATGACAGATGCTGGCGAGGATGTGGAGAAAGGGGAACCCTCCTACACTATTGACGGGAATGCAAGCTGGTGCAGCCACTCCAGAAAACGGTATGGAGGTTCCTCAAAAAGTTAAAAATAGAATAACCCCATGACCCAGCAATTGTACTTCTAGATATTTATCCAACAGATACAAAAATAGTGATTTGAAGGTGAATGTGAGTTCAGAGAATGAGGTGACGTGAACAGCTCGAAGCTGCTCCCCATCCTGAGATGAAGAGTAAGCCAGGGGCCACCCCCATATTCACCTTGATTGTGCTGCCCTGATGAATAAGGCCCCCCTTCCTTGGTGCCATTTGCCTAGAGCTATGGGAGGAGGTTGACTCTGCCTTCACACCACTCATCCTGACCAGGCTCCATCCCTTTCCTCAAGTGCTCATAGAGAACCTAATCTGCATATGTAGGCAGGAGATTTAGTCTGCGACATTATGTCTTTGTAACAAGAATGCTATTTTCAAGGAAATGACTGCTAGATTGCATATGTGCTGAGCTGTGGGTGTGTGTCTGACATTTTCACTTTCTAATGGAATGGCTTCAATGATGCATAATTTAAGCTTTCTAGGAATTTTGCTGTTACATGCCAACCAGGGAGTTGGCCTCTAAAAATTCACGTATTTGACCTAAATTCCTTGCATCAGTAACAGGAAACATATTGTCCTTGGAGAAGTAGTGGCACAGAAGAAATGGTCTGTGTTTTGCAAGTAGTCAGTTGTGGGGTTACATCCTGATTCAGGTTCTTCAGAGGTTTTTAAAGTTTCCAAACCATTTTCTCATATGTAGATTGGAGATATTATGACTGCTTCTGGGGGTTATGATAATTAGGTAAGATGATGTAGGTGAGGGATCTAGCATGGAGACAAGCACATAGTAGGTGTGCAATACTGACTACAGCTCCTATGGATGAAGGAACAGAAGGCTGGCTAAGGACAGAACAAAAGGCTGACACCTAGCAACCTTTCCCCACCCCCATTCCTGGGTGGGACATATGTGAAATTCTTTAGGAATCTCCCAGATATCTTAATGTTAATAGCTTGCTAAAAGGGAAAAATAACCATTGGTATTTTGTAAGTCCTCTTTAGCATATGAAAGTTCTATTGAAACCTCCCTTTCCCTTACCTCCCCCCAACTCCATGGTACATAACCTACCACCCCTCACAACCCCAGGGCAGCATCTTTTCCTGCCCACGGGCCCTGTCTCTGTGCTTTAATAAATCACCTTTTCGTACCAGAGACGTCTTAAGAATTCCTTCTTGGCCGTCAGCTCCAGACCTCACTTACATTCTAGAACTTCATCACTATAGTTATTGCTATATCATCATTATCAAATCAGTTCAGTTTAACAACTATTGAGTGACATGATGAATTATGTTCCAGGCAGTTAGTTCTCTAAAAGATCACATACACAAGAGATAAGGGGAAGGAAAGGTGGGTCCTTGTCTCCTTGGGACATGAGAATGGGGCAGAGGCAAAGCAACCTCATGAGAGCAATGTCCTGTATCTGTTACTCCCTTCACTGTCTTCAGAATTTTGACCACTGGTTGCCCCAGTCAAGAAATGTGCACTTTACTTCCTCGTACATGATCTCACAGTCTCCCTCCATCCATCCCACTGTTAATGGCTTACTCTAAACTTGTACCAGCTCTGCCCTGAACCTCTGCATCTAAGAAGCACCGAGAGCTGAAAGCTGGGATGGAGATGGAGCATGCTGAGCAAGGAGGAGGGGCCCTGAAGAGGACGAGTGCCCCACTGAGCAGGACTTTGAAATCCAAACAGAGAAATTTAGACTTTCTCCTGAAGGCAATTGGGAATCATGAACAGATCTCACAGAGGGGAGGAAGTGGTTTCTAAAAATGGAATTTAATGAAGGTTGCTTGTGAAGCATTATGATGATTTATCTAACACTGAACAAAATGATCATATTTACCAGATGGGACTGATTTAGGTGATTCAAGACAGGTTTTGGCTCTCTTGTCTTTATTCACCATGATCAATGAGTTCCTAGTGGATCTTTCCCCCCGCCCCACCAGTGGCTGGGACCCTGCAGGCAGGAATCCAAAGCCAGAGCTAGAGCAGTGAGACTGGGAGCCCTTGTGGCATCATGGATAGAGGTCTTCCTTTGAAATCAAGATTATGCCTTCAAGACCCATGGGCTGAGTGGTTCTAATCAAGTCACTTAGCCTTGCTGGGACTCAGTTTTATCACCTGTAAGTGAGAACAATTTCAATGGCTGGTGTGAAGATCAGATGTCATGATGACTACAGAGTGTTGGGTTTAAAGCAAAAACTTAGTAAGTTACATCTGAGACATGGTTCTGCTCCAGAGCACAGACTGGTGGTTCATTAATATTTATCTCTGTATCATCAGTGTTTGGTGATCATTCTGCTACTACAGATATGCAATATCAGGTTTTCCTTCCTTTCTAAGTATGTGGTAGAAATATATTTCCTGACCTCCTGGTGGTTGAGTGGAGCCCTATAATTCTGAGTTATAGGCAGAGTTGTATGTATGTTACTTCTGGTCTGACCTCTTTCTCTCTGGCCCTGACATGGATGATGCTCAAGAGGCATCACTGATTTACAGACCTGGGTCACTGTGATGAGCAGGGCCTTCTGCCAGGCCAGGATGGATGTATTATAGCATGAACAACCAAGAGAGCTTTGCTGTTTTAAACCACTGAGAATTGGGGGCTGTTTGTTACTGCAGCAAGGCTTGGCCCCTTCCTGACTAATACAGTAGTACCTATAACATAATAGCAAATCAGAACTTTTTTTTTTTTTTTTTTTTTGAGCAAACACACATTAAAAGAACTGGAGATAAAAGACGAGGGGAGAGGGAAAGTAAAGGAATGACAGGAAATGCCCAGATGAAGGACAACAAATATATGACAAATGTCACATGGCTTCTTCTTCAAACTCCCAGAACAGGCAGCAAAAAGTGATCATGGTCCTCTTTCTGCTGAGATTTAATGTAGACTCAGACCCTTTCTTAGGCTGTAGGCAGCCATGACCAGCCCTTTGTTATTGGCTAAAAAAAAATAAAATAAAATAATAGGGCAGCTCCCATCCCAGGTTTATCCCTACCAGACCGGGCTAGGACAAGTGGCAGGAGAGTTGAGACCTAGGCCTAGGGACAACCAAATGGGCTTTTGTTCTCCAGGAAGCTAGAGAACAGAGACAAAGGACAGGATGAGAAGGGTCAGACTAGGTGCTGTGGGCACCACAGCCCCACAGTCTCTGTTATTTGTCATGTGAGAGGAGCCATATACAAGACATAAGTAAATGGGCATGGCTGTATTCCAGCAAAACCTTATTTACAAAACTAGGAGACGCTCCAGATTTGGCTCATGAGTCGCAGTTGGCTGACCCCACCAAGACTAAAAACCAGAAACATCTAAAATGGTTTGGAATCAAGAATGAGTTGAGTCCGCAATGGCACTTTGGCCCAGGTAAGTTGGCCAGAGTGGGAAGAAGAATATAAGGATAATTGCGAAGAAAAGACCAGACAAATCTGTGGGAGCAGAGGGAAGGGGAAGACAGCCAATGAAAACTCAACTCCAGGCCTAGCCCTCAACCATGTCCTCTCTCAGACCCTTGACTCAGGCTCCTCTTCATATGGGTCTCTGTCCATGTGGGTGCAGAATGGTTTTGGCGGATGCTGCCTTGTTTCCACAGAAACAGACCTGGGTTTATGAAAATGCACCACAGACAGGCCTTTCCACATCCTCCTCCACAGCTGCTCCCACTCTTTTCGTGTGTGCGTGACTCAGCGTCCGCCATGTCAATTACCGAGACTGCCATTCTCCAGCCCCTCCATCTGCCAGGGCTCTTCCTAGTCGGGCCATCAGCCACCACTACTGATGATGAAGTTCTAGAACCTAGGTAAGGTTCAATGGGCTGAGGTCCAGAGCCGATGACCAAGAAAGAATTCTTGAGACATCTTTGGTGCGAAATGGTTTTTTAACCATTTATTAAAGTGGTGGTTTATTAAAGCATGGGGTCAGGACCTGTGGGCAGGAAGAGCTGCTGCCCCAGGTTGTGAGAGATGGCAGGTTATGCACCCTGCCATCTGGACAAGGTGAGGGGAAGGGGGGTTTCAATGGAACTTTCATATGCTAAAGAGGGTCTACAAGGTGCAGGGATACAGGAAGCCTTGAGGCTTGATCAATGTTGTGTTTTGGCAAGCCATTCACATTTCTGCTATCAAGCGTCTTTGTTAGTGAGATTTGGGTTTAGGAGAAATTTAACTTTATTTAGGGCTTGAGGAACTGAGTTATTTGCCTCTGGAAATTGTGCTACTGATAAATTAACTTCTTTGTAGATCTCTAGGACAATTGTAAACCAAGGGAGACTGGTCTTGCAGGATTGTGATCTCTGTAAGTTAACTATTTGTTTCTCCTTTATGGCAGTCAGGGGTGCCTGAGGAATGTCACACACGTGACTGAGGGGAGCTGGTGGAGAGGAGGTACAAGGTGCCAGCTTTTGCTTTGTCTTCAGCCTGCCTCCTGCTCCCTCATCACCAAGAGGTAATCACTGTGTTGAGAGAAGACATGCCTCTGTTATTATCTCAGGACTGGAGAACTGCGGTGATCTCTCTAGGGATAACCACCAGAAACCACTGACCACATTATCATTTTCAAGAAGTAGGGCAGCTCTGTGGCAGAGCACAGAAGTCAGGGGATACTGGAAGTGCATATTTGGTAGGAATTCCTGCAAATACATGCACATGGGAAGCCACCGTCTGCCCTACAGCTAGGCCATCCTTTTGTTGAGAAAATGTCAGGATTCAAAGGAAGCTTGCAGTGAATTACTACAAGAGAAGAAGCTCATAGCTTTCACAGGAATATAAGGGATTTGTTTGCTTGATTTTTTTTTTTCCCTGCTGGGCACAATGGCATGAAAAGACATTTGTTTAGAACCCCTAACAGCTCTGTATCACTGTCACACATCTGAGAAGAAAAGAGAAAAGGGGACACTCCAGAAAAAAATATTGGTTTAATACTATAACACTTTTGATCTAACTCCCAATTAGGAAGTCTTGGCCACTCACAGCCTGGACAGAACTGAGCCATCTGGTGCTACGAATATTCCTTTTGACCTCTGTAGAGAGAGCAAAGGTGGCCTGAAATAAGCCTTTGCCCCGAACCCCACTCTAAAATTGTGTCCCAGCATCTTCTGATAGTGAAAGGAGGGGATAAAAGCAAGCAAGAGGAGATGAAAGCAAGGAGGGAATTCCTTGAAGGCAGGAAGGATTCTCCCCAAGGTCCAAGGTGGAGGATGAGTGATCTGTACAATGCTAGGCTTCCTTCAGATTCAAGCCACCCCAGACATACACAGTCTACATGTGCCCCCAGGTCCCCCAGACCCCCCATGGTCACATCCATCCCTCCATACTCAAACCTCTGAAATTACAGCTCAGCTAAGATAAAAACCCACCCCTGCCATCACCAGAGTCCATGGAAGCAGAGAGCAGCCAGCCAGAGAAGCCTTCAAAACTCCAGCCTCAGGCAACACAGTCCAGTCGGGCCAATGGGCAACATCCCTCATCTTTCATGTTTCTGTGTGCCCTGGACGCTGCCTTGCCTTTGGAGAGAGCAAAGCAGGGGAGGAATCCTGAGAGCCCCACCCCCACCTACAGCCACCAGAGTTTCATAAAGGAGGAGGAAGAACTAGAGCCAAGGACTGTATTTTGCCCAAGAACCAGGAGACTCCGATTCTTGTCCTGTCACCACCACTCATGTGCTCTGTGGCCCATATCCCCTCTCTAGGCCTCAGTTTACCCATCTACAGCCCATCACAGTCCCAGTCCAAGACATATATTCAATTAAATGTCTGAAGAAATTAGTTATGGGAATCTTACTGGTTAACATCTAGGACTCTGTCCAGCCCTCAAGTTCTAAGTTTCTATCTGTGATTCTACCCTTTCAGATATACACTTGTCTTAGCTGAGCTTTTCCAGACACAGTCCCTGAGATAAAGGTTCACTGGCAAGTGATTTATTAAGCAGTTCTGCCAGGAAGACCAGCAGATAGGGAGGGCAGGTGACATCAGGCAAGTGCACCCCAGCGTGATCCCATGGAGAGCTCTGGAGGGTATGTCATACCTCATTGCTAGTCAGCTGGATGCTCACAGTCCTAAGACCATCCATCATGGGCTACAGGACCACCTGGGAGGGGTGTGTAAACTCCCAGGCACTTCTGGCTCTGCAAATTGCCAAAATGACTCCAACATAAGGGCAGCCCTCTGAGGAAGCTGGTAGGTGGGAACACTTGGAGATGATACATAAGGAAGGTGGGGGATGGGCAGAAAGAATTCACAGGAATGATCTCAAAGGTCAAGAGCTATGAGATTTGGCTATAAATCCAAAAATTAGAAAGAAAACACGGAACTTCTAGATTGGAATGAGTAATTACTGAATACCTACAGTATACCAGCAGTGTGTTAGGCACTGAGGAGGCAGTAGTGAAAACAAAAGGATCTTGTTTCTGTCCTTAGGGAGTTTATAGTGAGAAGCAGGCACTGACTGAAAGCATGACCCAAATCCACATAAAGTCACAGTAGCAGTAAGTGCTGCAAGGAAGAGGAATGCGTGTGTTGAGAGAACAGGTAAGAGGCAGGTGATGCACTGTCTTTTGAGGGAAGAGATGTGGAAGCATCCCATTGTAGCAAGCATAGCTACAATGGGAGGGGAAAGACCAACATTCCAGACAGACGGAACAGAGTGTCCAAATTGTGAAATGAAAGAAGCAGCTAGAACATGGCGGAGACAAAAATTACTGTAATTGAATTGTTCAGGGGGGAAAAAAAAAACATTAAAAGATAATCTAAAGAGATGCACCTGGGGAAGATGGAGGAGACAATTAGTTGTTTATGCACTTCTGTTCTAGGTAGGATACACTGTATATAAGTTATTTTATTTATTCATCACAATAATACTTATTCATCATCTTTTTAGAGAAAAGTGCAAGTGAAGCCATGAACATGGGATATGTCTGCATTTATTCATGTCTCCTTTAATTTCTTTCATCAATGTTTTATAGTTTTCAGTGTACACATCTTTCATCTTCTTGGTTAAATTTGTTCCTATGCATTTTTTCCCTTTTGATGCAAACATAAATATGATTATATTCTTAATTTCTTTTTTGGGCAGTTTGTAGCCATTGTATCTTGATTTTGTATGTTGATTTTGTATCCTGTAACTTTTTTCAATTCATTCTGACAGTTTTTGTGGAGTCTTTAGGGATTTCTACAGAATAATGTCATCTGCAAACAGAGACAACTTTATGTCTTCCTTTCTGATTTGTATAACTTTTATTTCTCTTTCCTCATTAATAGTTCTATTTAGGATTTCCAGTATTCTGTTGAATAAAGGCTGTGAAAATGAACATACTTGTCTTTGTCCTGATCTCAGTGGAAAAACTTAAGATTTATAAACTTTGAGTATGATGTTAACTATGGGCTTGTCATATTTGGCCTTTGTTATGTTGAAATAAATTCCTTACATATTGAACTTGTTGATTTTATATCAAGAAGGGATGTTGAATTTTGTCAAATGCTTTTTCTGCATCTATTGAGATGACATGATTTTTGTTCTTCATTCTGTTAGTATGGTGTATCACATTTATAGATTTGTGGGTGTTAAACCATCCTTGAATCCCAAGGCTAAATCCCACTTGATCATTGTGTATGATCTTCTTAATGTCCTGTTGGATTTGGTTTGCTAGTACTCTGTTGAGGATTTCCACATCCGTGTTCATCAGAGATATGGGCTTGTAATTTTCTTTTCTTATAGTGTCCTTAACTGGCTTTAGTATCAGAGTAAGCTAACCTTCTGAAAAGAGATTAGAAGTGTTCCAGAACTCCTCTTCATTTTTTGGAAGACTTTGTGAACATTGGCATAATTGTTCTTTAAATATACGGTGTAATTCACTAGTGAATTCACTAGTGGTCCTGGGCTCTTCTTCTTTGCTGGGAGGGTTTTGAAGACTGATTCCATCCCCCTACTTGTCTGTGGTGTGTGCAAATTCCTTATTTTTTCATGATTCAGACTGGTAGTTTGTATGCTTTGAGGAATGTATTCATTTCACCTAGGTTATCCAATCTGTTGAGGTATAGTTGTTCATAGTAGTCTCTTATGATCTTTTGTATTTTTATGGTATCAGTTGCAATATCTCCTTTTTACTTATAATTTTATTTATTTGAGTTTTCAAATATTTGAGTCTCTTTTGGAGCATGGAATAACTCTGTTCCATGGCTCCTTTCTGTTGTTACTCTAGGTCTCTATTTGAATTATTTCTTCTCTAATCTTTATTATTTCCTTCTACCAAACTTTGGACTCAGTTTGCTATTTTTTCCTAGTTCCTTGGGGTTAACACTGTTTATGTGAGATCTTCCTTTTTTCTTAACACAGACATCTACTACCATAAAACCCGCCTTTGAACTGCTTCTGTGGCATTGCTTAACTTTTGTTGTGTTGTGTTTCCATTTTCATTTGTCTTAATGTATTTTTTTTTTATTTCCCTTTTGGTTTTTCTTTTGACCCACTGGTTGTTTGGGGTTGTGTGGTTTAATTTGTATGTATTTGTGAACTACTGATTTCTAGTTTCCTACCATCATAAATGGTAAAGACACTTCATATCATTTCAACCTTATTAAATTTGTTGGACTTGTTTAGGGGCCAAACATTTGGTCCTCCGGGAGGACGATCTGCATGTGCCAGAGAAGAATAAACAAGTCAGTCCCATGCTGAGTCACAAAGCCAGAAGCTGAAGTCAACATCAGCCAAGTTAATTTGGCACCAAGCTCAGTTGTCCAATCCCAAGACGAACAGTAATAGCTGAATCTGAACTAAATTACCTAGAGAAGAGCCCTGACATCACAGACACTGGGGGTGGAAGGAACGAATCAGTCTATGGCTAAAGTGCAGGTACCACACTTTGCAGACCCTCCATTCAGGGAACGCAAGCTCCACATCTAAGAGCAGCTCCATATTTCTGACTGGTCAGCTTAAGCAACTAAAGAAGATGGACAACCAGACCAGCTTTCCCCCAGAGTGACCCGCATAGGAGAACTTTGCTTCCTTTTCATGCCCTTCCTCATACTTTAAGGCAAGAGTACAATTAACTAAGAGGGTAGTGTTGGCATCCCAGTCACTGAGCAGCATGTGTGGATATCAAGCAGAACTTTCCCTAAAGCAAGATGTTGGACTGACAGCTTCCTTAGTGGAAGCCCACAGGATTGATATCTCCCAGAGCTGGGTGGGGTAAAGAATGCTCACTGCACCCTCAGACCCAGATATCCCCCTTGAGCAGTGTTGCCTTTCTGGACAGCGGGAATCTCACTCCCCTCTCACTGCAAAATATCACTCAGAGCACTGTTGGTCTCTCTCCTCCCCACTCACATCTTCCATACAAGGGAAGGAGGGGCCCATCCAACTGGTCAGACTCTGACCTTCACCTGATGAGTCTCCAAAAAAGCAAGTCTGTGTGCCTCTTCCTGTTGGTTATTCCTCTATCCAGAGTCCCAGAAAGGCATCTGGCCTCTGCTTCCTGCACCTGGTGCTGAGGGGCTCAGCCATTCAGTTGTTTCAACACTGCCTGCACCTTATAATCACCTTTCAAGTCACTGATGCCTGGACTCTGCGTGACTGACATCCCATTGAGTGGGGTCCCAGCACCCACAGCTGGTAAAGTCACCTGCATGATCTGTTCCAAGGGGCTGTCTGGGTAAGTATACACAGGGTCTGCTCACCACGATTCTTCCTATTTCTGCAGCAACATCTGAGCCCCTAGATCCCTGAATCTAGATGAGTTGGAGGAAGAAGTCTCCGGTTTTGGCTTCAAGCCCAAGCCAAACTTTGCAAATCTGCTTTTTGGAAGAATCATGCAATGAGGTGTGGGGGTTCTGCCAATAATTAATAAGGTAGCACTCGCTCATCTGGCTCAGCATCCCTGTGGACGGCTCCATCATCGCCCCAACCCTGAAGGAGAAAAGCAGCGGTGTGGGAGGACCAGGGTACCATGGCTCCCTCACAAACTGCGTGGGGCAACGACAAGCACTTTAAAAATAGAATAGCTTATTTCAGTGTATCTTGGACAGTTTCACAGGTGAGGTTAGGTAGCTCACAAAATAAATGTAGGAAACAAAATGATAAAAATAGAAAGAGATTTGGGACCGAGGAATTTTTATGCCAAGTAAAAAGTGAGACAATTTTTAAAAGGAAATCAGAGACATGCAAACCAAAACAAAGTAGGAAATGAACTCAAACATTGAAGAATGGATGTTGTTTTAACATGTCAAGAGCTCAAGCATTGTATCACTTAATAACATACATTTAAAATCTAAGAACTAGGATACCTGGATGGCTCAGTCGGTTAAGCGTCTGCCTTTGGCTCAGATCATGATTCCCCGGGTCTTGGGATCATGTCCCACATTGGGTTCCCTGCTTAGTGGGGAGTCTGCTTCTCCTTCTGTCCTCTCCCCCGACTATTTATTCTCTCTCAAAAATAAACAAAATATTTTAAAAAATAAAATCTAAGGACTAGATATTAGTCCCATTTAACAGACGATACACTAAGTCTCAACAGACTGTCCTGCAGCCAGTGACCTGGGACTGAGTAGAAACCCTACTGTTCAGGACTGCCTGTCTGGGGGTTCTCTGGTCTCACAGTGCTGTGTGGACTCTCAGAAGTGGTTTAGCTCTGAGCTTCCTTTCAGTCAGAGAGAATGACACAGCCAGACACACAATTTCCATTATCAGACTGAGGAAGCATTCCAGCTTCTCAGAAAAAAAGCAGACATTTTTCTAAGCACTAACCCCTAAAAAGGCATCATTCAGGTGGAGTCACGAAAGGCTTCACCAGCAAGCAGTGGGCAGGGTTTTGTGATGCACAAAGAAGTTCACCAAGTGAATGAGCCTAGGAGGAATTCGGGAATTAGAACAGCACGTGCAGACACCTGGACAGTTGTCTAAAACCACCTGATGGCGCAGCTGGGCTCTAGGGAGCCCAGTGCTTGTGGAGGACCACGTGATGTTAACTAATTTAATAACGTCATAAAGCCTAATTAGGTTGGAAAACCAAAGCGAAGGGAGGAGGAAAATTTAATTTAAAGGAGTAGAATAAAATCGTATTACAGCAGGCTCCACTAATTTGGAACATGCAGTAATTCAGAGGTAAAACAGAGAATTTGAGGAGTAGATTTATACCCCATGCAAGATTGGAGCTGGAGCTGATGTATCATGTAAGCAAGCACCAACTCAAAAACACACTGACTAGTCACTGGTTTTCAAATACAGCAGGAGTGCATGGTCACACAGCAACAAAGATATTAAGACAAACACTTAATATATTCATTAAAATAGGTCCCCATAGTACCACTCCCGTCTGCACCTTATTAGGGTTTCTACTTTCTGCATGCACTGTGTTGGCGTACATAGTCCTGCCTCACTTGGACTCTTGCTGTACAAATAACCACCTTACATCCTTAATTAAAACGACACTCTTGTTTGCTCCTGACTCTACTGGGGCCTGAGGTAGCGAAGCCCACTCCACCAGCTGAATTCTATGGCCCCATAAAGGACCACTGCAGGCCCAAGGCTCCTTCGAGATTAACATCCAGACACAAAACCTGTACCTGGCTCACGGTGCATCAGAAATCTCATTACTCCCAGCACAGACCTCAAGGGTGTGGACAAAATGGAAATTGTCAGAGTGGTTTAGACTCATTTTCCTTCTCACTGAACCTCATACAGAAGTGAATAATTAGGAGGGAAAGCAGGATTAACTACCTCTGTATCAATGCTGTGCACAGCAGGAATGTTAAACCAGCCTGACACGGAGATCTGCCATTGTGTCTCCCACACAACCCATTCCCGGTAAATGCAAAGCGAGGACACGGTGTATGCTGTGAAGCCTAAGATCCTGCACCTGTGCTCACATCGTCCCTCCACCTAGGGCTTCCTGCTTCCTCCTTCCTGCTTCCTGAAATCCTGCCTCTTCTTTAGCTGGAGTACGATGTCCTCACCCCCCGGACTATCAGGATGAGAAGCGGGTCATGGAGCTGACTGTGCTGGGGCAGGAGTGTGGGGCCCATTCTGACCCCTCTCTCCTGCCAAACTGACCATTCCCCCACAGGGGAATGAAAGCTTCAGAAAGCTTTCATTAATGGGGGCCCAGGTGGCTCAGTCTGTTAAGCATCTGACTCTTAATTTCAGCTCAGGTCGTGATCTCAGGGTTGTGAGGTCAAGCCCCATGTTGGGCTCTGTGCTGGGTACAGAGTCTGCTTGGAATTCTTTCTCTCCCTCTGTCCCTCCCACCTACCTAGTCTCAGGTTCTCAAATAAATAAATCTTAAAAAATAATAATAATAATCTTAAAAAGATCAGTCTAACTGGTAATCAAGGACAATGTGTCCTAAAAACACGAAACCCTACCGTCCAAATTGCTATAGAAGAGGTGAAAGAACCTATTCCTAGAGATTGCTTATCAAGTGGTCACTTTCAAAAATTCAGTTTCTCAGTATTTTCCAAACAACTTTTGACTTCTGGGAATTAATATTTTAAGCAAATAATCAGAGATGCCAAGTTTTATCATCATAATTGTTAACCTGGAGATTTAACTGTTGCTGGGTACCATGCCCTCATGATGCCTGGATTTTGGGAGGTTCCCACCTTGGGAATAGTCTATCCTGAGAAGTGCTTAGGGTGACACAGAAGAGCACAGGTTAACCACCATAAAAAGACACTGACACGCAGCTGGAGTGCAGTGCATTTTAGATATTGCTAGTACTGTCACTCTTATTTTCTGGAAAACAACAACACACGTTCTACCTTGAACACAATGTGGTGGGACCTGTCGCAGGTGGGACAATGCACTGTTTGTAAATTTATTAACACAAGTGACCATACTTCTAGGTCAGGGAAACCAAACCTCTGAGCCTCTTGATAATTCTTCAAAAGGTAACCAATGAAATTCAGAGTCAATTCCAAAGATAAAAAAACAGGGAACCAGGAATGAAAGGGCGACTGCTACGATTGCACCCAAACCAGGGAACTAGTTCAGAGGTGTAACTATTTGGAAAGTAGAATCTGTCCACTCTTCCATCACTCATTCATTCTAATGGCATTTACGGATTGAATTCTTTGTGTTCAAGTTCCAGTGGCTGAGAAATAATGCATTCACTTTGGAGAAGGAAGTAAACAGGTAACAGAGCAGCTAAATAAACAGGATAATTTCTGATGGTAACAAATGTTCTGAAGAAAGGGATACAGGACAGTGAGAAAAAGTCAGAAGGACAGCAACACAGCAATCTTTCCCCTGCACATTCTTCCCCCCACCCCCCAGCAACCAAAAGGGCTCCACAGAGCTCAGCCTGAAAACTGTTAGTCAGTCTACCTATCCCTGTGTCTTATAGCAAGGTGAGACCAAGAGGAAGACCAGCGATGACAGTGATGACCCTGGACAGCAGGTGATCTATGGGGCTGGGTACCTCCTACCAGCTCCTCCTTCTTTCATTCCCACAGGACCTTGCAATGCACCAAGGCCCATCAGCAGCATAAGCTCTCTGCTTGCCATACTCCCCACCAATCCCTAATGCCCCCCACACCCAATTCCTTCATTAACTTCTTATCTGCCTGCTCATGCAAGCATCTGAATGTGTAAGTCCTGACTTGGCATGGCTCTTGGGCCCAAGAACCTAAGGGTAAGACCCATTTCGGAAGACACCTGCTCATGGAAAGAAACCAGCTGAGGTCCTGGTAGGCTGGGTGCCTGCTGCTTCCAAAGAGGTTTGAATGGGAGGAAGGAAAAGAACATCTGCCTTGGTGCTCATCATTACTGTGGATGTTGCAGATAATCCTGATCAAGAGAGATGTGGCTCCCCACTCCAACCCCATACAGCAGAGCACTGTGATAATCTACACCTGGATTGAGTCCTAACTGTGCTTTCATTTCCTGCATTCCCCACATGAGTCCTTCCTTGTGTTTTCTCACTTAGTAATAATAAATCCTGCACTGATTTTTTAAAAATCTGTGATAGTGGCTTTAAGTACTTTTTGGAACAAAACTATAGAGTGGGAAAGGAATGAAAAAGAGAAGAAGAGAGAAGGATGGGGGCGGTAGAAAAGAGTAAGGTCCTTGCATAGTGGTACCAGGCCCCCAGCAAGCTCTCAGCATCAGGGTCACTAAGGCTGTGGCCGAGTACCACAGATGCTGCCAATGAGATGATCCCAGTGCCTTTGGCCAGGCATTGAATGCCACCAATTGCAGAACAAGAAGACTACTCACTCCCATTCCTATTGCACTTGATTATAACAAGGGGAAAGTCTGGCTTTGATGCTGGTCCATCTTCAACATTCTCCCACCACCCAAAGTCTACATTTCGAACAATGAAAAGACTGGTCTTAAGTTCACAACCTCAGCAGACAACAGTACTTTGCTAGAATTTAATGACACTAAGTTTTGTGGCATATATTCTTAGGGTCACCTTCTACTTAAGACAATGGAAACCTTTTTTTTTTTTTTTTTAACTTAGGGGGTTATTAATACCAAGCTTTTAAGATCACATTCAGTTACATAAGAAATTGAGTTGATATAAAAACATGCAGATACAAAGATGCTGTGCATGTGACCATGAGAGACTCCAGCTTCCTGTTCCATGACCTCACAGGATGAATTTATCATCTAGAAAGTGGATAATCATTCTGCAGGGTCATTTCCACAACTGTTTTACTGGTTGCATTGAGCCTGGGGCATGCCAGGTTGCTGAAGGAGAATGTGGGGGAAGGGAGATAGCAGCCGAAGGGCTGGAGCGACATAATCTGGTAGAAATATGTTTTATAAATGCTCCATTTCCCTCCTGAGTGTAAGCAAATGGCTCAGACCTATCTTGCCGAACACAGTAGCAAATCGAATGCATGTGCCCTGACAATTAAAAAACAAAAACAAAAACAAAGAAAAAAAATGTGATTTGGTAATGAATGGTGGAGAAATAATTAAAAATAAAAGCTGAAAAGGATTTCTGAGAGCAGGAAGAATTTTAGTGCCTTATTCCATTGTTCTGGCACATATGTTTGTGTATTAAACTCAGTGTGTTATGGGGGTGATTTCTCATGCGTGCACTGTGTGGTGCTGTGCTCGGAGCTTCAGATGAAGACATGAACAGGCATGGTCCCTCCCCTCCAAAACCCACTGGGAAGGACAGGTAGCTCCTCTCTTCCTTCCAAACTTCCCTCCCTCTTTTCTCTTTCATCTTCTGAGTATCTACCATGCCTTAAGTCATGCATGGAGTGCAAACACCCAATTCCCACATAACCAATATATTATCAAGTGCCTACCTATGCTTACTACTGTTTGAAGTGCTTTAGACATCTTGGAAAAAGTCTACAAAGAAATGAGCAAACACACTGACAGCAGAGATAGAAATGCACTGTGCCTTATAAATAAAACAGGACGGCATGGAAGAGAAAGCCCGGAGCTGCATGGAGCTGATGGCCTGGGACTGTGCCCGTGAAAAACAAGCTGTGGCCCCTCTTTCAAGACGCTCAGATGGAAGCAGGGCAGGACCGCAGGAGCAGAAGCAGAAGCCACGTGCTGCCAGAAGAAGGATCTCTGCCTCTGGCAGGAGGTGCTCAGCAGGGAGGGCTCTGAAGGATGAGGCAGGCTTTGTAAGTTCGCAGTGCAGTCCAGTGTGTCAACAATCCAGCACACGTATCTGGCTTCAGAGTCTGCTGACTGAAATCCCTTCTTGCACATCTGTCAGATGGATAGGGGTCAATATACTGACTTCCCACCCTGCTGGCCCCATGATGCCAGGGAAATTACTCCACCCTCCACGTCTCTGTTGTGTCATCTACAGACCAAGCTAAGCACTGTATCCTTTCTTTCTCCTTTGCATGGGAAGAAGGTCCATGGTCTACTGGAGGGAAAGGGCTGGGAGGCAGGGAGGGTGAATGAGGTCCGGTCTTGCAGAGGTGAAGTAACACAACAGAGGGCAAAGTCCAACAGCACTGTGGAGGTCAGGAGGAGCAGAGGGGGACAATGGCCCTAGAAAGGGGCCTCCCCCATTCCTGTGACCCAGGGAGGCACAGCCAGAGCCTTAGAAAGGGCAGTGTCTGGGGGCACCTCTTCAGGGGGAACAGGCAGGGGATATAGTAGTGGGGAACAGGGAAGATCAAAAGGCTCAACCTTGACCTTCCAGATCCCTGGGGATCAGGCTGCCCCTTGTAGAAGGGGCATGACAGTCCCCCAGTAGGTGTGCAGAGCAGAGGTCTGCCTGGGGATTCAACATCGGGGAGCATCACAGCAGATCCTGGTGATGGATGTTCTAAGAATATACCACCACCACTTTGGGTATAAGACCTTGAAATTCCTGCCCTTTATGGGCAATGTGGCTTTTAAATTGATATTGTCATTTACTATTGCCTCTGCAACGGTTCTCCCAGCAGAAGCACCAGGGGCCACTTATCAGTAAGCACGTTTTCCTGAGAGCAGACATTTACCACAATCTGTTTTCTGTTCTCTACTACCTGGACATACTTCTTGACTCCCTGGGAGCTGCGAGGGTGCTGGCTGAGTGGGGAGCATGCACAGTGGTTCTTTCTTGACCCCTGCAGTGTCTTCTGTATGTGGAACATAACACTCTTTAACCATTAATGTGCCACCTTTGATTTTCCAAATTTTCATTAAACCCATTCTTTTATTTATTTATTTTTTTAAATTTGATCACTTAGTCTAGGTCATGCCTCTCTGCTTATCAAAGTTAGTTGTCAAAAACTAATGAGGTACTACTGTATGGTAACTAACATAACATAAAAAAAAAAAATAAATTTTTAAAAAAAGAAAAAAAAAGTTAGTAGTGCTTGGGCCCAGTCCTTAGCCCACAAAGCAGCCTGTGGGTTGTCAAATCTCAGACTCACAGAGTGGGAGACACATTGTAGGCTCCTGGCTGTCATATGGGTAAGCAGCCAAAAACCCTTCCTTAAATGAAACCAAAGGTAAACCACTGACACATAAGAGTTGGGAATGCAGAAAGCAGCAGGACACGTTCAACCCCATCAGCCCCAGGGACCCCTAAGGAACTTCCTGGACACCCTAGGGTCCTGTGGAAGCCAAATGAAAACTAGTGGACACAGCCCAAGGCTTTCAGTCCACAGCTGAGAAAAACTGCAGACCAGAGAAGGGCAGTGTCAAATTTCTAGTTAATGGGTAAGATTCCAATGGTATGTCTATTTTCCCTCCGAAAGTCCTTCATGATTTTTTTTTAATTTTATTTTTTCAGTGTTCCAAGATTCATTGTTTATGCACCATACCCAGTGCTCCATGCAATACATGCCCTCCTTAATACCCACCATTAGGCTCACCCATCCCCCCACCCACCCTCCCCTCCAAAACCTCAGTTTGTTTCTCAGAGTCCACAGTCTCACATGGTTCATCTCCCGCTCTGATTTTCCCCAATTCACTTCTCCTCTCCTTCTCCTAATGCCCTCTGTGTTACTCCTTATACTCCACAAGTAAGTGAAACCATATGATAATTGACTCTCTCTGCTTGATTTATTTCACTCAGCATAATCTCTTCTAGTCCCGTCCATGTTGATACAAAAGTTAGGTATTCATCCTTTCTGATGGAGGCATAATATTCCATTATATATATGGACCATATATTTTTATCCATGTTCTGGACCATCCAGAGGGGAGCAGACTGAGTCCTTCACAATTTTATGGCATCAGCCAGGAAAATGAAGGCAGTGCAATGTTCTAGAAAGTGTAAGCTCTGGAGTCAGACAGGCTGCGCATGAATCCTTACCCCAGCCCCTACTCACTGTGGGGTTTGCACAAGCAACCATTCAAGCTCTGGGAGCCTCAGTTTCTGCATCTATAACAACACTTGCGACGGGGAGCTGCCGTGAGCATTCAGTGCCATGATACCCACAAGGTGCCACTTCCTCCAGGGTATCCATGATGCCACGAAGGGATGCTGAGGTCCCCTTACTTCTCAGTCCCAGAGTATCCTCCGCTTCCTTCTCTTGAATTATACGCATTTGTGTAATGATCTGATTTTTGCCTCGCTCCCCACCTAGACTGGGAAAGAGGACATTCCACATGGACGAGGCAATGTCTACTTTATTCTGCAAATATCAGCACCCAGGACAGTGATCAGCAAGGAAGAGGCACGTCTTAAACACGTGCTGGGCGAATGAGCTCTTGGCAATGGGCCTGTGGCACTGGAGTGCGGACCAGTGCTTGATCTACTGAGCTTTCCTCTGCCTCAGCAGTCTGTGCAAAACGGAGAAGCAAAGCGCCCACCAGACAGTCCCTGGTGAAGAGTGAGTAATTCCCATGAAACACTTAGCACAAGGCCAGGTACCCAGCAAGTGCTTAATAAATGTTAGCCATCAGAATCACCATTACCACCATTAGACATCAGAATACGAAAGGTCACTTTCCTTCCCCAGCTTCACAAACTTACTCTGGATCAGAAGTATGGGGGTGAAAACACCACTTGTTCAGTCAATGCATAGATTAGCAAAATAATTTCTACTGGGTTTAGAGGATTAAAGGGTTCACTTTTGGTTGTGGTTTCCAGGTCAGGGTGGGTCAGTGTCAGTGAAAAACCAAGGGACCTGCCCACATATGTCTCCCTGTGTGATATCCCTGGAGAAGAGGATATTTGCTCATTCAATTCATCCACTCAACAAGTACTAACTGAGCAACTACTGAATGCCAAGACATGTTTGTGAGCCCTGGGAAAAGAGCAGTGAAAATGCAGGCAGGAATTCCCTGCCTTGGGGAGCCAGCCCTCCTTCGTGTGTGTGAAGCAGACACGGAAAATATGCTGTAATCATCAAGACAATATGGTATTGGCACAAAACAGACACATAGATCAATGGAACAGAATGGAGAACCCAGAAATGGACCCTCAACTCTATGGTCAACTGATCTTCGACAAAGCAGGAAAGAATGTCCAATGGAAAAAAGGCAGTCTCTTCAACAAATGGTGCTGGGAATATTGGACAGCCTCATGCAGAGTAATGAAACTGGACCATTTCCTTACACCACACACAAAAATAGACTCAAATGGATGAAAGACCTCAATGTGAGACAGGAATCTATCAAAATCCTAGAGGAGAACACGGCAGCAACCTCTTCGACTTCAGCCGCAACGACTTCTTGCTAGACATGTCTCCAAAGGCAAGGGAAACAAAAACAAAAATGAACTATTGGGACTGCATCAAAATAAAACATTTTTGCACAGCAAAGAGAACAGTCGACAAAACCAAAAGATAACCTACACAATGGGAGAATGTATTTGCAAAGGTCTTATCAGATAAATGGCTAGTATCCAAAATCTATAAAGCACTTATAAAATACAACACCCAAAAAGCAAAAATTCCAGTCAAGAAATGGGTAGAAGACATGAACACAAATTTCTCCAAAGACATACAGATGGCCAACAGACACATGAAGAAATGTTCAACATCACTCGGCATCACGGAAATACAAATTGAAACTCCAATGACCAGTCTGAATGGCTAAAATGAACAACTCAGGAAACAACAGATGTTGATGAGGTTGTGGAAAAGGGGGAACCCTCTCATACTGTTGGTGGGAATGCAAACTGATATAGCCACTCTGGAAAACAGTATGGAGATTCCTCAAGAAGTTAAAAATAGAACTACCCTATGACTCAGCAATTGTCCTACTGGATATTCATTCAAAGGATATAAACGTTGTGATCTGAATGGGACCCCCCCCCCCCAAGGCAATGTTTATAGCAACAATGTTCCTAATAGCCAAACTGTGAAAAGAGTTGAGATGTCCATTGACAGATGAATGGATAAAGATGTGGGGGGGCGCCTCGGTGGCTCAGTGGGTTAAGCCTCTGCCTTTGGCTCAGGTCATGATCTCAGGGTTCTGAAATCAAGCCCCACATTGGGCTCTCCACTCAGTGGGGAGCCTGCTATTCCCCTCTCTCTCTGCCTACTTGTGATCTCTCTCTCTCTGTCAAAAAAAAAAAAAAAAAAAGATGTGGTGTGTGTGTATATATTGGTGTGTGTGTATATATATATACACACACACACACAATGGGATACTACTCAGCCATCAAAAAGGGTGAGATCTTATCAGTTACATCAACGTGGATGAAACTGGAGGGTATTATGCTGAGTGAAATAAATCAGTCAGAAAAAGACAATTATCATATGGCTTCACTTATAGGTTGAATATAAGAAACCAAATAGAGGAGCATAAAGGAAGGGAGGGAAAATAATATAATAGGAAATCAGAAAGGCAGACAAACCATGAGAGACTCTTAACTTTAGGAAACAAACTGAGGGTTGATGGAGGGGGGGGGTGGCGGGGGTATGGGGTAACTGGGGGATGGGCATTAAGGAGGGCACATGATGGAATGAGCACTGGGTGTTGTATAAGATTGAAGAATCATTGATGTCTATCTCTGAAACTAGTAATACACTGTATGTTAACTAATTGAATTTAAATAAGTTAATAAAAAAGGAAAAAAAGGAAAGGAGCAAGGTAAGAATATAATAGGCATGGTGCATTGTAAGGTGGCACACGCTCTAGCAGATAAAGCAAAGAAGAGGGCTAGTGGACTCGGGACAGCCAGGGCGGGGTGTTAAGTTGGGTGGTCAGAGAAAGCTTCCAACAGAAGGTCACAGTGGATAAAGATCTGAGCGATGTGAAGGGCTGTGCCTGCAGGTGCCCAGAGATTATTCCAGGCAGAGGGAGGAGAAGAGCAGAGACCTGAGTGGGCTGGAGGAGGGCAGGTGCCTGGCTGGGGGAAAAACAGAGGGAGGCTGCCTTGTGACTACCAAAAATTTGAGGAGCAAGAGTGCTGCAGCTTCCAGTTTAATTAAGCTCGCTACAGCAGGTAAGCACTCCCCATTAAAATGTATCAATTCCAGTGCAATGTTTGTGCCTCTTTGGGATGTGAGCTTAACACAAATTTGCCAGGTATTCAGGCAACCGCCAGCTCTGTCTGCGGTCCTCACAGGTATAACCAGGCTCCCTGCCTCCCACCAGAGTTTCATGCATATAAACCATTCGAAGGATTTGCAGGTCATTAGTCATATTTCAGTTTTTATCAGAAGGAAGTATAATAAGGTACATCTCTCCAACAAATGATCATTTCCACCGGGCTTTCATCCACTGGATCTCATTTGCCTTGGCCTTCACAGAGTGTGGAAGTGGGCACCTGGGTGGCTCAGTTGTCAGGTGGCTGAGCTCAGTTGGCTCAGTTAAGTGTCTGCCTTTGGCTCAGGTCATGATCCTGGAGTCTGTGGGTCGAGCCCCAAGTATGGCTTCCTGCTCAGTGACGAGTCTGCTTCTGCCTCCATCCCCAGCCCATCCCCTCCCCCACTCGTGCTCTTGCTCTCTCACTCTCTCTCAAATAAAATAAAATAAAAGGAAATAAAATAAAATAATATAAAAACAAATCATGGAAGGGAGGGAGCTACTTTCCTTGCAGACAAGGAAACTGAAGCTTTCCAAGAACAGCATCCTAGGAAGGGAAGGACCTTTTTCCACTTTCCACTTTCTATCCAGCGCACAGGCACTACATTCCTCCTCCCATTGTTCTCGAAGCATCCCTCTCCTTGAGGGCAGGGCTCATCCCTGGCTCATCTTCATGTGTGGGAGGCTCACCTCTGGTCCCAACTCACAGACCATGGGTATGGAGACAGCAAAAGCTTTGCTGCTAGATCTGGGATTGTCAGGGTTGTGCTGGAGCTGGCTTACACAGGCCACAAAAATTGTGAAATTTTCAGAAATTTTGCAAGCTGGTTGACATCATGCTGTCGGTTTGAATTCAACCATGTCTTAGTCCATCCAGGCTGCTATAACAGTATATCATAGATGGGTGGCTTATAAACAGCAGAAATTTCCTTCTCACAGTCCCGGAGGCTAGAAGCTCAAGCCACAGACAGATTTGGTGTATGGCGAGCATCAGCTTTCTGCTCTATAGATGGCTTTTTATGGTGTCCTCACACAGCAGATGGGGAAGGGAACTCTGTGGGTCTTCTCTTATAAAGGCACTGATCCCATTCATGAGGGCTCCACTCTCATGACCTCATCACCTCCCAAAGGCCTCATCTCCTAATATCAACCCATTGGAGGTTAGACTTCAACATATGAATTTGGGGGAAGACACAAATATTCAGTCCACAGCAAGCCGTGATATGGAAATCAGCTAACTCTGCAATTCAGGGCTTGCTGTCTTTCCCTTGCAACCTAGGTTGTTAAGGATTTATTTACTGCTATGTTATTGCTTTCAATCCCAATGCTGCCGCCTGTTAGCTATGTAGCTTTGCACAAATTACTTAACTCCCGGGTCCTCAGTTTCTCTCACTGTAAATGAGATAGTAACATCCACCCCCATGAGAAGCTGCTGAGGATTAATCAAGACATGATAGGAAAAATGTCACGCCCTGTAGGTGATCCATGAAGAGTGGTATTACTAATATTATCAGGCATTGAAGAAGTGTGGGATGAATTTTGTAGCTCCCCATGGGCCCAGGACACTCCTAATTTCAGAAAAACACATGGGAAATATCAGGAGCAGTCAGAAATAGGCGTCATGGTGGGTCAGGAGATGGGGAGAGCAGAGTACCCCCAAAGACCAATGGCAGGTCCAAGGTAAGTCTTTGCTCTTCCACATGACCTTGGGAAAATCCCATGCCCTTCATGACTGATTGCAGGATCCCCCATTCACTTGCAGGGCTGGTCTAATACAACAGAGTCCATGCCCCAGGCCCAGCCCCACCTCCCATGCGCCCTGTGTTTGCATGGCACGACCTCTGTCTCCTCACCCGCCCTCTCCATAGTCCAGGGCCTACCCTATGGATGTCAGAAAGCAATGTGGGCCCTCCCGTTCCACAGGCATGACCCCAACCCTGTCCCCTTAAGAATAACAAACATATGGCACTTAAAAAAAAATAAAATGTGGGCAATCTGTCATCTTGAAAGCATAAGCCAGAAGTTATGAGTGATATTAACAAATCCTAAAACGGTAAAGTTTGTAAAAAGAATCCTGAACAAGCCAGCATCACCTCCTGCCCCCTTTATTAAGGCAGTTTCCATGGAGATGGAGGCTGAGGAAGTTACTGACTTGGAAAACCCCATGAGCATTTTCCATCTGTGTATCCAGGGTGGGCCAGGAGATCACCTGACCCCCAGCTCATGGGTGACATGAGTAATCTATATATCTTTAAGTTATCCCAGGACCCCACAGGACAGTGACTACTCAAGGTGTCAGGAAGAAAGTAGGGGAGCACATCAACTGTTGGCTTAATGTTTGCAAGCACTATGAAGACAGAGAGTGAGTCTGTCTCCGATGCTGGGACAGTGTTTACCGTATTGCATGCCGGCCCTTAGCACTGAATGCATGAATTTACTGGGCATCAGACACTGGGAATGCGGGGATGAATAGACATGGCCCATCCCCCAAGCAGTTCCCTACTGATGGTGGCAACAGACCCACAAGCAGATAAATGTGACTGAGCTGCCTTGTTCGTTAAGAAAGTCCCACCAGCTGGGGACATGTCTGGCAGTGCTGAAGAAGCTCGATGGAGGACGTGAACCTGGACTATCAACTCCAAGAGGACAAGGCTCCCTTCATTGCTGTACCCTGAGAAAGTTAGATAGTATCTGGTGCACAATCAGAGTCCAATATACACCTATTTAGTGAATGGATACTTGGGGAAGGAGGAGAAGTTCTCACCGTGAACAAAAGGAGACAGTGTTCCAGGTGGGAGAAACAGCCTGTGCAAAGGCCCCAGAAACAAAGACAGCAAGACGAATGACAGGTGCCACTCGTCACTTGGTTTGGTTGGAACAGAAATGGAACAAGGTGGTAGCCAAGGTTGGTGTCAGCAGGAGAGGGTGGCCTAGTGGCAGTCGCCTGGTCATGGAGAGACACGAAGTCTGTGGGTGTGGGGACACCACTGTTGGGTTCTACACAGAGAGACGGTCATCTCGGATTTGCACTTTGGTAAGATGTGCCCAGTGCCCTGGACTCGATGATTGTGTCTTCCCCCATCAAAAGCCGTATGTTAAAACCCTAGTCCCCAGCAGGGTGGTATTTGGAGGTGGGGCCTTTGGGTGAGAAGTACGTTATCAGGTGGAGCCCTCATTGTGGGAACAGTGCCCCTTTAAGAAGGAATGAGAGAGAGAGAGAGAAAATGTGAGCTCTTTCTCGCCCTCACCCTGTATGAGGACCTAGCAGGAATCTGCCCACCAGGAAGAAGGCTGTCACCAGACCCCACCATGCCAGCACCCTGACCTCCAGCCACCAGAACAGTGAGAAATATAATTTGTTGTGTACATGTCTCTTCCATCAGAATCCGGGATGGTGGCCAGAAATGACCAGGACACCCCAGCAGGGCAGAGTGGTGATGGACAGGTGGGGCTGGAAGTCGAAATGCCAGGTGGGGGACTACAGCCATAGTCAAGGCCAGCAATGATTATTTTTATGGAAATGAGGCTGCTCAGCAACTAGGGATTGTGAAGGGCTTTTATCCTTCTTCAAAGCTTCCCAGGGATGGGGGGGCAGGGCTGCTGGTCTCTGTCTGCCCCCCCCCAACTCCTTCCTGCCCCCCTGCTTCAGTCAGAGAAGCCCCACACTTAAACACCTTACACAGTAGTCTCCGCACTTACAACGTCAGGCTCTAATTTAAGGGGGGGGTGTCTCTCTTGGCTCCCGTGGCATGCAGAGATCTGTCTTAACTTGGTCTGCCGCTACTCAGGGAAGCTTCTAGAAACACACACCGGCTATGAGGACTGTCTGAAATGACTGTGGGTCGTGTGTCCTCATCCTCTCCTGCCAGGTATTCACTCCCATGGTGACTTCAGCAGTAAAATGGTCAGGAGATGCACGGGGGCAATTTTAAATGAAACATTTCAACAGCAAATCTTGTAAATGTAGGCAACCCAGTAAGTGGAAATGGGTTTTGAAACCGAGACTGGGGGACTAAGTGAGTTGTGCAAGCAGTGGAGGCTTGCCCCAGTGAGCGGGGCTGAGACGGTCAGCACCATCTCCGGGTCTTGATCCGTGGGGCACCTGCACAGTGGTATCCCATCTGGTCCTTCCAGCTGCCTTATGGCATAGCTGTCCTTCTTTTCCCATTTAACAAGAAAGGAAAGGGAGACCCAGGGAATCCGTTCGCTCTTAGGGCCGCTCTAGTCCATGACCTGACAGGCTTCAACCGCAGAAGGCCATTTTCTCACAGCTCTAGAGCCTGGAAGCCTGACATCAAGGCGCTGACATGGTCGTGTTCTGGCGAGAAGTGTCCTCCTGGCTTGCAGACAAGTCTCCTTCTGACTGTGTCATCATCACCTCACAGAGAGACACTCTTCATCTTCACAGGAGACCCTCTGTTCTGTTCAGGACCCCACCCTAATGACCTCATGTCACCTTAATGACCCCCGAAGGCTGTCCCTGGATACAGTCACACAGGGGAATCGGGCATCGGTATATGAATTGGGGCGGGGTGGGGGGCGGGGAGTCCATGGTTCAGTCCACAGCAGCCTTACAGCATGAGAGAGGCAGGGCTGCCATTAAAACCCCCGAGGACAGACTCTGAGCCCGAGAGCTGAGATACCCCTCCCACCTCTGTCCTGCCCTCTTCTCCCCTGCCTTCTCCTCCCCTCCACCTCTCTCCTGTCCCCCTCTCCCCTCCCCACCTCTCTTCTTTCCTCCCCTCCCCCCCACCTCTCTCCAGCCCTCCCCTCCTCTCCCACCTCTCCAGGGCTCCTGCTAATGCGCTACCCTCACCCTCCTTTGGGTGTGATTTCTCCTTCCCTTTTCCCTTTGTCCCTTTAGTCTTAAGCCCTAGAGAGCAAGCCAGCACCACTTAGAATAGGTAAAAATATTGCTCTTGAACCACCTGGATCATCACAGGCTTGGGAACACACATCATTCATTCCTCAGGGGCAAAACTGCCATGCAAATAATCAATGCCCGACCTTCACCTTCCAGTTACAGAGTACGTCAGCAAAAAAGCCGAAGAGGAAGGGGCACGGGGGCGGGGAGGGATTTCCAAGGCTGTGAAATTGTAAGAAGGTGGAAGGAGGTGGAAAGCTGACGTGTAATTAATGCAAAGCGGCGATGTTCTTATGAACCCATCAAGCAATTCCACACTCTGCTCCCTTCCAGCAGGGGCCAGAGAGGCAGCCCAGAAGAGGCCTGGCAGGAGGGCAGGCGACAGGGCTCAGGCCTTCTCGCGCCAGCTGTGGGGAAGGGGCTGATGCCAGAGAGGCTGGCTTCAGTCCCATCTCCACTTACTCGCAGTGGGACTCGGTTACACCATCTGTATAATGGGGACAAAATATTAGGATGACAGGAAACCAACGAGGCTGTTAGGAGGATGAGGGAAGTTAGGGATACTTATCAATAAATGTTAGAGGTCATTTCCATCTAACATTGCCCTCCTCTCCTCTCCCCACATCTCTCCTGCTCTGAAAACCTCCGGACACAGTGGGATGGCCTTGAGTTTGAATCACAGTTCCGTTTATCTTCTTTGAGCCCAGCTTTCCCTTTCTGAGGAAGGGAGTCCAGGGCCCTTGCCTTGCAGCAGGTGATAGGCTCCGACCACCTGGCAGACACACTACGATTTCCCAGAAACAGGCTCCAGTCTCCCTCTGCGGGTCTCTATCTCCTCCCTCATTCTGGGTTCCAGAGATACAGGTGGGACTCACCTCTTGCCCTCCCCCACTGCTTCAGGAATAGGCACGTGACCTGAACCAGGTCCACCCCCCACCCCATCCCCTTCATCCTCTGCTGAGACTGTTTGGCTAACAGGGAGTCGGAGCAAGCAGCAGGCAGAGCAAGTCACAGCTCTGGAAACAAAGCTAACACCAAAAAGAGACAGACACCAAAGCTGCAGGAATTCTAGACCTCTTTGCTACAAAACCCAAGAGATTCTGCTTTGTGCTGAAGCAAGTTTAAGTTTCTGCCCCTATAGCTGCATAAATCTGAGCCATACCCTGTGAGAAGTGCTCAGGAACGATGAGCGGGCTGAGAAGCCCTTCCAGTTCGTCCAGAGCTGGAACTGCCCACCTCCCATCACACATAGACACACAACTTACAACCTCTTACAGTGGGCAAGATTTTCATTTACAGAAAACATACCTTCCTATCCCTCCCCCTCAGCTGACTGTCCAAATGGTCCTAGCAGTAAACCAGAGCATTAGTTATTTTTATTTTAAGAGGGAGGGTGGGGGCGCCCAGGTGGCTCAGTCGTTAAGGCTCTGCCTTCAGCTCAGGTCATGGTCCCAGGGTCCTGGGATAGAGCCCCACATCAGGCTCCCTGTTCAGTGGGAAGCCTGCATCTCTCTCACCCTCTCCCACTCTCTGTACTGTGTTCCCTCTTCTATCTCTGTCAAATAAATAAGCAAAATCTTTAAAAAAGAGAGAGAGAGAGAGAAAGAGAGAGAGAGAGGAGAGGCAGAGGGAGGAGGAGAGAGGATCCCAAGCAGACCCCTATGTGCGGAGCTAGAGGCAGGGCTCAATGTCATGACCCTGATATCACGATCCGAGCTGACATCAAGAGTCGGAGACTTCACAGACTGAGCCAGCCAGGCGTCCCAGCCAAGGGCATTATTATCACCATTAATGGGTGACACTTCGAGATGTGACTCTGAACTCCAGCAGCCAGTCACTCCCTCTTGCTCACACTGGGAATGCCATGCCATGGGGCCCAATGACGGCAGAGAGCGCCCTCCCTCACCCCGCGCAGTCCGCAGTGCCGTCGTCCTGGGTGGGTGGCAGTAACCTGCATCTGGCCGCACATCAACGGAGAGCACAGAAAGGCGGTGCCTCCAGAGGGGCGGCGCCAGCCTAAGCCCCTCCTTCAACACGCGTCAGGCATCCAGGAGTCCATCCAGACCCGGCGCTCCACTCTAAGGAGTCCCCTGGGAGGGTTTAATTCCCACAAACCACTGAAGGGTTTGGCTCGCTGCCTGGAGACACGGAGAACCTGCGCTTGTGCCTCAGGCTCGAGCCTGTAACACAGACTTGGGCTTGTCCCCATGGAGACGCCCGGGTGCGTGGTGCCTGCCAGGCGCACTGTGGTTTTCCCAAGCAGGACAACTCGTGTCGCCTTGGTCTATCACCCTGGTTCGGGGTGCCTCTAAGCGTGGAGAGCAAAGGAAAAAATGGGTGGCAGCCTTTTGGGAGTACGCACTAGACTAGACTTTCCCACTGAGGGTCATGAAGGATGCTCACCTGAGGTGCACAATGAAACAGCCAGAATTTGTGTCCTAGAACAGCCTGTTCTGTCCCCTTCAACAGACCCAGCACTGGGAATGCGTAGCAAGTACCTCTGACGTGTCTGTGACTGTGTCAGGCTCCCAGAAGCAACCAAGAGAGCCCCTGCTTTCAAGGGGCAAGGGATTCCTCCCTAAGGCCCCAGGCTTGGGTTGGGGCTCACAGCAAAAAGGGCGGGTGGGTCAAACAGAGACCCACCCGGTGGGACACGGTGGACACAGTGAGGGGCACTCAGCCGGCCTGTGTGTGCCTGTGCTCGAGGGAAGTCTCCTGCCCCAAGGGCCCCCTAAGCTGGATGAAAGGAATGTATGGGGATTTGGTCAGAGGAAGTGCACTCCGTTAATGAGGGGCAGAGGAGAGACGCAGGTGGAAATTTCAGGAAGAGGAAATGTCCTTGCAAAGGCACAGGGGCAGGGAACCACCGGCAGGTGGCATTTCAAGGATGCCAGTTTGAAGCGGAAACAATAGCCAGGAATGGGATGCAGAAAAGGGCCTTCTGGGCCAGAGTCAGAACTTGGAATTTAGCATATCCATTCAGGGCAGCCATCATGAGGCCTTCTTGCCATCAACACTAAGGGTGACATTTTTTAAAAAACCAAAGTCCCCTCTATTTGGCCTTCTCTTACAGCTTCCCACATGTTTCCTCAGAAATACAAAAGCCTTCTCTTCAAAATCTATTTTCATCTCCCGATTCATCAGGTAAGAGAACAGAATTAATATGAAAAGTGAGCAGATCTTCCAGATGTCATGAGAGAATGTACTCCACAAAACAGCCATCAGAGAACACAATTCTACAAAACATTCAAAAGGGTATCTGCATCCAGAAAATTTTGTTCCCATCTCTCTACCAGGCAGAAGCTTCCTCTCGGCAGAGCAGGCTTTTTGCAGTGGCTCTGCGGTGGAGATGCACGAGGGAGCCCAGCATGCCGTCACTCACCACAGGTTGACCAGGAAAGGGTGCTCCAGCCCCTGCATGATCTGGAGCTCCCGGAAGACGTTCCGAACCTCGTCCCTCTCAATGCATTTTTGCTTGTTCATGTACTTCATGGCATACATTTTCTTCGTGTCTCGCTTCTGCACGATGCATACCTGAGCAACAATCAAAGAGGAAAACATTCAGGCCAACATTTACCAAAGCGGGGGAAAAAAAAGGCAACCCTCTCCCTGCACTTCCACCTCCGGGTTTAAGCCTCTGTTCTGAGAAGCTACTGGTGCATGGTTCTGGCTCTGTCACAGCCTGTCCACATCTGGAAAACGGAGAACTTGGGCCAGATCCACTGGCTTCAAGGGGTGCACAGCTCAGGAGGAAAACAGACAAAAATGCACCAATGTCCGCAGCCCTGAGAGGCATGCGGCATCTGTGCCAAGTCTCCCCAGGCCCGCCCCACCTGAGCACACACCTCTGCCAGCCCTGCTGTTCTCTGCTCGAGGACTCTCTCTGTCCGCGGTGCCCGCTTTGCTGCCCAGGCAACAGACCGGCAGGAGCAGCATCTAGACTGCAGGACCCTTGCCCTTTCCATGGCATAAGTCTGAGAAGTGGCCCACAGGGCACCTGGCTGGATGGCACACCCTTTATGGGCAGTCTTCCTGCCTCTCCTCCCTGACTCCCTTCCCAAATCACCTCCCTGTGCTGTTTTCACCTCGCCAGTGCCCTGAACCGAGTCCTCGCCTGTACCCTGCTCCCACGGATCCCTACCCTCAGGCACTGAGGGGGCAAGGGTGGGGTGTGACGCCATGATGGCAGCTCCTAGGTACTGAGCACTTTACTGTGGGCCAGACGCTGAGCAAATGTTCCCCATGACAATCCATTCAATGACCTCTCCAATGGACCCTCCATCTACCCTCGAGTGTGGGAAGTTGTGGCCCTGAGTGCACTCATTAGTGTGCCCAGCATTCAAAAGGCCCTACGTGTCAGGACGGAGAGTCAAACCCAGACAGTCTGAACAAGGGCTGTATCAACCTGTTCTTCCAAAGACTGGGTAAATTATTGGCCTTACTTCCTTGGGCCACCACAACACAGAGCCACAACCTGGGTGGCTTACAAGATGCACATTGTCTCTTGGTTCTAGGGGCAAGAGGCCCAAAGTCAAGGTGTCAGCAGGGCTGTGCTCCTCTGAGACTGCAGGAGAAGGTCCTTCCTTGCGTCTTCTGTCTTCTGGTGGCGGCTGGCACTCCTGGGCATCCCTGGAGTTACAGCAGGCACTTTGATCTGGCCTCTGCTGTCTCAAGGCCTTCTCCTCTCTGTGTATCTGCATCTCTGTGTCCAAGTTTCACCATCCTCTTAAGGATGCCAGTCACTGGATTCAGAGCCCACTCTACTCCTGAATGACCTTATCTGAACTAAATATATCTGCAAAGATGCTCTTCCAAATAAGGTCCATTCTGAGGTTCCAGGAGGACATGAATTTTGGGGGACACTATTCAACCCAGCACAGGTAGCTACTATTATGATTCTCACTTGTCAGATAGGAGAGAGGCACAGGAAGTTTGTAGTTCCTCCTCACATCTCTGGACCCAAACCCAGACCCTGCTTCCCCAGCAGGTACTTTCCACCAACACCCTTCCTCCCTGAGAACAGGACACTGGAGACAGAAGGCCAGGGATAAGATCATGGACCTGAAGCATAACAAATAGCATGGAGGACATGGGGAGATGGAGAGGAGAAGGGAGTTGGGGAAAATTGGAAGGGGAGGTGAACCATGAGAGACTATGGACTCTGAGAAACAATCTGAGGGGTTTGAAGTGGTGGGGGGTGGGAGGTTGTGGGAACCAGTTGGTGGGTATTAGAGAGGGCACGGACTGCATGGAGCACTGGGTGTGGTGCAAACATAATGAATACTGTTATACTGAAAATTAATTAATTAATTAATTAATTAAAAAAAAAAAAAAAAAGATCATGGCCCTGAGTCCCCATCTCAGAGGCTCGGGGTCTTCTCCAGCATGCCACATTGTTCCTCTGCTGGAAATCGGACTCCTTTTATCTCTGACATGCTGTGAATATGTCTGAGGCAGATACAAGACAATGGCGAGAGCCTGAACTCCCCTCCCATGCTTTGCTTCTGCCTCCCTGAGCCCCAGTCTTGGGCTCTCTCTGAAGGGAGTTAGCCAGGCCCACCCTGATTCCCTGGGGGGTGGGAAACTACATGAGACTACATGAGACCAAGGAAGTAGAACTGCCCAGCATATCAGGGGGCGATAAATATCCTGACTCTTAATGTCTTTAACAGCACATTTCATGCCCCCTCCAAAAGGATGTTCTTCCAGGCAGTAAAATCACCGTCATGAGACTAAAGGTCCATGGAACATCCTTTCCAGTGACCTTGAAAGTATAAAACACCAAGTAGCAAAGGTGTCCCATGAAAAGCACCGGGAACCCTGGCTTTATGGGCATCCTAGCAGAGACTTCTGGAACCCTGGACCCAAGGCCCTGAGACCCACATCTGCAGGCAGACATGTGGTGGGCAGGGCTTCTCATCCCTCTCTCTTCTCTTGTGATTTCTCAGAAGTCCACACTGTGAATATGGTTATGGTTAGTTCATATTCATATGTGAATATGAATATGGTTAGTTACTGGGTGAGCAGCTGTTCTCAACAAAAGATGTCCACGTTCTGCCAGGGCTGGGAGCCCTGAAGTCCAGCAAAGTGTATCGGCTACAGAAGCTTAAGCTGTGATTAGTTCAAGTCCACTCAAGGACCTGGTTCCAAGGCCTGGCTGATAAAGACCTCCATGACCCTCCCCAGTTGTGGGGGGAAGAAGTGCCAAGAGATGGCTCTCACCCCCTGGGCAGGGGGGGGCATGACACTCACCACAGCTCAGAGACAGCACGAGTGGAGGAACTGGAAAAGGCTCTTCGAAGTGCAGTTAGCGTTCCGGCTTTCAAAGAGAGCTGGGGATTGGGACGGAGCTTGGAAGGGAGACTTTGCAAAGCAAGGCAGAGAAGGGCAGTTGACACAGGATGTTGGGGACAGCTTGGAAGTTTGGTTTCACAAACAAATGAAGGGGGGGGTGTTAAGGGATTGGGCCCTGACAGCTTGACACTGATGAATGAGTGTGGCTGCACCTTGACTCCCCTCCTGGATAAACTGAGGGCTTGGATCTGTTCTCTAGGCATCTTAGAGGTACCGTACGTTTCTCAAGAGCACATAGCTCAGGAGGCTGGACCCAGGGCCAGGTGAGGGGTGCTCTGCTCCGGGTCCTCCTGCTGACTAACGGTGGGACCACCCACCTATGCTTGGCCTCGCTTCCTCATTGGCCAAGCAAGGCTCACAGCAACAACTGAATCAACCTGACCATGAGATCAAGGCTGAAACAGATGTAAGGCAAGTCTAATGTGCTGGGTAGAGATGAATGTCTTCTTTAAAGAATTCAAACTGGGAAGTCACAGACATGCAGAAAGTCTGGGCTCTGGGGACAGCCGGACCAGAGCTTATAATCCAGCTTTTTGCTGCATAACCCTGGGTAAGTCACCCACCCTCTCTGAGCCTCAGTCTGCTCATCAGTAAAGTGGGAGTGATATGTCCTTCCTCCCAGAGTTGTTGTGCGGGCATGAGAAGGGATGCATCAAATGGTGCAGTATGGTGTCTCACATCATAGTTGCTAAAGGAGGCTAGTTTAATTTGTTTCTCATGGCATTATGCACATATAATGCTCCTGGGATAGAGGCCCTCCACAAATGGCAGCTGGAATTATGATTACCAGGCTTTCATCATAACTGCCATGGAGGGTCCAGCTGAAGGAAGGGCAGGCGTGCTGCGGGGAGGAATCTGGGCTGGTCAGGGCAACATTTCCTCCTGACCTGATGGAGTGGTTGGGTAGAGCCCTTCACACTGGCAAACCAAGGAAGTGGGGACACTTGGGAGCAGCTCCCAGGCTTTGTCTCAGGCAGGTGGCTGAGGCACAGGGGATGGAAGGAACAAAACTGGAGAGGAGGGGAAGGGAGGGGATGGGCAGCCTTGGTTACTGGGTGAGCAGCTGTTTTCAACAAAAGATGTCCACGTTCTAACCCCCAGAGCCTGGGAACGTGCCCCTATCAGGATAAAGGGCCTTTGCAGATGAAGTCAAGAGTCCTGAGAGCTCTCTGGATTCCGGCAGGCTCTAGATCCAACCAGTGTGTCTTTATAAAAAGAGAAAAGAAGCAAGAAGACCCAGAGGAGGGGGGGATGCGACCGTGCAGGCAGAACTGGGAGAGATGACAAGTCTATAGACCGAGGCACACCGAGCATTGCTGCCAACCTCCTTAGACAGAGGCACACACACGGATCTTCCCTTGAGCTTTCAGAACCGTCAGATGAGCTTCTGTTCTAAGCCACCAGCCTGTAGTTCTTTGTTATGGTGACCAAAGGCCATCAAACAGTCTATCCATGTTACTCATGGCCAACCACCTGCAGCTGACCAACTTGGTGAAGCGCCTCTGTGGGCTCTTTTGTGCATGTATGTGAGGTCTGACCGTGCCGGGTCTATGGTCAGCTCTCTGTGGAGCCCATAGAGTGGGCTGTGGTCCATGCAGTCACCCAGTAAACATGGGGTTATAGGTGATGGACAGACGGATGCCTGGACTCCAACCTTGAGCCCTGAAGCAGGGGGCACTGACTACACTCTGCTCCCAAAGTCTGTGCTTCCCAGGACCCCACGTTCCAGCCCCAGCTCACAGCCTATCTTCTCTCCACGCGAGTCCCTATGAGCAGAACAATCCTGGGCTATTAGAGTTCAATCCGTGAAATTTCAGACGGGAAAAGTTCACTGTCATAACTTCCTAAGTGGATGGTCCCACCTCTGCTCTGCTCTCTGCAGGTGTCCTGCTGCCTAGTGGGGACTTCTGAAAAACGGGACCCTTCAAGGGCTTTCTTTCGCCTTCAGGAAACAAGGTCTGTATCTTGTCATTCCAAGCCCTCCCTGCCTGTTACCTCTGACACACACACGTGGGTGTACACACACTAGACACACATATACACACCACACACATGCATACACACACACCACAGAGAGCACACACACACACACATCCACACCACCTACAAAAACACCACACCAACAATCTCAAGACCTTTAGGATTTCTTTAAAGAATTCCTCCTCCCCATACGGCCTTCTCCCCTTCCTGCCTCCTCCCCCACCCTCTCCCCCACTAACTCTGTGCCCGTTCACTGCTTTCTTTAGGAAGCTTCCCTTTATCCTTGAACTCCATATTTAGACCCTTCCCAATGGGCTCCCAGAGCCCCTATTTTTAGCAAGCTGATTCACAAACTGGATTATGAATCCTATGCTCCTTCCTATACTGGATTATAAACTCCTGTTTATTTTCCAACCGTCAGAGCCCAGACATCCTGAAGGCAGGGGCCAGGATACACAGTTCCCTATTGAAACACACTTTCAGGGGCTGGGACATGTGAATTTACCACCTTAGCCCCGGACTCCTGGAAGGAGCGTATTCTGTTCCTTCTGTTTAGGATACATCCTCTTGCAGCCCTCCCTGGGCCTCACTCCCTCCGGGCATCATGCCCTCCTGATCCCAAGGCCTCCTTGACACTGACCTCCAGGCCTGAGGCAGAATTCACAAAGGAGCTGGATTTCATTGACTACTGTGTCCATAATGCCCTGTGTGGCCGCAAGCGGGTCAGCATCCTTGGGGCCACTGTTTGGACAATGGAAGAGGAGGGGCTTCTGTTTTTCCAACCTCTGAATCGCGTGGCAGCCTCAGGATGGAGGGAATCTGTTGAAAGCTCATGAGCTCATGGCAGGTGCTCTAGAGGCCAAGTGAGCACTCCTCTCCTCCCTACCAGGTGACTGCCCAGGTCCGGGGAACCTCTGACTTCAAAAGAAAAGCAGTGGATCCCCAGCAACAACCACAGCTCATTCACAACACAGCACAGATTTTTCCATGAGAAATCCCAGTTAATGAGGCAGAGAGGGAGAAGTTTGGCCAAAGCCGCCCAAGCTGCCAAAAGGCAAACACTCAATTAGCATTCCTCATTATTCTAATTCAGTTAGAACGGATGTTATTGCTATGAATCACAACTTATTGGGACAGATAAATAAATGTTAGCTAGCATGGATTTCAGGTGACTTGCCGGAAGGAAGGCATGCGTCACGCAGACATCTCCACATGGGACTGGAGAAGGGGACCTATGCATATTGCAAACCTCGCAGCCCCGGTGTCTGGGGTCGGGGGGTGGTGGTCTCCAGCCCCCCTTCACATTCAGAGTGCTGGTGATGAAGGTTCTGCAGCACACCCAGGGGTCTGGAAGGGCCCTGGGATTTTGTGGTTTTTAAAGATCCCCCCCGGAAAGTCTAATGGGCAGGCTGGTTGAGATCTGTTCTCTGGAGTCCAGGAAAGTCTCTATCCTGCTGCATCTTCAGTGACCTTGACGGTCAGGACACTAATCTCCACCTTACAGTTCAGGCAAGCCAGTCTCTGGGGTCCAGGGGACCCCAGAATCAGAGTCAGAGCTGAGCTGGGAATCCAGAGCAATGTGGGTGCAAAGGCTGACACTGACCTTCCATGCGCCCCCCCAGGAGACCCTCTTGACAGGACTCAGCTAATCTCGCTGCTGCCCACACACTCCCAGCTACGGTGCACCTAGCAAACCCTGTTGAGTGAATACACTGCCAGTGGTGTGCCCTAAAGCATAATGGTTATGCTTGTTTGAGCAAGATTCTGGAAAACAACCAATGTGGGGACAGGCAAGAAGAAAAATCAGGATGAAATAGGTTCACTAAAGAGAGTGATCATGCTGGATACCATTGTTCAAATATCCTACGTGACAGGAAGACTGACTTTGGCATACAATGATTATGAACTGCATAATACACATCCTCCCCCTTCTTACTCTATAATAGGACAACTTTCTTCAAGGAGGCAATGCGATCCATTAAATACTCATCTGTAGGCGAGGATGCTATCGTTCTGGCCAGTAAGACATTAGTCTGCTGGAGGCTTCTAGGAAGTTTTGCTTTCTGAATAACAGGGAATAACTACAGATGATCCCAATTTCTCTCCTTCACTACTTTTTTTGTCCTTCCTATCCTAAACACATACGTAATGTCTGGGGCTGCAGCAGCCCCTTGTGACCATGAGGCCAAAGGCATCTCAGAGATGCTGAGCCCGTTATCATTGAGTCACCTACCTTCAGAATTCTTGTTATGTGAGAAAAATAACCCCTCTTTGTTCAAACCACCAAAAGGCAGACTATATGTTTCTGGCTGCTGAGAACATTCCCTTCTCATGCACAAACACTATAGGATTGTTTTTCACAGCACAGAAGGCCCATGCCGACTCTGACCAATGGTGGTTTCTGACCAATTGTGACCAATGAGTAATCAAAAGTTGGCCTCATAAACAGTGAATCTTGGAACACTGAAAAAATAAAATTAAATTAAAAAGTTAGCCTCAAGAAAAAATACTCATCTGGGTGAATATTTTGCTCAGCAAACAGTTATGAAATGCCTGCCATGGGCCTGGTACTATGCTAGCTATGAAGATATGGCACACACACATCCCCCCCACCACCACAGGCTCAAAGTTAGTGGGATAAGCAGACAATATTCAAGGATAAAAGCCAAAGTCGTGCACCATTAGCCACTGGGCCCTCCACGCCCTGGCCCAACACCCTTCCACGCATATCTGTTTCTCTCCTCCCTGCTTGCTTCCACACTGGCCTCCATGCTCTTCTGTGTCTGCCACCCCCTTCCCCATGCATCCTAGTCTTGGGTCCTCACCTCCTCCAGGCTCTGCTCCCCAGTCGTTTTATCAGGTCGACATCCCTGACCTCTCCCTGAGCAAGAGCTACCCCCCTCTCAGTCCTCACTTCCTCTACCACCTGACCAGCTCCTGTCACTGATCATGCTTCTCAGTTGATTTGTTTCTCCCTTGTTGGTCTCCCCTCTGTGTCATAAACTCCATCACAATAGGGAATTTTCTCTCTTTTGTTTGCGGCTCCATCCTCAGTAACCAGAACAGTGCCTGGCACCTAGCAGGTCTCTGACTGATAAGTGTGGCTGGCTGAGGGAATGAATGGGTAATTGTTTAGGAAAAGGCAGTGCTGTGGGGAAGGGGAGCACATGAGGCTAAGGGATCCAGAAGAGGGATACTAGGTATAACTAGGTAGTGGGATTAGGGAAAGCCACTCTGGAAGAGACTATTTCTGAGTCTTCAAGGGTTGGTTTCATGGGATAGAGATGGAGAGGGGAGAGGGAAAGAAGTATTATCACAGCCCCTCTGGAAGTATGAGAAAATGGAACATGCATCGGTGCATGTTAGCACGGGTTAGCAGCTTTCTCAACTTGCTCATCTGTAAGATGGGGATAGGAGTGTACTTAATGGGTGGTCACAAAGGTTGCACAGTAAACACTTCCTTCATTATTTACTAATACTATGATTATGATCATCATTCTGAAGGTAGGAGCAGAGATGTCATAGAGATATGCAGAAGTGGCCCAGGAAAGACCCCAGGAACAATTTCACAATCATCATGACAGGTAACTTTATGTGTTGGCTGGGTTGGGTCACGGTGCCCAGCTATACGGTCAAATGTCATTCCGGATGTGTTGGTGGCAGTGCTATGGAAGGGTTTTAAAAGTGGATCTAGGTGTACAATTGTGATTGGATGAAGGACAGAATAAACAAGCAGTACGGAGAGCTGGGGTGTGGGGAGGAGGGGAGTTCTTCCTGGCAGCAGTCTGGAGAAGATGTGGGAGGCAGTTGCAAAAGCTGATCCTGTGTTTTATAAAAAAAAAAATTAATGCTACTGATTCCCTTCCCCCAACCCCTGAGTCACTGTGGGAGACCACACTGTCAGAAAATGCCCCCTGAAAACATGGGAACAGAGCCCCAGGACGAGCCCTGGTGCTTCTGAGGCCCTTAGTGCTAGAAATGTGTCCTCTTGATATGGTCCATATATACAATGGAGTATTATGCCTCCATCAGAAAGGATGAATACCTAACTTTTGTAGCAACATGGATGGGACTGGAGGAGATTATGCTGAGGGAAATAAGTCAAGGAGAGAGAGTCAATTACCATATGGTTTCACTTACTTGTGGAGCATAAGGAATAACATGGAGGACATTGGGAAAAGGAGAGGAGAAGGGAGTTGGGGGAAATTGGAGGGGGAGATGAACCATAAGAGACTGTGGGCTCTGAGAAAAAAACTGGGTTTTGGAGGGGAGGGGCTGAGGGGTTGGGTGAGCCTGGTGGTGGGTATTAAGGAGGGCACGTATCGCTGGGAGCACTGGGTGTGGTTCATAAACAATGAATCTTGGAACACTGAAAAAATTAAATTAAAAAAAAAAAGAAATGTGTCCTTTTAGGTGAAGCAAGTTGGACCCACTTCATGGGCATGAGAAGCCCTGAACATTCTCGTGTAGAGGATGGAATGAGACATTACTATGGGAAGATGTCAGGAAATGCAGGAGGCAGTGAGGTCTCTCAGACTGGTCAGTAATGGATCATTTGCTGTAGTCGATGCTTGAGCCGTTCATGAGTGAGCCTGCATTTCCTGTGATATTTAGCTCTTAATAAAACGATCCCCAAGAGCCAGGAAATTCCTCCAAAGTATGCCTCAAGCCAAACACGACCTAATTAATATGAAACAAATAAATATTTCATTAAAAAGAAATGGATTCCATCTTTTATAAAAGATGTCTGTACAAACAGTAAGGGCTCCTAGTAAAAGCACCATGTTTAAGAATTCTAAAAATGACTCTTATGTAAGAGGAACAGCTCACAGGCACAGGAAGTTAGGCAACTTACCCAGAGTCACTCGCCTGAGCCAGATTTCCAACTAAGCTCTGTCAGACTCTGGATTTGTACCTCTCTAACCCTCATGCTATAAACTAACATGTGCATTTTCGTAAAGAGAGCAACCATATACTCCAAATCCCCATTGCGGCAGACATGGTGATAGCTGAGAATCTGATACACAGCTACTGTTTCTTGTCCCATTGCTAACTGTCCCTGCCACAGGACCTTTGCACCTGCTTCTCCTTTTGTCCATGCTGTTCTTTCCCTCAGATCTTCACATGGTCTGCTTTCCTATCAGCAATCAGAGTTTAGTTTAAATGTCTCCTTCTCAGACGTTCCCTGTTGCCCTTCTCCTCCAAGGAAAGCAGTCTTATCCTCCTGGTTGCTGTTCTGTACACTTTCTGCAGAAAAATGATCATCACTACGTCATTGTGTTTGCTTAATGCTTGCGTTTTCGTGTCTGTGGCATCAGGGACCTTGTCCAGCTTGTTCACCTCACCATCACAAGCACCTGGAATAATGCCAAGATGGAGCAGCTGCCGTCAACACTGACTGATTCCTGCTGCATGTTCTACCATGCTACCATTATCTTGGAGGCCCAGCACTTTAAAAGATCAAAAAAAAAAAAAAATCCAAAACACTAAGTTAAAAAAAAAAATAAACACCTAAGCCAAATATTTCTAAACATTCAAACTTATAAATGTACATAGAAAATGCAATCTGGGTTTAATTCCAGAATGGATTTATTACAGTCTGATCACTAAATTGGTTAGTCTGCTATTAATCAAATATGTTTTTTTTACACAACAAATTCACATGCAGATGAAAGTCTGGACTGTGAAATGAGACAACTAATAACATGCTTAGGTATGGAAATGATCATCACTACACAGTAAGGCAGTGTGGAGTCTGGGATGATCATTTGCACAAGTCCTGATCAGTCTTATCCAGAATCTTCCTTTGAGGGACATAAAGAGCTATTGTCATAAAACTCTTGCCACTCTCTACTTTATGTGCAGACTGCCTTTAACTATTCCATTAATTTTAATTAACTCCTGATTATTCTGCTTCAACCCTGAGGCTCTTTACGCAGAAGGCCTAATGGCCAATCCAAGAAAGGCACTTGTGAAGCAAGGTTCACAAGACACTGCTCAGAAGGTTCTGCCAAAAGTTCCTCTTCCTTCCTTGAAAATTATTATGCCCTATTGACTTCAAAGTCAACTGAGATGGGAACTCAGTTGACTCAACTTCAACCTGCACTGTCTGTGCTGTCATAGAGGAAAGCAGACTGGCTCCATCTTTGAAGGCTCAAGGGGTGTGTGTGGAGGGCAGAGAGGGAGGCCACAGAGGGACTGAGGGAGCTGGAGGGCTAGTCGTGAGACACACATCTGTAACAGGGGAGACAGTGCAGTTCAGGACCCTCACCCAGGGACAGTCGGAAAAACAGTCAGCCAACTTCATTGGCCAACTACTTAACTATCAAGTGCCTCATTCACTTATATATATTCATGCATACATACGTACCATATCCATAGCACAGATCTATACACACCTGTGTACAGGTAGATTCTTTTTTTTAATGTTATGTTAGTCACCATGCAGTACATCATTAGTTTTTTGTTTTTGTTTTTTTTTTAACATTTATTTATTTATTTGTCAGAAAGAGAGAGAGAGAGAGCACAGGTAGGGGGAGCAGCAGGAAGAAGGAGAAGCAGACTCCCTGCCGAGCAAAGAGCCTGATGCGGAACTTGATCCCAGGACCCTGGGATCGTGACCTAAGCCAAAGGCAGACCCTTAACCAACTGAGCCACCCAGCCACCCAAAAACCCATCATTAGTTTTTGATGTAGTGTTCTATGATTCATTGTTTGCGTGTAACACCCAGTGCTCCATGCAATCGGTGCTCTCCTTAATACCCACCACCAGGGTCACCCATTCCCTCACCTTCTCCCCTCCAAAACCCCCTGTATAAGTAAATACATGGTGCTTGGGGGTTGTGTGTGTGTGTGTGTGTGTGTGTAATATGCTGCTTGATGGGTATACATATGTATATCCATATATCTATGTGTGTATCTATATACTATATATATATACATTGCTGTATATCACATGTTTAAATACTATATATTATACATAACTATACCAATATATTATAGCATAATATATATTATAGTATATTATTAGTGTATTACATGGTATAATAATACAGTAATATTGTATATGATATAAGCTATATACTCTTTCTATATAAAAGCAATATATAGAGACTGCTTATAGGGTATATATCTGTATATGAGTGTATACATATGCTTTGTGTATGTGTATATATATGTATATATATATATATATATATATATATATATATACTGTATGTGTGTGTATGTTTGTGCATTTACATGCACACATGTGTACATATGCTGATTACTGGGTGCATGTGTATATATGCATGTATGTATATGTGTGTGCACATGTATATACACTGTTTAGAGTCTCTGTATATGTGTCTCCATATCTCTGCTTAGTGGGTTGCATAATATGTATATGCCTTTTGCATATATGTGTACATAAATATACATGTGTGTATACATACTGTTTAGTAGGTGTTGGGGATAACAACAGTGAACAATGAGGAAACACTGTTACCCTCATGGAGCTTGTACTCTGGTCCATAAGACCTACAACCAAGAGGACACATGAATAAACACACAGTGGAATCCCTTGTAGCACCAGGTGCTCTGAAGCAGGGGACTAGAGCAGGTAGGGGATACAGAACACTTGGGGGTGGGTGGTCCAGTGCAGTGGGTACCCAGGGAAGACCCTGAGGGAGCTGACACTTGGGCTGGATGGGGGGAGGGACATTTGAGAAGAGTGAGGAGACACTTAAGAAGAGGGAGGGGGAGGGGACATTCAGCAGAGGGAGGGGACACTTAGGCAGAGATCTGTATGGTGTGAGGCAGGCTCACAGAGACCAGGAGAGAGCAGTCAAGCCGAGGGACAGCAAGCACACAGATTCTGAGTCAGAGTTAAGCTCAGCGTGTTTGAGAGACAAGAAGAACTGAGTGAAATGAGCAGGAAGATAGAGGAGGTAGAGAGGTGTGTCAGGAAAAAAAGGGAGCCAAACTGCAGAGCCTTGTGGGTTGGCACGGAGAGACTGGCCTTCTTCTGAGCAGTAGGGCTGTTGCTGGACAGTGGAGGCAGCAACCACACAATCGAATTTATGCTTTAACACACTACCAGCTGCCATGTGGACAGGCTTTCCCCTCTCCCTCTCATCCATTCCCTAGGCAACATTTATCAGGCCTTTACCACGTGCAGAGCACGGAGTCTGGCACCGATGGGACTGCGTAGATGAACATGACCAGCCCCGACCTCACCATCAGGACTGACTGATGGTGAAGGCAGACCAGATGTGCTGTGAGATGGCCAGGCAAAGCTAAGAGGACCAGATCTTCTTCCCGAAGTGTCCCTCCCAGTGGCTACCCAAACCTTCCCAGAACCCAAAAAGTCACATGGGGAAATCCCAGCCACACTGGTGTCAAGAAGACAGGGAAGGCATTTGAAAATGCCAGCCATGTGCCAGGTATGGTTCTGGGGGCTGCGCATTCTCTGCCCCTTATTGTCACATTAAACCTTTAAGAACACTATGGGCATTCCTTTCATTACAGCAAACAGAAGTCTGCAGAAGCTATGTGATGGGTCCAAGTTCACATGGCCAGAAGTATCAAGGCCAGAATCTGGGCCCAGGCTTCTCCATCTCAAAAGACCCTGCTATCTCTTCTAGGTTCTGCTGCTTCCAAAACCAAACATCCAGTGTTTCTGGACCCTGATGGGGAGTCTCCCCCTGACCAACAAGCTTTCAGTTGATATGCATGTGATGAAAGCTGGTTTCAAACTAACTTCTGTATTTGGGAGGGACATGTGGAAAGAAGACAGGCTATGTGTGGCAGTGGTGTCCTCTCCAGACCTCCAAGTCATCCTGTATGTAAGAGGGAGATAATAATGCCCAGCACACTGGGCTGTTAGGGGGACAGGATGATAACAGGTGCCTGGTTCCCAGGACAATGACTGTGAGTTTCTGACCAGTCAGGACTTTGTAGGTTGCCAATGTTGGGAACCCAACATGATCTCATGTAAGCAAAATAGGATGGCAGTTCTGGTAGCTGGTCAAGAAAGTGAAGGGCCCAGAAGTCTAGAAGGACACACTGATGGTGGCACTGGGGGTGTCCACCTGTGTCCCCTCTCATACACCTTCATGCACAGCAGGCAGCTCAGTATGAGCCCTTGAGACTCTTCTGGGGAACTTTTCTGCCCTCAATGGGACAAGCCAGAAGTTCAGGAGTTAATGTAGTTTGGAGCAGCCCTCCACCAATGAAGAAGGGGGAACTGTGCATAAAAACATCAGCTTCTCTAAGTTCAGCTGCTCCTGGAAGACACTATGCACTGTCTTCCAAAGGTCCCACGGAAAGGTGAGTCTGGATGCCACAGTGGTGAATGGTTCATTCAGCGCCCATCACTGGCTACCTCCCTTTCTCTGTCTCACTCCCCTTCTTTTGCAGGTGGTTTTTGGGTTTGCATCCTGATAAACTGCTTGCACTTCAGTATGAGCTTCTGGAAGATCTCAACCTCAGGCAGTGACCAGCAGGGCCATCAATGGTGAGGCAAGCAAGGAGTCTAGAGTACACAGTATAGGAAGCAAGTACTGGCATGAATTTACAGGACCCTGGAAGCAATGACTCTTTGAATTTTGCACCTGGGTGCCATGCTTGCTCTCTCTAGTTTGGATCCTATACTACAGGGACCTGTCTTCTCCACCCACCTCTTACATCTGTTTGTTCCTTTTCTGTGAGCCTCATTCTTTCCTTCTACCAACAGACTTGCTCCTGAGGTGCCTGGATGGTGCAGTCGGTTGAGGGCCCAACTCTGGGTTTCAGCCCAGGTCATGATCTCAGGGTCCTGGGATTGAGCCCTGAATCAGACTCTGTGCTCAGCTGGAGATTATCTCTCTCTCCCTCTGTTCCTCCCTCTGCTCAAGCTCTCTCTATCTCTCTCTAAAATAAATAAATAAAATCATAAAACAAACAGACCTTCATCTTCACCAACTGCTGAGAAAAATGGCAACCAACAAATACAGACGTGTTTTCTTATGTCAGTCACGAGGGGAAGAGAACAAGCCTATCACCACTGATTCTGAGGAAAGACTCCAAATGGCTGGTCTTGGGTCTCAAGGCCACTCGTTAGAGCAAGCACCGGTCTAGCTGAATACGGTCCTGCGGCTGGCACCCAGACATATCACGTGCCCCTCTTAGATGGTAGTGGTGGTGGTGGAGGGTCCAGGCACACACTGAGTAGAAAGGTGTTCTCTAAAGAAAGGGATGCTATGATTGCTATGATAATAACAAACAGGATTGCAAAGCATGCTGAATAGTCAAAAACTGCAGCCCTTACGTTCCTTCCGGTTCTCTGTCCTCTTTCCATTTCACAGATGAGAAAACAAAGCTTCAGAGTATTTAATCTGCTTTCCCAAGGATCCACAACTAACACATACCAGAGTCGGCCTGACTCCCACACCTAAAATGTTTCCCTGGATAGACAGAGATCAACCTGTTGGGCCATAACTGTCCAAAAATGCAGCCATAGAAGGATTATTATTAAAAAAAAAAAAAAAAACTCAGTAAATTCTTGTTTAAATAAATCAGTGGATTGCCCACAAATGTTACTGTACTGGGGAAGCACAACTCTCCCAGCATGAAAGTAAAATGAGATTTCTGTGCTTTAACATGTGCTCCTTCCTGATAATGAAGGCTACTGACATAGTTTAACAATGAAATGTCTTGCTCGAAAACTCTTAATAAATGCCAGATATTGAACCCACCAAAGGCAGGAATTAAAGCCAAAATATCCTTTCAATATTAGGAGGGTGGTTTTCTGCCTCCTTTGCCAGTCCACCTCCACCTTGAGGTTCATAATAGGCACACAGACTTCATCTGAATCTACCATGAAAGGCAGCGATTATTGGTATTTTGACTAGAACAAAGCTAGGTTCTATTACCTGAAAGTCAAACAACCCCATCCTGAATCCTGGATGCTTGTGTACATCCTACATGAATTTGGGTGTCATCAAGAAACTGCTGCAACCCAAGAGAGAGACTTAAAAACTGAGCCTCTAACAAGCTTCCATTTTTTCAAAACATCCACGATCACAGTAGTTTTAGTACATGTATGCCCTGGACTAAGGTTCTGAGAGCCAAGCCAGCAGGCAAACAGCAGCACAGGTGTGGGCAGACACTGTCAACAAAACTTTCAAGGAAGACAACAGGATAAATCAATTCAGAAATTAGGAGGCTACATGCACACAGATTTGGTAGTGGGCCATGAAGTGGTGCAGAGGGTTCCCGACCAAAGTGTCAATGATGTGATAGTAAAAATGATATGCTTCCATGCTCAGCATTAGGATGACAAACAAAAGAAAGTTTCAGTAGGATTTTTAAAATATGTATTGTTGTTATGGAAGTTCAGCCACTGCCTGTGAGATTACAGGCAAAACTCCTAAATTCTCTCAGCCACAACTCCTCTTCTGAGAAATCCAGAGAAAGGAACCGTCCAATGTGGCACTTGAGCTCTGTCCATATTGTTGGACCCATAAAGATCACAGTATGGGTCAGGCTGTAAGCAGTCTAGTGAAGAAAAACAAAACAAACAAACAAACAAAAAAAACTTGGGTGGACTGAGATTTCTGTGCCTCTCCAGGAGACAGAGTATACATTGTAAGTCCAACCAAGTGAATTGTTTATTAAAAATCTATTTTCTAAGAAATACAATGGAATTCAAAATCTCTTCAACATAACATTCTCAATGTTCAGGATACAACCCCAAATGACTCAACACATAAAAAACCAGGAAAATGTGACGCATTTTTTATAAAGATGAACCCTAAGATGACCAAGATGTTGGAATTAACATAAAGGACCTTAGAGCAGTTACAATGGCTATGCTGCACAAAGCAAAGGGCAATATAGTAAAAATAAATTAAAATATAGGAAATTTAAGAAAGAGAGAAAAACTATTTTTAAAAACTCAAGAATTTCCACTTAGGCATTAGGCACATCATAGTCAAACTGCTGAAAGCAAAAGATTAAAGAAAAATCTTAAAAGGAGACACATTATATACCAGATAGCAATGATTCAAGGTTTCCTGACTTCTCATCTGCAACTATGTAGATCAAGCCACAAGGGTACAAAATCTTTACAGTAATGAGAAAAAAACTGTCAACCCAATAATCTGTATTTAACAGATATATTTTCCAAAAGAGAAAGTGAAGTGAGATGAAGGAAAAAAATTAAAAATATATATTTCAGATAAAATAAAATTAAAAGAATGCACTGGCAGCAGACTTAACACCACATAAAATACTAAGGGAAATTCTTCAGGCTGAATGGAAATGACATCAGAGAAAAATGCAGCCTTACATGGAAGATATAAGATAAAAGGTATTTAACAAGGACTATTTTCTTCCTCCTAATTTTTAAAAACCTCCAAAAATACATAAATATTGCTAATATTATTATATATGTATATATAATTTATAATTTAAATATATATATTTTAAGCAAAAAGCTCTAATATTGTTTTGGAAATTTATAATTTAAGAAACTATAATATATGTGACAACTGTAGTATAAAGTTTGACTGAGGTGGTAAGTGGACCTATACTGTTGTCAGATTTTTACATTAATGTCAAGTATAAAATATTAACTCTAAGGAGACTGTGAATTAAATTAAGGATGTATACTATAAGTCCTAGAGCAATAATTTTAAAAGATAATAGAAAAAAGTAAAACTATAAAGTCAATAGAAAAATTAAATGAAGATTCTAAATTTTTAATTAATCCAGATCCAAAATAACATGGAAAAAGAGAGAGAAGCAGAAAACAAATAAAATCATAGAAGACCTAAATCAAACCAAATCAATAATTGTATTTGCTATCAATGAGCCAAACACTCCAACTAAATGATAGAGATTGTCAGAATGAATTTAAAAAAAAAAAAAAAAAGCAAGACCTAACAATATGCTAGTGAAATATAAAAACACAGACAGAATGAAAGTGAATGCATGAAAAAAATATATGTCATGGAAACAGTAAGCATCAATAAGATAGAATGGCTATAGTAATCTTGGAGAAAATAAGCTTCAAAGTAAATATTAGATACTATTAACAAAGACAAAGGAGAATATTTCACCATGAAAATAGGGTAAATTCATCATGAAGACACAACAATCATACATGTGTATGTGCTGAGCTACACATTCAAAGTATAAGAGGCAAAACTGACCAAACTAAAGGATGGAGAATTAGCTCCATAATGAAACTTGAAGATTTTACACAACTCTCTCAGAAAGGGATAAAACAACTGGATTTTAAAAATCAGTAATGACCTAGAAGATCTAAATAACATTAACTACCTCAACTGATATTTATTGAATATTGTACCCAATGACTTTTTAAAAATATGTTATGTTAGTCACCATACAGTTCATCCTTAATTTTTGATCTAGTGTTCCATGATTCACTGTTTGCATATAACACCCAGTGCTCCATGCAATCCAAGCCCTCCTTGGATACAGTATAAAATGTATATCACTGGTTGTTAAGTGATGGAGCACTGGGTGCTATATGCAAACATATGTTAAGTGATGGAGCACTGGGTGTTATATGCAAACATCCCTCTATCCCCCTCCCCTCTAAAACTCTCAGTTTGTTTCCCAGAGTCCAGTCTCTCATGGTTTGTTTCCCCCTCTGATTCCACCGCTTCGTTTCATCCTTCCTTCTCCTAAGGTCCTCCATGTTATTCCTTATGCTCCACAAATAAGTGAAACCATATGATAATTGACTTTCTCTGCTTGACTTATTTCACTTAGCATTTCACTTAGCATCTCCTCCAGTCTCATCCATGTTGATACAAAATTTGGGTATTTATCCTTTCTGAAGGCCGAATAATATTCCATTGTATATATGGACATCTTCCTTATCCATTCGTCTGTTGAAGGGCATCTTGGCTCTTTCCAAAGTTGGGTTATTGTGGATATTGCTGCTATGAACATTGTGCATGTGGCCCTTCTTTTCACTACCACTCTATCTTTGGAGTAAATACCCAGTAGTGCATATTATGCCTAATGACTTTAAAACACATGTTTCTTTCAAGTAGGCATGGTGTATTCTAAAACAAACAATAAACTGGGCATAAATTTGAGCCTTAATAAATGGAAATGGATTAAAATTTCACAGGGTATATGCTTAGACCACAGTAGAATAAATTAGAATCAAGAACACTAAGAAGTTTAGAAGAAAAACCCCCAAATGTTTGGAAATTAAAGAACACATGCCTAAAAAATGCATGGGTCAAAGAAGAAATCATAAGAGAAATTAGAAAATATTATAAACTATATATACTAATAAAAATATAATGTTTTAAATTTTGTGTGCTATAACTAAAGCAGTACTTGGAGATTTACAGCTTAAAAAGCATATATATATATATATGTGTGTGTGTGTGTGTGTGTGTGTGTGTGTGTATATACATATATATATATATTTGGCTTACCCAATTACAATTTAATACTGCTCAAATCTTTCAAATTTTTCACATTCAAGTTACTTGATAGAAATACTTTATTTTCCAACTTGCCAGAACTGATTTTTTCATAAGCACAATTCTTTAATTAGAGATGAAAAGTTTTTCATTTGCTCATCTTTAAGATTTTATTTTTTTAATTTAATTTAATTTTTTTGTGTTCCAAAATATATATATATATATTTTTAATTTTGTTTATTTGACAGAGAGAGACACAGCGAGAGAGTGAACACAAGCAAGGGGAGTGGGAGAGGGAGAAGCAGGCTCTGTGCTGAGCAGTAAGCCTGCTGTGGGGCTCCCAGAACACTGGGATCATGACCTGAGCCAAAGGCAGATGCTTAATGACTGAGCCACCCAAGCACCCCCAAAAGTATATTTTTTAAAATGTATAAAATCTGTAACCGATCGCTCCTATATTGACAACCTAAGAATATATAAACTGATCAGGGGAATAAGAGAAAGAACAAATTACTAATAACAGAAATGAAAGAGGAGTTATAATTACAGATTATATAAAAATTTAAAGGATCATATGGTAATATTATAAATATTATAAATTACCTTATGCCAACAAATTTGCTAACACAGAGAAAGTTGCTAAATCCCTTGAGCATTTCAGCTTAACAAAATTCACATAAGGAAAAACCTCAGAAAATCTGAAATTAATTCTATTGTCAAAAGCTTTTCCACAAAGAATACCCCATACCAAATGACTTCATTCATAAATCCTATCCAATGTTTAAAGAAGGTAACACCAATTCTACACAATCTCTTTCAGAAAATAGAACCCAAAAGTAGAACTCCCATTTATACAAGGTATCTGATTTTATACAAGGTCACCAAAGCAAGCCAGTGAGCAAAGGAAAGTCTTTTCAAGAAATGAACTTCCAAAAAAAAAAGAAAAGAAAAGAAATGGACTTCCATATGCAAAAAAAAAAAAATGACCCTCATCACTTACCTCCCAACACACTCACAGTTTATTTCAAGATACATCATAAACTAACCCTATAAGCTAAAGCCATAAAGCTTTCAGAAAGTGAACATAGTACAATATCTTCATGACTTGAGTACATTTTCTTGAGCCAAGTTTTCTCACACAAGTCACATAAAGTAATAACCTTATAAGTTAAAACACTTAACAAATTAGACTTTATCAAAATTTAAAATCTCCCTGCCTCAAAACACACTGCTAGTAAAAGTAATGGGCAAACCATATTCTGGTTAAAAAAAAAAATCTCATATCTGACAAAGGACTGGTATCTGTATATATAGCCCATAACTCAGTAATAAGAAATCAATCCCTCTTGATATCCTGTTTTCATTTCCTTTGGATATTTACCCAGAAGAGGGATTGCTAGGTCATACAGTATTTTGAATTTTGAATTCCATTCTATTTTTTATTTTTTTAGGAATCACCACTCTGTTTTCCATAGTGGCTGAGCCAGTTTATATCCCCACCAACTGCAAGAGGGTTCTCTTTTCCCACATCCTCACCAATACTTGTTATCTTTTGTCTTCATGATAATCAACCTAACATGAGTGAGTAATATCTCATTTTACTTATTATAAATATGCATTTTCCTGATGATGACTTAAGCACCTTTTCAGGAACCCATTGTCCATCTGCATGTAATATTCAGAAAAAAATGATTATTTATTTCCTCTTGTCCTTTTTGAACAGGATTTTGTTGTTGTTGTTACTGAGTTGTAGGAGTTTCCTATATAGTGTGCCTATTAACCCCTTTTGTGATATGTGATTTGCAAATATGGTCTCCAATTCTGTAGGTCACCTTTTCATTTGTCGACTGTTTCTTTTGCTGTGTGGGAGCTTTTTTAATTTGATGTAGTCTCACTCATTGATTTCTGCTTAAGTTGCTTTGCTTTTGGTATCATACCCAAAAAACCATTGCCAAGATCAGTGTCAATGAAATTTTTCCCTACATCTTCCTCTAAGAGTTTCACACTATCAAATCTTATGTATCAATCTTTAATCGATTTCAAGTTAATTTCTATGGGTGGTATAAGATAAGGGTCCAATTAAATTTTTCTGCATGTGATTATCCAGTTTTCCCAGCACCATTTGTTTTTATTTTTATATTTTATTTTTTCAGCATTCCAAAATTCATTGTTTATGCACCACACCCAGTGCTCCATGCAATATGTGCCCTCCTTAATACCACCAGGTTCACTGCAGCCCCCCACCCCCTCTCCAAAACCATCAGTTTGTTTCTCGGAGTCCATAATCTCTCATGGTTTGTCTCCAGCTCCTATTTCTCCCAACTCACTTCTCTTCTCCATCTCCCAGTGTCGTCTTTGTTATTCCTTACGCTCCACAAGTAAGTGAAACCATATAATTGACTCTCTCTGCTTGACTTATTTCACTCAGCATAATCTCCTCCAGTCCCACCCATGTTATACAGAAGTTGGGTACACAACCTTTCTGATGGAGGCGTAATACTCCATTGTATATACGGACCATATCTTCTTTATCCATTTGTCCGTTGAAAGACAGCTTGGTTCTTTCCACAGTTTGGCGATTGTAGCCACTGCTGCTATGAATATTGGGGTACAGGTGGCCCTTATTTTCACTACACCTGTATCTTTGGGGTAAATACCCAGGAGCACAATTGAAGAGTCATAGGGGAGCTCTATTTGTAATTTCTTAAGGAATCGCCACACTGTTTTCCAAAATGGCTGCACCAACTTTCATTCCCACCAACAGTATAAGAGAACTCCTCTTTCTCCACAACCTCTCCAACACTTGTTTACTGTCTTAATTTTGGCCATTCTAACTGGTGTAAGGTGGTATCTCAATGTGGTTTTGATTTGAATTTCCCTGATGGCTAGTGATGATGAACATTTTTTCATGTGTCTGTTAGCCATTTGGTTGGTTGTTTGTTTGTTGTTTTCTTTTTTTACATTCGACAGAGAGAGATCACAAGTAGGCAGAGAGGCAGGCAGAGAGAGAGAGGAGGAAGCAGGCTTCCCAACAAGAAGAGAGCCCAATGCGGGGCTCGATCCCAGGACCCTGGGATCATGACCTGAGCTGAAGGCAGAGGCTTTAACCCTCTGAGCCACCCAGGCACCCCGTCTGTTAGCCATTTGTATGTCTTCTTTGGAGAAGTGTCTGTTCATGCCTTCTGCCCATTTTTTTGATGTGATTATCTGTTTTGTGTGGGTTGAGTTTAAGGAATTCCTTACAGATCTTGGATATCAGCCCTTTGTTTGTACTGTCATTTGCAAATATTTTCTCCCATTCTGTGGGTTGCCTCTTTGTTTTTTTGACTGTTTCCTCTGCTGTGCAGAAGCTTTTGATGTTGATGAAGTCCAAAAAGTTCATTTTCCCTTTTGTTTCCTTTATCTTTGGAGACATGTCTTGAAAGAAATTGCTGTGGCGGATGTCGAAGAGGTTACTGCCTATATTCTCCTCCAGGATTTTGATAGATTCCTGCCTCAGGTTGAGGTCTTTTATCCATTTCAAGTTAATCTTTGTGTATGGTGTAAGAGAATGGTCGAGTTTCATTTTTCTATACATAGCTGTCCAATTTTCTCAGCACCATTCATTGAAGAGACTTGTCTTTTTTACGCTGTATACTTTTTCCTGCTTTGTTGAAAATTATTGGACCATAAAGTTGAGGGTCCATATCTGGGCTCTCTACTCTATTCCACCGGTCTATGTGTCTGGTTTTGTGCCAGTACAATGCTGTCTTGGTGATCACAGCTTTGTAATAAAGCTTGAAATCAGGCAACCCAACACCATTTGTTGAAGAAACTATCCTTTCTACATTAAGTGTTCTTGGCTCCTCTGTCAAATATTAGTGTCAGAAAGATACACTCTCATTTTTACTGTAACATAATTTACAATAGCCATGATATGGAAACAAGCTAAGAATCCATCAATGATGAATGGAAAAAGAAGATGTACGATACAATGGAATATCATTCAGTCATGAGAAAGAAAGAAATCTTGTCCATTTGTGACAATATGGATGGACCTTGAGGGCATTATGTTCAGTGAGATAAACAGAGGAAAAGAAATACTGCATGATATCACTTATCTATGGAACCTAAAGCCACTGAACTGGTAGAAACAGGGAGTAAAATGATAGTTATCAGGAAAATTGGGGAGATGTTATTTAAGGGCACAAACTTCCAACTAGAAGATGAATAAGTTCTGGAGATCTAAGTACAGCATAGTGGTTACACTCAATACCAAACGCATGCAAGTTGTAAAGAGACTAGATTTTGAAAGTTCTCCCCACAGCAAAGAAATGATAATTATGTGCCATGACAGTCAGGTTAGCTAATGCTAGGTGGTAATTCCACTGCAATATATAAAGGTATCAAATCCATACTTACACTGTAGACTTACACAATGTTATATGTCAATTATATCTCAATAAATTTCTCTAACAAAACACATGCAATAAAGATGTTTAGAAAAGTGGGGGAAAAAACAAATAGCCTTTTCTTTTTAATGGCAAAAGCTTTGCACAGAAACTCCACAAAGGAAGATACGTGACTGGCCGTTAGCACATGAAATAAATGTTGATCATTAGTCGTCATCAGGAAGTATTCATTCAAGTTACACTGAGATTCTACTGAACAACCATGAGAAGAGTGAAAGTGAAAATCTGTTGGTAAGGTGTGAAACGAGAATCTTTTAGGAGTAGTATAAAATGGCACAACCATCTTGGAAAACCTTTGGGCTGTTTTGCACAAAACAACATACACCCAGCTACGATCCAGCAATTCCAATCCTAAATATTTATTTAAGCATATGAGGTCATATGCTTATGAAAAAAAGACAACATAAATTTTTGCAGCAACTTCATGAAAAAAAGAAAAAACAGTAAAAACTAGGAACAGAAAAAATAAGAAACAACAACTAGGAACAGTCCTGGAGTCTGTTGCGATGAAAATAGATTACCAACTGATATAGTAATAGAATGTAATACTATTATCAATGAAAAGGAAAGAACCTGCTGCTAGATGAAACTCAAGAACATTAGGCTCCAAAATTATTATGTGTACAAAATATTCAGAAGCATTACACAAAAGACCGCTTATGTAGGAATCCATTTACATTAGGTTCTAAAATAGGAAGACCTCCTCTATGGAGGAAGTGTGGTTGCGATGAGGATGAGTTTTGACTGGAAAGTCTCAACAGGGGAATTCTGGATGACAGTAATCTTCTATATCTTTGGGGAGGTGCAAATTACACAGATATATGCATTTCTCAAAAGTCAGCAAATGCAAATGTAAGATTTGTGCATTGTACTGTATGTACTCTTTACACCAAGAAAAACTAGATGAATCTTTTTGCTAAAATATTTAAGGGAAGGGTATAGATATTTGCAATTTACTATAAATGAACAAAAGGTAACATGGATTAATAAATAGAAGGATAGGAATTTCACAAAATAAGTTTGATAAAATGTTCATGGTAGAATGTACACGGTGGATATGGATGCTTACTATGACGTTCTTTCAACTTGGCTGTATTTTTGTAAATTTTCCTATTAAAGTGTTAGAAAATATTAACACACATCCAGTCAACCCTGCCCCTTAGGGAGAGGGTACTTTTTGAAGTCTTAATTCAGATCCTCCAAATCCACCCCGTCCACACAAATCTCCTGGGCTTCTCACCGTCAGTGTTCTTTAGACTGGACTTCAGTTATCTGTTTCTTTCTCTGCCTCCTCCATGTATGTAAGAGATCCCCAAAAGGAGGCACCACACCTGGTTCATTTCTGTGACCTCAGAACCTAGAACAGGGCCCAGAACAAATTGATCCACTGTATGAGGGCAGGCAGGTGAGGTAAGCAGGAGCATAGAGGAGCAAATAAAAGAGGGAATAAAAGAAAGGAAGTAACAAACCAAAGCTGGTTGGTTTTATATCAGCCCCTGATTGGTTGGTTTTATATCAGAAGCTGCCAATAACAAGACACAGGGATGAGAAACCACAATGACAAGGGTTCTCTTAGAGCCAGAGCTGGATGGCTTACCAAGAGGAGGAGGGCTATGTAAAATCAGGAGCCTTGCCAAGCCTGGCCCGCCATTTGTCAACAAGGAAAGAGGTCATGAAAGGTGAGATGTTCTGGGAACGTAAGTGTACCTACCTGCCCCAATGCCACACTTTTGCCCAAACAAAGGACTCTTCATGCAAGAACAGTGCATGTCACCTACTTCCAAAAAAGCACATTTGGGGGGCACCTGGACAGTTCAGTCGGTTAAGTGTCTGACTCTTGATTTCACCTCAGGTCATAATCTTAGGATTGCAAGATGAAGCTCTGTATTGGGCTCCACACTCACCAGGGAGTCTGCCTGAGATTTTCTCTCTCCCTCTGCTCCTCCTGCACACACTTATGCTCTCTCTCTCTTTCTCACAAAACAAAAACAAAAACAAACCACACTTGGTAAAAGCCATCCCTACCTGACTTCCTGCTGCCTCAGGGAAAAGTACCAAGCACTGAGGGGTCACTGTCTACCAAGCAGAACTTTGAATTCTGGGCTGTACCACCTCATTTAGGTCTCATGCAGCCTGACATGGAAGACACCAACATGCCCATTTTACATGTGAGCAAACAGAGGCTTGGACCCTACAATGCTGTCATTTGCACCCTGTGTGCCTGACACCCGAGCGTCTGTGCACCCAGAAACCCTTGCTGGCTGATGTCCCAGAGGCAGTAACCATCCCAGGGGAAATTCTTGTTTGCTGGAGGATATGCATAAGGATGAGCTGTTCCGTATCAACACAGACCATGGATGGAGCAGTCAGCCCTACCACACCCATCCCAGATTCAGCTCAATCCCGGTCCAGTGGGGAAGGTTAATGGTGGAGTAGATAGAGAATTTGGTTCAAGGGAAAACCATCACTGACACCCCAGCAGCCTGGCTGGTGGGGGCCAGGCTGGCCATGAAGAAGGCCAATTACTCATTTAAGGTAACTTTTCTTTAATTGTCTTTTTCATTTCAGTACAGTTGACACACAATGTTGCATTAGTTTCTGGTGTACAACATACTGATTCAACAAGGTACCTTCTGAGAAAGGTCTTAATGGGCAGAGGCCAGTGGAGACTCCGAAAGGTTGGGGACAGAAGGAAGGAAAGATTTGTTAAGATTTGAGAGAAAGGGAAGAGCACAGCACTGTAGGGCCTGCATGTGGAAGGGCAGCAGGAATGCCAGGGCCTCCCTCAGTTCCCCAGACTTCTGGGGATTCTGGCAGCTCAGTCCCAGCCACACCTGCCTCACCTTTAAGAAGCACAGGAAAGAAAGGAAGGAGGGGGACCCAGAGGCTGGTCCTGCTCTGGCCAAGGTGAAGGCAGAGAATGCTGAGGGACGGTGTGCTGGGACATGGGGACAGGCTGGGAAGGAGTTGAGAGATGCATCTGGGAACTGGGCTGTGACCCATGTGTCAGTCTGAAGAAGAACCATGTGTCTTCCCCCATCACACAGCACAAACCTCTGACATTCTACCCTATAGTCCCGGCCTGGGGAACTGGTCATCCTCCCTCCTCAGGCATGCCCTGAAACATGAGCTAAGGAAAGGGGGCCCTGGAGGTGGATGAACTCCAGAACAAAAGCAGGAGTGTGGGTTACAAAATGACTTCCAAAGAGGCACTGGTCACATCTAAAGTACAATTTCTGAGAGTCTAGTCTCTCATGGTTCATTTCTCCCTCTGATTTCTTCCCCTTCATTTTTCCTTTTCTTCTCCTAAATGTCCTCCATGTTATTCTTATGCTCCACAAGTAAGTGAAACCATATGGTAAGTGACTATCTCCTCTTGACTTATTTCACTCAGCATAATCTCCTCCAATCCCATCCATGTTGATACAAAAGTTGGGTATTCATCCTTTCTGATGACTGAGTAATACTCCATCGTGTATATGGACCATATCTTCATTATCTGTTCGTCTGCTGAAGGGCATCTCGGCTCTTTCCACAGTTTGGCGACTGTGGCCATTGCTGCTATGAACATTGGAGTATATATGGCCCTTTGTTTCACTACATCTGTATCTTCAGGGAAAAAACCCAGTAGTGCAATTGCTGGGTCATAGGATATCTCTATTTTTCATTTTTTTGAGGAATCTCCACACTGTTTTCCAAAGTGGCTGCACCAACTTTCATTCCCACCAACAGTGTAAGAGGGTTTCCCTTTCTCCACATCCTCTCCAACATTTGTTGCTTCCTGCCTTGTTAACCTTTGCCATTCTAACTGATGTAAGATGGTACCTCAATGTGGTTTTGATTTGAATTTCCCTGATGTCCAATGATGATGAACATTTTTTCATGTGCCTGCTAGCCATTTGTATGTCTTCATTGGAGAAGCGTCTGTTCACACCCCCTGCCCATTTTTTGATGTGATTATCTGTTTTTTGAGTGTTGAATTTGAGTTCTTTATAGATCTTGGATATCAGCCCTTTGTCTGTAGTGTCATTTGCAAATATTTTCTCCCATTCCGTGGGTTGCCTCTTTGTTTTTATGACTGTTTGCTGTGCAGAAGCTTTTGATCTTAACGAAGTCCCAAAGGTTCATTTTCCCTTTTGTTTCCTTTGTCTTTGGAGACATGTCTTGAAAGAAATTGCTGTGGCGGATGTCGAAGAGGTTACTGCCTATATTCTCCTCTAGGATTTTGATAGATTCCTGCCTCATGTTGAGATCTTTTATCCATTTTGAGTTTATCTTTGTGAATGGTGTAAGAGAATGGTCAAGCTTCATTCTTCTATATATAGCTGTCTAATTTCCCCAGCACCATTTATTGAAGAGACTGTTTTTTTTACGTTGTATATTTTTTCCTGCTTTGTCGAAGACTATTTGGCCACAGAGTCGCAGATCCATATCTGGGCTCTCTACCCTGTTTCATTGGTCTTTGTGTCCGTTTTTGTGCCAGTACCATGCTGTCTTGTTGATCACAGCTTTGTAGTAAAGCTTGAAATCAGACAACGTGATGCCCTCAGCTTTGTTTTTCTTTTTCAACATTTCCTTAGCGACTCGAGGTCTCTTCTGGTTCCAAATTTTAGGATTGTTTGTTTCAGCACTTTGAAAAATGCTACTGGTATTTTGATCGGGATGGCATTGCAAGTATAGATTGCTCTGGGCAGCACAGATATTTTAACAATGTTTATTCTTCCGATCCATGAGCATGGAATGTTTTTCCATCTTTTTATGTCTTCAATTTTTTTCATGAGTGTTCTGTATTCCTCAAGTATAGGTCCTTTACCTCTTTGGTTAGGTTTATTCCAAGGTAACTTATGGTTTTAGTGCTATTGTAAATGGAATCAATTCCCTGATTTCTCTTTCTACAGTTACATTGCTAGTGTATAGGAAAGCAACTCACTTCTGTGCACTCAGTTTGTATCCTGCCACATTACTGAATTGCTGTGTGAGTTCTAGTAATTTGGGGGTGGAGTCTTTTGGGTTTCCCACATAAAGGTTCATGTCATCTGCGAAGAGAGAAAAGTTTGACTTCCTTCTTTGCTTATTTGAATACCTTTTATTTCATTTGTTGTCTGAGGTTTTTAGAGGGGAAGGGATTGGGGGAGGGGTGAGCCTAGTGGTAGGTATTAAGGAGGGCATGTATTACATGGAGCACTAGGTGTTGTACATAAACAATGAATCTTGGAACACTGCATCAAAAACTAATGATGTATTTTATAGTGATTAACATAACAATAAAAAATAAAGTACTATTTCTGAATAATCTTTCACTGAGTTAGATTGGGTTCAAAGTGCCCAAAGCAGAGTAAATGAACCTGAAACAGTTTCCTAGGGCTTTATTTGTGCTCTGGCCTCTTGCTAGTAAGTGCTTCCCAAACCCTCCTTCTCCCCACCATGGCTGAAGCTTATATACACTCTTGTCTTTCTTATTGTACCATATGGTAATTGGGAATCTCCAGGGAGACAGAACTAGTGAATAAGAAAGAGACAGGGAGACAGGAAAAGACAGATTTATTTTAAGGAATTGGTTCCACAACTGTGGCTGGCAAGTCTGAATTTGCAGGTCAGGCCAGCAGGCTGGAAACCTAGGGGAGTTGGGGTTGCCACCTGGAGGCAGCATTCCTTTTTCCTTAGGGGACTCAGTCTTTCTCTTACCTTTGACTGATTGGATGAGGCCGACCCCATTATGGTGCGGGTCATCTGCTTTACTCAAAATCTACAGACTTAAATGCTAATCTCATTTAAAAACTACCTTCACAGTCTGGTGTCTGACCAAATATCTGAGTACCGCTGCTTAGCCATAAAACCCATAAGATTAACCATCACACACCATACCACAATTTTATATTTCTCCTACCTGCTTTTTCAAAAAGATGTCTGCCCTCAGGAAGCCACCAGTCCTGTCAGGAACACAATATCTAATGTAGCACATTTCTGTTAAATTAACAAGCAACCCAATTCACTTGATAATACAAATCGTCAATCACTTCAACGTGTCCTTGGCCCCTCACAGGCTATTCACGGCATGGCAGCCAAGGTGACCTTCTATGGACTTCACAAACAGATTATGTTATTCCTGAGGTCAGAACTTCCCAGGGCCTTCCCTTCTCAATCTTTAACATGGCAGACTAGGTCCTATGTGATCTGGTCCTTGTGGACATCACTGACCTCTCCTGCCATTCTCTCCATCTTGAAGCTCCTCAAAAACTACCGACCACCCTCCCTTACAGAGCCTTTGCACTTGTTCTTCCCTACCTAGAATCTGCCTTCCTCCTTCGCTTCTGTTAGGTTTCTGCTCACACAGCATCTTACCACCAAGGGCACCCTGTCACCCTCTTTGTGAGCACTAGCCAGCAGAAATGTCTAGGATAATGGAAATGACCTATAATCTGAGCTCTCTGGTCTAGTAGCCACCAGCCTCATATGGCTACTAAGCACTTAAACTGTAGCTAGTGTGCCTGAGGAACTAAATGTTTATCATCTTCTTTAACGTTAATTAACTTAAATTTAAATATCCACATGTGGTTAGTAGCTCAGCTATGACAGCTCAGCTCTATAAATCAGCAACCTCTTTCTGCCTATGACAGCTCAGCTCTATAAATCAGCAACCTCTTTCTGCCACTACCTCCCAGAACACCATACCCCCCACATTCCTACAGTTTAATGTATTTAATGTACGTATTACTTTGTAATTACCATAAATATACATATTTACCTGTTTGTCATCTCTCTTCTAAATGTAAAGAAAAACACTCAGGTCTACTACTGGATCCAAGTCTAGTGCTTAGCACTGGGTAGGCACTCAGTATTCATGGACTGAATTAAAAAAAGAACTAAAGAAAAGATAAAGGAAGGAAAGAAGGTAGGAAGGATGGGAGGGAGGGAGAAAAGAGAGGGAGAAGGGGAGGAGAAAATGAAAGGAATGGTGGGAACAAAGGAGGGATGGCTGATTCTATGCAACTCCTTAGATCACTATCTCAGTCTAACTCTATGAATTGTGAATGGTCTAATTAAGAGTGTGGGATTGTTAAAACAGCAGATGCCTGGTCATCAGTCCTTGGTTCAAATCCCAGCTGGGACACTTCCTGCCTGTGTGGCCATGGGTGGACCACTCCATCCTTTGGAGTCACCAAGTCTAAGTATTTCTGTCTAGGCTCTTTCACTTCTATAACAGAAATAATATTTACTTGAGGATATAAGGATATCTGACCTTCAGTATGTAACCAAAGCAAATATTGCCAAAGGAGATTTCTGAGTAAGTGGGAACAGACAGGCTCGGCGAGGGGGCTCCTTCTTATTCTCTAAAAGTCCTTGCCTTCTTTTCATTGTTTCCAAGAGCCTGTCACTGGAAACAGTTGAGGATTACAAATAAGTACTTTCCACAAACCAAGCTCCCAACAACAACACACACACACAAAAAAAAAAAAAAAAAAAAAAAAGCCCAAGACAGTTGGATTCACTGTGGAATTTTACCAAAATGTTTTACCAGACATTTCAGGAAGAATTAATACCAATTTTCTCAAATACTTCCCAAAAACTGAAGAGGAGGGAACACGTCCACTTATGTTACAGGCCCGGAAGGACCATGTTAACAAAGCCAGGCAGAGAAAGACACAAGAAAACAAACTACAGGCCAATCTATCTGGTGAATATGGATGCAAAACTCCTCAGCAAACTACTAGCAAATCGAATCAATAGCACTTTAGGGGATTACACACCTTAAGCAAATGCAACTTATCCCTGGGGCATAAGGATGGTTCAACATATGGAAATCAATTTATGTGATATCCCACAGTAACAAAATAAAAGATAAAATCACATGATCATCTGAACAGAGGCCGAAAAAGCACTTGACAAAAGAACACTTTCATGATAAAAATCCTCAAGGAAGTAAGAATAGAAGGGAATTACCTCAATACAAGAGAGGTCATACATGAAAAGCCTGCAATTAACATTATAGTGAAAAACTGAGTTTCCTTTAAGATCAGGAATGAGGCAAGGATACCCGCTATCCCTACTTCTATTCAACATAGTACTGGAAGTCCAAGCCAGAGTATTTAGTTGCAGCTGATATAATCTAATGTATAAAAAATCCTAAAGATGCCACGGGGTGGGGGGGGGGCGTTGAATGAATGAATTCAGTAAAGTTGCAGGATACAAAATCAATACACAAAAATCAGCTGTGTCTCCATAGTCTAATAATGAATTATCTGAAAATGACATTAGAGAAACAGTCCTATTTATAATAGCATCAAAAAGAATAAATACTTAGGAATAAATTTAACTAAGAAAGTAAAAGACTGATATATAGAAAATAACAGAACCTTGATAAAAGAAATTAAGACACAAACAAAAGGAAAGGCATCCATTTCATGGATTGGAAGACTTACTATTATCAAAATGTCCATAATACCCAAAGCAATTTACAGAGTCAATGCAATCCCCATCAAAATCCCAATGGCATTTTTTTACAGAAATAGAAAAAATTATAAATCATATGGAACCATGAAAGATCACCAACACCTGAATCAGTCTTGGGCAAGAGCAAAGTTGGTTAACACCACACATAGCTGATTTCAAATTATATTACAAAGTTACAGTCATCAGAACAACAAATGGTGCTGGCATAAAGACAGACATAGAGACCAATGGAACAAAATAAAGATCCCAGAAAAAAAAAATCCATGCATATATGGTCCACTGATCTTTAACCAAGGTACCAAGAATATAGAGTGGGTAAATGCAGTCTCTCCACAAATGGTGCTGGAAAACTGGATATCCAAATGCAGACAAATGACCTTGAACCCTTATCTCACAACACACACAAAAGTCAACTCAAAATGAGTTAAAGGTTTAAATGTTAAGACTTAAAACTATAAACCTCCTAGAAGGAAACATTAAAAAAAAAAAAAAAAAAAAAAGCTTCATGACATTGGTCTTAGCAATGATTGCATAGGTATGATATCAAAAACACAGTAACAAAAATAAACAAGTACACCAAACTAAAAAGCTTCTTGGACAGCAAAGAAAATAGTCAACAGAATATAAAGACAACCTACAGCATGGGAGAAAACATTCAGAGGCCAGATATCTGATAAGGGGTTCATCTCCAAATATGTAATGAGCCCCTCCAATTTAATAGTTTAAAAAAAATTTAAAAAGAATCTGATTTTAAGGTGGGCTACAGACTTGAATAGGTGTTTCTCCAAACAAGATGTACAAATGGCTCACATGTATGTTAAAACATGCTGAGTAGGACTAATCATCAGGGAAATGCAAATCAAAATCACAGCGAGTGGGCACCTGGGTGGCACAGTCGGTTAAGCTTCTGACTCTTGGTTTTGGCTTGGGTCCTGATCTCAGGGTCATGGGATTGAGCCCCGTATCTGACTTCATGCTTGGTGCAGCATCTGCTTGGGATTCTCTCTCTCTTTCCCTTTGCCCCTCCCATCATGACCTCTCTCAAATACATAAATAAATCTTAAGGAAAAAAAAACATACAATAAGATAATCACCTCACACCTGTCAGGATGGCTACTATCAAAAAACAAAACAACAACAACAACAAAACAAAAGACAACAAATATTGGCAAGGATATAGAGAAATTAGAGCCCTTGCACACTCTCTGTTTCTATGGGAATGTAATGGATAATATAAAATGCTTCTATGGTGGGAATGTAACATGGCATAGCCACAATGGAAAACAGCATGGCAGTCCCTCAAAAAATTAAAATGAGAGCTGCCATATGACTCAGCAACATCATTTCCAGATGTTTATCCAATATAATTGAAATCAGATTTGAGAAGAGATAATTGTACTCCTATATTCATTGTAGCATTAGTCACAATAGCCAAGATTTGGTAACAATGTAAATGGCCATCAACAACGGACAACTGAATTTTAAAAATGTGGTATATAGGTACAATGAAATATGATTCAGCATTTAAAAGAGAAAGAAATTTTACAATACAAATTCTGTAATACAACACAGATGAATCTTGAGGAAGCCATGCTAAGTGAAATAAGCCAGTAATGGAAAGACAAATACTGCCTGCTTCTACATATACAAAGTATCTTAAAAGTCATAAGTATCAAAGTCCTAGAATCAAAGAAAGGAATGGTAGTCATGGGGTACTGAGGAGCTGGGGAAATGGGAAGTTACTAACCAAGGGGCATAAAGTTCCGGCTATGTAAGATATTGGATAAACTCTAGAGTTCTGCTGTTCAACATTGTACTCATAGTCAACAATAATATATGGCACACTTAAAAATTTGTTATGAGGGTAGATCTCATGTCAAGGATTCTTTCCACAATAAAAATTCTTTATAAAATGCCTACACTGCAGGAAAGAGTTGATGTTGGACGTCTCCTAAATCTGTGGCTTTTGTTTTCCACTTTCCTCATTTAGATCCTCAAGGAAGAAACAGCATAAGCAATCTTGAAATAATTACCATTGTAATCCACCTAACCCTGGGCTGCTGTGGTAACCTAATTTGCAAAATGAAATTATAGTGGATCCAAAGGAAACTATTCAGACTTTCTTTCACATTTCAAATTTGGCAAACTGAAATCTTTCTGTCAAACAGGAAATTCCCAGTGCCCGGCAACCAACATAGAAACAGACACAGACACGCACATGTACATGACCCTAGGGGTTGGGACTTTTATATTTTGTTAATAAAATTTTTAAAAATCCATCATCCTTACCTTTCCAAAACTCCCTTTGCCAATGGCCCGCAGAATCTGAAAATGGTCAAAGTTGACTGCAAAAGAAAATGAGGGAAAGAAACAAATCAGATTTGCCAAACCTTGCACTGGTTCTTGGAAGTTCTCCCTATGTACCTACCCGTGTATTCCAAATGGCTTCTGGCTTCAATTTCATTCCATCTGCCATGGCAGCACTCCACCACTGAATGGATACTTCTCAGCACATTTTGTGCCCCATCCCCAACACCTCCCCAGTGGTTATATCGGATGAGAGACATCTTTTGGGCCCAGGGGAAGGGATCACAGAGAAAAATCTGGATACTTGAGTTACCAAATTCTTGCGCTTGCTGTTGTTCCCTTTGCCAGGATGACTTTCCCCTACCTCTTATCTTACATGCTCAGATCTTACACACTCAGCACACCTGTCTCAGGGTCCAAGGTGTTAATCTGTCTCCTTTATGGTATCTGAACTTTCAAATGCACTAACCATATCATGGGTCTTTCCTGCTTGGATGTCTGTCTAGCCCGGGCATGGTGAGCCACTGGAGAGCGGCGATGCGGATCCCTCCGTCTCATCCTGGCAGTGCCCTGGCTCATGCCTCCCCTTCCTCAGAGGTCTCCCCATTCTTGCTATTTCTACTGCCTTACTCTGGTCTGGTTTCCGCCCCCAACCCTACAGGGCAGCAGACCAACAAGTCATGGCCATGCTACTATATCCAATGGACACCTTTCTGTTCTCCTTGCACTTGGTCGCTCGTCCTTTTTAAGCACCTGCTTGGCTTCTATGGAGGCCAGTTCATGCTTCAGCTCATGCTTCGTGCGCATTCAGCTTCATCCTTCCAACCACTAAATACTGAATTCTGTCAAGCCTCCATCTACCACCTTCCTTTTCCCGCTGGCTCCAAAGGCTTCCAACAGCACCTAACCGCCAATGACTCTCCAAGGAACCTCTTCTCTAGCCTCCAGCCTTTATGTACTGATTGACGCCTGCCTCACAACAACTCTTAAAAGATTCAAAGCCACCTCAAACCCAACAGGTCAAGGGGAGCATAGGAGGAGTACTTCATCATGCATTTGACCTCATGCACTCAAAGTCTAGAAACTCATCTGACACCCCTCTCTCACCCAACCCCTTAGCTATCCCTTTATCAGGTTAGGTGCACTGTACCTCTTGGCTCTCTCTACAATCTGTCCACCAGTAGCCACTCTGTGGTCCATCCTCTCTGTACTCCATCCTCTCTTGACCTTCCCATCCCAGAAAATGTGCTTATTGTAGGCAACCCACCTTGCTCAGCCTCTGCTCCCACCCCTTCAATCCTCCCTCATTGTTTTCTGGGAAATGAGCAAATTCTTATACAATCAGACCACTATCACTTCTACTGCACCCCCCACCATGCTTCCCACACCCATTGAGCTCCAGATGCACAAGCTTCTTTCTTGTGCCTAGAACAGTCATTCTCCACCCCTTTAACGCTCTTCTCCTGGTTGTACAGTCACTAACTCTGCTCCCTCTTCACCCTTTTGCATCCAGAAAAAACTGCTCTCAGCCTCCAGATGAGTCTGCCTCCCACTACACTCTCCCAGGGCTGTGGGACCCTCCTACAAAACACACTGTTCTGTATTATTGTACATGGATTTGATTTAAATCTGTTTTTCCCCACTAGACGCTAAGCTCCCTGAAGTCAAAGGACATGTCTGCTTGTCCCCCGCGTCCCCAGCACCTAGCACAGTGTCAGCACACGGTGATGATTCAACAGCAATTTGCCACTAAAGGGCCAACTGAAAGCAGTTCCCCACATTCACAGTGCCAAGCACAATTGCCGGTCCATAATGAGTGTTCGGTAAATATTTTTTAATTAGATTGAATTACAGCCAGTTCCCAATAACTAGGAGAGGCATGTCATTTATAAAAGATGAAGTGAATTGATTAGTTCACTACATTATGGGGGCGAGGATGTGGGGAAGTGAACGAACACAATTAGTTGCCTCTGTATTAAACGTACGAGCAGGAGGACAATTATGTTGAATTGCGTCCCTACAGACTGAAGTCAGAATCCAAGGTGCCATCGAATGCCTGACGTGCTTAGAATAGAGAGACAACATTCATGGGTAACTTAGCAAAACCTGGGTTCCTTTACCTACTTTGCTTTCCTTGGTGTAGAACCTTCCAGGAAAAGAAATTCTGGGCTTTCACTTCTTGCCCACTCACCAAAAGTCAAAGAAGAGAAAAACACGGCATCTAGACTGCATTTGCCATGTGCCCAGCAGTGAGCTAAGAAATTATGAAGATTGTCTCGCAAGTCCCAATGCCCCCAAGGGCTTGCCAGCTGTCCCCCACTCAGCGCAAACATCTCTGCTTCCCCAAAGTCTCACTGGAGCATCAGGATGCCATTCCTCTGGGCTGTGGTTTCCCGGGCCTGGAAAGCCATTCCCCAATACCCCAGCTCCTGCCTGGCCTAGGACACGTGGCTCCCATGCTCTCTCAGGAAGCCTTTCCCCACTCCCAATGCATCTCATTCTCCTTCATGCCGTCTCTGGACTTCCTGTAGACATCTGGCCACCGAACAGGAGAACCCAGCCTGAGTCAGACTGCTTAGGTCCACAAGCCAGCCCTGCCACAGCCTTGGATGAGTCACTGAGCCTCTGTGTGCCTCACTTCCCCGACCTGTAAAGTGGGAGCATCGGTGACTACCTTCTACAGAAGTATAGAGTAGTGCCTGACATGGCGTCCTCCAAAAAAGCCCTCGCGGTTGTGCAGGGGGCGAGGAGCAATCCTTCCTCCCATCTGGTTTCTTCTAAGAGGCCTATTTCCCTGGACACCCATGGCCTCTTGCCCCATCAAAGGTGGTATGAGCCGGACAAGGAATCACAAAGTGTATTTCTGCTTGTTCTGTTATCTCTCTGCAAACTGTCTTCAGGGAGCAAGATTTTCCTCTGACCCTTTTTCCCAGAAGCTTCTTAGGGCCAGCCGCATGTGCAGGGTACTGTGCAGCTCAGAGCTGCCATGAAGAGTGGGGGAGTCTGGCTAATTCTGGGCTTCAGCATCAGGGAGTCCTTGCTGGTACCCTCCTGGGCCACACACCTCAAACCCAGGTAAGGCATGGTTCTCCACTGCCCGCCCCCACCCCCTGTCTTGTCTCTTAACTGGAGAGGGGTATTAATTACCCAGCCGACTGGCAAATGCCAAAACCCATTATCATTTTTTTAAAGATTTTATTTATTTATTTGTTTGTTTGTTTATTTATTTATTTAACAGAGAGAGAGAGAGAGAGAGAGAGAGAGAATATAAGCAGGGGGAGTAGGAGAGGGAGAAGCAGGCCTCCCGCCAAGGAGGGAACACAATGCAGGGCTCCATCCCAGGACCCTGGGACCATGACCCGAGCTGAAGGCAGATCCTTAACGACTGAGCCACCCAGGCACCCCAAAACCTATTATTATTTTAATAGTTAGTATTATAATGCTCTAAGTAGTCTCTCTCATCCTTATCCCCTACAAAAATGTGTCCTCCTTGTGGGCTTCTTACACAATATATGAGACAAATAGGTACTCATTTAATGTTTATTTGCTTATTGGACTAGATTGGATTTAAATGACTTTGAGCATATGGCCTGTGTTTTCCATTTATTTGGCATCTCCCTGAGGCCTGGTATACTGATACTTACATAAATAATGCCTACATGAGCACACTTTGAATAAGTGAAGGGTTTACAGTTAGCTGGTAAGCATTTGAAATGGCTTCAGTGAGCATGCCAAGCCAAAGACAGGTCTAGAAGTTACACTGTCACATAAGGTTGTTGGTCCAGAGCAAGAGGCCTTGGCTGGGGGACATGAAGGGTTAACCAGTGAGTTTCTTAGGGTGACTACCTTATCGTGGTTTGCCTGGGACCTACCTTGTCTTATCACTGACAGTGATGCAGTCCTGGGCAAACCAGGACAGTTGGTCACCCGCAGGTTTCTAAAATCATTAACCTGGCCCACTGGGAGAAGTCACACTCACTCCTCCAGGAGGAGGGTAAGGTACACTTGGGGATGGCAAGGTACACTCTTTAAACAGACACTGTTCAGACCACAAGACACAGAGTAAGCTGACAAGGGTGACACTGACAATTTTGCTGTGAAGGTAGAAACAAGGGGGCACACTTGCCAGTGACTTCACCCACACAAGACAGCAGTGGCATCCGCCTGGAGGACTGTCACAGGAACAAGGAAATGACACACGGGCCATTAAATAACTGGTTGCTTGCCCCGCTGGGCTCAAGTCTCTCTGCTTCTCTAATTAAGAAAGCTCAGCTCTGTTTAGGGACCCATGTAACCAGCCCCAGGTAATGAGTCACAACTGGTCTAATCCAGTGGTATTCATCCCTGGAGGCTTCTTAAGACAGATCAAGGCCCCACCCCTTAGTTTCTGCAGAGGGACCAGAGAATTTGCATCCCTAATAAGTTCCTGGTGATACTGACAGTCAGGGGCAAATTGTACATCCCACTTTCCCAGACATCTGTGCTGCTGGCAGTGATCCTGCACCCAGACCTAGTCAATGAGAGCAGAGGATTATGGGGGTATTTCTGGGAAAGCATTTTTTTTTCCTGATGAAAAGGGATATTTATAGGTAGAGTGGCTCTTCGACCCTCCTGCCTCTTCCTACAATAGATATGGATACGATGTCTGGAGCTATAGCAGCCATCTTGTGACTATGAGGCAAGATAGGTGCAGAGAAACCACTCCCTGTTGTCAAGCCTCTGAAGCTATGCCAGGAACCACCTACCTCTGGACTTATATTATCAAAAAAAAAAAAAAATCTTATTTGTTCAAACCACTGGGGCTCAAGCTTACTATTACTAGAAGCCAGAGGCATTCCTATCTGACACACACAAACCCAGCCACACAGAGATTTAGTAAACGCCAACTATTTTATGTTTGGATTTCCAGCCTCATCAAAATTTTACTAAAAGGAAGAAGAAGAAACGTGTCTGGGGTATAAACGTAGGGGCCAGGCTACCCGGATATGAAGACTGACTCCATTACTGACCGGCTGGGTGACCTTGGGGAAATCACTTAACCTCTCCGTGCCTGCCTCTTCACTTACAAAATGGGTGTACTCAAATGTTTACCTACGGTGGTTGTGCACATGCAGTAAATTCATACAGGTAAAATATTTAGAACAGTGCTGGCCCTGAAGTTAAGGCTACAAAGAGTAGATATTACCATCCTGAGTATTCTGCATGAGAGGCTTGTCCCCATTTTTCACCTCCATGACACAACAGTAGTCTCATTAAATCATGACCAAACATCACAGGGTGACACAGCTAAAGCTGTATTAGTGCCCATTACTTATTGATGGTGATTATCACACTGGGGAAATCTGGTTGTTCTGCCATTCAAGCCTGTGGGCTCTTCTCATTTCCATCAGACTAATTATTTCTAAGGCAATTCATAGCATTCTTTCAATGTGCTATCTTCAGGAAGCAGTGTACTCAGAGGCAAGTGTGAATTTTCAAGAGAACTAATTACTCCTTCAAACAATCTCTAATGGAAGGTAGCCCCCAATCGAAATCCCATAAGAATATATGCATTTAAGCATTGTGGGCACCAGGCAAAGAAAGCAAGCCAATGCCCCCTTTCTCACCTCTCTGAAAAGCTAAACCGGGGAGTTCCTTCCTTATAACTCCCCTGCCACACACACAGATTGCACACAGGCCGTCCGTCGCCCGTGTGGGAAACTTCACCCAAAAATCCCAATATCATTTCAAAAATTTCAAGATCTGCCCAAATTGGCCCTATGATGTCCCTTGACAAAAGGCAGTAGTCTTATGATTCACCACAGTCCGTACCAGCCCAGCTCCCTGCATCTGTCTTTCTTGCCTAATCCTGTAAGCACTTGAGGTTTTGGCCATGGGATGGCAGTAGGAAGAGACTGAACAGATGGGGGAGATGGAAAGGGTCAGAGGTGGAAGGGAAGGTTTGGGGTTCGCCTTGGCTAGCTTTAAGCCCAGCTTCACCATTTTGGTCAGTGTGGACCTGAACAAATAAATTCACTTTCCTAAGCCTTGATTTTCCTATCAGTAAAATGGGGATAGTGATGCCTACCTCCCCAAGTCAGGGTCAGAGCCATGGGCAACAACCAAGCAAAAGGCTGACTCAGCAAACAGAAGCCACTCAGAGAGTATCAGTCCAAATCCTTGAGTGACCCTAAGAGTATTGATCCAAACCCCTGCTTCAGCCTGGCCACTTAGCAACTTAGAATCTCGATTTGTGCCTCCTTAAAAAGGGGTAACACTCATCTGGTTGGATTTTTCTTAGAATGACACTATTCTGTAATTAGTGCATAATGGCCGTGATCATTTGGCTTTGGTTTTGCCTGTCATCAGCACATAGGTAAGGGGGGTATTCGGGTGACTCCTTGAGGATGGAGCTGAGCCCTGTGCCTCCTCGAATCCCAGGTACCTGGCAGGTAACACAGTACACACTCACGAGACACCCGAGAACACGCATGAGTGAACTGGATAATGAGGTGGGAAAACAGAAAGGGGACTCCTCAGGGACTGGGAACTGCGGTCACCTTCTTCACAGGAATTACTGACCTCCACACACATAGGAGGGGTAAGCCGGCTGCAGCAGGCATCCCGAAGTATTTACTGGGTGAAAAAATTAAGACCTACGGAGGGGACGCATACTTATTGAATGCATGTCTGCTGCATGCCTAGCCGTGTCCCAGGTCCTGGGGACCAGCAGTGAACAGAAGACAAAATGACCTTCCATCCATGGAGATGACCTTCTGGGACCCAAGTCAAATAACCCACCAATCCCTAACTCAGTGGTACATTCTATGAAGAAAAATAAATCCATGTGTATTTGTTTTCTCGTGTTGCTATAACAAATCATCACAGACGAAGTGGCCGAAATACAAATTCATCATCTCACAGTTCTGGAGGTCGGAAGTCCGACACAGCTCTCACTCAGCTGTGACCCCTAGGGGCTCAGCAAGGCGGAGGTCCTTCTGAAGCTCTAGGGAATCACTGGTTCCTTGGCTTCTCCAGCTTCTAGAAGCTGCATTCCTTGGCCGGAAGTCCCACATCACTCCAACCTGTGCTTCCAGGGCCACGTCTCCTTCTCTGACCCCCCCACCCCCTTCTTTCCTCATAAGGATGCTTGTGATTTCAACAGGCCAACATGGATAATCCGAGATCATCTCCCCTCCTCAGGGTCCTTACTTTAATCACACCTTCAAAGCCCCTTTCGCCCTGTAATGTACTATATACATAGGTTCCAGGATGGAGATGTGGACATCTCTGGGGACCATTATTCTGCCAACTCCCCCCACCCAGGTAGAGGACTAGACAGTGACTATGTTGGGAGAGAAGCTGCTATTTTAGACAGGATAGCCAGGGCAGGGCTTTCTAAGAAGAGGGCTATTGAGCAGATCTGAGAAAAAGGTGAAAGAACACTCCACGAAGATATCCAGGGGATGGTTACAGGAGGCAGAGGGAAAAGCAAGTGTAAAGGCCCGAGTCAGGAATGTGCATGATAGTCCGGAGGCACAGCAGGCAGGCCAGGCTGGCCTGAGTGCAGCTTGGGGAGAAAAGAAAGAGGGGGAGCTGGTCACCCAGGGCTAGGGTAAGGGCTTTGGGAGGTTTTCGAAACACGATGCAACAGTATTAGAGGGCTTAGAGTAGGGGGAAGAAAACTGGTCTGGAGATGTTTGTTTAAGCTGCTTGGAAAGATCCAAATTTAGATGTGAACTCAGGGGGTCAAAAATGCCACACCCTGGATGTGGGATCCCAGCAGTTATGTCAGACCTGCTAAAAGCAAGTTCATCTGAGAGATGCACTGGGTACAGAGGATTTCTAAGGCAGTAAGAATACCCTGTAGGAGGCTCTGATGGTGGATACCTGTCATACATTCATCCAAGCCCACCAGACGCTCTACACCAAGAGGGAACCCTACTATAAACTGGGCTCTCTGGGAGCCAATGTGTCCATGTGGGCTCATCTGCTGTCAAAAGGCACCACTCCATGGGGGTGTGGATGACAGGAACACCTGCATGTGTGGAAGCAGGAAGCATGCGAGAAATGTCTGTACTGCCCCTTCAATTTTGCTGTGGACCTTGAACTTTCTTTTTTTTTTTTTTTAAGTCTACTAAAACAAACAAATAAAAAAAAAAAAACAAAAAACCAGATGGAGTGATCAGCCAGCAACCCAGGGAAGGAAGAAGCAAGCAAGCAAGTGTGCAGAGGTGTTGGTCCAGCCTGTCCATATGTGGAACAGGGGCAGGGACATTCTCAACACTAGACTTGGGTCTGTTCTCACGTCTCCTGTGTCTATGATATGCCCGTCCTAATGGGAACAGGGAGGTCGGAGGTGGCAGGCTCTGCTCACCAAAAGCTCACAGCCCATCAGGGACCCAGCCAGGTCCTGCAGACTCTGATCCAGGTGCTGGAGCAGTAGAAGGGCTAGGCACCAAGTCCCAGGCGGGTGCACTCCATGCTGCTGGGAAAGCCCAGAAAAGTTTTCAAAAGCCCAAGACCCTGAGTGTGGGTTGGAGGAATTATAAGACTTCTCCAGGGAGGTAAGGAGCAGTAGGGATTTCAGGAAAGGCTCCAAGAAAACAGGAACTCAAGGGCATGAATCAGCAGGATGAGCTCCCTGCAACAGCAGGACCTGGGTGCAAGTGGAAAAAAATGAGTAGGGGGATTCATGCATTAGATCACTGGACCTGTCCTCAGGGCAGGGATGCATCAGGCCTCAGCAGGGGTGGGAAAAGGATTACTCCAAAGGGATCATCTCCCCTTTGCAGACAGTCACCCTCACTCATCCCTGGTTCCTCTGCCCTCAAGTGCAGGTCTCAGCCATGGTTACACCCGGGACCCATATTCAGGTGAAGACATGGATGAAGCCCCTGGCCAGCGTCCAATCTGGCTGCCATGGCCACAGCTGGGCCAGTTGTTCTTACAGACTTATCGTGCGCTCCTGCTTATACCCCTAGCACAGAGTAGACAACAGTGATCGCTAAAGTGAGCTGCAACCATTTCTTTTAGCCTCATTAAAAACTGTTTTGTTTTCTCATTGATAAATGTGTTTCATAAAGCCCAAAAGCCTTTTTTTTCTCTCACTCTGCACTGTTATCAGCATAAACACTGTATCTATAACCATTTAGGAAATCACATGCCTAATTCATATAGGAAAATATTATACGGCAATAATCTCAGGACAGAAGCTAATTTGGATGCTGGTGGAAATGTGGAATCTGTGATAAGGAAAGTGTCAAACGTGTCTGAGAGAGGAGAATAAGAACTAGGCTAACTGTTCCTCGAAAGCAATGCTACCTCACACCATTAGCTGCCTCCAGTCCTGTGGGTCAGTTTGCTGTGGCCGCCATAACAAAGAGCCACCAACGGGGTGGGGGTTTTAAACAACAGAAATTCACTCTCTCACAGGTCTGAAGACCAGAAGTCTGAAATCAAGGTGCTGATAGGGCTGTGCTCCCTCCAAATGCTCTAGAGCAAGATTCTTCCTCGCCTCCTGCAGCTTCCAGAACCTGTTGGCAATCCTTCTTGGTTCTGGCTGTCTTAGTTCAGTCTCGGGCTCTGCTGATCCATGGCCCTCTCCCCACTCTGCCTGTCTCCATCTTTCTTCTCCTCTTCCAACAAGGACCATAGCCATTAAAGTAAGGCCTCATGCAGTATGACTTCATCTTAACTCATTACATCTGCAAAGATCCAACTTCCAAATATGGTCACATTCTGAGGTTCCAGGGGGACATGGATTTTGGAAGGATGCTATTCACCCCAGTGCAGCCAGAAGAGCTCCTCACCCAGAGAAGAGGTTCAATAAATGATGGCTGGCTGGCTGGTTGGCTGACCAAACAAGTGAGCCCACATTCATGCATACCTATATGAACACACCTGTATCTTTCTGAGTTATAGAAACAAAAATATATTTTGGAAATATTGTGTCATTGGCTTTTTATCCTGGTGGGGTAGAATCAAAGCTAACCAGTTCTGGGTGAGGCAGGCTTTGGTCACTTCTCAAACTGACTCCCAGCTGTGCAGCCTTGTGAAAAAGAGATGCAACTAAATTATCTGTAAGGGCCAAGCCTGCTCTCAATGCGAGGCTTCCAAGAGGAGCTTGCAAATACTTAAAGAGTGACCCTTTTTCATATAGGCAAAGTTATCCATTCCTGATCTTTTTAGGGAAAGAACAGTATAGGATTAGGGGTCTAATTCGTGGTTTAGAGTCTACTGGTATTTTTCAACTCACCTACTGATCAGCAGAATGGGGAGGAGGGGATAACTGATGTCACAAAAATGTCTGTTACCTTTGCTTTTGCACAGATGACAGTATTGCAAATCCACAGCCCAATGCCGAGATGAAGGTGCTCTGGACACTGGTTCTGCCTATTTGCTTTATTCACCAGGAATGCTGAAAGGAACTTAGCCAGACAGGAGAAATAAAGGAGCCAGTATTTGGACTCAGATAATTATGTTTTGATTTATCTTTTCATTAAACATAAGCAAACATTCTCCATTGGCATTTATTTGAGGTCCTGGAAATTTTAAAGGTCCTCAGTGTTTATGCTGGGTATTCACCAGACCAAGACTTGACACTTACAACTCCTGGAACCAAATCTTTAATGGCGAAGTTGGCCTGGGGGGAGGGTCTGTTAGGGTGCAGGTCCAGGGCAGCTCCCAGAAAGCAGGAGCAGAGGGAGGAGATGGGGATGTAATAGACTGACAACATTAATTGCCCCAATTTTCCACCCCTCCCTGTACCCAAGTCCTCTGCAAGGTGACCTTCTGGCTTACAAGGTCAAGCACACTTCCGTACCCACTGATTTCCCCATTCAGCCATAGGATGTGGATTGATTCAGCCAGTGGGATAATATTGGGTTTGGTTCAAGCCGAGGCTTGACAAAGTACTTGTATATATCTGCTTCCCCCTTGCTTATCTACCTCCACCAAAGGAACATGGCAGACGACTTTCTGGACAGTGACATACTGGCAATGCCTGCAGCCCAATACCCAGGTGAAGAAGCCATCCCAGAGTGACAGCCAGCCAATCCCCAGACAACTGAGAGAGAGACTAGCTGAGACCAACAGAGCCAACCTACAGAGGAGAAGGATGCCACTGGTTTGGGAGCAGTTTGCTCTATGACATTACTGACAGTGAAGTCAAAAGGGGGAAAAGAAAAAAGACAAGAAGGGAGGGTGGGGTATTTTAGCCATGGATAGCTAAAACAGTCTTGAGAAAAAACAATCAAGCAGGAGGACTCACTGTATCCAATATTAAGAGCTACTACATAGCTACAAAAATCAAGACTGAGTGACATAGAAAGAAGGATAGACAGATGCATAAATGGGACAGAACAGAGACTCCAGAAATAGATCCACATAATATGCCCAACTGATTTTTGACAAAAGTACAAAAACAACTCAGTGGAGGAAAAACAGCCTTTCAGTAAATGACGTTGGAGCAACTGGACAACCACAGGCCAAAAAGGGCCCTCAGCCTATGTCAAGGCAAGAGCAGAGGGCTGCAGTCAGATCACTGGGCAACATGCCTGGACAAGAACAAGAGATGTGCCTGTAGTGAGGGCTGGAGGTGGGAGAGGGGTCCTGGGGATACACTTGCAGAACTCAGCTCCTTGTGGTTGTAGGATGGGGGTCCCTGTTTCTTCCCTGGGTCTGAGCATCTAGAGATTGCTAATAGTGCATCAAATCCTTCTCATGCACCAAACCTCTCTTACTTTCCTTTTAGCAGCTGCTCAGGAGAAATCCCTCAGCTTTTAGAAGGCTCATGTGATTAAATTAGGTCCATCTAGACAATCCTCTTTTTACAAGGTACTGTAACATAATCATGGAAGTAGGGGGGTTAGGTAAGAAGGTGAAGGGGCCATTGTAAAGTTCTGCCTTGTATGGAGTCAGTTAAATGGTGAATTTACTGTCAGGAGCTCCTAAAAAGTAGTGGTATCTCCTAAAATACACACACATGCCCCTGTGGGCACGTACACATGCACAGTCTTGATCCTTTATTATCCTAACACAAACTACAATAATGAGATGAGAAGCCTCATTGATACTTTTAATACCCATGACCTCTTGTGTCCCTTTGGGTTCACAAGATCTTCCATTTATTTTGTATTTTCTTCCTGAACTTTTTGGAGGTCTGGTTCTATTCCAGGCCCTGGGCCAGGAACAAACCAAACACCATCCTGTCAAGACAATAAGCAAGCATCATGTAAGTACTAGAGTGGGGGTGAACTCGGGAAGCTTTGAGGTGGGAGCAGAGAAAGGACCATCTTTACATGAGAAGCTTCAGGGCCAAGAAAACGCCAATTGCTTTAAGGAGAAGAACAGAGATCCCACATCTCTTGATAAGCACAGTGAAACATTTTGCTCATTCAGACATGTCATGAACATAGTCAAAAGTTCAGGACTGATTCTCTCTGAGAAAGCCAAATTACATAAGTCAGAATAATGGGTCTGGTTTGCAAGCTGATGGGCTGCATGGGGGCTCCCCTGGCCTACAGACTGAGGAGATGATGACATTTTGGCAGAGCCAGGGCATGAGAGAGCTGCTTTCTTGAGTGGGCATCATGGGGGGTTGACCTCAATTCTCTTCTCCATCCCTGAAAAAATGTAGGTCATAGGCGTGTTGGGAAATCAATGAAATTGTGCATGAAAAGTTTTAGGCCAGAGCCCAGTTCATACTAAGTGATCGATAAATGGTCATGATGCAGATGACAGGATGATGGCAAAGGTGGCATGATCAATGATGATGGTAATTGTCATGGGCTGAACCATGCTCCCTGAAAATCCATGTGTTGAAGCCTAAGATCCAGCACATCACATGGTCATGTTTCGGGACAGGGCCTTTAGAGATGATTAAGTTAAAATGAGGTCATTGGGGTAGCTTCTAGTCCAATAGGCCTGGTATCCTTCTAAGAAGAGGAGAGCAGCACACAGACAGGCACAGAGGGATGACTGTGTGAGGACACAGCCATCTACACACCAAGAAAAGAGGCCTCAGAGGGAACCAACCCTACCCACACCTTGATCTTGGACTTTCAGCCTCCAAGACTAGAAGAAAATAAGTGACTGTTTAAGCCCCCAGTCTATGGTGCTTTGTTATGGTGGTCCTAGCAGGTTAGTACAATAGTGATGACAATGTGAATGTTGCTGTTAGAAAAGCATGGGACTAGACACCATGAGGCACCCTGGCTTATCAGGGGAAAACTATATTCAGTAATCCTCCATGCCCACCACAGTCTGGATCTAAGGAAGAAGGGTCAGGAGCAGAGGCAAATGTGCAGTATCCAGGCAAAGGAGTGGGAGTGCCTGAACAGGAGCAGGACATGGGGAGAGAAAAGACCTGAGAAAGACACAGGACACACATCAATGAGAACAATGGATGTGGCCAGACAGGATGGAGATGTGGAATCCATGATGATTTCTGGCTCCCCAGAACTGAGGAGATACAAAGAATGAAGGCTTCAGAGGAGGCAGAGATTGGAGGAGAAAAAAAGGATCATTTGTGGAGAAAGAAGAGACCTTGGTTTGGGTCATGTTGACCTTGGGATCCCTATGAGGATGAAGAATGGCAGAAGGATGCACCTGGAAGGGAGCTGGGATCTGGAACATGGTTGAAATGAATGAGTTGGCCCAGGCGGGGCATGCTGAGTCAAGAGCAGGAGTTGAGTACAGAACTTAGAGGACACCAATAGCTGAAGGCATGCTAAGCAGGAACCCCAGAGGAGAAACAGAGCTCAGGGAGGTAGGAGGGAATGGGGATAGTATCATGGGATCTGTCTTAGCTTGTGCAGGTATAACAAATACCACAGACCAGGGGGCACAAACAACAGACATTTATGTACCTTGATCCGGGGTCATGACATCCAAGATCAAGACACTAGCAGGTCTAGATCTTGGTGAGAGCTCTCTCCCTGGCTCAAAGATGGTTATGTTCTCACTGTACCCTCACATGGTGGAGACAGAGAGCTCTCCTCTCTCCGTCAATTTACCAGGGCACTAATCCCATCACAGGGCCGCACCCTCATGACCTGCTTTCCACCTAATCACTTCTCCAAACCCCATCTCCAAATCACATTGAGGGTTTGGGCTTTGACATATGAATTGGAGGAGCTAGGGTGCATAATGCAGTCCACACAAGATTCCAGCTGGGGAAAGCTCACAGAGGGGTCCACCAAGCCAAAGGACACAGGCATAAATGTGGTCAGCATCCCTGGTAGGACTATTGGTAAATGGATCAATGAATGAATGAATGAATGAATAAAGGGTCACAGGGAACACATGGCCACTTGGCCCCATTTCTGTGGATGTTTCTCCCTTCTCTGGCTGGCCTCCCCACTGGCCCAGGAGATCTGCATGGCTAGGCCTGGATGTGGCCTTCTTAGCTTCCCTGGCCCCTCTATGTGGCTGGCCACCAAGTGGTGTCCAGGACACGTTTCCTGAGCAAATGGCTATCCTGCCTGTTATCAGAGGCTGGAGCCACCTCAGCTCTCACAGGGGGAAACCCAGCCCAGACTTGGGTGCAGACAGGCCCGACTGCAGCCCCAGCCCCTTCATCAACACTGTGTGGCCTAGGACTTCCTAGGGTTTTGTTTCTATGTCTGCAAAATAAGATTAGCAATAATACTTGCCTTCAAAAGTCACTGTAAAACTTAAGAGATGAATTATAGGGAACATCCAGCATTCTACCTGACTGGGCAGACCTGCTCTCGTCTAAGGAATTCCTGCCGTTGTGCTTCATTCTTGGCGTTACTGCGATTACTAACCATGACCACGGGTTGTTGTTATTGTGAATCATTATTCTAACGACATCATTACACACACAGAACTTGAAGCCAGCTCTTCCCTTCCCAGTCTGGTGACCCGCTGCCTCACCTCTTATAAGGAATAGTAACAGCCTCTGTATGGCTGCTCATTGTAGAATCAAATTATTTACTAACCAGAAAGCGCTCAGAACAAAGCATGGCACCAGGTATGTTCCCAATCACTGTCCCTGGCCATTCAGCTGTTGTTCTGTTACTGACAGACAGGAAATCTCAAAAATCCTCAGGATTTCATGCATTTTCCCTAAATAGGGCAGGCGTTCATGCAACAGGTGCCTGTAGGGCTTATAAAATGATGGGCGATTGAAACAAATGCATGTGGAGGAAGTCGGTGCAAAAAAAATAAAAAATTAAAACTTTTGTAGCTCAAGTGACTACGTTATTTTCAGACTATAAAAATGTGTTACTTGAAATTCTGTTAGCTCATGTATGATGCTCTTTCCTCTCAGCTATAAGCTGAGTGCATTCTTTCAAAACTGAAACTGTCCTTATCTAATTTATTTTTTTTTTAATTTTAATAAATTTTTTTATTTTTTATAAACATATATTTTTTTTTTTAATTTTAAAAAATAGAACACTTTGTAACAGAATCACACAGCCGTAACACAAAGTGCTAAGCATCCTCTCTGGTTGTGTCAGATTCTTGGAAGGAGATAAAACCTTGAGAAGAGAAGTCGGGGGGGAGGGGGACCTGACAATATTTGAGAGTGGAAAAAAAGGAAATGAGAGCTCTCTGGACTTATGTTCCCCACTGTTGAGCAGAGCTCCAAAGCATTCCTTTTGAGAAAAAGACTAAACCATCTCCTCTTTTGTCTACATGGAAATGGAAAACATCCCTGCCTGGCATTACATCTGCCTGACACCCCAGTGATTAGACATGCTCCTGCTCTTCCATGAGCTCTCCCGGCGAACAGGGCATCAAGCTTCTCGTTTCCACTGCCAACAGGATTTCACACACCAGGCACAGAAAACCATACGATACTGGGGACCCCACTGAAGATGCGGAAGCAATCCGCCCTCAGGAACACCTGCAGTGTGCAATCCCTCCCAGAAAATGAAATTCTGGGGGTTCTGGGAGGAAAAATAGTCTCAGTCTTATATGTGCAAAGCACGAACGCAGGCAGAGAGCACAAGCAGGTATGACATACATCTGTGGTATCAAAACTCCACGGCAGGGTGGGAGTGGGGGAGGCGATTCTCAAAGTAAATGTCCCAAAAGCCTCCAAATGTCCAAAAGGCAGGGATAAGGAAGTGATAATGCAGGGAAGGTATGGAAGCCCAGGCCCATGAAGACCAGACAACATGGGGAAGAAGAGGCGACCATGTGCCATCTGGCCAAGCGTTTGTCGAACACCCTAGTTATTCACGCAGGAGTACTTAACACAGGCAGACCCAGGCTGGGAGCTTGGCAAAAAGCAGCGGTCAGCAGAACAGGCCTCCCCAGTCGTGGAATTCGCCCTCTAAGCAAGAAGCCTGAGAAAAAGTCAGCAAATAACTAGGATAATTTCCAAGTGGCAAAAAGCTGCATAAAGGACATAAAGCAGGGGTGCGGGTGGCCAGCAGGGGATATGGCTCTCCACAGGTGGCCAGGGAAGGCCTCTTTGAGCAGGTGGCCTCTGAAATAGGACCTAGAGGCAAAGAAGCCTCCGCCTATTGGGAACAGAGACACATGTTCATACTTCGCTCGGGGAACGGCACGTATAATAAAGGTCCAGAGCAGGAATGAGTTTGGTGTTTCTGTGGACTTGATCAAAGACTTGTGTGTCTGGAGCAGAGAGTAGTGGGAAGGGCAGCCCAGAGGTGAGGACCGAGAGGCAGGAAGGCTAGTTCATGCAGGCACCACTGGCTGCTATTCATAGAGGTTGGAGAGGATCTAAACACAATGGGAAACTAAGAGTCCCAGGTTGACCTGGTATGTGATCTGACTGAAGTTTTCAAAGGAACCCTTTTGCTTCCTATAGCAAGTAGATAGGCTGAGGACAAACACAAAAGGGGCATCAGGTATAGAGTACTGCAGCAAGGTTAGGTAGGAAAATGCGTAGCGTGTATGCACATGTGCGTGCCACAGCTGAGTCAGTGTGGACAACCTCCCAGGTGTGTACAAGGTGTAACAGAATCAATAAATGTGCAAAGCAGAAACCACATCATTATAATTTGGATCCATCCACATCTTCAATCTGAGGGGCTGACCCTCCTGCTTCATAAGAGAAAGCTGGGAAGGTACAGAATTAAGAATTCGAGAAGTCCTACCATGAATCAAATCATTTACATCCTTCCAAAAACCCTATGAGATTTATATTATGCCTGATTTTATAGTTAGGATAACCAGAGCTCAGAGAGGTTAATTAATACCATCAATTTCTCATAGATAATAAAATCTCATACTTTGTATAGTTCTTTCCGGTTCAAAAGTGTTTTCAACTTTGTCTGACCTTCATGGCAGCCCTGGGAAGGGGGCAGAGCAGAGAAGCTTTTCCTTGGTTTACTGGGAGCCAAGGGACCTGACCAAGCTCCTGTGACCAGCAAAGCCACCATGCCACAGCTAGAAAAAGCTCTCTGCCCCTCAGGCCCAGGACTTCACATGCTTCTCCTCAGCTCCACATCTGGTTTCTCTGTAAAGACCTGTGAACTGGGTAGTATCCTAGTTGCGCTATTCCTGTTGGCTGCAAGAGAGCTGAAATGTGCATAGGACTTTTTAAGGTGCACATGTCAAGACTGTTCCTGACGTCATTTCTGCCCCATCCTTGTTTTTCTCTGTCTTCATTCGTGTTTTCACCAGTGCCATCCGCTTATGCTTCAGGCACCTGCTGAGTCAACCTAAATCTTTTCTAGAGGTAGGACAGCAATTTTCAAGCTTACACACGTTTTCCTCCCCACTATGATTGTTTTCAGGATAGCAGCTGTTTGAGAAGACGGGTGGACCAAGGACTGGACCTGGGTTTGGCTCAACTGGACAACTGTGTGCAAATGAACACGAGGGACCCCAGGGGCACCAGGAGCGCCCTGACGGGAGGGAGAAGGGGTCTCCCATTCAGGTGGTAAAGCAACATGGCAAAGCTAACCCGTAACACCGAGTGTGCAACAACACACTCACAGAGAACTGCCCTTGAGAATTTCCCAAATCCCTGAGTTCCTAACCAAATTAAATCACAATTTCATTGTGATCTCTGAAAACACAGGATGATGTCTTGGGGAATGTCCCCAACTACTCTCTCACTGGCAGAGTATGTTTCTCGCAAACTGTGGGCTCACAACGTGGTCTGAACCGCTGGTCTCTCCCTGACACGGTTCATGAACGTGGGGTCATGGGCGCAGGAAGAGCTGGGGCTGCCGAGCAAGCCTAAACAAATGACAAGCTCCAACCTGTGACAGTCAGCATGCCACCAGCCCATGAAACAATGCACTTACACTACTCCCAATTAGAGCACCACACGTCTCTCTGAGCAGCACCCCCGCCACTGCACGAGGAACAGCGTGTTCTGGAGATGTGCTTCTTGGGAGTCTAAAGTCTCTTTATGGGAAGCCGGAATGGAATTCTTTGAAAAGATTTGGATGCAACAAAAGGGAGTCCTATGTCTCTCTACTTGAGTTTCCTTTTGAAAGACAATCTGGAGTTTAATAAAAGCACTCTAGTGAGAAACTGTCAGAAAGATCTTTTATTTATTCATTTGATACATATTTACTGGGAGCTTACTCTCCAACATTGTCAGTGCTCTGTGCTGAGAAGAAATAAGACAGCCATCATCCCTGTCTTCTAGGAGCCTAAAATCTAACAAGAGGCCTGACATTACACAGGGATTTCACCTGTAATTTGGAGAAGTGAGAGTTTTAAGAAGATACGTTGTGAGAAGGAATAGACCTGGTGGGGGTGGGCAGGGAAGGCTCTCATGGAAAAGTTAATTTAAAACTGAGACTAGAAGAATGCACAGGAGTTGGGCAATGTCAGAAGTAAGGCAGGACGGGGGGGACTGGAGAGAGTATGAGACTGTTGCAAGCAGAAGCACTACAGGTTCAAAGATGCTAAGAGGGAGGGAGTGGCAAGAGACCACTAGAGAGGTGCCAGTGGCAGGGACCAAGGCTTGGATAATGATGCTTCTCCTTACCCTGAGGGCAATGGGAAAGCTACAGGGTTTTGAGTGATAGAGAGGAATGTGTGCATGTGTGTGTGCATGGCTGTGTGTGTGTGTGTGAGTGTGTGTGTGTTTGTATTAAAGGGATGAGTTAAGAGATGAACTTTGCCATTTAACAAAATGGCTCATGTATCAGTATGGGCTAAGTTTTGCGGTGCAACAAATCAACCCCAAATCTCGATGTCTTATAATAATAAATGTTTGTTTTTCTCATTCATACACGATGTCCACACTGATCAACCACTGGTTCTGCTTACTGCACTCACTCAGGGATCCAGACTGACAGAAGCTGCATCTGAACTACTACATATTTTACTCCTTTCACTACTGTCTGCTACTTCTCTTAAAAACTAGCATACTTGGGGCACCTGGGTGGCTCAGTGGGTTAAAGCCTCTACCTTCAGCTCAGGTTATGATCCCAGGGTCCTGGGATTGAGTCTTACATCAGGCTCTCTGCTCGGCAGGGAGCCTGCTTCCTCCTATCCCTCTGCCTGCCTCTCTGCCTACTTGTAATCTCTGTCTGTCAAATAAATAAAATCTTAAAAAAACAAAACAAAACTAGCATACTTGTACGTCCTGTTCACTCCCTTCTCCCTGGTGCCTGGCACAGAGTGGACGTTCTACTGTATCTGTTAAATAAATTAATCTTGTTCATTTTGGTGGTTCACAGCCATTTGTATACCCCGAAAGCCAGCCACTTGCCTCTCTTCTTACTCCTAGAACTCTTCTCCAGCTCTCTGTGAACTCCAGCCATGGTTCATTTTTCCAGTCTCCTCTTAGATCTCTCCTCCACAGAAAAACTTTCTTGGACCACATTTGTGATGATCAGCTTTATGCATGAGGTGCCTAAATATTTGGTCAAATACGATTCTGGGTGTGTTTTGAGTGAGATTAACAACTGAATCAGCAGACTCAGTAAAGCAGATTGTCCTCCCTAATGTGGGTGGGCCTCATCCAATCAGTTGAGGGTCTCAATAGAATGAAAAGCTAATCCTTACCCATATAAGCAAGAACTCCTCCTGACTGATTGTCTTGAACGGGGAAATCAGCCTTTCCTGCATTGAGACTTGATACATCAGCTGTCCTTGGGTCTCATGCCTGCTGGCTTTCAGACGGGAACTTACACCATTGGCTCTCCTGGTTCTCAGGCCTTCTGAATCAGACTGGAATGACAGCTTTCTGACTGCTGTCTCGGGACTTCTCAGTCTGCATAACTGCACATGACAATTCCTTATATGTCTCTCTATGTATCTATCGATCTGAATCTCTCTACTCTATTGGTTCCGCATCTCTTTATTCCCTAATACAACTTGTAGTAGGCACTACTGGTGCCCCACCCATCTCCCTTCAAACCTTCACCACCTTGATGCACACACTGCCAACAGCTGCATCATTTGGCTGGAGGGCTTTGTCTGGTGATGGGACTCTGCTCTGCCCTGCACAGCAGGAGAGAAATGCCCAGAATCAAGCAGCCCTCAACCAATGGCTGATGGGCATGGGTGGACCACTATCCCACGTCCCTTAAACATAGGGCGGAATGACTCTGAGGCATATTCCTCAGACTTTCCAGAGTTTGCAGGTGCCCATAGTAGTAACTAATTTGCTCAATAACATACCTCTTATCAGTTGCCTCCCTTCCCGAGACCACCTCCCATACAAACTACTTGCACCAGGTTCCTTGTCTCAGGGTTAACTTCTAGAGACACCCAAACTAAAACAAACCCCATTAAGGAGGTCCACGCACATCATTTCCTATCATTGCATCCTGTGTCTTTCCTTCCTGGCATATATCATAGTCTCTTATTTTTGTGTATTTATCAGCTCATTGTCTATCTTAACAAGGGCATTGTCTATTCTCCTGTGCCTAGTGCAAAGCAGTGATTCGATAAATATTTGATAAATATCTGTGGAGTAAATGAATGAAGGGTTAACCCCAAACATGTGTCTTCTTCCCAGACCTCAGCTCCCTCATTAGGAAAATGAAACACTAGTGCTTAGAATCTGGAAGGGTGCTTCTGGCTTTCATATCCTGAAACTCCGAGATGTCAGAAGTTGCAGGATAATGAAGCCCATGGTTTTGTCACTGGACAAGACTCTGGATAGAACATGGCTTCGTCTGCATTAATTTGACAAGGAAGCTGGTGAGAGCATGGCAATTAGGAGGGGGAGAAAGGAAAGGGAAAAAAATCCTCCATCAAGGTGGTCTTTGGAGGCTAATGATGGAGTGCAACCTTACGCAGCAGGAATATTGGGAGTGTTTGCATATAAATTGCCTTTTAAGGTTTCCATTCTTCAAGACTAATGAGTGTTTCAGACTTAAACATAACTATTCTCTACTAATTACTGTTTTAGTCACTCTCCTGTTTTTCCTCATGATTTCTACTTGTGATTCTAGGAGGTAGAAAGACAAGCCAGCTTCCTAGAGTCAAACACTCTCAGCATTGGCAGATTTAAGGTTTGCAGGCGATCCTGAAGCCTCGCATGTAAAGACACATAATGTCACATGAACTTGAACATGAACTTGAAGCACCCATGAAAGTCACCTGACTTTCTGGCTGACAGCTAAAAGAATAAATAGAAAATCCGAATAGTCCTATTATCTATCAGGAAGTCGAATCTACAATTAACTCTATTGCCACAAGTAAAACTTTAGGTCCAGATGGCCTCAATGGTGAATTATTCCATGGAAATAGAAAAGAACACCAAAACTGTGTAAATTCTTCCAGAAAACAGAAAGAGGGGGAATATTTCCCAATGTGCTTTATGACATTAGCATAATCTTGATGTGAAAACATGTGAAGAACAGAATAAGAAAGAAAAATTACAGGTCAATCTGACTCATGAATATAGATAGAAAAAATCTGAACAAAATATTAGCAAATTGAATCCAGCAATTGTTGGGGTTAATGTAGAGCGTTAATAGAGCTACCTGGCTTGCTAAAATGTAACACAGAGGCCCTGGGGGGAAGGAAGGTTTCAGAGAAGGGGTAGGGCTTTGGGATACCGAGGCCTACACTACCACTCTGCCGCAGAATGCCACAGGGAGTTGCCTTCCGAAGTTTTCTTAGCCCAAACAGCTGCCTTTGATCTAAGAGATGTATGTATTGTCCCTTAGGCTATGGTTAGCAGAACATGCAGATTAAGCATATATTATCTTTCCTGTTTATTAGATCCTCCTAGTTTTAGGAAGACCCATTGTCACACACCCTGTGCTTGAGAAATAGTTATAAGATTTGTGATTATCCTGAACGACCAATAAAAGCCAGAGCAAAGAAGACCAAAGGGTCTTCTGAGTGTTGACCCCCTGCGTTCTCTTCTCTTTCACAGCTAAATTTGGAGTAATCTTTCATCCACTGGTGCAAAGATTGCTGGCCATTCCTGGCAAGCAGTATGTAAAGAAATGATTACACTACATGATAACATCATGACCAGACTCAGTTTATCCCAGAAATGCAGAACATCAACAGACTGAAGGGGGAAAAGGCATTTGAAATAATTTTAATTGCTGCATTAAAAATGTCTAATAATACTCAATACCCATTCATGGTAAAACAGTAAATTTAGGAGCAGAGATCTTTCCAATCTGATAAAGAGTATGGATAACACAACTGCAGCAAATATTACACTCAATGGTTAGATATTTAAAGACACTAGAAAAGAGAAAAATGCTTATTGCCACCATTTCTATTCAATATTTTACTAGAGGGGTTAGATTATTTCTCAGACACACATGTGAAATAAAAGGTATAGGTCTGGAAAAGACAATATCAAACATCTTTATTCATGTAACTCTTAATACGTAGAAAGTAAAAAATAATCTACAGACTAATATACTTAATAAGTGAACTTAGAAAGGACAGAGAGCATTAAGATCAATATGTAAGAAGCAATTATATTGCTATGCATCATTTTAAAATCACATTCACGGAACACTAACTAATTAAATATCTGATAATAGATTTTTAAAAAGATGTGCAGGATCTCTACAACCCTTACTGAGAGAAAAATAGTAAGAAATACACCATGCTCACGGACTGGAAAACTCAGTATTTTAAACATGTTAGCTGTCCTCCACACTTGTCTACCTTGTTAACAAAATCCTAGCCATTCTTTAAAGAAAGCTGACTACTGGCTCCTCTAATTGTATGGACATACAAAGGGCCAAGACTAGCCAAGGCAATCTTGAAGAATAACTAACTCAGAGAAGTTAAAACATCATATCTAAATTTAAGAAATTTAGGGGAGTTGGGATGCCTGGGTGGTTCAGTTGGTTAAGCATCCAACTCCTGGTTTCTGCTCAGGTCATGATCCCATGGTCATGAGATCCAGGGCCCCGCATCAGGCTCTCTGCTCAGTGGGGAGCCTGCTTCCCTCTCTCTCTCTGCCTGCCTCTCTGTCTATTTGTGATCTCTGTCTGTCAAATAAATAAAATTTAAAAAAAATAAACAAACAGTAGTAGTTTTAAGTGTTTGGTGGTTTTTGTTTCAGCGATGGCAAACTCTTAACATGGTCTTCTCAATACACAGTACTGGGTAAACGGGAAATAAATACTGTCCCCTTCTTCCCTCATCCCATATATAAAAGTCAACTTTATATGGGCAGAAATTCATTCATTAATGAAAGGTAAAATATATACTGTCAAAGGTTATATAGGAAAAAAATCTAGGTGACTTAGATGTCGCAAAGATTTTTAAAACAGGAAAAACAAAATATGTCTATTATAAGGGACAAATTTATTGTGTTGACTACATTAAAATAACAATTTCTATTCCCTAAAATATACCATTAAGAGAGTGAAAAAGCCAGAGTGTGAGAAAATATGTGAAGTGCATGTACGTGGCAAATGATTCTTATTTAAAACACATCAAAAGACACTATGGAGAATTATGCCTCCATCAGAAAGGATGAATACCCAACTTTTGTATCAACATGGACGGGACTGGAAGAGATTATGCTGAGTGAATTAAGTCAAGCAGAGAGAGTCAATTATATGGTTTCACTTATTTGTGGAGCATAACAAATAACACGGAGAACATGGGGAGATGGAGAGAAGGTAGTTGAGGGAAATTAGAGGAGGAGATGAACCATGAGAGACTATGGACTCTGAAAAACAATATGAGGGTTTTGAAGGGGCGGGGGGTGGGAGGGTGGTACGGTAGCCTGGTGGTGGGTATTATGGAGGGCACGGATTGAATGGAGCACTGGGTGTGGAGCCTAAACAATGAATTCTGGACCACAGAAAGAAAATTAAATTTTTTAAAAATCCCTAATTAAAAAAACACACATATCAAGAACACTTCAAAATCAGTAAAAAGAAGAGAAATACTGTGATTTGAAAATTATTGGCAAAAGATTTAAACAGGTGTTTCATAAAAAAGTACCAAGATGGCCAATATACATACACAAATACGCTGAGTCTTATCAGGCACCGGGGAGCTAGAAATTGAAATCACACTGCAGTGTTATTACACACCCATTAGAATTTCTAAGATTGTAAAGAATGACAATACTAAATGTTGGCCAAGATATGGAAAAACTAGAATTCTTATGTATTGTTAGTGGGGGGGGTGGAAATTGGTAAAAACATGAAAATCGGGGCTGAGCATTTACGTGTGACCTTGCAATTCCATTCTAAAGTGAATATCCAAAAAGTTGCAGGTACATCAAACACCATGTGCCAGACAATAGGCAAGACTTGTTCCAGCCCCAAACTGGAAACAACCCAAAACCCTTCAAGAGAACAGATAGACTGCAATACACTCAACCCTGAAAATCAAGACACCAGCAAGAGTAAACACTCTTACCACTGCCTGAAACAGTACAAGTGATCCTTAGAAACATAACAGAATGGTGAATAAAAACGTCACATACAAAAGAAAACACATGACGGGTTTGCTTTTATACAAAGTTCGGAACCTGAAAAAACCCAAATGAAAGTCACAAAGTCAGAGCAATGGTAACCTTTTGGAGCAGACAAGTGAAAGAAAGCATGAGAGGGGCTTCTGGGGGCCAGCGATGTTTATTATTTTCTTTTTGGTGTGCCAGAGACTCAGTTTATTTTTGTTTTGTTTATTTTCAATTTTATTTTTTGTGGTAAGAATACTTCACATGAGATCTACTCTCTTAACAAATTTTTAAGCATACGATACTTCCTTTTTTTTTTATTGTGTTATGTTAGTTACCATATGGTACATCATTAGTTTTGATGCAGTGTTCTACGATTCATTATTTGCATATAACCCCCAATGCTCCATGCAATACATGCCCTCCTTAATACCCATCACTGGACTAATCCATCTCCCCACCCCCTCCCCTCTAAAACCCTCAGTTTGTTTCCCAGAGTCCATAGTTTCTCATGGTTCATCTCCCCCTCTGATATCCCCCCTTCGTTTTTTCCTTCCTTTTCCTAATATCCTCCATGTTATTCCTTATGTTCCACAAATAACTGAAACCATATGATAACTGACTCTATTGCTTGACTTATTTCACTTAGCATAATCTTTTCCAGTTCTGTCCATATTGATGCAAAAGTTGAATATTCATCTTCCATTGTATATATGGACCATATCTCCTTTATCCATTCATCTGTTGAAGGGCATCTCAGTTCTCTCCACAGTTTGGTGATTGTGGATATTGCTGCTATGTACACTCAAGGCATGCGGCCCTTCTTTTCACTATGTCTTTATCTTCAGGGTAAATACCCAGTAGTGCAATTGCTGGGTCGCAGGATAGCTCTATTTTCAACTTTTTGAGGAACCACCACATGGTTTTCCCAAGTGGCTATACCGGATTGTATTCCTGCCAACAGTATAAAAGGGTTCCTCTTTCTTCACATTCTCTCCAACATTTGTTTTTCTTGCCTGGTCAATTTTTGCCATTCTAACTGGTAAAAGGTGGTATCTCAATGTGGTTTTGACTTGAATCTCCCTGATGATTAATAAGGATGAACACTCTGTCTGCTAGCTATTTGTATGTCTTCTTTGGAGAAGTGTCTGTTCACGTCACTGCCCACTTTTTGACATGATTATCTGTTTGCTGGGTATTGAGTTTGAGAAGTTCTTTATAGATCTTGGATATCAGCCCTTTAACTGTAGTGTCATTTGCAAATATCTTCTCCCATCCCATGGGCTGTCCCTTTGTTTTGTTGACTGTTTCCTTTTCTGTGCAAAAACTTTTTATCTTGATGAAGTCCCAAAAGTTCATATTTGCTTTTGTTTCCCTAGTCTTTAGAGACATGTCTTGAAAGAAGTTGCTGTGGTTGATGTCGAAGAGGTTACTGCCTATGTTCTCCTCTAGGATTTTGATGGATTCCTGTCTCATACTGAGGTCTTTCGTCCATTTAGAGTTTATCTTTGTGTATGGTATAAGCATATGGTTGAGTTTCATTCTTCTGTATACAACTGTAAAGGTTTCCCAGCATCATTTATTGAAGATACTGTCTTATTTCCATTGGATATTCTTTGCCACTTTGTTAAAGATTAGTAGACTGTAGTGGACTGTAGAATGGAAGGTCCCTATCTGGGCTCTCTACTCTGTACCATTGATCTATGTGTCTGTTTTTGTGCAGTACCTTGGTGTCTTGGTGATCACAGCTTTGTAGTAAAGCTTGAAATCAGGCAAAGTGATGCCCCCAACTTTGTTTTTCTTTTTCAACATTTCCTTAGTGATTCGGGGTCTTTTCTGGTTCCATACAAATTTTAAGATTGTTTGTTTCAGCACTTTGAAAAATACCTCTCGTATTTTGATTGGGATGGCATTGAAAGTTTAAATTGCTCTGGGCAGCACAGACATTTTAACAATGTTTATTCTTTTGATCCATGAGCATGGAAATGGTTTTCCATCTTTTTATGTCTTCAGTTTCTTCCAAGATTGTTCTGTAGTTCCTCAAGTATAGATCCTTCACCTCTTTGGCTAGGTTTATTCCAGGGTATCTTATGGTTTTTGGTGCTATTGTAAATGGAATCAATTCCCTAATTTCTCTTTCCACAGTTACATTGTTGGTGTATAGGAAAACAACTCATTTCTGTGCATTGATTTTGTATCCTGCCACATTACTGAATTGCTCTATGAGTTCTAGAAATTGAGGGGTGGTCTTTGGGGTTTTCCACATAAAGTATCATGTCATCTGCAAAGAGAGAAAGTTTGACTTCTTCTTTGCCAATTTGAATACATTTTATTTCTTTTTGTTGTCTGATTGCTGTTGCTAGGACTTTTAATACTATGTTGAACAACAGTGGTAAGAGTGGGCATTCTTGTCCTGTTCCTGATCTGAAGGGAAAGGCTCTCAGCTTTTCCCCACTGAGAATGATATTCGCTGTGGGCTTTTCATAAAGGGCTTTTTATGAAATTGGGGAATGTTCCCTCTATCCCTATACTCTGAAGTGTTTTAATCAGGAAAGGATGCTGTATTTTGTCAAATACTTTTTTCTGCATCAATTGAGAGGACCAACTGGTTCTTCTCTCTTGTCTTATTAATGTGTTCTATCACATTGATTGATTTGGGGATGTTCAACCTCCTTTGCATCCCAGGGATAAATCCCGCCTGGTCGTGATGGATAATCTTTTTAATGTACTGTTGGATCCTTTAATCTAAGATCTTGTTGAGAATTTTGGCATCCATATTCATCAGGGTTGTTGGTCTGAAATTTTCCTTTTTGATGGGGGTCTTTGCCTGATTTTGAGATCAAGGTAATGCTGGCCTCATAGAGTCTGCGAGTTTTCCTTCTGTTTTCTTTTTTTGAAACAACTTCAGGAGAGTAGGTATTACTTCTTCTTTGAATGTTTTGTAGAATTCCCCAGGGAATCTGTCAGGTCCTGGACTCTTGTTTTGTTGGGAGGTTTTTGATCACTGCTTCAACCTCATTACTTTTCAGGTTGTGAATTTCCTCCTGTTTCCAGGGAGAAACCACGTTATAGGTTTCCAGCATACAGTACTTCATAGATAAAATGTTGTAGCAGATCTCTCGAGCTTATTCATCTTGTCTAACTGAAACTTTATGCCCATTGGTTAGTAAGTTCCCATCTCCCTCTCCTCCAGGCTCTGACAACTATCAGTCTACTCTTTGATTCTATGAATTTGATTATTTTGGATAACTCATATAAAGAGAATCATGTAACACTTATCTTGCTGTGACTAGCTTATTTCCCTTGGCATGATGTCCTCAAGGTATATCCATTCTGTTATGAAGAATTTCCTTCTTTCTAAGAATGAACAGAATTCTAAGGTATGTCCACAGAGCATTTCCCTTATCTATTCACCTGTTGATAGACATGTAGGTTGTTACCACTTCTTGGCTACAATATATAGAGCTGTCATGAACATGGGAATGCTAATATCTCTTTAAGACACCGATTTCAATTCTTTCAAATACCCAGAAGTGTGGGTTGGTAGATGACATATGCATACCTCACTCCTTCCTAACCCACTGACTCTTCCTTTTTAAAGTTTTTATTTGATTTTATTTAAATTCCAGTTAGTTAACATACAGCATAATATTAGTTTCAGGTATACAATATAGTGATTCAACACTTTCATACAATACCCAGTGCTCATCACAACAAGTCCACTCCTTAATTTCCATCACCTATTTCACCCATTCCTGCACCCACCTCCATTCTGGTAACCATCAATTTGTTCTCTATAGTTAAAAGTCTGTTTCTTGGTTTGCCTCTCTTTTTTTTCTCATTTGCTTCTTAAATCCCACATGTGAGTGGAATCATTTATTTGTCCTTCTCTGACTGACTTATTTCACTTAGCATAATACTCTCTAACTCATCCATGCTGTTGCAAATGGCAAGATTTCATTCTTTTTGAAGGCTGAGTAATATTTCATCAAACACACATATATATACACCACATTCATCACTCAGTGGACACTTGCGCTGTTTCTATAATTTGGCTATTGTAGATAATGCTGTTATAAATACTAGGGTGCATGTATGCCTCTGTTTAGAATTTTGTATTTTGGGGGTAAATACCTAGTAGTGCAATTGCTGGATCATAAGGTAGTTCTGTTTTCAATTTTTTGGGAACCTCCATACTGTTTTCCACAGTGTCTGTACCAGTTTGCATTCCCATCAATAGTGCAAGAGGGTTCCCCTTTCTCCATACCCTCATCAACACTTGTTGTTTCTTGTGTTGTTAATTTTAGCCATTCTGGCAGGTATGAGGTGATGTCTCATTGCAGCCTTGATTTGCATTTTCCTGATGATGAATAGTGTTCAACATCTTTTCATGTGTCTGTTAGCCATCTGGATATCTTCTTTGGAATAACATCTATTCATGTCTTCTGTCCATTTTTAATTGTATTATTTGTTTTACAGGTGATGGATATTAAGGAGGGCACATGCTGTGTTGAGCACTGAGTGCTATATGCAACAAATGAATCATTAAACTCTACATCAAAAACTAATGATGTAATATATGCTGTTTAACTGAACATAATAAAAAGAAACTAGTATGTTGGCTAATTGAACATAATAATAAAGAAGTCCTTTATAGATTTTGGATACTAACCTTTTATCATTTCAAATATTTCTCATATTCTGTAGGTTCCCTTTTAGTTGTCAATTTTTTTCCTTCACTGTGCAGCTTTTTATTTTGATTAAGTCCCAATAGTTTATTTTTGCTTTTGCTTCCCTTGCCTCAGGAGACATTTCTAGAAAAAGGCTGCTATGACCAATGTCAAAGAAGTTACTGCCTGTGTTCTCTTCTAGGATGTTTATGCTTTCAGGTCTCACATTTAGATATGTCATCATTTTGAATTTTTGTGTATGGTGTTAAGAAAGTGGTCCAGTTTCATTCTTTGCACTTTGCTGCCCAGTCTTCCCAACAGAATTTGTTCAAGAGACTGTCTTTTTTCCACTGGACACTCCATCCTTTGTCAAAGATTAATTGACCACCTAGTTGTACATTCATTTCTTTGTTTTCTATTCTGTTCTATTGATCCATGTGTCTGCTTGTGTGTTGGTACCATACTGTCTGGATCACTACAGTTTTGTGATATAACTTAAAGTTCAGAATTGTGATGCCTCCAGCTTTGCTTTTCTTTTTCAAGACTTCTTTGGCCATTTGGAGTATTTTGTGGTATCATACACATGTTAGGATAGTTTGTTCTAGCTCTGTGAAAAATGCTGTTGGTATTTTGATAGGGATTGCATTAAATATGCAGATTGCTTTGGGTAATATAGACATTTCAACAACATTTGCTCTTCCATTCTATGAGCATGGAATGTCTTTCCATTTCTCTATGTCATCTTCAATTTCTTTCATCAGTGTTTTATCATTTTCAGAAAGAAATTGAATCAGTAATCAAAAAACTCCAAACAAAAGTCCAGGAAAAGATGGCTTCACAAGTGAATTCTTCAAAGCATTTAAAGAAGTTAATGATATCAACCTTTTATCTGTACTGTTATTTGCAAATATCTTCTCCCATTCTGTGGGTTGCCTCCTTGTTTTTTTTTGTTTGTTTGTTTTGTTTTTGTTGTTGTTGTTGTTGTTTTGCAAATGACAGTACAGACAAAAGGTTGATATCCAGAATCTATAAAGAACTTCTCAAACTCAACACACACAAAACAGATAATGATAATCAAAAAATGGGCAGAAGATATGAACAGACACTTCTCCAATGAAGACATACTAATAGCTATCAGACCCATGAAAAAATGTTCATCATCACGAGCCATCAGGGAGATTCAAATTAAAACCACATTGAGATATCACCTTACACCAGTTAGAATGGCCAAAATTAGCAAGACAGGAAACAACATGTGTTGGAGAGGATATGGAGAAAGGGGAACCCTCTTATATTGTTGGTGGGAATGCAAGTTGGTGCAGCCACTTTGGAGAACAGTGTGGAGATTCCTTAAGAAATTAAAAATAGAGCTTCCCTATGACCCTGCATTGCACTACTGGGTATTTACCCCAAAGATACAGATGTCGTGAAAAGAAGAGCCATCTGTACCCCAATGTTTATAGCAGCAATGGCCACAGTCACCAAACTGTGGAGAGAACCAAGATGCCCTTCAACAGATGAATGGATAAGGAAGATGTGGTCCATATACACTATGGAGTATTATGCCTCCATCAGAAAGGATGAATACCCAACTTCTGTAGCAACATGGACAGGACTGGAGGAGATTATGCTGAGTGAAATAAGTCAAGCAGTGAGAGTCAATTATCATATGGTTTCACTTATTTGTGGAGCATAACAAATAGCATGGAGGACATGGGGAGTTAGAGAGGAGAAGGGAGTTAAGGGAAATGGGAAGGGGAAGTGAACCATGAGAGACTATGAACTTTGAAAAACAATCTGAGGGTTTTGAAGGGGCAGGGGGTGGGAGGTTGGGGGAGCCAGGTGGTGGGTATTGCATGGAGCACTGGGTGTGGTGCAAAAACAATGAATTCTGTTACGCTGAAAAGAAAGAAAAAAGAAAGAAAGAAGTTAATGAACCATGAGAGACTGTGGACTCTGAAGAACTAATTGAGGGTTTTGGAGGGGAGGGGGGTGGGAGGTTGGGTGAGCCTGGTGGTGGGTATTGGGGACAGCACGTATTTCATGAAGCACTGGGTGTGGTGCATAAACAATGAATCTTGGAACGCTAAAAAGAAATTTAAAAAATAAAATAATATTTTAAAAAATTAAAGAAGAGTTAATACCCATTCTTCTCAAACTATTCCAAAACATAGAGAAGGAAGAAAAATTTTCAAATACATTCTATGAGGCCAGCATTACCCTCATATCTAAATGAGATAAAGACACGACTCAAAAAGAGAACTAAAGGCCAGTATTCCTGAGGAACACAGATACAGAAATTCTGAATAAAATATAAGCAAACTGAATCCAACAATACATTTTAAAAAATCACTTGCCATAATCAAGTAGAATTTTTTTCTGGGTTGCAAGGGTAGTTCAATATTCACAAATCAATCAACGTGATGCACCACATCAATGAAAGAAAGGATAAGAAACATATAATCATGTCAACAGATACAGAAAAAGCATTTGATTAAATACAACATACATTCATGATAAAAACCCTCAACAAAGTAGGTTTCGAGGGACATACTTCAACAAAATAAAGGCCGTATATGAAAAACCCACAACTAATACCATCATAAATGGGGGGAAATTAAGAGCTTTTCATCTATGGACAGGAACAAGACAGAGATGTTCACTTTCACCACTTTTATTCAACATAGTACAGGAAGTCCTAGCCATAGCCATCAGACACCAAAAAGAATTAAAAGGCATCCAAATCAGGAGGAAGAAGTAAAACTCACTATTTACAGATAACATGATATATACAGAAAACCCAAAAGATTCCACCAAAAAACTGCTAGAACTGATAATAAAAAAGTTCAGTAACTTTACAGGATACAGAATCAACATACAGAAATCTGCTGCATTTCTATATACTAAAAATGAAGCAGCAGAAAGAGAATTAAGGAATCAATCCCATTTACAACTGCACCAAATGCAATACGATACCTAGAAATAAACCTAACCAAAGAGGTGAAACACCTGTGCTCTGAAAAGCACCATACTATTTAGAAAGTGTGACTGATGCCTCTAACTTTGTTTTTTCTCAACTGATTTGGCTATTTGTGGTTTCTTATAAATTTTAGAATTTTTTTTTGCCTTTTTAAAAAAATTTTTCAATGTTCCAGAATTCATTGTTTATGCACCACACCCAGTGCTATATGCAATCCGTGCCCTCCATAATACCCACCACCAGGTTCACCCAACATTCCACCCCTCTCCCCTCCAAAACCCTCAGTTTGTTCCTCAGAGTCACAGTCTCTCATGGTTCATCTCCCCCTCCAATTTCCCCCAACTCCCTTCTCCTCTCCAGCTCCCCATCCTCCGTGTTATTCCTTATGCTCTATTTCTGTAAAAAATGTCATTGGGATTTGGAGAGATAGCAATAAATCTATAGATCGCTTTGAATAGTATGGACATTTTAACGTTATTAAATCTTCAAATCCACGAACACAAGATGCTTTTCCATTTTGTATTTTTTGACATAAACAGTGGCATTATGGCATGTTCCCTTCTGAAGACTACCTCGAGTTGTATATTAATGGTTCATCAACTACCCATGTGTGTATTATGCTTCAGTAAAAATATTCATAAAAAATAAGACTGTAGAGCACCTGAGTGGCTCAATCAGTTAAGCATCCCACTCATGATTTCGGCTCAGTTCATGAGATTGAGCCCTGTGCTGGGCATTGTGCTCCATGGGTGCTGTGCTTGGGATTCTCTCCTTTCCTCTCCCCCTTGCCCAACTCAGATAAAGAAATAAAATCTTTCAAAAAATTAAGACTGCCATTTACTAAAATACATGGAATAGATGAAAAGCAATGAATTCATAATGAGCCTCAATAAAAAAGGAGAGAGAGAAACAAACTCACTGGAAGGATGACATTGCAACTTGCAAAGACACCAACTCCTCTGTAATCTGATAAGGGGAAAGGCCATCTAAAATGAATGCTACTTCAGAGTAACCAAATATCAAAGAGAAAAATTTCACTTACTAAATACAGAATCAGTGGACTTAAAACTTATGGTTTGCAATTTCTCCGTTAATAGCTGATTCAGGCAATGGTCATTGATGGATGGTAAAACTATTAGGTGGACAGGTAATGAGGAATTTTACAAGGAAAGGATGAGACCTTCATCACCCAACTCATTTATCAAGGTTAGCATCACCAAACATGACACAACCCCAAACTGGATACCAGGCACAGCACCACTAGTGAAGTATCCATGCCAAAAAATATTAAAGGTAAACCTAATTCACTCATTATATCTAACATAAGACCTTCAGGACACATATGGACCAGGGGAACAAATTAAATGATACCACAGGGAATCAATAATAAAACCTGATACACGAAACATTTTTCAGGACAGCTTATTTCTTTCACAAGTAAATAGCATAAAAAAGTAATTTTTTAACAGAGCCTTCATTTGGATCCTGATTTCAACAAATAATGTACAAAAGGTATACTTTAGGCAACAGAGAAAATCTGAACATGGACTGAATGATATTAAGTAACTACTGTTAACTTTATTCAGTGTCATAAAGACCTCTATCTTCCACCTTATGCAAAAATCCATTCCAAGTAGGCTGTAGATGTGAGTATGAATGGTAAAACCATAGGTTTTCTAGAAGAAAACTGGGGATATAGTAAATTTCTTTAATGTAATAATAAGTAATAACAACAAACTTTAACAAACATAAGTTTTAATATTAAAACTTGAGGTGCACCTGGCTGGTTTAATCAGCAGAGTGTGTGACACTTGATCTTAGAGTTGTGAGTTCGAGTCGCAAATTGGGTGTAGAAATTACTTAAATTTTTTTTTAAATCTTAAAAAAAATTAAAACATGAGAAGTATCTTCACTGAAATCTGGGATAAAACAAGGATGTCCTCTATTAAAACAAGGATGTCCTCTATTTCTGATGCTTTTTAATAATTCAACCTACTGGATAAAATGAATAAAGGATATCAATAGGCAACATACTTTGCCATTTGGGGTATTTTGATGATCTTACAGTAGGCAAAGATTTCTTATGCACTAGCCTTAGGAAAAAGGACTAATAAATGAGATTAAATTTAAGAATATCCATTCATCGGGGCACCTGGGTGGCTCAGTGGGTTAAGCCTCTGCCTTCGGCTCAGGTCATGATCCCGGGTCCTGGGATCGAGCCCCGCATTGGGCTCTCTGCTCAGCAGGGAGCCTGCTTCCTCCTCTCTCTCTGCCTGCCTCTCTGCCTACTTGGGATCTATCTCTCTGTCAAATAAATAAATAAAATCTTTTAAAAAAAAAAAGAATATCCATTCATCAAAAAATACTATTAAAAGAGTTCAAATGTACAATATAGAGTAGGAGAAGGTATTTCCATTAGAGAGATAAAATCTCTAAGTTAGAGCCTATATTCAGAGAACACAGAAAATCCTACTGATCAACAGAGACAAACTCAATCAATGAATTGGCAAAGAGACTTGAACAGGTATTTCACAAAAGAAGATATCTAGATGAAAATAATCACATAAAAAGATGAAAAAAATCATATCACTAATGATAAATAGAAGGTGTAAATTAAAACTGTAACGAAATGTCATTGCATGTCCACAATGGCTAAAATATGCAAAGAGCCCTGATGTCCACTGACAGATAATAGATAAAGAAATTGAGTTATATACACAACAGAATATTACTCAGCCACCAAAAAGAATGAAATCTTACCACTTGCAATGACATGGATGGAACTAGAGGATATTACGCTAAGTAAGTCAGTCAGAAAAAGACAAATACCACATGATTTCACTCATATGTGGAATTCAAGAAAAAAAACAGTTGAATATAGGAGAAAGAAAGGAAAAATAAAATAAGAAAAACATAGAGGGAGGCAAATCATGAGACTTTTTTTTTTTTTAAAGATTATTTATTTGAGAGAGAGAGTGCACAAGCAGGGGTTGGGGTAGAGGGAGAAGCAGATGCCCTGCTGAGCAGGGAGCCCCACACAGGGCTCAATCCCAGGACCCTGGGATCATGACTTGAGCTGAAGGCAGCTGCTCAACCAACTGAGCCACCAAGGCACCACAAACCATAAGAGACTCTTAACTATAGGGAACAAAATGAGGGTTACTGAAGGAAAAGTGGGTGGGAAGATGGGGTAACTAGTTGACATTAAGGAGGGCACGTGGTGTCATGAACACTGAGCATTATATGCAACTGATGAATCACGAAATTCTACCCCTCAAACTAATAATACATTGTATGTTAACTAAATTGAATATATTTTTTATTTAAGTTCAATTATCAAACATATAGTACATTATTGGTTTCAGAGGCCATGTTCAATAATTTATCAGTTGCATACAACATGCAGTACTCATCATTAAATTGAATTTAAATAAAATATTTTTTATTCTGTTCAGTTAGCCAGCATATAGTACAACATTAGTTTTTGATGTAGTGTTCAATGATTCATTAGCTGTGTATAGCACCTGGTATTTTCTTTAAAAAAGATTTATCTTTTGAAACATTCATAAAATTATATTAATTATTAAAAAAAATAAAAAGAGAGAAATGTCATTGCTCACATGCTGGAAAAGCCCAAATGAAAACTGACAAGCAATAACAATTGTCACTGAGAATGTGGAGCAAGGATTCCCTTCTTTTACTATGGGTAGAAATGTAAGTTGTTGCAACTGCTTTGGCAGATAGAGCACAGATATAGCCTATGACTAGAAATTTCATCTAGGCATATGCCCAAACAGTGAGTGCCATTCTATTATCATATGTGTATCAAGTCAGAAAGATATAATGTAGAACAGTCACACAAGGAAACACAGCAACAATGAAACTAAAACTCCATAAAATCACATGAATGAAGATTACCAACAATGTTGAGAAAATGAAGTCAGACACAAAACAACATATTTCTTGATTCTATGCATGTAAGGTTTGAAAACAGGAATAACTAATTAATTGCTTTGTAATTTGTAATAAAGATTATCTTTGAGGGGTTGACAGGGTAGAGGCATGAAGAGGCTCTAAGGGTTACTGTTAGTTTTCTATTCTTAATTGGCTGTTGATCACTTGGGTGTGTTCACTTTCTGAAAATGTATCAAGCTTTACATTCATGCCTTGTGCACCTTTATATGTGTCATATTTCTATTTAAAATCTAAAAAGTAGGGGTACCTGCCTGGCTGTCTTGATATCAGGGTTGTGAGTTCAAGGCCCACATTGGGTGTACAGATTACTAAAAATAAATAAACTTTTTTAAAGTTAAAATTAGGAGTGCCTAGATGGCTGAGTTGGTTGAGCATCTAACTCCAGATCTCAGCTTAGGTCTTGATTTCAGAGCAGTAAGTTCAAGTTCCATATTAGGCTCCATACTGGGAATGGAGCCTACTTAAAAAGAAAAAATTAAAATTAGTACCCATTCATAATGCTTTGTAAAACTGCTAGCAAACTTGGAAAATAGTGAACTTCCTCAAGGTGGCAATTCTTGTAGATCAAAACCCTACAATAAACATCATTCTTACTGTTAAAACTTTAGAAGCATTTCCACTGAAGTCAGGAATAAGACAAGAATGCCCTCTATTACTGATGGTGTACAGTGATTCAACCTATTGGGGGAAATGAATAAAGGATATAAATAGACAATTTACTCTCCTATTTTGGAAATCTGAATAAAGAATAAATATTTCAAAACAGGTTCAGCTTCACTAGTAACAGAACATGCCATTTAAAAAACTCACCACACTGGCAAAAATTTAAGGTTTGAAAATAACAAGTGTTGTCTAGGTGAAGGCAAGGAAGAACTATCAAAAATTGCAGGTGGGGTAGACGGAGGGAAGATGGTGGAAGAGTAAAGGGACCCTCCTTTCTGGTCCCTGGAATTCAGCTAAATAGCTATTAAATCATTCTGATACCTGTAAATTCAACCTGAGCTCTAAGAAAAGAATTGCTGCAATTCTAGATATTTTCTACAGAAAATTGACCGGTTTTTGCAAGGTAGGTGTGGAGAAGTTAATCTGAGGTGATATATTGGAAGATAAACTGTTCAGAGGGGAGAGCCTCCATAAGCCAGCTACCAGAAAACGAAATAGCCTGGGAGTGCAAAATCTGGACTTTTAGAAGCCTGCTCCTGTGAGAATCGACCTTCCCTGAAACATGCACAGGTGGCAAAGTGGAGAAAAATCTTAGGTCAGACAGTCTGGCATCAGAATTCCCAGGGTCACACTAAGAATGGGGGTAGCTAAGTGTGACAGAATCCTCAAACAATGGAGTGGGGAAGCTGACTACAATTCGTGAGCCCAAGTGGCCTCTCAGCTAGGTGTTGCCATAAACCACAAACTCTCTCATGACTGGGCAACTGCTCTCCAAGCAGGGGCCAGAAAGTTACAGAACTGAAGTGAGACACTACTCCTTCCCTAGGGAGGAGCAGTGTGGGTGTGCACACAACTGGGCAACTGCTCCTCGAGCAGGGGCTCAGAAAGCAGCAGGCTGTGGTGAGACCCCCCCAACACACACACACACCCCAACACACACCCGGGGGAGGACCAGTGTGGATGTGCACCACAGGAGTCTACAGAGTTTGGCGCACACAAAAGTGATTGCTTTTCCCTGAGAGTGCATAGAAGAGTTTCCTCCCCATCCCGCCACCATCATTCAGTCCTGGGGCTGCAGACAGGACACCATGATTTTTATTTTTATTTTTTTCATCCTCTAAAGTGGCAGGAAAAGCCTTTGGGGAACAAAAGCCACATAGAGTAAGTGGAAGCAGCCTACACTGAGCCCAGTCCCTTGCAAGGGGCAGTGCAAAGACACATGAGAATCAGTGCAACAGGCCCCTCCCCAAAGGACCAGTAGGAACATCAGTCTATTACCAAGTTTACAGATCACACAGAACTGAAAAGCTCATGCATTAGAGGAAAATAGTGTATAGAATTTAAGGGTTTTTTTCTCATGACTCTTTAGCCTTTCAATTTAAATTTTTCTTTTCCTTTTTTTCCCCTTTACAACTAGCTTCTTATTTTACTGACATTTTTAAAGTCTTTTTTATTTTTCATTTTCACATTTACATCTTATAGATATACTCTTCTTCTTTCACTATATCCAATTTTATTTTTGTATATATATATATATATATATATGGTTTTTAATTAAATTAATTTATTTATTTTCAGAAAAACAGTATTCATTATAAGTTTTAACTTCTTTAAATTTTGGAATCTAGCATCTATTAGATTATATTCTCTCCCCTACCACCAACATTTTTTTTCCTTTTTTGGTTTCTGATCCCTTTGAATTTATCTAGTTATATTTTGTTAAAGAGCCAGAGGTAACACTCTCTGCCATAGACTTAATCAATGTGGATATAAGGAAAATATTAGACCTTGAATTTAGAATAGTGATTATAAAGATACTAGCTGGGCTTCATTAAAGCATAAAAGACACTGGAGACTCCCTGGGAGCAGATATAAAAGAACCAAAATGTAAGCTGTTCAAAATGTACAAGAGCACTCTTTGGATAAATAAAAATTGCTATTGTTTCTATTGAAAAAAACTAAAATCTAATCAGGACAAAATAAAAAAATGCTTTAACTGAGATGTAGTCTAAAACGGACACTCTAATGGCTTAGGGTAAATGAGGCAAAAGAGAGACTCCGTGACACAGAAGATGAAAGGATAGAAAGTAAGGAAGCTGAGGAAAAGAGAGAAAAACAATTAACAGACCATGAGGGAAAGCTTCAAGATAACAGTACTACTATAAAGCAAAATGATATTAGAATTTTGGGGGTCCCATAGGAAGGAGAGAGAGAGAGAGAAGGTATATTTAAGTGAATCACAGCTGAAAACTTCCCTAATCTGGGGAAGGAAACAGGCATCCAAGTCCAGGAGGCACAGAGAACAACCCTCAAAGTCAATAAAAATAGATAAACATTCCACCATATAATAGTGAAGTTTTCAAATTTCAGAGATAAAGAAAGAGAAAATGCTGGAAGGAGCTCAAGACAAAAGTCTGTAACACAAGGGTAGAAACACTGGACTGACAGAAGACCTATCCACAGAGATCTGGAAGGCCAGAAAGGGCTGGCATGACATATTCAGGGTACTAAATGAGAAAAACATGAAGCCAAGAATATTTTTCCAGCAAGGCTGTCATTCAGAATGGAAAGAGAGATAAAGAACTTCCGGAACAAAAAGAAACTATAAGAATTTGTGATCATTAAATCAGCCCTACAAGAAATATTAAAGGGGAGCCTACAAATGAAGAGAGAGCTCAAAAGTAACATAGACCAGAAAGGAATAGAGACAATATGCAGGAACGGTCACGTTACAGGTAATACAATGGCATTAAATCCATATCTTTCAATAGTTACTCTGAATGTAAATGGGCTAAATGATCCAATCAAAAGATATATGGTTTCAGATTGGATAAAAAAAGCAAGATCCATCCGTATGCTGTCTACAAAAAACTCATTTTATTTTTTATTTTATTTTATTTTTTCAGTGTTCCAAGATTCATTGTTTATGTACCACACCCAGTGCTCCGGGCAATACATGCCCATACCCCCACCCTCTTCCCTTCCAAAACCCTCAGTTTGTTTCTCAGTCCACAGTCTCTCGTGGTTCATCTCCCCCTCTAATTTCCCCCAATTCATTTTTCCTTTCCTTCTCCTAATGTCCTCCATGTTATTCCTTATGCTCCAAAAGTAAATGAAACCATATGATAATTGACTCTCTCTGCTTGACTTATTTCACTCAGCATAATCTCCTCTAGTCCCATCCATGTTGATACAAAAATGGGTATTCATCCTTTCTGATGGAGGCATAATATTCCATGGTGTATATGGACCATATCTTCTTTATCCATTCGTCTGTTGAAGGGCATCTTGACTCTTTCCACAGTTTGTCTATTGTGGCCATTGCTGCTATGAATACTGGGGTATAGGTGGCCCTTATTTTCACTATGTCTGTATCTTTGGGGTAAATACCCAGGGTCATAGGGGAGCTCTATTTGTAATTTTTGAGGAATCTCCACACTGTTTTCCAAAGTGGCTACACCAACCTGCATTCCCACCAACAATGTAAGAGGGTTCCCCTTTCTCCACATCCTCTCCAACACTTGTTGTTACTGTCTTGTTAATTTTGGCCATTCTATCTGGTGTAAGGTGCTCACTGTGGTTTTGATTTGAATTTCCCCAATGGCTAATGATGATGAACATTTTTTCATGTGTCTATTAGCCATTTGTATGTCATCTGTGGAGAAGTGTCTGTTCATGTCTTCTGTCCATTTTTTGACATGATTATCTATTTTTTGAGTGTTGAGATTGAGGAATTATTTATAGATTTTGGATATCAGCCCTTTGTCTGTAGTGTCATTTGAGAATATCTTCTCCCATTCCATGGGTTGCCTCTTTGTTTTGTTGACTCATTATAGACTGAAAATCTTTTCCATATTTAAAATGAGGGAGTGAAGAACCATTTTGCATGGCAAGAGACATCTAAAGAAAGCTGGAGTAGCAATCCTTATATCACAAAAATTAGATTTTAAGCCAAAGACTAGTAAGGGATAAAAAGGGACACTATATCATACTTAAAGGGTCTATCCAACAAGAGGTTCTAACAATCATAAATATTTATGCTCCTAACTTGGGAGCAGTCAATTATATAAACCAACTAACAAAATTAAAGAAACATATTGATAATAATACAATAATAGTAGGGGACTTCCAACATTCCACTCACAGCAATAAGAGATCATCTAAGCAGAAGATCAATAGGGAAACAAGGGCTTTGAAGGATACACTAGACCTGATGGACTTCACAATTATAAACAGAGCATTCCATCTTAAAACAAAAGAACACAAATTCTTCTCAAGTGCACATGGAACATTCTCCAGAACAGATCACATAATGGGTCACAAATCCAGACTCAACCAGTACCAAAAGACTGCAATTATTCCCTGCATATTTTCAAACCACAGTGCTTTTAAACTTGAACTCAATCACAAGAGGAAATTTGGAAGAATTGCTTGGAGGTTAAAGAGCATCCTACTGAAGAATGTTTGGGTCAACCAGGAAATTAAAGAAGAATATTAAAAATTCATGGAAACAAATAAAAATGAAAACACTACTGTTCAAAAACCTTGGAATGCAGCAAAGATGTCCCCAAGAGGTAAGTACTTAGCAATACAAGCCTTTCTCTAAAAACTAGAAAAGTTTCAAAATACACAAGATAACCTTACACCAAAAGGACCTAGAGAAAGAACAGCAAATAAAGCCTAAACCAAGCAGAAGAGAAATAATAAAGATTAGAGCAGAAATCACTGAAATAGAAACTAAAATAACAGCAGAACAGATCAATCAAACTAGAAGCTGGTTCTTTAAAATAATTAATTAGATCAATAAATCTCTTATCAAAAAGAAAAGAGAAAGGATCCAAATAAAAAAATCATGAATGAAAGAGGAGAGATAACAACCAACACCAAGGAAATACAAACAATTATCAGAATATATTATGAGCAAATATATGCCAACAAATTAGGCAATCTGGAAGAAATGGATGCGTTCCTAGAAACTTACAAACTACCAAAACTGAAACAGGAAGAAATAGAAAATCTGAATAGACCCATAGCCAGCATGGAATTTGAGTAAGTAATCAAAAATTTCCCAACAAACAAGAATCTAGGGCCAGATGCTTCCCAAAGGAATTCTACCAAACATTTAAAGAGGAACTAGTACTTATTCTCCTGAAACTGTTTCAAAAATTAGAAATGGAAGGCAAACTTCTAAACACATTGCATGAGGCCAGCATTACCTTCATCCCAAAACCAGACAAAGATCCACCAAAGCACATATTGCTTGGAGCACTAGGTGTGGTGCATAAACAATTAATTCTGGAACACTGAAAAAAAATTTAAAAAATAATTAAAAAATTAAAAAAAAAAATCTTACCAAAAAGGAGAATTACAGACCAATATCCCTGATGAACATGGATGCTAAAATTCTTGCCAATAGGATCCAATAGTACATTAAAAGGATTACTCAACATACAGTACATCATTAGTTTTTGATGAAGTGTTCAACAATTCATTACTGTGTATAACACCCAGAGCTATATGTTGGCTAACTGATCATAATAAAAATAAATAGGGTGCCTGGGTGGCTCAGTGGATTAAAGCCTCTGCCTTCAGCTCAGGTCATGATCTCAGGGTCCTGGGATCGAGCCCCACATTGGGCTCTCTGCTCCGCGGGGAGCCTGCTTTCTTCTCTCTCTCTGCCTGCCTCTCTGCCTACTTGTGATCTCTGTCTGTGAAATAAATAAATATTTAAATAAATAAATAAATAAATAAACTTTTTAAAAAGAATTATTCATCAGGACTAAGTGGGATTTATTCCTGGGCTGCACAAGTGGTTCAACATTCATAAATCAATCAATATAATACATCGCATTAATAAAAGAAAGGAAAGAACCATATGATCCTCTGAATTGATGCAGAAAAAGCATTTGTCAAAGTACAACATCATTTCTTGATTAAAACTCCCCACAGTGATTTAAAATAGTGCTTCCCTATAACCCTGAAATGCACTACTGGGTATTTACCCCAAAGATATAGATGTAGTGAAAAGAAGGGCCATTATGTACTCCAATGTTCAAAGCAGCAATGGCCACAGTCGCCAAACTTGGAACAAAACAAAATGCCTTCAATGGACAAATGGATAAGGAAGATATGGCCCAAATATACTATGGAGTATTATGCCTCCATCAGAAAGGATGAATACCCAACTTTTGTATCAACATGGACGGGACTGGAGGAGATTATGCTGAGTGAAATAAGTCAAGCAGAGAGACTCAATTATCATATGCTTTCACTTATTTGTGGAGCATAAGGAATAACACGGAGGACATGAGGAGATAGAGAGGATAAGGAGTTGGGGGAAATTGGAGGGGAAGACGAACCATGAGAGACTGTGGACTCTGAGAAACAAATGAGGTTTTTGGAGGGGAGAGGGGTGGGATGTTGGGTGATCCTGGTGGTGGGTATTATGGAGGGCATATATTGCATGGAGCACTGGGTGTAGTACATAAACAATGAATTCTGGAACATTGAAAAGAAATTTTTAAAAATAAATAAAAATTTTTTAAAAAAACTCTCCACAGTGTAGGGATAGAGGGAACATACCACAACATCATAAAAGCCATCTATGGAAAGCCCACAGTGATTATCATTCTCAATGGGGAAAAACTGAGAGCTTTTCCCCTAAGGTCAGGAATACGACAGAGATGCCCACTCTCACCACTGTTGATCAACATAGGATCAGAAGTCTTAGTTTAAGAAGTCCTAGCTTCAGCAATCAGACAACAAAAAGAAATAAAAGGTATTCAAATTGGCAAAGAAGAAGTCAAACTCTCACTCTTAACAAATGACATGATAAAAAAAAAATGACATGATATGGGGAAAATCAAAAAGACTCCACCCCAAAATTACTAGAATACAGGATTTCAGTAACATGGCAGGATATAAAATCAATGCACAGAAAATCAGCTGCATTTCTATACACTAAAAATGAGGCAGAAGAAAGAGAAATTAAGGAACCAGTCCAATTTACAATTGCACCAGAAACTATAAGATACCTAGGAATAAACCTAACCAAAGAGGTAAAGGATCTGCACTCTAAAAACTACAAAACACTTATGACAGAAATTGAGGCAGACACAAAGAAATGGAAAAACATTCCATGCTCATGGGCTGGAAAAAATTAATAATGTTAAAATGTCTGTGCTACCCTAAGCAATCAACACATTCAGTGCAATCCCTATCAAATATACCATCAACATTTTTTCACAGAGCTGGAACAAATAACCCTCAAATTTGTAAGGAACCAGAAAAGACTCCAAATAGCCAGGGGAGTGTTAAAAAAAAGAAAACCAAAGCTGGGGATATCACAATGCCTGATGTCACATGATACTACAAAGCTGTAATCATCAAGACAATATGATACTGGCACAAAAAAAGACACACTGATCAATGGAAGAGCATAGGAAACCCAGAAATGGACCTTCAACTCTATGGTCAACTGATCTTCAACAAAGCAGAAAAGAATATCTAATGGAAAAAGGACAATCTCTTCAACAAACAGTGTTGGGAAAATTGGACTTCAAGATAAAAAGATTCTGCACAGCAAAGGAAACTATCAACAAAACAAAAAGGCAACCCACAGAATGGGAGAAGATATTCGCAAATGACACTACAAAGGGCTGATATCCAAGATTTATAAAGAACTCCTCAAACTCAACACACACAACAGATAATCATGTCAAAAAATGGGCAGAAGACATGAACAGACAATTCTCCAAAGATGACATACAAATGGCTAATAGACACATAAAAAAATGTTCATCATCATTAGCCATCAAGGAGATTCAAATCAAAACCTCATTGAGGTATCACCTTATACCTGTTAGAATGGCAAAGATTAACAAGACGGAAGCAACAAATGTTGGAGAGGATGTAGAGAAAGGCGAACCCTCTTGCACTGTTGGTGAGAATGCAAATTGGTGCAGCTTTGGAAAACAGTGTGGAGATTCCTCAAGAAATTAAAAATAGAGCTACCCTATGACCCTGCAATTGCACTACTGGGTATTTACCACAAAGATACAGACATAGTGAAAATAAGGGCCACCTGTACCCCAATGTTCATAGCAGCAATGGCCACAATGGACAAACTGTGGAAAGAGTCAAGATGCCCTTCAACAGATGAATGGATAAAGAAGATATAGTCCGAATATACAATGGAATATTATGCTTTCATCAGGAAGGATGAATACCCATCTTTTTATCAACATGATGGGACTGGAGAAGATTATGCTGAGTGAAATAAATCAAGCAAAGAAAGTAATTATCATATGGTTTCACTTACTTGGAGAACACAAGGAATAACACAGAGGATATTAGGAGAAGGAAAAGAAAAATGAATTGGGGCAAATCAGAGGGGGAGATGAACTATGAAAGACTGTGGACTGAGAAACAAACTTGAGAGTTTTGGAGAGGAGGTGGGTGGGAGATGGCTAAGCCTGGTGGTGGGTATTAAGGAGGGCACGTATTGCATGGAGCACTGGGTGTGATGCATAAACAATGAATCTTGGAACCTTGAAAAAATAAAATTAAGTTAATTAAAAAAAAAAAAAAAAGAAAACTGGGACTGCAACATGCCAAATGAAACTGCACCATTCTCTTAAACCATACACAAAGATAAACTCAAAATGGATGAAAGACCTCAATGTGAGACAGGAATCCATCAGAATCCTAGAGGAGATCACAGGCAGCAGTCTCTTCCACTTTGGCCACAGCAACTTCTTGCAGGAACATCTCCAAAGGCAAGAGAAACAAAAGCAAAAATGAACTATTGAGACTTAATCAAGATAAAAAGCTTTTGCACAGCAAAGAAAATAGTCAGCAAAACTAAAAGGTAACCAAAGGAAGGGGAGAAGATATTTGCAAATGTTTTATCAGATAAAGGGCTAGTATCAAGATCTATGAAGAACTTATCAAACTCAACACCCAATAAATAAATAATCCAGTCAAGAAATGGGCAGAATACATGAACAGACATTTCTCCAAAGATGGCATACAAATGGCTAATAGACACAAGAAAAATGTTCATCATCATTAGCCATCAGGGAAATTCAGATCAAAACCCCATTGGGATACCACCTTATACCTCTTAGATAGGCAAAGATAGGCAAAGATTACCAAGGCAGGAAGCAACAAATGTTGGAGAGGTTGTGGAGAAAGGGGAACCCTCTTACACTGTTGGTGGGAATGCAAATTGATGCAACTTTGGAAAACAGTGTGGAGATTCCTCAAAAAGTTTATAGAGTTATCCTATGACCCTGCAATTGCACTGCTGGGTATTTACCCCAAAGATACAGATGTAATGATCCAAAGAGGCACATGCACCCCACCCCACCATTTATAGCACCAATGTCCAAGACAGTCAAGCTGTGAAAAGAGCCAAGATTTCCATCAACAGGTGAATGGGATAAAGGAAATACAATACACACACACACACACACACACACACACGCACACACACACACACACACAAATACATACACACTGGAATATTACTCAGCCACCAGAAAGGATGAATACTTACCATTTATGTCAATGTGGATGGAAGTGGAGGGTATTATGCTGAGCAAAATAAGTCAGAGAAAGATGATTATCACATGGTTTCATTCATGTGTGAAATATAAGAAACAGCTCAGAGGATCATAGAGGAAGGGAGGAAATGGAATGGGAAGAAATCAAGACAGGGTGACAAACCAAGAGAGACTCTTAACTCTAAGAAATAAACTTAGGGTTGCTGGAAGGGAGGTGGGGGGTTGGGGTAACTGTGGTGGGCATTAAAGAGGGCACCTGATGTGTTGAGCACTAGGTGTTATATGCAACTGATGAATTATCGAACTCTACATCTGAAACTAATGATGTACTCTATGTTGTCTAATTGAATTTAAATTAAAAAATTCCAGGTAGAAGTGCATATTATTCTTCAGCGGAATAATTTGTTAATAACTTATACATTCCAAGATGGCACCCTATGACCCAGCAATTCTACAATTCCTCTGTGTATTTCCCACGGAATGTGCCTTACAGAAACTCTCATGGATGTGCACAAGGAAACCCAAGCAAGAATGCTCACATCTATCATCAATGAGGAGATGAGTCAATAAATTGTGGCATAATCACAGGCAACACTGTAGAGCAGTTAAAATAAATGAAATGCATCCTATGAATAAACATAAGACATAATGGGAAGTAAGAAAAGCAAGACACAGAATGATCTGATTTCATTTCGGTAGAGTTTAAAAATAGGATATATTGCTTTGGGTTACATAACGTTAAGCAAAATAATAAAAATCCCCATGGAAATAATTGTAGTAATCTCTAGAGCAGGGCGCCTGGGTGGCTCAGTGGGTTAAGCCGCTGCCTTCGGCTCAGGTCATGATCTCGGGGTCCTGGGATCGAGTCCCGCATCGGGCTCTCTGCTCAGCAGGGAGCCTGCTTCTCTCTCTCTCTGCCTGCCTCTCCATCTACTTGTGATTTCTGTCAAATAAATAAATAAAATCTTAAAAAAAATAATAAAAAAATTAAAAAAAAAATTAATCTCTAGAGCATATTGGGAAGATTAGAGTGTCATAGACAAGGGGCCTCAACTGTCTACCGTACTTCATTTCTTACACTGGGGAAGGATACACTGGTGTACATTAACTACTTCCATACTTGTCTGTGTTTGACACATTTCATTAAAAAAAAAATCACTAACAAAAAAGTGATTTTATTCTTGAATCCTCAAATTCATGAAAAACGTTTTTAAGGAAAAAGTCACCGTTTTGCCACAAATTCAGAGACAGCCAGTGGTATACACACTTGAACATCTTTCCTTCTGTGAGTTGGTCAAAGCAGTCAGTTGAACCATGGCAGAAAACAGAAACCATATATGATGAAGGCACATGACACAGTAGCTGTATTTCCAGGAACTCCAGATCTGTGGCTCGTCTAAAGCCAATTTCATTTCTTCCTCCCTCTACAGCTGTTCCAGTGGTATCTCTTGCCTATGGAAAACCATTTGCATCTTTCTCCTTCAGAACACACTTTTGGAGCCTAATGCCTTTGCTTGTCACACTGGGACAGACTCATTTGGAGTCACATCAAGTAACCAAGCTGGACTCAAGTTCTGAGAGTGGGGTAGCCCCATAGGAATGCTCAAGTGTCAGGGTATATGTCCCACTACCGGAAATGCTCCTGGATCATCCAGCAACACCTGCCTGGACACTTGATCCACTGAGAGGGTAAGTCAGCACCTTTGAGAACAAAGTACCTCAGATTGGAAGGCTTAAACAACAGAACTTGACTCTCTCAAATCTGGTATCAGTCTGTTAGCAGAATGAGTAGTTCCTTCTAAGGCTGTGAGGTAGAATCTGTCCCTGGTCTCTTTCCCAGCTTCTGGGGTTTTGCTGGCTATCTTCGGTGTTTTCAGGATTGTAACATTTCCCCAGTCTCTGACTTCATCTTCACATGGTGTTCTCCCTGTGTGCATGTCTGTGTCCAAATTTCCCTTTTTTATAAAGGCACTAGTCATACAGGATTAGAGCCCACCCTGATGATCCCACTATAACCTTAATCAGTAAAGATGCTATCCCCACATAAGGTCTCATTCTGAGGTCTTGGAAATCAGGACTTCAGCACAGGAACTTCAAGAGGACACAATTAACTCATCACTGAAGGCCTCCCTGACTTGTCCAACAAAACCAGAGCCCTGCCTTGGAGTTCACAGAGCATGGAGGCCTCAGCTGTATCCCAGCACTATCAGGCCATATTAACAAGGCCTGTTCACCAGTGAGTCCCCAAAGCCCAGTTCAGAGCCTGGATTTGGTAGAAAACATGTAACTTATTTGTCAGATAAATGAATGAATTTTTTTTAAAAAATGCCTTTGCATTCAGTGATTTTTTGTGCATGTTCCTTTTGCCTTTGCTGGTCAACAGAACATCTTTTGATGCCCTCCCCTCCTCCACACTTTGGGCCAAGCACATTACCTTCAACCCAAGAGAAGTACTAGCTAACAATGACAACTAACATGTTTCCATCTCTCTGTACCAGGGACTCTGCTATGAGTTTTGCAAGGAATGGATCGTCTCTCATGACAACCTCACAAGTTAAATACAACTATCTGCATTCTACAGATGAGGAAACTGAGTTACAGTGTTTTAGGTAACTTGCCCAGGGTTACAGTGATATGAGATGATTGTATTGGGAAAGGACAGGCATGTGTCTGCCCTATCTACCCCCTCCCTCTAGGCTTAGAATAGAGCCTGGCACAGAGCAGGCACACTATCATTAACACGAGTGTGTACTTTTTAGGGTTAGAACCAGAACACTTGTGATAATGAGAGGACACTAAATTGAAGGGACACTGGAAAAACAGTGCAGTTCTGGGCATGCAGGATCTAAGGTTACTTTATCAATAAATATATGTCAAATGAATGAACTCTGGCCTGTCCTGCTTAAGAGCCCAGATTTTAGTCACCACATAACACTTGGCAAGATGTATTTGCAAAACCAAATTGTACTTACATGGGGCATTTGCCAGAAAAGCATGCCCCTGGATGTAAATCTACAGCAATTCACATCAGACAGGAATTTCTGTTGCAATTTTATCATTGCACAGACTGTTATTCAGCTACAGAGGGTGGAAATGCAAATTAAAGAAATGCTTTGTATTTTAAAAAAAAAAAAAAAACTCTTTCAGAAGGCTAAGTCATTATGACCCATAATTGGGGTACAAGATGGGATAAAACTTTTATTCTATCAGAGATGATGATAAAGGAGTCATTTCTATCGCTCCATTCTTGAAAAATATAATGGTGTTTCCAATGAACTTTCATATCAATAATGGTCTTAATTATCCATTCCCTTCTTGTAAGCCAAATGCCTTTTCTTTTGGCAAAAACAAAGAAGCAATTTTAGTTTTTCTTTCTTCTCTCTCCTCCTTCTTTCCTCCTTCCTTTCCTCCTTCCCCACCCTCCACCTTTCAGAGAAACAATGTGAGTATATAAACTTCTGAATCAGTGCACCACATCTTGTGCTGTGGAATAGTACAGACCCTCCTGCGAAGCCACATGGGGCGTGCCCCCAAAACTTCCTGGAATGACAGCATCCTGGGATCGAAAACAATCTTGTCCTCTCGTGCCAATGTTCCTATAAGGCCATCCCTCTGACGGCCATCTACTCATGGCTTGAACACCAGTGGCCCATGCTAGTTGCCCACCCATCTTACCAGGGGACGCTTATGATGGTCTTGTAATTTGGATCATAGTATTAAGAACCCAGGGACCACTGACTATGCCGGACTTGTCACTTCCCAACTGTATAGCCTCGCGCAAGTAACTCAACCTCTGTACCTCACATCAGAGGATACACATGAAAGCCCTCTGATTTCTATTTGGAATATTCAGTGTTTTTGTTTTTTAAAAAAACTGAATTAGTCCTTAAATTTATTTTTTTTTAATTTTTTATTTTTTAAATTTCTTTTCAGTGTACCAGAATTTTATTTTTTTAATGTTTTATTGAACAGTTTATTCATTTGGTTTATAACTTGAAAATATTTGTACATATAGCCCCTGGGCCTCCACATATCCTTTTGCCGGGGGCATTCTGGTACACATGAGGAATAGGTTTGGTCTCATTCCTTTGACCTGAGGCCTCCGTTTAGAGTCTTAAATATGTTAAAAAGGTGGTAGGTATTAAGGAGGGCACATATTGCATGGAGCATTGAGCGTGGTACATAAAGAATGAATCTTGGAAAAAATAAAATAAAATTTTTTAAAACTCCAAAAACAATAAATAAAATCCAAACTTTTCACAAAGAAATCCAGATTTTCTGACTTCTTCCGAAGTCATAAGTAATCTGGCCACCCTTGACACAGTTTCCTTCAAGGCAACTATTTGCTGGAGGTGGGTGTTGGCTGCCCACTCTGGCTGGGACAGACCCCACCTGAAAACACGGGCGCCAACCAGTAAGAAGGAGGCTCCTCTCATTCCTGTGAGTGCTGTCCCTTGAGGGCCGCTGAGCTAGGGACCACGACATACACACCCCCAACACAGCACTCATCCTGTTGGCAGTAACCGGGTTTGTGGACCAATCCCTTTGTCTAGGATGTTCTTCCAACCAAATTTACTCTTATCCATCCTTAAAGGCCAGTTCATAGACCACTTTCTCCACACAGCCTTTCTCTAACCCCCAATATCCAACTCTGAGGCACTCTACCTCTTCTCACTGCCTCTAATTCTAGACTCGACACTGCCATGTCACTTTTCACATCCTCCTTTGTATTCCACTTAGCTGTGAATACACACACACACACACACACACACACACCACACACACACACACACTCACACACCCCAATGAACTTCTTGACAGTGGAGGCCCTTATTCATTTGTGTTCCCCAATTTAACACAGTCTCTCTATGGTGGGCAGAATAATAGCTCCCCCAAGATGCCCACATCCTACTTCCCAGAACCTGTGAACATTACATTACAGGGCAAAGAGTAATTAATAAAACAGATGGAACTGAGCTTGCTAATCATCTGTCCTGTAAGTAGGGATATTTTTCTGGATTATCCAGGTGGGCCCAATGTAATCACAAGGATCCTAAAATGTAGAGGGCAAAGCAGAAAAGTCACAGTGATGGAATATGAGAGGTCTCAATGAGCCATTGCTGGCTTTGAAAATGAATGAAGTCACCAAATCAGGAATGCGGGCAACCCACAGAAGCTAAAAAAGCCAAGAACAGATTCTCCCCTAGAGCCTCCAGAAGAAAGCAGCCCTGTTAACAACTTAATATTAGCCCAGTGAAACCCATTTCAGTCTTCTGATGACCAGAACTATATGAAAATAAATTTGTGTTGTTTTAACCAGTGGTGATGGTAATCTGTTAGAGCAGAATAGGAACCTAATATACTCACTTTCCTCACAGCAGGTCCTCAATGTCTGCCTATGGATGGTGAATCTGACAGCATCTTCTTTCCCTGGGTCCCAGAACCACATAAGGACAAGGATTCATTGGCTCTCTTACACTGTTGAGTCACAAGGGCACACAACTGAACCTCTAATGAGAAACCTGCCTAGAACAGAGAGAGCAGCTAGAAAACAGGAAAAATACAGGGAATGTGGCTTCAGAAGATGGGGGCAGGATCCTGACCACCACCTCATACCTATGGTAACCTCAAGTGAATTTCTTCACCAATGAGTCTCAGTCTCCTCACCTATAAGATGGGGGTAGCTTCATTCCCTATAGAATTACTGTGGTGAGTAATCAGTGTACCCATGCCATTTATTTCATGCTTGGCACACACATACACATACACATCACATACCCATTATAAAGCCCTTCAAGGGCATTTCAATCCACTCTCTGCTGCTGATGGTGGGTTTTATAACCAAGGCAAGAGCTCTGTTTCTCAGCCAAGAGGCACTGGAGTGTACTTGTTCCATGGATCTTTCTGTCACATGAATAATACCTGTAGATCTTAACAGCCCTGTCTCCTCCCCCACACTACTGTGAAGAAGAAAACTCTCTGCTCTAAGTCACTGACTTTAACAACATTTTTACCCATCACCATACACACCCTTTGCACTGCAAATTTTGCCTCCTCCCATTAGAGATGGAACCTATTTCCCCACCCCTTGCATCTGAGCTGGCTTAGAGATTTGATTTAGCCAATGAAATGTGGTGATAGTAATGGTGTGTCCATTACAAACCTAGGCTTCAAGAGGCTTCACACAGTGAAGCCCATTCTCCTGGAATCTTGCCACTATCTATGAACAAGCACAGGCTAGCTAGTTAATAGATGAGAAACCATGTCAAACAGATGATTCACTGTGGCCACGTCATCCTGACCAGCCAGTGCCTAGCTGACCCACCAGTTGAATGCAGACACCTATGTGAACACACACAAGATGAGCTGAGCATAGTCCAAATTAGCAGAATTTCCCAGCTGACTTGCAGACTCTTAGGCAATGATAAAAGTCTACTGTTATAAGCCACTAAGTTTTGGAGTGGTTTGTTAGCAGGAATAGCTAACTGATTCATGTCCCTTTCTGACTTACTAGTGAATAAAGAAACATCTAAATGGCATATCCAGATGACTAATGAGTGAGTGACCAGGATGCCATTTGTGCATTAGCCTTTAAGACCTTTAGAAACTACAAAAACCATTCCTCTGAAAAGAGTCTAATCAGAATCATCCAAGTTAGAAAATAAAATTCATAGATGACTTCATGAAGAGTCCAAGCTCCCAGATTCCCCTTCCTGGGTGCACTATCGTGCCTGGAGTCTAGAATATCATTGACAAGACAGGACTGGCAAGGAGAGGGGGTTGTCTGGCAAGACCCTAAGAGTCCACTGAGGAGTAATCAGAGACTCTTCCCTTGTGGATATGTACAGTTACTGCTGAAAAGGCAACTTCTAGGGGTACCTGGGTGGCCCAGTCAGTAGAGCATCTGACTCTTGATTTCAGCTCAGGTCATGGTCTCAGGGTCCTGGGATTGAGCCCCACATCAGGCTCCCTGCCCAGTGCAAAGTCTGCTTCTCCTTCTCCCACTCCCCCTGCTTGTGTTCCCTCTCTCGCTCTCTCTCTCTGTCAAATAAATAAATAAAATCTTGTTGGGGGAAGAAAAGATTAAAAAAAAAAAAAGAAAAGGCAACTTCTAGATGAAGTTCATGTGTCCTCCTAAGCAAAGGAGAAGTTGGATGACATCATTTAAATTCTATAAACTCAGCAAGTAATACCATCAAGAAGTCAGAATAGACAGTAACAACAAGTGTTGGAGAGGATGTGGACAAAGGGGAACCCTATTACCCTGTTGGTAGGAATGCAAGTTGGTGCAGCCACTCTGGAAAACAGTGTGGAGGTTCCTCAAAAAAAAAAAAAAAAAAAAAGTAAAAATAGAGCTACCCTATGATCCTGCAATTGCACTACTGGGTATTTGCCACAAAGATACAGACAGAATGAACAGAAGGGTCATACAGACCCCAATGTTCATAGGAGCAATGGCCACAGTTGCCAAACTGTGGAAAGAACCAAGATACCCTTTAACAGACGAATGGATAAGGAAGATATGGCCCATATATACTATGGAGTATGATGCCTCCATCAGAAAGGATGAATACCCAACTTTTATATCAACATGGATGGGACTGGAGGAGATTATGCTGAGTGAAATAAGTCAAGCAGAAAGAGTCAATTATCATATGCTTTCACTTACTTGTGCAGCATAAGGAATAACACAGAAGACATTGAGTGAAGGAGAAGAGAAGGGAGTTGGGGGAAATCGGAGGGGGAGATGAACCATGAGAGACTGTGGACTCTGAGAAAGAAACTGAGGGTTTTAGAGCAGAGGGGTGGGGCACTGGGTGAGCCTGGTGGTGGGTATTAAGGAGGGCATGTATTGCATGGAGCACTTGGTGTGGTGCATAAATAATGAATCTTGGAACACTGGAAAAATTATATTAAATTAAAAAAAAATTTACACTACTTAAGGTGACTTGTCATTATTATCATAAAATGGATTTAAAATCTTATCCTATAACTTTCCAAATAACATTAATCTTCATGAAACACACCCACTCTATTTTTCTAAGCCAGCATGAAATTCACTCAGATCTTTTCTTAGCAAAAATGCCTCATTAAAATTCTTGTTCTTGTTCTTTTATCTCCATTAAACATATCCTCAATAATGTGAATGTTTACAGTCTATTTTCTAAAATAATTTGCAAGAAGATTAAATTATTTTAGGTTTTCAAGGTAAAGGAGAAAACAAGAATTTGAATTTTAAAAATCACATATATATGTGTGTGTGATATATATAGATATATATATACTGGGTAGATTTTCAGCCTTCAGAGGAAATCTCTTTTCTTGAATTCTCAATATTCACAACCAAAATTCTTTCCTTCACTCTGTATATGTTTCAAGTAATTTTTGTTATGACTAGAAAGGAGAGCTAGTGTTGTGTATATTGTTGTAGTTCATGCAGTGAAATGACTTCCTTATTCTCCACGGAGCTTTGGAAAAAGTCTTGCATTACTTTGATGTTGAAGGGCCATTCTTTGGCTACTTTATTAATCACATCATTTCAAATATAAGTTTGTTTTGATTTCCAATTCTGCCCCATTCTTCCCGAGTTGTTTTTCCTTACTCATCTTTTTTCCTTTGGGTCTGTCTTTGAATTCTGTGCGTGTGTAATAGTATTGGTGCTTGTGCACACATGTGCATGGGCTAAGAAGAGAATGACTGCTTTCCAACGGAATTACCTGCCACGAATATTTTGCATTAAATATATATTCATACATTTGATAACCTTAATTTGTAACTATTTCTGCTAATGTGGGATAGACTACAAGATATGAGACTGCAACCTGGCTCTCTTTAATAATAGAAATGAAACTGGGAGATGGACATTAGGGAGGGCATGTGCTATGGGCAGTGCTGTGAATTGTGTAAGACTGATGAATCACAGATTTGTACCCCTGAAACAAATAAGACATTATATGTTAATAAAAATTTTTTTAAAGGAAAAAAAAAAAAATATACAACAGAATTAGGGTACTATCCTTTCTGCTACATTTTCATCAGTTTTTCCCTATACTTTCCAAGATTTTAACAGAAATATGGGGAACTAGGCTATGGGGTGTTACTTATATTTTAATTGAAACATTTACTTGTTTCATTCCTAATAATCTGAATTGATTTGAGACCCTATGAATTCCTTCTACTTGTTAAAAATGTTTTCGATATTATTGACCAAAAGCCTACAGTTAAAAATAAATGTTTTCCCTCTTAAAAAAGAAAAAAGAAGAACTCTGAATAGAAAGTCGTGGATCCTCCTTCCACACATAGACACACTGATTCAGCAATAATTCATGGCAAATTGCCTTTCTGATAAATCCAGAAACTAACTGAAAGGCTATTGCACCCCAGAAGGAAGCAAAACCAGAGTCACTGAAACTGACAGGGAAACTTGAGACATCCTTTCACCAGAATGCCTGCCATGCCCCACCCCATGGCAAACAGTGCCATATGATCAGGGAGAACACCCAGCTCCCAATTTCACCCATGAGAGACTTGATTCACATATCCAGTACCCCAACTTTTTCAAGGGTGCTCTCTGGTGAACTGCCTTTTGTCTTACCCATCTTGGAGCTATGACGAGTCTGGCAAGCCACCCGGGGGGAAAAGAAAGATAAGGGTTTGGTTAGATACCAAAGATCTGGTATCTGCGTAAGAGACCACAGATCTGCCCCTGTGCTCAGCACAGAGTGAGCAAACAAAACATCCCATCTCTCAGCTTCCTCCTGAGGAGGGAAATAGTTGATTTGTGCACTAAATACACCAACTTCTCCAGGGGATCCCCAAATAACAGGCATCTGACTCTCCAGTTTTGAAATCCTGACATATCTGGTACAGTGTAGTTACCTAGGAACAGAGATGGTTGTTTGAACTGGTAAATACCATAGGTCCCTATCCCCTGGCTCAACAAAGACCAAGTGGACAAAAACTTCCACAGGAAGTTTCTTCCTGTGGAGAGAAAGAATTGGTTAAAGCCCCCAGATTAACTGACTAGACTGACTGGTAAAGTTTTTTCTGCTGTATGAGGCCAGTTGGTAAATACTGGGAGAGTTGTCTGCTTTGTAATGCATAGACACCAACAGAGAGTCAAGGAAAAGAAAGACTTAGGCAAAGATACTCCATATAAAGGAAAAGGTAAACCTCCAGAATCTAACCATAATTATATGGTTATATGATTATATGAATCATCTGACATGAAATTAAGAATAATTTTCATAAGATATTTACCAAGGTCAAAATAACAAGACATGCATAATGTGAGAATTCTGACCTAGAGACAGATAATATTTTCTAAAATACCAAACAAATCATGGAGCTAAGGTACATAGTAATGTAACTAAAAACTTCATTAGAGGGGTGTAACTGTACAGAACCAAAGAAAGGATCTGTGAACTCAAAAACAGGCTATTAGAAATAATTCAAGGAGCAAAACGTATGAATAAAGAGACATAATATTTTCTAAAATACCAAACAAATCACGGAGTAATGTAACTAAAAACTTCATTAGAGGGGTGTAACTGTATAGAACCAAAGAAAGGATCTGTGAACTCAAAAACAAGCTATTAGAAATAATTCAAGGAGCAAAACGTATGAATAAAGCTTTAGGTACTTATAAAGATACCCCCAAGATGACTGATCTATGCATTATGGGAATTCTAGAAGGAAGAGAGAAAAGGCCAGAAAGACAATTCAAAGAAATAGTGGCTGAAAACTCCCCAAAATTTCACTCTGGGCAAAGAAATGCACATCCAGATCTAAGAAACCCAAATGATACAACCAAATAAGAGGAACCCAAAGAAATCTACACTGAAATACATTATAATCCAATTGTCAAAAGTCAAAGAAAAAGAGATCATTTTTCTTTTGTTTTTCAGAATGTCTGTTCATGTCTTCTGCCTATTTCTTGACTGGATTATTTGGGTACATGATGTAATGAGCCCTGGGTGTTATACACAACTGACAAATTATTACACTACATCTGAAACTGATGATGTACTGTATGTTGGCTAACATACAGTGAAAAAGATAAAAAGACCATTTTGAAAGAAACAAGAGTAGTGACTTGTCATGTACAGAGGAATTCCCATAAAATAGTCAGCAGATTTTTTGGCAAAAACCTTGCAGATCAGAAGGGAGTAGGATGATATAGTAAAAGTGCCAAAAGAAAAAAAGAAAAAAACTCACCAACCAAAAATACTATAAAATGTCCTTCAAAAATTAAGGAAAGATAAATACTCTCCCCCCAAAACCAGAAGCTAAGAGGGTTCATCACCACTAGAACTACCTTATAAGAAATACTAATGGTTGTCCATACATACAAAACAAAGGGACACCTAAGAATACACCATGGCATGAGAAAATATGAAACTTGTTGGTAAAGGTAAATACATATAGGTAAATACAGATTAGTGAACTACTATAGCAGTGGCAAGTAAATAACTTTTAGTTCTAGTACAAGAGTTAAAAGACAAAAGTATTAAAAGTAACTATAAACTAAAAAATATCTTAAAGGATAAACAATATGAATAGACATAAATTGTGACAAAAATAATATAAAGAGTAAAGACAGATAAGTTAAAGTGTAGCAGTTTTGTATGCACTTGAACTTATGTTGTTAACTTAAAACACAATGTTACAACTATAAAATAATTTATCAGGGCCCCAGGGTAACCACACACACACAAATACCTACAGAATTTAAACAATAGATAAGGAGAATCAAAATACATCAATGTAAAAAAAATAAACAAAACACAAAGACAGTAAGAGAGGAAAAGACAGATGAAAGAATTGCAAAACTGACAGAAAATTAAGAAAATGTCAATAAAAAATCCTTGCCTATAAATAATTAAGTGTAAATAGATTAAACTCCCCAATCAAAAGACATTCAATTGCTGAATAATTTTTTTAAAAAAATTATATGCTGCCTACAAGAAACTCACTTTACACTGATATATTTAGGTTGTATCCTAAATGGATACATTTAGGTTAAAAGTGAAGGGATAGATAAATATATTCCAGGTAAATGATAACCAAAAGAAATCAACAGTGGCTATATCAGACAAAATAAACTTTAAGTCCAAGACTGTCACAAGAGATAAAGATTAAACACTATATCATGATAAAACAATCCATCCATAAGGAAGATATAACAATTATAAACATATATGCACCAAACATCAGAGCACCTAAATACAGAAAGCAAACAGTGGCAGAATTGGAGGAAGAAACAGACAGTAACCTAATAATTGTAGAAGGCTTCAACACTCCACTTTCAATAATGGACAGGAAATCGGGACAAAAGAGCAATAAGGAAATAGAAGATTTGAATAACACTATCAACAAATGGACCTACCAGATATACACAAAACATTCTATCCAACACTAACAGAATACAAATTCTTTTCAAAAATACAGAGATCTTTTTTTAGGATAGATCACATTAGGTCACAAAACAAATCCTAACATATTTAAGAAGATTTTAAGTATACTAAGTATTTTTTTTTCTGACAACAATGGAAAACTAGAAATCAATAGCAAAAGGAAAACTGGAAAATTCACAAATAAGCAGATATTAAACAATTATGCTTGTGAACAATCATTGGGTCAAAGGAGAAATCAAAAAGTAAATTAGAAAATACCTCAAGACAAATAAAAATGAAAACACAATATACCAAAATTTGTGGTCTTCAGCAAAAGTAGTACTCAGAGTGAACTTCACAGTGATAAATACCTATATTAAAAAGGAAGAAATCTCAAACAAAAACCTAACTTTACACCTCATGAAAGAAGACAAAGAAGAGCAAACTAAGCCCAAATTTAACAGTATGAAGGAAATAACAAACACAGCACTGGGTATTATATGCAACTGATGTATTACTGAATTCTACATCTGAAACTAATGATGTACTCTATGTTAGCTAATTGAATTTAAAAAAAAATTTTTTTTGACTGGATAAAAATAAACAAAATTAAACAGATAAAAAAGGAAAAAAACAATAAAACTAAAGTTTGTCTTTTGAAAAGATAAAACTGGCAAACCCTTATCCAGACTAATTATGTAAAAAGAGAGAAGACTCAGATTAAAAAATCAAAAATGAAAGAAGAGATATTACAATTTATGTCACAGAAATAGAAAGATTATAAGAGATTAACAGGAACAATTATACACCAACAAACTGGATAACTTAGAAGAAATGGATAAATTTCTGGAAACATATAACCTACCAAGACTAAGTTATGAAGAAATAAAAAATCTACACAGACCTACAACTAATATGGAGATAGCATCAATAATAAAAACCTCCAAAGAAAAGCCCAGGACCAGCTGATTTCAGCTGGTGATTTCAGCTGTTAATTCTACCAAACATTTGAAGAATGATTAAAACCAATACTTCTCAGGGTGCCTGGATGGCTCAGTGGGTTAAAGCCTCTGCCTTCAGCTCAGGTCATGATCCCAGGGTGCTGGGATCCAGCCCCGCATCAGGCTCTCTGCTCAGTGGGGAGCCTGCTTCCCTTCCTCTCTCTCTGCCTGCCTCTCTGCCTATTTGCGATCTCTGTCAAATAAATAAATAAAATCTTAAAAACAAAACAATACTTCTCAAAATCTTTTTAAAAAATGACATAGAAGTTGCTGTGGGCAACATCACAGAGATTACTGCCAATGTTTTCCTCTAGAATTTTGATGGATTTCTATCTCATGTTGAGGTCTTTCATCCATTTTGAGTTTTTCTTTGTGTATGGCGGAAGAGAATGGTTGAATTTCATTCTTCTATCCATAGCCATCCAACTTTCCCAGTAAACAATCAATGAAACAAAGAGAATGGGAGAAGATATTTACAAATGACATTACAGACAAAGGGCTGATATCCAAGATCTATAAAGAACTCCTCACACTCAACACCCAAAAAAAAGATAAACCTGTCAAAAAATTGGCAGAAGACATGAACAGACACTTCTCCAAAGAAGACATACAAATGGCTAACAGACACATGAAAAAATGTTCATCATTAGCCATCAGGGAAATTCAAATCAAAACGACACTGAGATACCAGCTTACACCAGTTAGAATGGCAAAAATTAACAAGACAGTAAACAACAAGTGTTGGAGAGGATGTGGACAAAGAGGAACCCCCCTACACTGTTGTTGGGAATGCAAGTTGGTGCAGCCACTTTAGAAAACAGTGTGGAGATTCCTTAAGAAATGAAAAACAGAGATACCTACGACCCTGCAATTGCACTACTGGGTATTTACCCCCAAAGATAGAGATGTAATGAAAAGAAGGGCCACCTGTACCCCAATGTTCATAGCAGCAATGGCCACAATGAACAAACTGTGGAAAGAGCCAAGATGCCCTTCAACAGATGAATGGATAAAGAAGATATGGTCCATACATGCAATAGAATATTGTGCCTCCACCAGAAAGGATGAATACCCAACTCCTGCATTAACATGGACTGGACTGGAGGAGATTATGCTGAGTGAAATAAGTCAAGCAGAGAAAGTCAATTATCACTTACTTGTGGAGCATAAAGAATAACATGGAGGACATTAGGAGAAGGAAAGGAAAAGTGAATTGGAGGAAATCAGAGAGGGAGACAAACCATGACAGACTGTGGACTCTGAGAAACAAACTGAGGGTTTTGGAAGGGAGGGGGTGAGGTCTGGGTGAGCCTGTTGGTGGGTATTATGGAGGGCACATATTGCATGGAGCACTGGATGTGGTGCATAAACAATGAGTCTTGGAACACTGAAAAAATAAAATTTAATTTTATAAAATTGACATAGAAGATTTCTTTCAAACACATTTTATGAGTCATGTATTACACTGATACCACAGCCAGACAGACACCACAAGAAAACTATAGGCCAATATCCCTGATGAATATGGATACAAAAATCCTCAAGAAAATCCTAGAAATCAAATCCAATAGCACATTAAAGGGATAATACACCATGACCAAATGGTTTTATTCCTGAGATGTAAGGATTAACATAAACAAATCAATTAATATGACACTTCAAATTAACAAAAGGGTGGATAAAAATCACATGATTATCTCAATAGTTGTAGAAAAATCATTTGACAAAATTCAACACCTTTTCATAAAAAACCATTCTCAACAAACTAAGAACAGAAGTAAATTACCTCAATGTAATATAAGTCATATATGACAAGCCTACATCTAACACAATACTCATCATAATATTCAGTAGGTATTATGCTAAGTGAAATAAGTCATACAGAGAAAGACAAATACCAGGTGCCTGGGTGGCTTAGTTGGTTAAGCAACCACCTTCGGCTCAGGTTACGGTCCTGGAGTCCTGGGATCGAGTCCCGCATCGGGCTCCCAGCTCCATGGGGAGTCTGCTTCTCCCTCTGACCTTCCCGCCTCTCATGCTCTCTCTCACTGTCTCTCTCTCAAATAAATAAATAAAAATCTTTAAAAAAAAAAAAGAAAGACAAATACCATATTGTCTCACTTATATGTGGAATCTAAAAAACAAAACAAATGAAAGAAGAAACAGACCCATAAATACAGGGAACTGGTTGCCAGAGATGGGTGATGAGCAAAAAGGGGCAAAGCTCCTTTTTTGGAATGAATAAAATAAAGGTAAATAAAATAGTTAAAAAAAACCCTAATAAATAAAAAGGTACAGTATAAAGGATATAGCCAATGGTATTATAATAGCATTTTATGGTGACAGACGGTAACTATACTTGTAAGGATAGCATAACATACACAGTTGTCAAATCATTATGTTAAAAACCTAAAACATTGGGTGTCAGCTATACTTCAGTAAAAGATAAATGTATAATACATACATACATACATACATACATACATACATAAAAGGGGAAAAACTGAAAGCTTTCCCTCTAAGATTAAGACCAAAAAAGGATGCCCCATCTCACCACTTGTATTCACACAGTAGTGGAGATTCTAGACAAAGCAATTAGGTAAGAAAAAGAAAAAAAAAAACATCCAAACTGAAAAGAAAGAAAACTGTCCCTTTTTGCTGATGACATGCTCTTAAATTTAAAAAAATCGAAGTGTTATAGTGTTGAGTTTTGCATGATTATAGCTTTATGGTTATAGTTAAAAATAACTACTAGAACTAATAAATTCAGTACAATTACAGAATACAAAACCAATCTACATAAATCAGTTGTTTCCATATACTAATAATGAACTATCTGAAAAAGAAATTCAAGAAACAATCCCATTTACAATAGCAGCAAAAAGAATAACACCCTTGGGGATAAAGTTAACTAAGGAGGTCAAAGACTTGTACAGAAAACTATAGAACAATTCACAACATTGCACTGATAGTCAACAGTTGTGTATTATATATACTCAATAATTTGTTTAAAAGTTACCTCTCATGTTAAGTGTTTCATAACAGAATTACATGCATGCATACAGACATACGTACATAAAAGTATAAGAAGTAGTAGTGTTTGTACCATGTTTGAGACTCATGCTTTTGAAGTATATCATTCATTCATTCATTCATTCATTCAACTGACATTGATAGAGTGTGACCACATCCAATTTAGACAAAAATCAGGCAGGCTTCCCTAGTTACTGAAGTAACAGCTTCCATATTCCACTTTCCATCGCACAATAAAAGTATCATGGGTAAGAAAGCTAATTTGATTAAATGAGACTTTATATACATAAAGCAACAGGAGGATAAGAAGAACAACACGGTTTTTAGAATTGAAATGGTGGAGGTTCAAATCTCAGTTCTGCCACTTATGGGCTGGATAAATTCCTTATTTTTCAGCCTCAATCTCAACTTCTGTAAAGTGGGAATAAAAACATCTTGTAGGGTCACTGTGATGGTTGAATGAGCTTCCACATGCAATGTGCCCAGCAATTAGCAGGAACTCAGTAAATGTTAGTCCCTCTCCTTTTACAAAAGACTAACATCGTGGAAGTCATTTCAGTTGCTAAGAGTGCTAATATTTGCTATTTTTCTGCCCACTGGCAGTCACCCAGGCATTTTATGCAGGAGCACAGAAGAGCCCATCTGCAAAAGGAGTTGGATTCTTGCCTATGGGCTGATACATGTGTCCTCCACCCTCCCTCTTCCCACACTCTCAGGTAAACCTCAGGGTGCTCTCAGCAGGCTTCAGTAAGTGCCAAAGACTTCAAGTTTCTAAAAGCTACCACACAATAAAACACCACTCAGGCATATAGCTTGATTGGGGGGGGGGGGCGCTTCTCAAATTCAAAATGAAAGTCTAAAAATAAAGTAGCCCCTTCAACAGATCCAGGGTGAGATGAGGGAGTCTAATTGAGCAGGATGTGTGCTGTGACAGTGTGAATGTTTTATCTTTGTTGTCAAAGTGCCATCTGGAGTGAAGGAAACCTGCAGATCAATTTTCTTGGATAACGTGGTCACTCTCAACAGTGGGTATGCAGAAATTCTGATCACCCGCTGGTTCCTCCAGCATCACAAACAACTAACCATGCTGAGAAGGGAGAGGATGTTTTATTATTATTTTTACAGGAAAGTGCCAAAATTCTGAAGTGCTAAGACTGTACTCTCTTTATCCTTCATACCAGCTATCTGAAAATTCTAAAAGATCCTGCTTTGTAGAAGATTATTTGACCATAGAGTTGAGGGTCCATATCTGGGCTCTCGACTCTGTTCCACTGGTCTATGTGTCTGATTTTTTTGCCAGTACCATGCTGTCTTGGTGACCATAGCTTTGTAGTAAAGCTTGAAATCAGGCAATATGATGCCCACAGTTTTGTTTTCTTTTTTCAACACTTCCTTAACAATTTGGGGTCTCTTCTAGTTCCATACAAATTTTAGGATTATTCTAGCTCTTTGAAAAATGCTGGTGGAATTTTGATCGGGATGGCATTGAAAGTATAGATGGCTCTAGACAGTATAGACATTTTGATCATGTTCATTCTTCTGATCCATGTGCATGGAATGCTCTTCCATCTTTTTGTTTCTTCTTTAGTTTCTTTCTTAAGAGTTCTGTAGTTCAAGTACAGATCCTTCACCTCTTTGGTTAGGTTTATTCTCAGGTATCTTGTGGTTCTTGGTGCTATAGTAGATGGAATCTATTCTCTAATTTCCCTTTCTGTATTTTCATTGTTAGTGTATAAGAAAGCAACTGATTTCTGTACATTAATTTTGTATCCTGCCACATTTCTGAATTGCTGTATGAGTTCTAGTAGTTTGGGGGTGGAGTCTTTTGGGTTTTCTATATAAAGTATCATGTCATCTGAGAAGAGAGAGTTTGACTTCTTCATTGCCAATTTGAGTACATTTTATTTCTCTTTGTTGTCTGATTGCTATTGCTAGGACTTCTAGTACTATGTTGAACAACAATGGCAAGAGTGGACATCCTTGTCGTGTTCCTGGTCTCAAAGGGAAGGCTGTCAGCTTTTCCCCATTGAAGATGATATTCGCTGTGGGTTTTTCATAGATAGATTTTATGAAGTTGAGGAATGTTCCCTCTATCCCTATACTTTGAATTGTTTTAATCAGGAATGGATGCTGTGTCTTGTCAAATGCTTTTTCTGCATCAATTGAGAGAACCATGTGGTTCTTCACTCTTCTTTTATTGATTTGTTCTATTATGTTGATTGATTTGCAAATGTTGAACCACCCTTGCATCCCATGGATAAATCCCACTTCATCATGGTGGACAATCTTTTTAATGTACTGTTGGATCCTATTAGCTAAGATCTTGTTGAGAATCTTGGCATCCATATTCATCAGGGATATTAGTCTGAAATTATTCTTTTTGGTGGGATCTTTGCCTGGTTTGGGGATCAGAATAAGCTGGCTTCATAAAAAGAGTCTGGAAGTTTTCCTTCTGTTTCTATCTTTTGAAACAGCTTCAGGAGAATAGGTATTATTTCTTCTTTGAATGTTTGGTAGAATTCTCCAGGGAATCTGTCAGGTCCTGGACTCTTGTTTTTTGGGAGGTTTTTGATCACTGTTTCAATCTCATTACTAGATACTGGTCTATTCAGGTTGTGAATTTCTTCCTGATTCAGTTTTGGAAGTTTATAGGTTTCCAGGAATGCATCTATTTTGTCTAGGTTGTTTAACTTATTGGCATATAACTGTTGATAATAATTTCTGAAGATTGTTTCTATTTCCTTGGTGTTAGTCATGACCTCTCCCTTTTCATTCATAATTTTATTAATTTGGGTCCTCTCTCTTTTCTTTGGGATTAATTTGGCCCATGATAAAAGATTGTTCGAGTATAGATCCAAAGGTTTAGCTTTCTTAGAAGAATTCTAAGGTGAATTAACCAACATGTTACTGCACATGTTGCAGAAACTGTTTTCTTACTGAGAGAATTGTAGAAAAGTGCAGAAAAGACAATGAAATGAACATCATTTCTTTTTTTTCCTTTTTTTTAATTAATTTTTAATTTTTTATAAACATATATTTTTATCCCCAGGGGGTACAGGTCTGTGAATCACCAGGTTTTTTTTTTTTTAATTTTTTATTTTTTATAAACATATATTTTTATCCCCAGGGGTACAGGTCTGTGAATCACCAGGTTTACACACTTCACAGCACTCACCAAATCACATACCCTCCCCAATGTCCATAATCCCACCCCCTTCTCCCAAACCCCCTCCACCCGGCAACCCTCAGTTTGTTTTGTGAGATTAAGAGTCACTTATGGCTTGTCTCCCTCCCAATCCCATCTTGTTTCATTTATTCTTCTTCTACCCACTTAAGCCTCCATGTTGTATCACCACTTCCTCATATCAGGGAGATCATATGATAGTTGTCTTTCTCTGCTTGACTTATTTCGCTAAGCATGATACACTCTAGTTCCATCCATGTTGTTGCAAATGGCAAGATTTCATTTCTTTTGATGGCTGCATAGTATTCCATTGTGTATATATACCACATCTTCTTGATCCATTCATCTGTTGATGGACATCTAGGTTCTTTCCATAGTTTGGCTATTGTGGACATTGCTGCTATAAACATTCGGGTGCATGTGCCCCTTTGGATCACTACATTTGTATCTTTAGGGTAAATACCCAATAGTGCAATTGCTGGGTCATAGGGCAGTTCTATTTTCAACATTTTGAGGAACCTCCATGCTGTTTTCCAGAGTGGCTGCACCAGCTTGCATTCCCACCAACAGTGTAGGAGGGTTCCCCTTTCTCCGCATCCTCGCCAGCATCTGTCATTTCCTGACTTGTTGATTTTAGCCATTCTGACTGGTGTGAGGTGATATCTCATTGTGGTTTTGATTTGTATTTCCCTGATGCCGAGTGATATGGAGCACTTTTTCATGTGTCTGTTGGCCATCTGGATGTCTTCTTTGCAGAAATGTCTGTTCATGTCCTCTGCCCATTTCTTGATTGGATTATTTGTTCTTTGGGTGTTGAGTTTGCTAAGTTCTTTATAGATTCTGGACACTAGTCCTTTATCTGATATGTCGTTTGCAAATATCTTCTCCCATTCTGTCAGTTGTCTTTTGATTTTGTTAACTGTTTCCTTTGCTGTGCAAAAGCTTTTGATCTTGATGAAATCCCAGTAGTTCATTTTTTCCCTTGCTTCCCTTGCCTTTTGCGTTGTTCCTAGGAAGATGTTGCTGCGGCAGAGGTCGAAGAGGTTGCTGCCTGTGTTCTCCTCAAGGATTTTGATGGATTCCTTTCGTACATTGAGGTCCTTCATCCATTTTGAGTCTATTTTTGTGTGTGGTGTAAGGGAATGGTCCAATTTCATTTTTCTGCATGTGGTTGTCCAATTTTCCCAGCACCATTTATTGAAAAGGCTGTCTTTTTTCCATTGGACATTCTTTCCTGCTTTGTCGAAGATTAGTTGACCATAGATTTGAGGGTCTATTTCTGGGCTCTCTATTCTGTTCCATTGATCTATGTGTCTGTTTTTGTGCCAGTACCATGGTGTCTTGATGATGACAGCTTTGTAATAGAGCCTGAAGTCCGGAATTGTGATGCCACCAACGTTGGCTTTCTTTTTCAATATCCCTTTGGCTATTCGAGGTCTTTTCTGGTTCCATATAAATTTTAGCATTATTTGTTCCATTTCTTTGAAAAAGATGGATGGCACTTTGATAGGAATTGCATTAAATGTGTAGATTGCTTTAGGTAGCATAGATTTTCACAATATTTATTCTTCCAATCCAGGAGCATGGAACATTTTTCCATTTCTTTGTGTCTTCCTCAATTTCTTTCATGAGTACTTTATAGTTTTCTGAGTATAGATTCTGTGTCTCTTTGGTTAGGTTTATTCCTAGGTATCTTATGGTTTTGGATGCAATTGTAAATGGGATTGACTCCTTAATATCTCTTTCTTCTGTCTTGCTGTTGGTGTAGAGAAATGCAACTGATTTCTGTGCATTGATTTTATATCCTGACACTTTACTGAATTCCTGTATAAGTTCTAGCAGTTTTGGAGTGGAGTCTTTTGGGTTTTCCACATATAGTATCATATCATCTGCGAAGAGTGATAATTTGACTTCTTCTTTGCCGATTTGGATGCCTTTAACTTCCTTTTGTTGTCTGATTGCTGAGGCTAGGACCTCTAGTACGATGTTGAATAGCAGTGGTGATAATGGACATCCCTGCCGTGTTCCTGACCTTAGCGGAAAAGCTTTCAGTTTTTCTCCATTGAGAATGATATTTGTGGTGGGTTTTTCATAGATGGGTTTGATGATATTGAGGTATGTGCCCTCTATCCCTACACTTTGAAGAGTTTTGATCAGGAAGGGATGCTGTACTTTGTCAAATGCTTTTTCAGCATCTATTGAGAGTATCATATGGTTCTTGTTCTTTCTTTTATTGATGTGTTGTATCACATTGACTGATTTGCGGATGTTGAACCAACCTTGCAGCCCTGGAATAAATCCCACTTGGTCGTGGTGAATAATCTTTTTAATACTGTTGAATCCTATTGGCTAGTATTTTGTTGAGTATTTTCGCATCTGTGTTCATCAAGGATATCGGTCTATAGCTCTCTTTTTTGGTGGGATCCTTGTCTGGTTTTGGGATCAAGGTGATGCTGGCCTCATAAAATGAGTTTGGAAGTTTTCCTTCCATTTCTATTTTTTGGAACAGTTTCAGGAGAATAGGAATTAGTTCTTCTTTAAATGTTTAGTAGAATTCCCCCGGGAAGCCGTCTGGCCCTGGGCTTTTGTTTGTTTGGAGATTTTTAATGACTGTTTCAATCTCCTTACTGGTTATGGGTCTGTTCAGGCTTTCTATTTCTTCCTGGCTCAGTTGTGGTAGTTTATATGTTTCTAGGAATGCATCCATTTCTTCCAGATTGTCAAATTTATTGGTGTAGAGTTGCTCATAGTATGTTCTTATAATAGTTTGTATTTCTTTGGTGTTAGTTGTGATCTCTCCTCTTTCATTCATGATTTTATTTATTTGGGTCCTTTCTCTTTTCTTTTTGATAAGTCGGGCCAGGGGTTTATCAATTTTATTAATTCTTTCAAAGAACCAGCTCCTAGTTTCGTTGATTTGTTCTATTGTTTTTTTGGTTTCTATTTCATTGATTTCTGCTCTGATCTTTATGATTTCTCTTCTCCTGCTGGGCTTAGGTGAACATCATTTCTAACTCCACCAACCAATGAAATAACTGCTATAATTCTCAGCAGTAATTTTTTAGTGCATATTTGTAACCTGCTTTGTCACTTAAATCTTAAATATCTCCCATCAAAATTACCAACAAACATCACTTTGAATGATCAATAGCATTTCATCATAATATGTCCCCTAATTATGTAAGCATTCTAGTTAAGAAGGAATCCAGAAACATATACATGTTCCCATTATAAATCATGCTGTCATCAAAAAGGATGCCTCTTTTACTGGCCAGCATTTACCCAAACCAAGTCCAGGGCCTAGAATAATACATATTATTTTAATGAACAATCCTGTTGTGTTTTTAGAATGCAATGTCTATTAATGTTCTTAAGGCCTTATCACCTAAGCTCAGTATTAAAATCACAGATCAAACCCCCAATGTGGTATCTGATGTCAGGATGACATTTTCCTAGTGTACCCTCAGCCACTGATGCATGTACCTCAACCACACTATTCATATGCCTTCCGACTCTCCTCTCCCTACCCCTCATTCCCAAAGCCCTCCCCACCCAAGCAAAGCTGGTTGCTGCCAATAGGAGTACTTGCCCTTCATACCATTATACCCAGCTTGTGTCTGTCTCACCTGCCAAACAGTGAGCTCTTCAAAGGGGAACCTGGGTCTCATTCCCCTCTGCACTAGAGGGGCTAGCAGCTTGGGGGTAAATGCAGATTGGATGAATTAATTGATTGCAAGGACTTGCCCTAAGACTGCACTGTTGATTCAGAAATAATGGGGAGCAGAAAATAAATATATGGTTTCTGCTGATTTTTTTCTTTGTTCTGGCAGTGTTAATCAGGATCTCAAAAAAAAAAAAAAAGAGAGAGAGAGAGAGAGAGAGAGAATCTATGGGATCTAAATCCATATCAATATAAAATTTAATATAGAGCATTAGTTCACATACTTATGAAGTCTGAGCCATCTCACAATCTGCTCTCTATCAGCTAGAGACCCAGAAATGGGGATAATATAGTTGGAGGGCCTGAGAGCCACTGAGTCAATGGCATAGATTCTAGTCCATGTCTGAAGGCCTGAACACCTGCAACACCTGCACGTTGATGTCTGCTCTAGCAGCCAAGCAGAGAGGGAAATCCTCCCTACCTCCACCTTCCTGTTCTCCTCAGACCTTCAATTGACTGGATGTTGCCCACCCATGTTGGTTAGAGCGAAGTGCTTTACTCAATCTACTGATTCAAAGGTTAATAATCTTTTCTGGAAATAACCTCACAGACACACCCAGAAATAAATGTTAAACCAGATATCCAGGCATCCCACAACCAGCCAAGCTGACACATAAAATTAACTATCATGCTTGTTTTATGATCTTTCACAGTACTTTTATTGAGATACAGTTCACACAACACAAACACATCATGTTAAGGTATATAGTTCATGGATCTGAGTATACTCACTCACAACGTTGTATAACCACACTTCTAAATCCAGAGAATTTCAATATCCCAGGAAGAAGCCTGTCACCAGTCACTCCTGATTCCCCATCACTTACACAACCTTTTCTCCACCCCCTAGGCAAACACTCATGTATTTTCTATATCTATGGATTTGCTTTTTCCAGTTTAAATTAATGGAATCATACATGATGGGGCCTTTTGTGACTGCTTTGTTTCACTTAGCACAATGTTTTCAAAGTTTGTCTATGTTGTGGCATGTATCAGTACTTCATTCTTTTCTAAGATTTATTTATTTCAGAGAGAGAGAGCACACAAGCGGGGTGAGGGCAGAGGGAGAGGGAGAACTTCAAGCAGACTCTCCACTGAGCATGGAGCTTAATGCAGGGCTTGTTCTCAGGACCCTGAGGTCATAACTGAGCTGAAATCAAGAGTTGGCTGCTTAACGATCTGAGCCACTCAGATGTCTCAGTGCTTCCTTCTTTCCATGGCTGGAATAATATTCCATTGTATGCAAAAACCACATTTGGTTTATCCATTCAACAGCTGATGAACATTTGGCTGGTTTCTACCTTTTGGCTATTAAAAACAATGCTATCATAATACCCATGTACACATTTTTGTGTGAACATGTGTTTTCAGTTCTTCTTGGTATATACCTAGGAGTAGATCTGCAGGGTCATACTCTAAATTTAAGTTCTTCAGGAACTGTTGAACTGTCTTTGATAGCACCTGCACAATTTTACATCCCACCAGCAATGTACAAGGGCTGCAATTCTCTGTGGTTTTGCCAGTGTTTTTTACTTTACATTTTAAAAAATGAATGTAGTGGGGAGGGAAAAATGGGTGAAAAAAAGTGGGAGATACAGGCTTCCAGGTATAGAATGAGTAAGTCACAGTAATAAAAGGCACAGACAGCATAGGGAATATATAGTCAATGATATTAAAATAGTATTGTGAAATGATGGGGGTAGCTACACTTGTGGTGAGTACAGCATATTGTATAACCTTGTCAAATCACTAAGCTGCACATCTGAAACTAATATAGCATTATGTGTCAATCATACTCAAATTTTTAAAAATTAGTAAGTTAATTTAAAAATCAATGTTATATCCATCATAGTAGGTATGAAATAGTGTCTTACTGTGGTTTTGGTCGGTATTCCCCTAATGATTAATTATCTTGAACATCTCTTTCTGTGCTTTTTGACCATTTGTACATCTTCTTTATTCATGCATTCATTCATTTACTTGACAGAGAGAAAGAGAGCTCATGCATGCACAAGCAGGAGGAGCAGTAGAGGGAGAAGGAGGAGCAGGCTCTCTGCTGTGTAGGGACCCCAATGTGGGGTTTGATCCCAGGAATGCCTGAGCCAAAGGCAGACGCTTAACCAACTGAGCCACCTAGGTGCCCCTGTACATCTCTACATTAGAGAAATATCTATTCAATTCCTTTACCCATTTTTAAATTGAGTGGTCTTTAATTTTGAATTTTAAGAGTTCTTTATATATTCTGTGTACTAGATCTGTGTCAAATACATGCTCTCCAAGTATTTTCTCCATGTTTGTGGGTCATCTTTACACTTTTTTCATAGTGTACTTTGATGCACAAAAAAAGTATTTAATTTGGATGAAGACTGACTTATTTTTAATTTGGTTGCTTATGCTTTGAGAGTTATATATAACTCTTATGAGGACTGATACCTATGGCTCCAAGAGTTTTGAAGTTTAAGCTTTTATATTTAGGTCCTTGAACCATTTGAGTTCATTTTTGCATATGCTGTTAGATAGGAGCCTAAATTCACTCTTTTGCATGTGCATATTCAGTGGTCCTAGCACCATTTACTGAAAAGACAATTATTTTTCTTATTGAATGATCTTGGCATCCTTGCCAAAAATCAGTTTGTCACTGATGTATGGGGTTATTTCTGGATTCTCAATTCTATTGGTCTATATGTCCATCCTAAGCCAGTATTATGCATTCTTGATTACTGTATTTTAGGTTTTAGGTTTTTTAGGTATTTAGGTTTTTAGGTTTTAGGTTTTAGGTTTTTTAGGTATTTTAGGTTTTAAAATGATCAAGTACAAGTCTTCCAGTTTTGTACCTTTTCAATATTTTTTTGGCTATTCCAGTCCCTTCCACTGGCACATATGCTCTGAGATCAGTTTCTCCATTTCCGCCAAAGAGGAAGTTGGATTTTTGTATAGGGGATGCATTTAACCTGTAGATCAATTTGGGAACTATTGCCATCTTAACAATAGTGTATTCCAATCCATGAACATAGAATGCCTTTCTACTTATTTAGGTATACTGTAATTTTCTTCAACAATATTTTGTAGTGTTCAGTATGCAAGTCTTATCCTTCTTTGATTAAATTTATTCCTAAGTATTTTTATATTTTTGATGCTATTAAAAATGGAATTTTTAAAAAATTCATTTTAAGAATGTTCATTGCTAGTGTATAAAACTTTTTAATATGCATCATATTGTATCATACAACTTGTAACACACAACTATGCTGAACTTTTTTATTAGCTCTAAGAGCTGTACTGAAGATTCTTCACAGGTTTCTATATATAAGATCATGTCATCTGGAAATAGAGATAAGTTTACATTTTTCTTTCCAACTGAGATGTCATTTATTTACTTACTTGCTTATTTATTTTTGGATCCCCAATTTCCCTGGCTACAATCTCCAAAAAATGTTGAATAGAAGTGGTAAGAGCAGGGGCACCTGGTTGGCTCAGTCAATAGAGTATGCGACTCTTGATCTTGGGGTTGTAAGTTTGAGCCCAACATTGGGTGTAGAAATAACTAAAAATAAAATCTGTAAAAAAGAAGTGGCAAGAGTAGATATCCTTTTCTGTTTCTAATTTTAGTAGGAAAACATCCAATCTTTCACCATTAAGTATAATGTTAGCTTTAGGGTTTTTTATAGATACCTCTTTCCAGATTGAAGAAGTTCCTTTCTACTTTTAGTCTGCTGATTTTTTTTTTTATAATGAGCAGCTATGGGTTTTGTCAGATGATATTTCTGTATCTACTGAGATGACTGTGTGGTATTTTTTTTTATTCTATTAATATGGCATATTACATTAACTGATTTTCTTATACTGAACCAAACTTGTATTCTTTGGGCAAATCCCACTTGATTATACTGCATAATCCTTTTTATATGGATTCAGCTTTTAGTATTTTGTTAAGGACTTCTATATCTATATTCATTAAGAGATAATGGTCTGAAAAAAAAATATTGGTCTGTATTTTGCTCTTCTGATGGTATCTTTGACTAGCTCTAGTATTAGGGTAATACCGCCCCAAAGAATAAGTTAGGAAGTATTCCCTCTTTTTACAATTTTCAAAGAGCAGGGGGGTGGGAGGTTGGGGTACCGGGTGGTGGGTATTATGAAGGGCACGAATTGCATGGAGCACTGGGTGTGGTGAAAAAATAATGAATACTGTTTTTCTGAAAATAAATAAATTAATTTATTTTAAAAAAAAGAGTTCAAGAAGGATTGTGTAAATTCTTCTTTAAAGGTTTGGTAGTTTCATCAGTGAAATCATCTGGTCCTGGATTTTTCTTTGTTAAATGATTTTGATTTTTGATTACTACCAAATATTTTTTGCTTGTTATAAGTCTGTCTGGGTTTTCTATTTGTTCTTAAGTTGGTTTTATACTTTGTGTGTTTCCTGGAGTTTGTCCATCTCACCAAAATTTTCTAATTTGGTGGCAAACAATTGTTCATAGTATTGCCCCATAATCCTTTTGTTTCTGGTAGGTCAGTAAGAATGCCACCACTTTCATTCCTAATTTTAGTCATTTGAGTCCGCTCTCTTTTCCTCTTGGTCATTCTAACTAAAGTCTTGACAACCTTATTGATCAGTGTTGCTTTGGTTATTCAGGATCTCTTGTGGTTTCATACAAATTTCAAGATTGTTTGCTCTAGTTCTATGAAAAATGCTGTTGATATTTTGATAGAGATTACATTAAATTTATAGATTGCTTTGGAAAGTACAGAAATTTTAACAATGTTTGTTCTTCCAATCCATGAGCATGGAATATTTTTCCTTTCTTTATGTCTTCCACAATTTCCTTCCTAAGTGTTCTATAGTTTTCAGAGTACAGATCTTTCACCTCTTTGGTTAGGTTTATTCCCAGGTATCTTACGGCTTTTGGTACAATGGTGAATGGGATCAATCCATGATTTCTTTTTCTGTCGCTCTGTTACTGTATTTCTGTATGTTGACTTTATATCTTGTGTATTTACAGAATTCATATACTTTAAAGCAATTTTCTTAGTGGCTTCCCTGGGTATTATAATCAAAATCTTAATTTACAACAGGCTAGTTTAAATTAATACCATTTTAATTTCAAATATACAAAAATTTTCCTCAAATATATATATCCATTCACCCTTTTATGCTGTTATTGTCACAAATTATTTCTTTAGACACTTTCTGTTGACCAAAAAAGACTTATAATTGTTTTATGCAGTTGTGTTTTAGCATGGATCAAATAAAGGGATATAAACAAAATATATTTATGCTATCTTTTCATTTCCCTATATGTTACCTTTGCTAGTGTTCTCTATTTCTTCATGCAGATTAGAGTTATTGTTTAGTGTCTTTTCATTTCACCTTGAATGACTACTTCTAGCGTTTTTCAGGGAAGATCTGCTGGCAACAAACTCTCAATTTTTGCTTTTCTGGGACTATTTTGATTTTTCCCCTCATTCTTTAAGGATAGTTTTGCTGGATTCAGAATACTTGGTTGACAATATGATTTTTCAGCACTTTGAATATTTTATCTCACTGCCTTTTATTCTCCATGTCTTGTGATCTTAAATCATCTGTTAATATTATTGAGAACTCCTGGGGTGCCTGGGTGGCTCAGTGGGTTAAAGCCTCTGCCTTCAGCTCAGGTCATGATCCCAGGGTCCTGGGATTGACCCCCACATTGGGCTCTCTGCTCGGCAGGAAGCCTACTTCCCCCTCTCTCTCTGCCTACTTGTGATCTCTGTCAAATAAATAAATAAAATCTTTAAAAAAAGAGAAAAATGACTCATCATATATATCATCTTGATATATATTGACTTGAGCCTTTGAACCTTTGACAGTGTGATTAATCTATCTTATTTGAATTTATCCTATTTGGAGTTTTTTTAGTTTCTTCTATGTGTAGATTAACATTTTCACCAAATTTGGAAGGTTTTTGACCATTAGATCTTCAAATATTCTTTCTGCCATTTTCTCTTCCTTGTCTCCTTCTGGGGCTCTCATTATATGAGTATGTTGATACACTTGATGGTACTCCACAGGCCTCTGAGGGTCTGTTCATTTTCTTCATTTTTTTTCTCCTCCTGTTCCTCCAACTGTATCATATTAACTCACTTACCTTCAAGTTCTTGATTTCTTTTTTATACCTATTCAAATCCAATGTTGAATCTCGTTAGTGAATTTTTCATTCTAGTTATTATACTTTACAACTCCATAATTTGTATTTGTATTTGGTTCATTTTTATAATTTCTATCTCTTTAATGATATGTTCCTTGATGAAATATAATTCTGTTTGGTGTTACTCATACTTTCCTTTAATTCTTTAGGTTTGGTTTTCTTTAGCTCTCAAACATATTTTAAATGTTTGATTTAAAGTCTTTACCTAGATTTTCCAAGGTCTTGACTCCCTAGGGGGAAGTTCTTATTGATTGCTTTTTTTTCTTGTGTATAGGTTATACATCCTTGTTTCTTCACAATCCTTACAAATTTTTGTTGACAACTGGACACTGAATATAATATTGTGGAAACTCTGGAAATCAGATTCTTTCCAATTTCTCAAGGTTGGTTTTTGTTACTGTTTGTTATATTGTTTGTTTCATTACTTTTCTGAAGGAATTCTGTAAAGTCTGTATTCCTCACCATGTGTGGCCATGAGATCTCTGTTCCATTAGCTTTTCTAATCACCTAGTGATTAGAAAAAGATTTCTTTATGCTCTTGGACTGAAAACAGTAAACAAAAAACTTCATTCTTTGCAGAAAGGCTTTGTGTGTATGTTGAAGCACATCTTCAACACCAGGCCATGCAGATGACAGTGTTGCCTAAGCCTTTACCTCCTGCTGGTACAAACTCTCAAGATCAGCCACAGGTGAGAGCTTCAGGGCTTTTTCAGGTCTTTCTTGAACATGTGCACAGCTCTGAAAGTGCACGTGACCTTCTAGATTCTTAGGAATAGGTAGGAGCTTTCCAAAGCCCTTATTCCCCCAAACATTCCATTCTCCAGCATTTCCAGCCAAGACTTTTGGTTTATCTATTATTCCCACCATTATCTATTGCCTCATGCAGCAATGACTAAAGCACTTGCCTGCAAATGATTTTGATCACACCCCAGGTAGCAGTGGCATGTTCCAAGTCGACTGAAATAAAGATAAGGCATTCCAGCCAATCCTCTTCCAGGGAGAGAGATTAAATACCAATTCTTTGTGAATGAGGTCTGGACTGCTCCCTCTAGCAGTAGGAAAAAGGACTGGTATTTTCAGGTTATTGCTGAGGTAGGAAGTGGGAAAGGGGGCTAGAGAAAGTTAAAACACCACAAAGTTTGCTATTCTTACTAAGATTCAACTGTTTGTTTGTTTTTTTTTAAATATGTCCCATAGGTTCTACAAATCTTTAATTCCCAGACTTCCAAAAAGTTGATCCTGATAGTTCTTGCCAGTTTTGTTTTGGTTTTTGTTTGTTTTTGTTTTTTGTCTTAGAATTTCAGAGTTCCTTACTCTGCCACTTTTTTTTATTTAAACTATTTTGTTTCTTCACTGTTCCAAGATTCATTGTTTATGCATCACACCCAGTGCTCTGCCACTTTCACCAATGACATGTTGGTGCTTGTTTTGAACATGGCTAAGGCTACATTTGGATTTTACAATTTATTCCCTCAGAATTATCCTGAGCTACGCTTCAAATGTGTGTTCCCCATAACACCAGCTCCATGGGAGGAAAACTATTGCCACATTCTGTGGACATACTGATTAAATATGTTTCGTTACCACAGAATTTCTCAGAGTCCATAACATTCTAACCTAAAGATGCTGCACAAATAAGAGAACAGAATATTAAAAAAAAAAAAAAAAAAAAAAAAACAATAACAGCAGGCAATTTGAGGGCCAGGAACAGTGCTAGACACTCCTACTTATTTTATCATTTGAATCACACCACACATTTGAATATATATTATTCCCATTTTACAGTCAAGGAGACTGAGGCATAGGAGTTTAAGTAAATTATTCCAGGTAGTAATTGCCAGAGTGGACAATTTAATCAAAGTAGCTTCCAGCATGTGCCCTAAGTCAGTATACCATACTGAAGTATTTCTCTAATTGGGCCACAGAAACATCTGTTCAGAGAGATTCTTGGAGAACTAATGTGTCTCACAATACATTCTGGAAAATGCTGAGCTAAAGCAAACTTAGTAAATGAAGAATCGGTTTGTGCTTTTCTCGACACTTTCGTTGTCATAAATCATGCCATAGACCCTTGCTACAACATTAAATATTGATTGAAGAAGGAACATGCAATCCTTCAGCCTATGGATTATCAATACATAGGAGCTTCTGAATTTTACTGTCTCCTCTAGCATAGGCATTAAAGGCTACCTTAACAAAAAGCAAAGCAAAAACAAAACCAGAAGATTCTACCCTGAAGCAGGGTTTAACAATATAATTTTAATTTATGAAATTGTAGAATAATTAAGTGAACTGAATCCATCTTTTTTTTTTTTTAAGATTTTATTTATTTATTTGTCAGAGAGAGAGTGAGTGAGAGCGAGCACAGGTAGACAGAGTGGAAGGAAGAGTCAGAGGGAGAAGCAGGCTCCCTGTGGAGCAAGGAGCCCGATGTGGGACTCGATCCCAGGACGCTGGGATCATGACCTGAGCCGAAGGCAGCTGCTTAACCAACTGAGCCACCCAGGCGTCCCGAACTGAATCCATCTTAAAGACTGATTTTTTACAAGTTATTTTTTACTTTTTTTTACAAGTTATTTTTCCAAGAAAATAATTTGTTCTCAACACAGAAAATTCTAAAAAGAAAATAAAGCTATATAAAGGAATAGGAAATAAAAAATCCTAATTCCTTCTACTCAGAGGTTATTTTTGTCAGCATAGCTCTTTCCAGCATTTTGAGTACTTACTTTCTTTACATCCTTGGAATCCTGCCATGAATAAAATTTTTATTATTATAATTTTTATACCATTAAAAGTTTTCAAAAATATCACTTTTGCATGCTTTCAACATATTTCGTAACAGGCAAGTATCATGACTTACCAAATCCTCCCACTAAGTTTGACTATTTAGGTTTTTACCGGTCTTTGACTGTTTTACATAATGTTGTGACAAGCATCTCAGAATGATACAACGTGCTGGTCCAGGCAGCAAGCATACAGTCAAACACACACAGACACAGAGTACACAGTAATGCCAGCTGACAAGGTGACAGGTGACAGCCATGTCTCTAGCCACAGTGAAGTGAAGAAAGGACAAATATGATACAGGGAGAGACTTGTGGAAATACTTAAAGAATCCACAAGTTCAGCAAAGAGAATTATATCTAGTACATGAAAGACCCACTAAAGCCACAAGGATTTAAAAGCAGAGGTTGGTGAGGTGGCTATTACTGAAAAGTATCATCTTTTGGAGAAACAGACAAACAAACTTCAACAAATCAGGTAACAAAAGAGGAGCTGTCAACATTCAAGGAAGCAAAACAGTTGCTATCCTTCTATCCCTTCTTTTTGCTATTAAAATACATGTGCATAAATAGTGTTCCAATTATTACTTCTTTTTTTAAATTTAAATTCAAGTAACCAACATATTTTGGCTGAAACATCATGAGTTTCAGACCCAGTATTCAATAATTCATCAGTTGCATGTAACACCCACTGCTCAACACATCAGGTACCCTCCTTAATGCCCATCACCCATTTGCCCCATTCCTCCCACTCACCTCCCCTTCCGCAACCCCCAGTTTGACTCCCAAAGTCAAGAGTATCTCTTGGTTTGTCTCCTTCTCTGATTTCTTCCCATTCAGTTTTGCTTCCCTTCCCCTATGATCCTCTGCACTATTTCTTATATTCCACACATGAGTGAAACCGTATTACAGTTATCTTCCTCTGACTGATTTATTTCACTTAAGCATAATAGCCTCCAGTTCCATCCACATCAATGTAAATGGAACGTATTCATCCTTTCTGATGGCTGCATAATATTCCATCATATCTATAAACCACATCATTTTTATCTACTCATCTGTTGAAGGACTTTATCTTGGCTCCTTTCACAGTTTGGCCAAGTATTATTTCTGTGTGTGGGGAACACCAGGACTAAGTCTAGTCTTTACCTGTGCAAACCAAAGTGGTGGTGCACATATCCACTTATTGAGCATGTGCCATATGCCAGCCTCTGTGCAAGATGATGTATGTAACTCTCACCACAAAGCATATTTAATTAATACACAATTGACTAATGCAGAAAATGAGACTCAAAAATTGAGTAATGTGCCCAGAGTCTTTCAGCAACAAGTGAGGGAGTCTATGTTGAAAACATATCTCAGGCATGGTGGTGGGTATTAAGGAGGGCACATATTACATGGAGCACTGGGTGTGGTGCATAAACAATGAATTCTGGAACACTGAAAAGAAATAAAATGAAATGAAAAAAAAAAAAAACTTCCCTTTATAGGGAATGGTAATTTGTTGAAACTCTTAATTATTCAACGATTAGAATTGAAGAATGCACATTTTAAAAAATCATACATTCTGTAAGTATTTACTGTATCCCAGACCCTGCATTGCCTATGGAATGTAAACACAAAATTCATAAATATTCAAGATTATTTGGAGATTTTCTTCAGTTCCTTTTATCTAAGCTTAACTATCACCTGGAATTATATTTAAGAACATAGTACCACTTTTGGATGGACAGTAGGTTATTGAAATACTTCAATACCTACGTGAATATGTAAATTACTAATGTGTCCAATATTTTATTTGACTACTAAACATTCTAGTTTAGAATATTAAAAAAAAAAGACATCTCAAGCCAGAGCCCGTTATATTCCACAACAATAAGTGGCCTCTCTTTGATAAACTCCATAAAAAGAAATGAACTCATCTCAAAAGGGCACTTGAAGCAAACAGAATACAGATTTCTAAATATATTTTGAGAGGGAACTATTAATTGAATCTGAGTTTTACTCATCTCCAAAACTCCCTACGGGAAGTCTGAAAGCTGACAAATGTTAGAGCCTTGAAACTTCATAACCTCTTTCTACTTTGGAAAGTCTAGTCCAAGAAAATGATCTGAAAGACAGAAAAAGTGATACACATTGGGATGTTCATCCCCGCATTATTTATAATAGCAAACAAAATGGAAATAACACCAACAGCCAACAATAAAAACTAAAGAAGATAAAGTCGTTCATTCAATGTGATATTTTGAATCTCTAAAAATTTTGTTAAAATTGTTGCCATTATGTGGAAAATACATGCCAACCATAATGGGAGTGGAAAATTTGAGTGTAAACAGTATTGTACAATGAATGCATTTTAAAAATAAGCAGAAAAAAAATCTTTCCAGGAAACAAAGTAAAACTCAACACTGGTATTCTCTCCAAGTTATAAAGAACTTCTCAAAATCAACACTCAAAAAATGAGTAGAATCACAAATGTAATTTCTTTCCCTGTGATTCCCGGACTTACCCTAATTTTTTTTATCATTAACATGTATTAATTTTATTATAGAAAACAATTTTAATGGGGAGTTCAAACAAATGCAAAAGAATCTGCATAGACAATGCACTTTGAAGAAAATACACATGTATTCATGCAAATACTTAAATTCCCAGCAGCCATGAGATGCTAGGGATACAGGGGTGTATCAGCAAAAAAAAAAAAAAAAAAAAATCCTTATCTTGCTGTAATTTAATTTTAGTGGGGGTGCAAAACAAGGATTAATATAAATAAGCAAACCCTACACCAGTTAGTGATTAGGGTGAGGTAGAAGTCAGGAGGGATGGAGAGTTTAAAAAAGAAGGCCAGAGAAGGCTCATTGAGAAAATGACATTTCAGAAAAGACTTAACGGAAGCAAGGAAGCAAGTCATGCAGGTATCTGGAGTCAGAGCATGTCAGGCAAGTGCAAGAGCAAGTACAAAGGTCCTGAGGCTGTGTTGGTATCCAAAGAATATCAAGAAAATGAATGCTGCAGAAGCAGAGAGTAGGAGCAAAGGCCCTGAGGTAGGCAAGACTTTGGTATATTCAAGGGCCATCAAGATAGTGATGGGAAAGTAGAAGACAGTGGTATCTGAGAGGTGGCAGAAAGTCTGATTGCAAAGGGCCTTACCAAATTTGAACCTCTGATTTTTTTACTGACTGCAATGGGGAGCCACGGAGGGCTCTGTCCCCTGGAGAAACGTTACCTGAGTTACACTGTAACAGGATGACCCTGGCTGTAGGGCAATCAGGAGGCTGCTGCAGTGATTCAGAGAAGGAAGGATGGTCCTGGTCCAGGTGGGAGCAGAGGGGATGGGGCAGTAGGATTTGCCACAGACTGGTGAGGGTGAGCTAGGGTCTAGGACAGTAACAAAAATGTCAAGGATCACGGCAGCATTTTGACCCAAGCATCTGGAAGAGTGAAGTAGCAGATAGGAGCTGTTTAGGGGTGAAGATCAAAATTTAATTTTAGATACATAACTAATAACCATGTGTAAAAATATTCTAGCTCGCTAAGGAATAGCAATCCTATTTAAAACAATGAGATTAAATTTTTGCCCTTTTAATTAGCAAAGATTTTTAAAATATTATAATTTTCTTTGCTGGCTAAAATGAAGTAAACCAAGCACTGGCTTAAATTTTCTGAAAAACAGTTTGGGGATAAAATTTAAGACTCTTAACGACATTCATAAGTTTTACCTTGCTAATTTTTCTTTAAGTAATCTATTCTAGGAAAACAGTAAAAAGTGCACAGATTTATGTACCCAGTTCACACATTATTATTTCTAAAAATAAAAACTGGAAAGAGCCCAAATGTCCAACAATAGAGATATAGTTAAACATATTATTGTGCCCACCCACACAATAGAATATTGTATAACCATTAAAAATTTGTATAAAGAGTTCAAAAAATAGTTATGAAAGGAAATGGCAATATAAAATACAATAGAGCAAGGCTATAGTGTTAAAAAAAAATGTTTAAGAGACCGGTTAAAAAATGTTTGGCAAAAAATGACTAAGGCATCGCAGTTGTCTCTGGGTGATGAGAATATGTTTTTTCCCTTCTAATTGCAGTCTTTTCAATATTTTAATTTCAGGAAGAAAAACAATTTTATTTTGAATAGAAACAGTTATTCTAATCTAAGAAGGTGTTGTGTTGTGTTGTAAAACAAATTACACTAAAACCTATGCTAACACCAACTGCATGAGAGTGCTTCCTTCCTGGTGCTGGCCCTCATCTCAAAAGCAGATGGAGCCTGATTCTCTGGGAGAAATGGGTGGTCTGGGGATCTGGAGGGAAGGCTGAGGCCAGGAGGTGAATGCTGGTGTCTCTGACTTGGAATTGGGAGGTAGAAGGTAGCTCCCCACCTCCCCAGAATTGTCCCTCAAGCTGACAAGAGAAAGCACCCCAGGTGACATGTAAGCCAGAGCAGACAAAAGCCACCGGAAGGCCAAATGGAATCTGGAGCTTGGAAAGAGTCAGACACACCTCCCCCGCAAAAAAAAATTTTAGACCCCCAGAACTTCACCCTAGATAGGTAATGGGAAACTTCACAGTAATGTGGTCTTACATTTGACTCAGTTGAATTTTTAGCCTCTACTTTTCACATCATGGCAAGGACAATGTTTTTTAGACTGTGGCAGACATAAGAGTTTGTCTACCCTAAAACCAGTCTATCTCTATCCTGGCCGAAAGTTCCAGCTTCTTCAGCCAGCCCTAGGGAGTGAACTCTTGTTCAGCCAGGACCAATATGGCAGTCCAGCACATTTGGGCCAGTGATCGGTCAAGGGTATGGACATGCGACCTAGTTATGACCAATAAGCTACAAGGAGAAGTGTGCAGGTAGCTTCTGGGATATGTTGTCCTCCCTAACAAGAGGCAAAAGGAGAGAAAGCCCCCTTTCTCCCTTCATTCTCTTCTGCTTTAGACACTGTCACCTGAGGATATGTCCTGTGTGGATATGCTGTGTGGGCATATGCGGCAGCTGCTATCCTGAGACCTGGAGGGTTGAGCCTGAGAAAAAAAAAGCCAAGAGTTGGAGCACAGTGGAGCAGGACAGAAGGAACCAGGATCTTCAATGATGTCACTACATCATGGAGCACATACTTCTGGAATTCTTCCTCCTGACATGGGAGAGATGTCTTTGCAGATCCAGTTACTATTCGTGGAATCTTCCTTACTCAACAAAGCAGCATACTGGACAAAGATTCTCTCTTTGACCAAACTACCCAGGCTCCTCCGATCTTTTCACCTAGACCTGACTTTTAAGCCTTCGTGTTTACCTCTGTATTGTCCAATTTTAGCAAGAATCCTCTACACTGGTTTAGTTAGAATACCCCATCCTCCACAACTGATTACCCTCAACATCTTCTTGGGTTCCTCACTCACCACCATCTTCCAGGTGATGTCTGATCACCTTGGCCTGCCTTCAGCAAGAATCCTGTTAGCTTAGTTTAGTGAGAACGCACCCCCCATCAGCCTTCACATTTTCTCTCAGTAGTCTTCTATCCACTGATCCCCACTCTGCTCCTTGGCTGTAATTTCCCCCTTGCCCATACTATATTTAGAGTTGAGTCCCATCTCTCCCCACTGCAACACCCCATTGCAGTGGCACCTTCACTTATCACAGTGCCCACCCCCCGCTTGAATATGGTCTTCCTTACTGTGTTCAACAAGTGTCACTATTTTTTTTTCCTGTGGCAATAAGAGCTCCTACTAGTCTGTTCTAAAGTAAGCTTCAGACTGTTACAATTGGGTGGGTCCTCCAGGGCCCTGGGATACCTGATGTTAGAAAAGAACCCATTTCCTGTTGTCCATGTAGTCTCCTTGCTAAGCATCACATGAAACTTGAGTATTATAAAAAGCTGCCTGAGGTCTTAGGCAAAGACACAGGTAAGACATATTTTGAACATTTAACCACGAGTAGAAGAGAAAAGAGTGGAAGTCTTTTGAAGACAGTTGAGAGGTGCACCCTGAATAATGGGTCAACCAGGAAGAGGTTTTCAGTGCCTTCTCTGGTCACTGGGCAGAATCTACCTAGAGTTGCCATGGGGAGGATTCTGAAGCTGATCTGGGTTCAGTGAGAGTGGTGCCATAACTAACTAGTGGTATTTGCCCTCACAGCTGCTGGGGAAGTTGGCACACATCAGTGACATTTTTCAGAGGTTGGGGTGCGATTGAGAAGTACGGTAGGACTAACAAGAGGGTTGGGCTGTAAAAGTCAGTGCCTGTGTGCAGCAGGGAGATGGACAGGGTAGTGACACCTTATCATATTTTTGCTGGGGTTCTGCTTATTCTCACTGTCATGTCTCATATCCATGACATTCTCCTGTCGTTGGTACACTGACACAGGCAATGCCACACTAAATATAATGAACACACTAGGAGGCTCATCTACTCTTTCAATGAATATTACATGGGGAATACTGTGTAGAGTGCCATGCAGTGTTCTAGTTGCTGGGTGTAGAGTGAAACATGGTGAGCAAGACCCCTACTCAGGTGGAGCTGAGAGTTCGGGGATGCAGCCCTGAAATATGGGAGTCCTCCAGCATGATAGAGCAGCCCTTCCTGAGCGTATCACCACAGATGGTGAGACCTGAGCAAGTAAGCACCCCTTTCTCTCTTTTCCTTGCCCTTCTTCCCCCAGTGACCTAGCCTTCCCATATGATTCAAAGAAAGAAAAATCACTGCCCAGTAAAATTTTACAGTGAAAAATAAGATTTCCCTTCTGACCCAGACTTAGTTACCAAAAAGGTCCACGAAGCCTATGATATCAACATCTCTTCCCATAAATGTGGCCACTGTAACCATGGCAAAGATTTACATACACATTCAGAGTTTATCATCATTATCATCTAGCAACCTGCAATTACTGTGTACACAGTTCACCAGCTTAAAATTTAACATCTTTTTAGCATATTTTCCCACAGCATTAGCTGCAAGATGCAAAATGCAGATTATGTCAATAGAGATCAGCCTTGTGAATATGCAAGCAAATTTCATTTACTAATCAATGAGAAAACAATCCACAGGAAAAATGCTTGTCAGCAACACAGAATAAAAAATTATGACTCAGAAGACATTAATAATACCCCTATGCTTTGATCCAGTAATTTGACTCCAGGGAATTACAACTGTAAGAATATAGTGCTGAATGCAAGGGAAAAGTTATTTAAAAGATGGCCAATTTGGCATCATTTATGAGAAAGAGAACTAGGAATAGGCTAAATACCTAAAAATAAGAGACAATTTAAGAAAATTACAGTATATCCATATGGTAGTATGATATACAATGGTTAAAACATAACATTTATCTCTCATTGTTATAAACTGGATTATTGGCCCCAATTTTTCACTCCCTATAGTCACATTATACATACACCTGGGTGCTATGGCTTCATGGTTAGCAGAGTGTATCCTTACCACTTCACTTGGGTTCACTTGGTCATGTGATTTTCTTCAGCCAGCAAATGGTAACAGATGCCACCCCAGCAGAAGTATGAAATGCACTTGCATAGTTGGGCTTGACCTCTTGTACTTCTGTCATTGCCATGAGGACTTGACCCATATTGCTTCTGCATCTCCAGCCTTGGCTTCAGAAACATGAAAAAAAGTTCTGAATGCCTCCTGCTGTATGTATTTGAATGATGGGTGGAAATGTTATGCAGCAAAAACGGATAAAATTAAGCAAACTTGTAGCTACATGGAACCTTGCACTAAGCAACGTAGAGGCACAGTAAATATTTATTAGAAGATTAGAAAAATGCTTATGTGACATTGTTAAGTGAAAAGTGAAATAAAAATGGCATTTTCAGTCTAAGAGGGGAGCATAGGGGTCTCTGCACTCAGAACACACTAGGAAACCCATCAAAAAAAGACTATTGACATATACACTATGAAGTATTATGCCTCCATCAGAAAGGATGAATACCCAACTTTTGTATCAAGATGAACAGGACTGGAAGAGATTATTCTGAGTGAAATAAGTCAAGTAGAGAGTCAATTATCATATGGTTTCACTTACTTGTGGAGCATAAGAAATAACATGGAAGACATGGGGAGATGGAGAGGAGAAGGGAATTGAGGGAAATTGGAAGGAGATGAACCATGAGAGACTATAGACTCTGAAAAACAATCTGAGGATTTTGAAGGGGCGGGGAGTGGGAGGTTGGGTGAGCTTGTTTATGGGTATTATGGAGGGCATGTATTGCATGGAGCACTGGGTGTGGTGCATAAACAATGAATTCTGTTACACTGAAAAGAAATTAAATTTTAAAAAACGTAAAAAAATTTTTTTAAAGATTATTGACAATTTTTTCAAGTATTCTAAATTTTTAAAATATTTTTATAATGAGTATGTATTAACTGTAAAATGAATTAAAATAATGCACCAGAAAATTGGGTTAATATTCAATTTATCCAATGGTAAACCAATATTATCAGGAGAAAAGAGAAAAATTGAACAAAATGTTAATAGCTAAATGAATTAAGAGCCTATTCAAATATATTTTTAATAAAAAAAAAAAACAGAAAAAGTGGACAAACAAAAAGGCGATTTTCACAGAGGATATATAAATAGTGAATAAAGACATGAAAAAGGGGTTCATTCTTCTCAGGAATCAATATCATAGACATTAATGAAATTCTCAAGTCCCATATCAAATCTACTAAATTAAGAAAACAAATTTAACAATGCTTATAGTTTTTGGAGATAAAGTCTGGTAGAACTGCTATACTTATGCTGTGCTGCTGGCAATAAAACTTAAAAGAAATGTTCTGAAATGTCAATATCTTTCAAGTTATAAAGTTCTAAAGACATTCAAACTCTTTATTTCAATAATCACACTTGGAGTTTATACTAAAGAAATAACTCAAGAGGGCACAATTAATTGTAATGTCCTAAAATGTGCCTACAAATTCTGCTTAGAGTACTTGGCTGACTCCCAACATGGACATGAGTGGAGTGGGAGTCCAAGGACCCCAGTGAAACAATAGGTGAAAAACTGGGAGAGATTAACAGACATTTCAGAAACTTTCCAGAGTTGGGGACACAAAGTTTGGAGTTCAAGGTAAGTCCAGTAAGTACCAAGTCCCAGAAGCAAAGGCTATATATACTCTAGAATTAAAAGTAAAACCTAAAGGATATCTATCCTAACACAACCTAAAATCAAAACTCTGAAGATCAAAATGAACTCTCATCAATTTATTGTCCTGATGGAACAAAACACACACCCTTCAGAAGAAGAAAGTAACCAAGTAAAAATTCTAGAATTGAAAAATAAATGTAAAAAATTGAAATAAAAATTAAAATGAATAAAATGGTGTAGTATTCATAGAACATTCTAAAATAACAATGCTAGCTAATATTTATTGTGCCTCAGATGTGTTTAGTGCTTTACATGTATCATTTTCTACAATGTACCATCTATAATGCCTAGCATATAAAGAAAATTACTAGGTATGTAAAAAAAACAAGAGAATGGGTTCCCTGGTCTAAAATGCAGTGTCCATAGAAATGGACGCACACAAACAAAATGTTGAAATTGGCAGAATCGTTAAAAAAAATTTGTAAGGATAAAATTAAATATGGTAGACAAATGCATGGGAAACTTTAGGAGAAAGATGGAAAATTTGGGAAAGTCAATGAAAATCCTAGAACTGAAAAATGCAATATTTTAAATTTCAAAATTCACTTAGTAGAAAGAGTAGACTGAACAATGCAGAAGAGTCTGAAAACTTGAAGACAGAACAATGGAAAAATTTCCAAACTGAAACAAAGTGAGAAAATATATTAATACACACAGGGAAAAAATTTAACAAAGTCCCCAACAATCTGTGGAATGCTACCAACTACCATGGTGTGCATGTTATTTGAGTGCTAGAAAAGAGAAAGAAAGAAAAGTAGAAATCAATCAATCCACAATCTAACAGGCTCTGTGAACCTTAAGCAGAATAAATATCAAGAAAATTACATCTTGGTACATCATAAGTAAACTATGAAAGTCAAAAATAAAGAAAAATTGTCAAAGCAACCAGAGATAAAAAAGCAAGTTACATACAGAACAATGATTTGAATGATGCCTGACTTCTCACCAGAAACAAGAATCAAGAAGATAATGGAATGATAACTTTAAAGTACTAAAAAACTGTCAACTTAGAATTATGTGTCTAATAAAAATACCTCTCAAAGATGAAGGTAAAACAGAGATAGTTTAGTCAAATGAAAGTACAAATTAATTGTTGCTAGCAGACCTGAATTACCAGAGCGGTAAAGGCAAATTTTTAAGCAGAAAGGAAATGATGTAAGCTAAGACTCTGAATCTACAAGGAATAATCAAGAACACTGAAAATAGTATACACATAGGCAAACATAAAACATTTTTTCTTTTCTTAAAGACAAATGATATTTAAAGAAAAATAATAACCATGTACCATGGATTTTATATCACATGTAGAAACAAAAACATATGATAAAATGGGACAAAACTGGGGAAAAGTAATTATACCATTGTAAGATTCTAACATGAAGTGATGTAATATTAATTCAAATTAGGCTGTGATAAGTTAAGAATACATATTGTAATCTCTATTGAAACTACTTAAAAAACATAGAAAGGTTTAGCTAAAAAGCCAATATTCAAAACAGAATGCAATATTAAAATAACACTAGATGAACAAAAAAGGCAAAAAGAAAAAAAGATCAAAACACAAGGGGAACAAGAAAGGTCTCAGGTACACAACCTAACCCTACACCTAAAGGAGCTGGAGAAAGAACAAGAAAGAAACCCTAAGCCCAGCAGGAGAAGAGAAATCATAAAGATCAGAGCAGAAATCAATGAAATAGAAACCAAAAAAACAATAGAACAAATCAACAAAACTAGGAGCTGGTTCTTTGAAAGAATTAATAAAATTGATAAACCCCTGGCCAGACTTATCAAAAAGAAAAGAGAAAGGACCCAAATAAATAAAATCATGAATGAAAGAGGAGAGATCACAACTAACACCAAAGAAATACAAACTATTATAAGAACATACTATGAGCAACTCTACACCAATAAATTTGACAATCTGGAAGAAATGGATGCATTCCTAGAAACATATAAACTACCACAACTGAACCAGGAAGAAATAGAAAGCCTGAACAGACCCATAACCAGTAAGGAGATTGAAACAGTCATTAAAAATCTCCAAACAAACAAAAGCCCAGGGCCAGACGGCTTCCCGGGGGAATTCTACCAAACATTTAAAGAAGAACTAATTCCTATTCTCCTGAAACTGTTCCAAAAAATAGAAATGGAAGGAAAACTTCCAAACTCATTTTATGAGGCCAGCATCACCTTGATCCCAAAACCAGACAAGGATCCCACCAAAAAAGAGAGCTATAGACCAATATCCTTGATGAACACAGATGCGAAAATACTCAACAAAATACTAGCCAATAGGATTCAACAGTACATTAAAAAGATTATTCACCACGACCAAGTGGGATTTATTCCAGGGCTGCAAGGTTGGTTCAACATCCGCAAATCAGTCAATGTGATACAACACATCAATAAAAGAAAGAACAAGAACCATATGATACTCTCAATAGATGCTGAAAAAGCATTTGACAAAGTACAGCATCCCTTCCTGATCAAAACTCTTCAAGTGTAGGGACAGAGGGCACATACCTCAATATCATCAAAGCCATCTATGAAAAACCCACCACAAATATCATTCTCAATGGAGAAAAACTGAAAGCTTTTCCGCTAAGGTCAGGAACACGGCAGGGATGTCCATTATCACCACTACTATTCAACATAGTACTAGAGGTCCTAGCCTCAGCAATCAGACAACAAAAGGAAATTAAAGGCATCCAAATCGGCAAAGAAGAAGTCAAATTATCACTCTTCGCAGATGATATGATACTATATGTGGAAAACCCAAAAGACTCCACTCCAAAACTGCTAGAACTTATACAGGAATTCAGTAAAGTGTCAGGATATAAAATCAATGCACAGAAATCAGTTGCATTTCTCTACACCAACAGCAAGACAGAAGAAAGATAAATTAAGAAGTCAATCCCATTTACAATTGCATCCAAAACCATAAGATACCTAGGAATAAACCTAACCAAAGAGACACAGAATCTATACTCAGAAAACTATAAAGTACTCATGAAAGAAACTGAGGAAGACACAAAGAAATGGAAAAATGTTCCATGCTCCTGGATTGGAAGAATAAATATTGTGAAAATCTATGCTACCTAAAGCAATCTACACATTTAATGCAATTCCTATCAAAGTACCATCCATCTTTTTCAAAGAAATGGAACAAATAATGCTAAAATTTATATGGAACCAGAAAAGACCTCGAATAGCCAAAGGGATATTGAAAAAGAAAGCCAACGTTGGTGGCATCACAATTCCAGACTTCAAGCTCTATTACAAAGCTGTCATCATCAAGACAGCATGGTACTGGCACAAAAACAGACACATAGATCAATGGAACAGAATAGAGAGCCCAGAAATAGACCCTCAACTCTATCTTCGACAAAGCAGGAAAGAATGTCCAATGGAAAAAAGACAGCCTCTTCAATAAATGGTGCTGGGAAAATTGGACAGCCACATGCAGAAAAATGAAATTGGACCATTTCCTTACACCACACACAAAAATAGACTCAAAATGGATCAAGGACCTCAATGTGCGAAAGGAATCCATCAAAATCCTTGAGGAGAACACAGGCAGCAACCTCTTCGACCTCTGCCGCAGCAACATCTTCCTAGGAACAACGCCAAAGGCGTTGCAAGGGAAGCAAGGGCAAAAATGAACTATTGGGATTTCATCAAGATCAAAAGCTTTTGCACAGCAAAGGAAACAGTTAACAAAATCAAAAGACAACTGACAGAATGGGAGAAGATATTTGCAAACGACATATCAGATAAAGGACTAGTGTCCAGAATCTATAAAGAACTTAGCAAACTCAACACCCAAAGAACAAATAATCCAATCAAGAAATGGGCAGAGGACATGAACAGACATTTCTGCAAAGAAGACATCCAGATGGCGAACAGACACATGAAAAAGTGCTCCATATCACTCGGCATCAGGGAAATACAAATCAAAACCACAATGAGATATCACCTCACACCAGTCAGAATGGCTAAAATCAACAAGTCAGGAAATGACAGATGCTGGCGAGGATGCGGAGAAAGGGGAACCCTCCTACACTGTTGGTGGGAATGCAAGCTGGTGCAGCCACTCTGGAAAACAGCATGGAGGTTCCTCAAAATGTTGAAAATAGAACTGCCCTATGACCCAGCAATTGCACTATTGGGTATTTACCCTAAAGATACAAACGTAGTGATCCAAAGGGGCACGTGCACCCGAATGTTTATAGCAGCAATGTCCACAATAGCCAAACTATGGAAAGAACCTAGATGTCCATCAACAGATGAATGGATCAAGAAGATGTGGTATATATACACGATGGAATACTACGCAGCCATCAAAAGAAATGAAATCTTGCCATTTGCGACAACATGGATGGAACTAGAGCGTATCATGCTTAGCGAAATAAGTCAAGCAGAGAAAGACAACTATCATATGATCTCCCTGATATGAGGAAGTAGTGATGCAACATGGGGGCTTAAGTGGGTAGGAGAAGAATCAATGAAACAAGATGGGATTGGGAGGGAGACAAACCATAAGTGACTCTTAATCTCACAAAACAAACTGAGGGTTGCTGGGGGGAGGGGGTTTGGGAGAAGGGGGTGGGATTATGGACATTGGGGAGGGTATGTGCTTTGGTGAGTGCTGTGAAGTGTGTAAACCTGGTGATTCACAGACCTGTACCCCTGGGGATAAAAATATATGTTTATAAAAAATAAAAAATTAATAAAGACTAAAAAAAAAAAAAAAACCACAAGGGGAACAAATTAGCAGCAAGGTGACTGAATTAAACCCAACCTCATCAAAAATTATATTAAACACAGACAAACTAAATACTCCAACTAAAAGACAGAGATTTTCAGAGAAAGCAAAAGGAAGATTCAACCATAAGCTGTTTAAATTGATGCTTATATTCAAAGATACAGAAAACAAATTGAAAATGAAAGGTTGGAAAAAGATTTATGAGACACAAACTAAGCATTAAAAAGTTGGTGTAACTATATTAATCACAACCATGTAGAATTCAGAACAAGCAGTATTTCCAGAGATAAAGACTATTTCATATGGTAAATGCATCATCTAATTGAAACAAAATAATCCTCATGTGACTCTATTAACATATTTCAAAAGTCATACACACTGACAAATACTGCAGAGAACAGAAAAATTCACAATCATATATACTCCTCTCTCAGTAATCTTTTTTTTTTTAAAGCAGCAACACTCATTAAGGATGTAAGAGATTTGAACATCCCTGACACAAAGAACACTGCAGCAGGCACTATAGAATACATATCCTTTTCAATAGTATATGGCAAGTTTACCAAGGTATGTCAAATGCCAAGACATAATAAGTCTCAATAAATCCCTAAAGACTGAAAATTAACAAAATTGGGAGTGGGAGCCTCCAGCAAATGAAACAGGTGAATCTCTGTGGACCTGCTCTAGATTTCTAAGCATTTTGGTGTTGAAATTGTAGGCATGGAAGATGGAAATACAGGCACAGGAACAGGAGGCCTATAGTCAGGGGGCAGGTGTGTCGTTCAATTCAAAGAAAGTTCAAGGATGACTCTAATGTCTTGGCCTGACCAACTGGAAGAATGGAACTATTATTTTCTGAAGTTGGGAAGACAGGAAGGAGCAGATTTGGGGATGGGGCAGAGAAGCAAGAGCTCAACTGAGAAGCTCTAAGAGTAAGGGTCTTGTTAGATATTCATGTACAAACTTTGAGTTGGGCTGGCAATTGAAAATTTAAGTCTGCATGGTATAGGCTGAGCCTAGGGGAGGAAAATGAGGTAGTTATCATCAGATAATATACTGGTATTTTAAATAGTATTTCTTCTACCCGATCCCATCCAACTTCATATTTAAGGCCCTCTGCCCTATTGACCTCAAACCAGAAATCTATATCAAAATCTAACACAAAGTGTGGTGCATAAACAATTAATTCTGTTATGCTGAAAAGAAATCAATCAATTAATTAATTTTTTTTAAAAGTGAATGTAAACCAGAAAAATAAAAGTATACCTGAAACTGATAGAACACTGTATGTGAATTAGGCTGGAATTAAAATAAAGTAAAATAAAATAGAAAAAAAATCTAACACAAAAATGTTCCCATTACTTATAAAGACACAAATGCATCTAGTAAGATGAGGAGTAGAGGCATCCCCACAGGGGCAACTCAGGATAAGCCAAAACAACCAAATTGCCAAATGGCATACCAAACCCCAATCTTGTGTCCTATTTGCTGGCTAAGAAAGAAAAATAATCTAGGGTACCTGGGTGGCTCAATCAGTTGGGCAACTGACTCTTGATTTTGGCTTGGGTCAGGGTCATGATCTCAGGGTCATAGGATCAAGCCTTCTGTCAGGCTCTATATTCAGCAGAGTCTGCTGGAGTTTCTTTCCCTCTGCCCCTCCCCGCCCTGCTCATGCTCTTTCTCTCTCTCTCTCTCTCTCAATAAATAAATCTTTAAAAAAACAAGGTGATTCACAGACCTGTACCCCTGGGGATAAAAATAAATGTTTATAAAAAATAAAAAATTAAAAAAAAAATATCACTGTTTCTTACATGTCAGAAAACCCCCTGTATATCTAAATACCTTCTTAATCTTACTCTTTGCTTGGTATAATATATATTTCAAGGCCTGAAATAAAAGGAATTTATTCATGGAAAAAATAAATAAATAAATAAAAAATAATAAAAAAACAAAGACAGAAAGAAAAATAATCCCCAATCATAGTTTTCTTTCTCTTCCCACAGAAATTAAAGGGACTGGCAAATAATAGCTCTGAAAGATTTATAACCTGTTTAAGACCATGATACTTGGGAAAGAACAGAAATATTTGTTATTTTCTGGAAGAAATAAAATGCCAATGCAAATTACTTTCAAATGTAAATCCAAAGCAAGCATAATTCTGGTTTAACGCATGAAAGGTGTGTTCCACTAAGCTCCCTTTGATTCTCCAGGAAGATTGATGGAGTAATTATACTCTGGAGAGGAGGGTTAAGAAACTGTGTTGGAACTTATTAAAGACGACATGCAGCAACTTTTCGGTTTTGTTTAAAAAGTGTGCTTAAAAATAATTACATTTTAAATGGAAATCATAAATTTCTTATATCACTTACGTGAACTGCAGAAAATCCTGCCGCACCATGATTTTGTTGAATTTGATAAGCTGTATCACCTACAAGTAGAAAACTCACGGGGATTTTCCACAAGGTGATGGGACTGGAAGATCTGTAGAGCATCTTTAGTTGTGGTTTTGTTTAAGTGTACATCAATACATAGTGATTTAAGTAACTACATTTATGCAAATATATTCCACTGTGGACATTTATGACCCTCCTCCTCTTCTTGTGGATTTTATAATGCTCATAGCCACTAGTTTCTCCCCCTGCTAACCCATTCTGCATTCTGCAGGTATCGTGATCATTCTAAAATTAAAACCTGGTCACATCACCCCCCCAGATTAAGCTTTGGTGTCTCTTGATCTTCTAACAACAGGGTCCGCTTCATGAAAGTGAACCTGAGCTGTCATACAGAGCTCTATGCTCAGAAGGGCTCTGTACTTGGTTTAACATCCAGGAGTTGCTTTGATCCATGAAATGTTGCTCCCTGAGGGATTGCACTGACACAGGTGCATAAGCAGAGGCTGTGCATCCAAGGTGTATGCTCCTACCCCCATTCATCTGCAATGCTCCACGAGCACAGAATTCTGGTAGAAGCACAATGTGTATAGGCTCGGCAAGACCCCGGTAGATGAGTATTGTCTACACCTGAGTAATGAAGGGCAGTGACATTCCAAGAGCATGAGGGACCAAGGAACCCCATGATACCCTCTTCCCTGAGTTATGTGTGAGCTGATCACTGATGCTGAACTGAAGACACAGAAGAGAAGGAAAAGATGGGACAGCCAAAACTCTTTTTCTTCTCTCTGTCTCCTTACTCATTAGTAAGCTGAAGGTAGAGAGCATTGGCACATTCAAGGAGAGAAATTAAAACAGCTGAGCTCATCTTGAATAGCATTTCCTCTGTTCTGATAAGAACAAAATACGTCTGCATGCATGTGCTTTGCAATGTGAATCGTGTGATTCTGGCAATTCCGCACATGAGTTAAGTACTCTTGTATTTGCATTTAGAACCGGCACTGCACAATATTCTTTCCATGATAATTTAAAATTTTAAATACTGTTTGCCTAGAATGCTATTAAATAGCAAATTAAAAAAAAGAAAAAAACATGACAAACCAAGAGAGAGGGAGACATTGGAAGAAAGGAAAAAGCTTTATAATTGTGTACCTTTAATGGCAGTTTTGTGATTCTTACACAAGGGAACCCCATTTTTCTTTCACACTAAGTCCCACAAATTAAGTAGCCAGCCCTGCCAACTAAGAGTAGAAGTCAAATTCCTCAGTGTTACCAACCTGTGTATATTGTGTCTCCCCAAAATTTATATACTGGAACCCTGACCCTAAATGGGGTGGTATTTGGAAGTGGGACCTTTGGAGATTATCAGGGGGGAGATGAGGTTATGAACATGCTAGGGGTCCCTAGCATGGGATCAGTGTACTTAGAACAGGAAGAAACAAGAGCTTCCCCCCATGTCTCCCCCCCAAGGTGAAGATACACCGAGAAAACAGCTGTGTGCAAACCCGAAGGGAACTCTCATCAACACCTTGATCTTGGACTTGCCACCTCGAGAAGTGTGAGAAATAAATGTCTGTTGTTTAAGCCCCCACTGCGGGGTGTTTGTTACAACAGCCCAAGCTGAAAACACATACTGTGACATTCTAGGCTCTGGAAAACCTGAGAGCTGGCTTAGACCCTATCTCTAAGGTTGCCTCTCTTCTCCCCCATCACACCTGCTCCCCATTAACTCTGGGGTACTGAACACCTTCCAGTTCTCTCTGCCCACCTTGCCTCTATATGTGCAGCCCCCTCTGCCTGGAAGGGCCTTTTCCTGCACAATCTTCCCAGTTTCTTTCCTCCCTACATTACCTTCCCTTGGCTGCTACCTGTTTCCCTCCTTCAGGAAGGGTCTCAGAAGTTGCTTTTTCTGGAAACACTTCCCAGACCTGGTTTGGGGTCTTATCTGAAATGATGCATTGAAGTTATGATGCAATGGTAAAATTAGGTGTGCTCGTTTCCCAGAACCGCCATGACAAGTACCACAGTTGGGGGGAGCTCAAAACAACAGAAATTCATCCCCTCACAGTTCTGGAGGCTGCAAGTCTAAGATCGAGGTGCCAGCAGGGCTGGTTTCTTGTGCAGCTGTGAAGAAGCATCTGCTCTTTTCCTTTCTCCTAGCTTCCAGGGGATTGCTTGTGATTTTGGTGTTCCTTGGCTTGTAGGTACATTACCAAACGTCCCAATCTCTTTCTTCATGTTCACACGGTATTCTCCTCATGTGCACGTCTGCTCTTGTGCCCCAATCCCCCCCCCTTTTAGAAAAGATTTATTTATTTGACAGACAGAGATCACAGGTAGGCAGAGAAGCAGGCAGAGGCAGGAGGAAGCTGGCTCCCCGCTTCGGGGAGCCCCGATGCAGGACTCAATCCTAGGACCCTGGTATCATGACCTGAGCTGAAGGCAAAGGCTTACCCCACTCAGCCACCTAGGCGCCCCTACCAATTTCCCCTTTTTATAAGAATACTAGTTCTACTGGGTGAGGGCCCACGCTAGTGGCCTCATCTTAACCTCACTGCATCTCTGTCTCTAAATAAGCTCACAGGAGTTAGGTTTCACCTTACTTATTTTGGGGAATTCAATTCAATCCACAACAGGAGGCATCCAGAAATCTTTTTCTTCTTTCCTCTCAAATGCCTAAGAGGATGGGAATTTTCTAAAAGACAGGGGCCCAATATCTAACCCTCCCTAAAACCCCACTCCAGCCCCCAGGGCCTCCATAGGGATTGAGCAAACACAAGACTCAAAAGGTGGCTTGATCCACGTCAATGACAATGACCACCCAGCAAAAGGATGCCTGCTCCCTGGTCACTGTTCCACATGACTTGGCCAGAGTCTGGCATCAAAACACAGGGCTTGCCCTTCCTGAAAGATGCAATAAGGACCCAGGCAAGGAAGCTTTGAGGGCAGAATCTATCAGAAGGTCCTGTTTCCTAGGATAATGAGAATGGGAAGGACCCTCCTGACAGCAGGCCTGGGAAGAAGTCAGAACACCTTCTTCAGGCTCAGGAAACAGCAGCTCTCACCCAACGTCCTTCTCTCCCAACATACCTTATACTACTGGGTGCTGACATCACCTCACTCCATTCCCATGGCAACCATACAGTTGTATCCCCATTCTAAGGTTTAGGGAGGTTAAAAAAAAAAAAGTGGCCCACAGTTACACACAGACAACACACAGAAAAATTAGGATCTTGCCCTGTATAACCCTCAAATCTCTGCTTTTAACCTCTATGCACTGACCTCCCTTGGTCACAAAATGTAACCTTATTTAATGAAGTTTATACAACATTTACTTTATTACATACCAGACTATGTATGTAGTAAGCATGTCACATAGAGTAAGTCACTTACTCTTCCAAACGACTGAGGTGATAAGGCCCATTTCATCTCCATTTTACAGGAGGAAACCAGAAGTCATGGAGGAAAAGAAGCTTACTGGAAGTCACTCTGCAAGTAGGTGGCAGAGCCAGCATGGGGCTCCAGGCGGTCTGACCCTGGGTCTGTGCTTTTAAACAGTATGCCAGGTAAGGGGCCTCCCTGTTAGAAGACTCCATGTTGAAGCCAGGCTGGGGGCCTGGTGCATACCAGAGACACACAGGCCCAGAGGCCCACACCCCATCTGTAAGGGGAACTGAGTAGAAGAGCACAGGACTGCACTCCAGTGTATGTCCTCGGGGGCCTGCTGTGACCTTCCCAGCTCCTGAGCCGGGCAGGCCCTGCAGCCACACAACTGCCATCCACTGTTCATCCACTGCAAATCCATTCCAAAAACATGCACTGAGCAAGTCATAAGCGAAGGATCTACAAAAGGCACCCATGGCCACCGGGCATCACAGTTTTGCATCTACCTTACTTTATCTTGCTTCCTATTTGTGGAAGTCTTAATTTGTGGAAGTCTTAATCCATTGCCAAATGAAGGTAGAAACATGAAGTTCCTTGGTAGAAGGTTCTGTTAAAGTAAACCCAGGCAAGATAGAAAACAGTATTAAATAAATAACCATAGGGGTATATAGGGCTGGGGTAAAAACGAATTCCCCCAATGGGATGCCAGTGAGGGAGCTGGGGAAAGACTGATAGGAGGGAAAGAGCTTTCCAGCTACCCTGAAAGAAGTGGGACCAGCACCGCAAGGTTACCACCTACGACACCAAGTGAACCTCTCTTAGCCACTGTATCCCCCACTAACCATACCTCTCTCCCACAGTACTATTCTTCAGACATCGGGATGGACCCTGTTATCTTTCGCAAGTTGCCCAGTGATTTTTCTCTGTGTTTTCTTTGAAAACTGCTCAAGGACAAGCAGCTACAAGGACAGACATTTTGCAAAGCAGCAGGACCTGGACTAAACACTGTAAGAGCCAGGGGCCCTGTGCTCGTGGAGACTCCAGTCTCACAAGGGAGACAGACAGTAATGAAGTATACTCATGGGAATAAATGTAGAATTAGCACTGTGATAATTGCTACGAAGGAGACTGAGGTAATGTGAGGGGGATCTGGACCCAGCCTGGGAATCAGATAAGGGACCTGGAGAAGGACGAGTAGGAGATGACCAAGCCAAGCTGGGTGGACTGGGTGAGCATTTCAGGCAGAGGCAACAACACGTGGCAAGGCCCTGGGGCAGGAGTGGCATGAAACGTTCCAGAAACTGAAAGGATCTCCTGTGGTCCAAGAGTAGAAACAGCAGCACTGAGAACGAGCAGAAGGAAGGTCACTACTGCCTGGGACAGTAACTCAGTAACAGCAAGTCAAGGTTTGGGCTGTGAACTTGAAGCATGTGGAGTAATTTAACGCAAGCATTGAGGGAGAACATGGGATGAGATGAAAGAAGTGGACAGGTTCCAGCCACCACAGGGCCTTGGGGACCGTATCACAGTCTGAAACTTTAGTCCAAGAGCAATGGAAGCCTCTCACGAGCACTGAGCGCAGGGGACTGCCATCATTGCTATGACTTCAGTCATGAGTCTGGGTGGGAGGCTGCCTGGGCGGGTCCCCTGAGGGGTGGTGCTTGAGTGGAGGTGGCAGCACTGTGGATGGAAAGACTGGGCAGATTTGGAAGAGACTTGGGAGGTAAAATCCACACAGCCAGGTGCCTAACTGGACTTGTGGGAGGAAGGCAGAGGGAAGAGCTGAGGAAAACAAGGTGTTTTGGCTTCTGCAACTGGATAGATGATGGTACTACACACTTAGCTAGGAGACTCTGGAAGCACGTGGGTTTGACTGAGGTTATTCTGGGCTTTGGGTTTTGTTTGTTTGTTTACAGATTTTATTTTATTTATTAGAGAGAGAGAGAGAGACTGCGCTGAGGGTGATGCAAAGGGGGAGGAGGAGAGACAAGCAGATGCCCAGCTGAGCACAGAGCCCGAGCTGGGGCTCTATTCATGACCCCCAGATCATGACCTAAGCCGAAATCGAGAGTCCAGGGCTTAACCAACTGAACCAGCCAGGTGCCCCCCGGTTCTTCTGAATTTGAGGTATTCTTTTGAGACATCCGAGTGGAATTACATATTGAAACACAGGTCTGGAGGCCAGAGGAGAAATACGAATGAAGGAAATAAATTACTGAGTCACTGCTAAAAGAAAGAAGCAGGCACCAGTTATTAACATATTGTCCCTTAGCTCCAGACCCACTGCTCTGTGGCACTGGGGCAAGACTCCATGGACATTTCTGCATCCAGCTGGCTTCCCGCTAGGTACTGCCAACAGAGGGCGCAAGAGAGGGCCTGCCAGGGAAGACACTTCCCTTCCTGCACCTGGTTGTCCACCTGTCACTCAGCAAGTGTGCAGGGGGGCTGGCGGCCCTCCCCTCAATGGCTCTCATGGATGAGCTTCACCTTCCAGAAAGTTCCAGCCCCCTACAGGCTGCCTGCTCCTCTAGCCACCAGGCACTCTCCAACAAGATCTGAAACACAGCCTGACCAGACAGGAGGGCCCTCTTCCAGGTCTTGAGTGCCTTGCTGGCTCCCTCACCCTCAGCGCTGCCAGGAGCAGCCGTACTGCTACAGCTACTACCTTGGTACTCCTAGAGTCTTCTCCAAGTCCTTTTCAGTTAGCCTTTTTACAAGATGAATTCTTTGTATGACATGTTCCCTTTCTGAAAACCAGCGTGGCTTGCTTGGAGCTCCTGATGGCACCCGGACTGATGTGGGGTGACTGGGCATGCGGGGGTGACAAGATCAGCAGGGAGATAGGACAGAGGACTGAGCTGGAGGCCCAAGGGCTCAGTCTTGAGGAACTCTAAGATTACCGCAAGGAAGAGGAGGACTCATTGTTTCCTGCACTGTAATATTCATTCCACTGGGGTGTTGGGACCCTCGCCGCTCTTTCTAGAAGTTTCTCCATATCCATCTGCAATTCCTCTGGGCCCAGATTTTAGACAACTGAGTACTGCTAAGAATATTTTGTTCCTTCTAATTCTCTCAGGAAAATGCCTAAGCTCAGTGCTAGCTTATGCTGTTTGATCCTCCTAAAATACCAATCCTTTTTCTCTTAAGGCATTTAAACCTTTCCCTCAAGACTCAACATAAATCCTGTTTCCATCTTAACACCCTCTTCACTCCAGCTCATATCTTGGGAAAGCCATCATCCGTCTCTCCACCCTTCTGCTGTCCCATAAAACAGGAATTGGTCTTACCCAGAAAGGAACGAGAACCATCTCCGCCTTCTCTCTCAGTGGGAAGAGAAGTGATATCCCGCATCGTGATATGCAACAGTCTGATCTCCATTAACTTTACAGGTTGACATTTGGGGAAATCTCTCAGGAGCTCTCTATGCATCATAACTGGGGCCCACCAAGCTGTTGGCAGAATAGAACTCACTCGGCAGACCCCTGTCTACCCAAGCAAGTCTCAAGGGTAAAATTCAGGGACAGCGTCGAAAGGTCATTCTGGACTCAAATCCAAGGAACCTTCTCCAAACCAACTTTAGTGGTGATAAGTGTGAACATTCTACATTTGTTTCTCAAAAGCCCCACTAAGCGACTACTCTCCTCTTGCATTCCACCAACAGCTGTGTGCCTTCACGGGCCCTGTTCCAGGTCTTGCAGACACAAAGGTGAAAAAGAAATGCTTGCTGCTCTTCTGGAGGTCTCGGTCTAGTGCAGAAGATGGGTATGCAGTCAAACAACTGAAATGAGCGAAGTGTTCCAAACCATGTACCAAGGAACACAAGAAGACAGGGACTGTGTGGATGCTTCTGTTTGCTTCACTTGCCCTTCTTCTCTTCATACCCCACTACTCCTTGGAAAAATCCTTCCCAGACTTTCTTAGTCCACATGCCTCAAGGGGTGCCAACCCCAGCCCCAGGATCAGAGGGTAGGCATGTGACCCAGCCTGGCCACGGAGAGCCTCATTTCTCCCCGGTCACGGTGATCAGTTCAAGACTTAACCACAACTGATCAAAATAAACCCTTGGACTTTTTTTTTTTTTCCTGCAGCAACTATGAAAAAAGAGGCTCCCTTTTCCATACTCAGAGCTATAAGGCTCTGAGCCTCAAGGTTGTAGGGTCCCCACAATGACAGAGCCCGCTTGAAGCCTTGTGACCACACGGCGGAAGACGGACTATAACTAAGGGAATAAGTAAAACAAATGATATGAGAGATGATGAGAATAGCTATGAAGCAAAGGAAGGCCAGGAAGGTGGGTCAGGCACGCCATCATAAGCAGGGTGGTCAGCAAAGGCCTCACAAGGAAGGTGAAGACATTTGTGTGAAGACAGAGTAGAGGTGAGGGAGCGGGTCCTGCAGGAGAAGCCCTGTGGGCACAGGTAGCAGGTGCTGGGCTTATAGTATGAGGGTGTCTGTATGTCTGAGGGGGCAGGAAGGAGGCAGGTGGGCTGGAGAAAGGAAGGAGATGGGGTCAAAGAGGCCGGGCTTGACGGGCATCTATGAGGACTTCTGTTTTTACATGTTGCTAAGGCAGAAGGAGTGGAGGTGGAGCTGGGACTGACATGCCCCCCGCCCACTTTTGGAGGATCACTCTGGTGCTGCAGTGAGGTGATGCTGAGAAGAGAAAGAGCAAAAACAAGACCAGTTAGGGAGGCTACTGTAATAATCTAAGCAGGAGATGTGACCATGGCTTGGACCAGATGGTAGTGATGGAGGTGGTGAGAAGTGACCAGAACCAGGTAATTCCCTTCCAAAGACCTCATGTTGGTTAACTGAAGGAGGCTCACCTGCCATCAGGTGCCATGTGGCACCTGATCTCAGCTACCCACATACTAAATGCACCATCGTTTTATATACCATTAAGAGGGAAAGGCTGGGGGTGCCTGGGTGGCTCAGTGGGTTAAGCCTCTGCCTTCGGCTCGGGTCATGATTTCAGGGTCCTGGGATCAAGCCCGGCATCAGGCTCTCTGCTCAGTGGGGAGCCTGCTTCCTCCTCTCTCTCTGCCTGCCTCTCTGCCTACTTGTAATCTCTGTCAGATGAATAAATAAAATCTTAAAAAAAAAAAAAAAAGAGGGAAAGGCTGCCAATGAATCTACGATGTGATTCTTTCCAGTCCCTTGAAAAAAGCTCTTTTAGACTTATAAACCACAAGCACGTGAACAGCTATGACCACATGCAAATAATAAAACTACCAAACTGCATCCCCTGTTCAGAGATTTCAAACATAGCAAAATGAGTGCCTTAGACTCAACAAAATACAGTAGTTTGTATACACCTGTCTGACTTCATAGAGCAGACTGACATGTGCTTTAAGCTCAAAAACTTCATACCCATTTTCTATGAGTGTTCAAAGGTAGAGATGGATCTTACCATTCATTTCCACTAAACAATCTCATACTGATTTATGGCTATTTTCTTAACCCACCCATCTCCTAGCATAGAAGACAAATCAGGATGCATTTTCCAATGAGGTCTAGATCTTGACATCGAAGGTTTATATCCTAGACTCCTGCATGAAATAGGCAGGTGCCTGATGCAGCTGTGAAAAGCGAGCCCCTAAGCCCACACCCCTTCCATGGCACCTGTCCAGCCTCTACCTCTGTAGGGACTCTCATTATCTGAACAAAGTTTATTCCACGCAATTCGGAGCTTTCTCGGAATATTTTTGGTTTCTACCTTATGCCCAAGCCATAGCTGTTACATGTTATGAAAACCAGGATGTAACATGAATGAGTTTGCCCAGAGTATTAAAAAATTTGAAGCAAAGTCAGGAGTAAAGCCTGCAGCAGAGACGCCAACCACTTTGTGAATCACAAATGACAGAGACACCTGTCTCCAGGTGAAGTATGAATACAACTTGGGAGTTGGGGTTCTTTAATTGCCTTGGGTGTCTGAATATTTCCAGAGGAAAGCAACTTTTATTGCAGATTTGGTTAGACCAAAATGTTTTCATGATCTGAGCTGCATGTCAAGTTACCTGGACAAATAATAATGTAGAAATAATGCTTAAATGACCCTTTAATCTATGACATTCTAAAATGAGAATACCCAGAGCTTGTTAAATCAATACCCCCAAATGTGTGGGTGCCAGCCATAAATTTATAGAACACTGATTTTCCCTTTGGAAACTTAATTTACAACATGTTTCTGGAGTTCTAAAAAAATATTAAGTCCCTTGGATCCAATAATCCCTCCCCTTACGCTTTATTTTAAGGTATTTATTTGAGAGAGAGAGAGTGCGCATACAGAAACACACACACACACACATACACAAGAGGAGAGGGAGAATCTTAAGCAGGCCCCATGCCCAGCAGGGAGCCCGACGCTCAGCTTGATCTCACAACCCTGAGATCATGACCTGAGCTGAAATCAAGAGTCAGATGCTTAACTTGACTGTGCCACCCAGGTGCCCCATGAATTCCTCCAAGAGAAGGGGGAAAACTATACAAAATTTTCAAGCAACTTATTTATAAAGATGGAATAATGAAAGCAGCCTAAATGTCTAACAAGAAAATATTTAAGTACATTATAACAGTCCCATTTGATGGAATACTACAGCCCATTAAACTGCCTCTGAAGACACCGTTGCAACCTAAGCCACTTTAAATACAGTGCTAAGAGAAAAAAGCAGAAACCTTTTATCTGCCAGCGGGGGTAGGGGGGATGGTGAAGGCTTATACAAAAATGTCCCAATATGGATAAGGACTGTGTTGGGGGAAAGCCACTAAACGCAATTTTGACATGAATTTGGAAGGGGAGAAGATTTTGTTTACATTCCCAGAAGTTGTATTACGATGTGAGTGCCCAACAGATGTTCTTTGAAGATGGTATGTGAGATGGTTATCATAAATGAGCAGGTATTATCAGAATGCACTGCTACTACCATCCTATCAAGGTCTACGCAAAGAGCCCCGTGGCGTGGCGTGGCAGAGCCTGACCTGAGTGCCAGGCTCGCTGTGCACGGCCGTATCCATCTGTGAGAGTCACATTTCCCCTAGGCCTCTGGCAGCAGCACAGAGAACACTATTAGGTGCCCAATTCTGGAGTTCAACAGACCTGGGTGTGAGTCTCAGCTCACCCACACACAGGCAACACAGGCCTTTCCTGGGGTCCCCGATTCAGTTACAGCTCTAATACGAAGCAGATTCTGAGACCTCCCCAGGCCAAGTTGTGATGATTCCAAATTAGGCATGAAAAGTAGCCCATGCATTGTGTCAGGAAGTTAGTTGTTAATATTACCTGGATGCAAGTTAAACTTTTGCCATCTGAATGGAGATGGGCATGATACAGTTATGCAATGCAAATTTTCAGCTACAGTTTAGTATTAAATTACTTACAAACCAGACTTGTTTTTGCCCAGGTAGGTGTTTACATCTTCAACCACCCAACAGCTCTGGTTTGGAAGGGCATGTGAGTTCACTGGACCATGTCATTCCCCTGCTTAAAATTCTTCAGTGACTCCAGATGTCTACACAGTCAAGTCCAAACACATAGCCACTTGGCCCTTTAAGGTTGGTCCAGCACTTGGGGTTCATCTCCATGCCTTTCAGCCTCACACCCAACACTGCAGGAGTACTAACCACACCCAATAATGTCCCCAATGAGCCGTGCTTACCCTTTACCATCTGGCTTTGCACATTCTGTTCCCTCCTCCTAACACACCCTTCCCCATCTCTAACAACCCCTCCTTACTGGTAATGCCTGCCCTTTGCACAAGACTCAACACTAAGGGGAAGTCTTCTCTGTCCCTCCTCCCTACCCCAGGATTAAGGACCCTCCTCTATGTTACCTAGAGGTTCTCTGAGCTCCCTGCATTGTCCTGGGTATTTATTTGCTCTGGAAGCCCCCTGGGGGTTAGGATATTTGCCTTCATCTTCTCCATATTCCTGGTAGGCACAGGGGTTGGTGCAAAAAAAAAAAAATCATCGGCCAATGCCTACAGAATAAATGAATTAATTGGTGGCAAATAACAGAGCTTTACTTGCACAGGAAAATATACAAGAGATACGCTGGCAAAATCAAACAAGTTAATGTTTCACTGGGCTGGAAGCTGGCAAAATGAGGTGAGTCCTAACCTTGTACTTCAGGAGCCCTGAAACAGGCAGTTAACCTTGGGTCCAATCTGCTTTTGGAATGAGGAACAGCAGCAGGAAAATAAAAAATTTGGTTACACCAGATATAACTATTTTGCCAATCAATATTTTGAAGCATGTTTTCTGGGATAAAGGAGAGAGACAGATGTCCATATAAGGGAGGCAAATTTCCTCTGCAAATAAAAGAAAGACAAATGCTTTGAAAATTACCAAAAATATGACCTTGGATCCAGTCTGGAAGCATGAACCCCTATAATTATTGGAGTTGATATGTACATTTGTGCTTTCACCTATGAAGGCAGTCCATGGCTTTCACAAATGCTCCCCTTATGGGCTCAGGGGTTGTCCCCTCCAAACTTCATGGAGAAGTTGTAACCTCAGTTGTGACTACCTTTGGAGATACAGCCTTTATGGAGATAGATGTTAAGTGAGGTCATAAGGGTGGGGCCTTAATCTGATAGGGCTGGTATTCACGTAAGAAAAGGAAGAAACACCAGACAGTTCTCTCCAGCTCCTCAAGCACAAGGAGGAAAGCAGCAAGGGAGCTCTCACTGGAAACCAGCCCTGACAGCACTGTGATCTTGGACTTCTGGCCTCTAGAACGGTGAGAAAACATCTCTGTCTTTGAGGCCACCACCAACAACAAATTCTGTCGTTTAAGCATCAGTGGTATTGTGTTATGACAGTCTGAGCAGACTAATACAGATCCCTTCACCAAAATAGACAGGAGAGTTTTGACTTCTTGCAAATAGAAGGTTTTTGATGCAAGTCATGCTCCCCACCTGTCAATGAGTATATATCTTCTCATGGGACATGAACAGCCTTGATTGTAATCTCAAAGGACAAAAGTGCTTCAAAGAGGGGACAAGCCTGTCCCAGAGCCACCACAGGAGCTGTCCCATAACAGAGCACACCTACAAACACTGATTTCAAGAGCCCTTTAACTTCCATGGAGAAGGTCAGGGTTAGTGTAAACTTGGCCAGGGTCAAGTTCAACAGCATGTGTCCCGACTCTTCCTGGGACGCCCAAAGGCCTCCACCACCTCCCTGCCTACGTCTCCTCTATCCCTGCCTGCCTCCCCACCTGCCTGTGCCCCAGACTAAAGAACGAGGAAAGCCTCTGGTCTCCTTGGGTGCCCAGGGGCCTTCACTGGCCCCACGCACCACCCTTATCACCACGGATGGTCATGGCTTATTCTATTTGGTGCCATTAGACAGGAACTCCTTTAGGAAAGCACCATACAGGGCAAACCCACTTAAATTGTTAACTATCTTCACGTAGCCTTTTGGGAGGGACTGTCTGGGCCAGCACGTGACTACCACCCACAGCCTCGGCCATTCTAGAAACCATGATCTGTGTCCACAAGCCTCCGCCTGGGTGGTGATAAGCACCGTGTCTGGGGAAGGGCTGTTCAATCCCCAAGCCAGCTCTGCTCCTTAGGAGCTATGACTGGCCCCATTGCTTTCTTCAATTGCAAAACGAACAACAGAAGTACCTGCCTCATCTGGTTGCTGTGAGGATGGAGAGAACACCTACAAAGCCCTAATACAGTGCCTAGCACATAGTATGTGCTCAGTACATCCTACTCTTGCATGGGGCCAGGTGAACACCGGAGAAACCAAAGCATTAGGAAACCAAGCTTTTAAAGGCAGAGTTAACAGATAACCAACAATACTGTACTGATTACAGTTATAAGGCACTTCTCACATGGATAACCAGTGGTTAAGTTTCAAACAATCCCTTGTTCTAGGGTAGTAGGTGGTATCGTAATACTCATCTCATGGGTGAAGAAATAAAGGTTTCAGAGAGGTTAAGCAAGTTGCCCAGGACACACAGCACTGGAAATGGCGTGTGGCCAGTTCAAGTACTGAGCTCTAGGGACCTGAGCCACAGGGAAGCCCAGCCCTGGAGTTCAGATGAGGCTGGACATCCTACACCACTGGCTCCGCCAGGGAGGCTGCCACAAGCGGGACGCCTTCTTGGAGTCACAGAGTTGAAACAAGAAGTTTCCCTAGGCTGTCCTGGGCCAAGAAGGAGAGCAGCCTGGAACCTTCCTGTGCAGGAAACCAAACGCATCGTGGACACACACACGCACACGCACAGGCCACCTCCCTGAGCCTCCAGCTCTGAAGCCGACCGGGGCTTGGGGAGCTGGAGCCGAGCAGCATCCGACTTGCGTCCCAGGCAGCTCCTCCTTCCGTTCTCCAAGTGAAGGCTGGGCTGTACCCCCTGTCCGATTCTGCGCGCCTGCCCGGAGGGGCAGCGGCACAGAGGAGGAACCTCGGCAGAAGCAGCGCGCCGCGCAGGGGGAAGGAGGGGTGCGCCCCTCGCCTCTTACCTTCCTCATTCTCGTCAAACACGGGGGGCTTGTGGGAGTGGTTCCCGCCCATATTCCGCCGCGGCGCCTGACCGCCGCTACATGCCCGGCCGCGGGGAGCCAGCAGCGAGCTGCGAGCGGCGGGCGGCGGGCGGCGGGCGGCGGGCAGCGTGGAGTGGGGAGCCGGGAGCCGGACGCGGGAGCCGGACGCGGGAGCCGGACGCGGGAGCCGGACGCGGGAGCCGGACGCGGGAGCCGGACGCGGGAGCCGGACGCGGGAGCCGGACGCGGGACGCGCTGCGAGTGCCCAGCCCAGGCTGCAGCCGCGCGCCAGTCGGAGGGGGCCGAGCGCCGCGCAGGGGCGGGACCGCGACCGCCGCGCCCCCTCCTCCCGGCGCCCCCTGCTGCGCTCGCACGCCCGCCGCGCCCCCTCCTGCGGGCGCCCCCGCCGCCCCGCCCGGAAACCCGGAGCTCCCCGCGCCGCCGGCCACTGGCTACCTTGCCGCGCTCCTAGCCGGCTGCAGCGGGCGGGGGACGGGAGGCTGCGCGGCGGGCGGAGGAGGAGGAGGAGGAGGAAGGGAAGGAGGAAAGGGGCGGGGGGCGAGCGCAGCCAGGGCCGGGGGGCTGGGGGGACGCCCGGAAGAGGGGGCGCGGCGGGCCCCCGCGGGTGGAGCGCGGCCGGGCGGGGTGCAGGACGGGCCCGAAGGAATCGCGATTCCGGAGTAGGGGCGCTCCCGACCCGCAGTAAGCAATTGTGAGCACCTGCTAAGTGCCAGGCCCAGCCTAAGCGCCTTACAAACACCATTCTCCGTCACCTCTTAACAATCCAACCGTTTGAAAAATCATTGTTCCCCGTTTTAGAGTCAGGTACCCTGAGATTTGGAGGGAAAGGAACTCTCAGTCCGTCCTGGCTGCCAAGGGAGCCCCCCAGGAAGCCCCACTGGGCTTTAATTGCCATTCGGGCTGGCACCCGGGCAGTGGTGCGTCTACTAGTTCTCCAAAAGACGCCTTTCCTCTTCATATTTTTCTAAATATTTAATGAATGAAAGGGAAGTCTAGACCTTTTAAAGCCCCTTTCGTTCTACATGGGGAAACTAAGGCCCCAAATGACTGTAGTTTGCCTCAAACCATTGTCCCTAGGACAGGAGTGCCGGGACAATCACCTCGGGATTCCCCAGAATTGTGTGGCCTCCTAGTTTGATGAATGGGTGGGTTCGAATTTGGGTGCATGGGTCCCTGGCAGCGGGAGCTGGGAAACCCTGATCCGTAGAGGAGAGGAGCCCGGGCCAGGGTGCTAAGTCCTGGGTGCGATGGGTGCACCCCGAGGCTAGTGGGGCGAGCACAGACCCTGGGAGACCCTTCTTGAGGGACGCGCAGGTTACCCGCTAGGTGAGGTCCCACCCAAACAGCCAGACTGGCTTCGGGGGATCTTTGGCCACATCCTGCCATCTGCTGGGCACCTTAAGCCACTGTCTGTGATTTGATAGAAAATATGGGTTCTTTTTGAGTGGAAGTCCCCATCTTCTTTCCCCCTTCCCCATCCTTCTGTCATCCCTGCCCCTTCTTGCAGGCATGTAGGGGGTCCCAGGATATCTCTCTTGTCTAGTACAGAAAAAAAAAAAAAAAAACCCTGCCAGAGGCAACGTGGAAAAGCTGAAAAGATGGAGTCAGCCCCTTCGGGCACAATACAGCTAGATTTAAGATTGGCCCAAACTGCCAGGCCTTGGGATGGGACAAGCCTTGGAGTCCTTATCTGTGAAATGCGGAGATGGATGGTCACTCCCCAGGATTGCTGTGAGGATTATGTCAGAAACCATTTACAGAAGCAGGTAAGAGTACCTAGCATGTAATAAATGCTCAGTAAATGTTTCTTGCTTTTCATTCCACCAACAAGCCCTCATTGAGTGGCTGGTCTACACCAGGTAACAGACTGAATGCAGAATAAAGAGACACAACCTGTACGTACCTCAAGAGGCAAGGGGAGGAAATGGTCACAGGCCAGGGTTCCAAGCCCTGCTCTGCTCAGGGTATATCCCGCTTTTGCTACTCTCTAGCAGGTTAACTTGGGCAAATTACTTAACTTCTTCTGACTTCAGTTTGTTCATCTGTAAAATGGGGGTAATCATAGTTCTTCCCCCTCTTAGGGTTAATATGGGGAATAAATGAATTGATGTTGGTGCCTGAACCTAAAAAGCACAATAGGAGTTAGCTATAATCTCCAGTAACGAGCTCTTGTGTAAACTGTACTAACTTCTCACAATTCTTCCTTTTCTTCCTATCCTTTCCTACTTCTCTCACACTGCCCATGGGGGTTTTGCCATAGGACTTGTTTGGCCAGTGGGGTATAGGAGGAAGAGAATGAGTGTGTGAAGGCCTTAAGAGATGGAGCAGGTTTTGGCTCTCTTGTGCTGTGGCTGTCCACCATGAGAAGAGCTGGCCCTGGGATCCTCTGACCTCAGAATGAAAGATCCAAGGAATAGACCTGAAACCTACATGTATCCTAAAGTGGAGCATGGGCTCATGATGAAGAAAAATATGTTTTTTGTAAGCCACGGAGATTCAAGTGTGAGGGATGTTTGTTTCACAGAATTATCACAGAAAGAGCTGACTAATACATATACTAACAGTCACACATGCAAAGACTATGACTAGGGGTTTGTGTTGTGGCAGAAGGAAGCCCAGAAGGCCATGAGAACACAGCAGACACTGGTTCTAACCCTAAGAGTCAGGGAAGGCTGAAGGCCTCCCAAAGAGGAGTCTGAGCATCATTCCCTCCCCTGCCTCCTTTGTCAAATAAGCGTTTTCTGGACAGTTCCTGTGGGCCAAGCCCTGGGAAGTGCTGGAGACAGACCCAGCCATAAGAGAGAGAGTCTGCTTTCCTGGAGCTGAAGTTTAGAAGTCTAGTGTGGGACAAGAACAAGTGCAGAGTGGGTCACACTTTTGACAGGAGGGAATGTGGAGGTTATAAAAACATAGCCTGTGAGGGCAGAGGGGAGGCCCCGGAACCATATTCCGGGCCAAAGAAGGCATCCCAAGAAAAATGGTGCATAAGCTGAGTCCAGAAGGGCAATGAGAAATCAGACATAGTGGGAGAAGACAGTCAGCCTTTGCAAAGTCCCTGAGGCCAAGAGAGAAGGGCATCCTGCAGAAGTTGAGAGCAGTTGGATGTCACCAGAACACAGATCAGCATGCAGAATGGCCACAATAGCAACAACAGTGCCCGTGTATGGAGCGCCATCTGCGCACCAGGCTCTGGGCCACCACCTTAAGGATGCTTGGCCCTGCAGGCAACCCCTTCCCTTCTCCTCTCCTCACTTACCAAGAAAGTACCAGGCCCCATTATTTCAAGTACTTTGTGAATTACACTTTGCAGTCCTCACTACATACCTGGCAGGTGGGTGTTATCATAGTCCCTGTAATAAAGGACCCACAAGCTATGCCAAGACCTACTGGTTGAGAAGTGGTGCCTGAAAACTTAAATCCAGAAATTAAACATGACATCAAAACTGAGAGAAAGGACATATGAATAGTGGCCATTTCTGGAGTTGGAAAGTTCAGATTATTTCTATTGTTCAAGTGCTTTTGTACGACTGTATAATTGCTCTTATAATGAAGTATTTTATAATCACATTATTTTAAATAATCAGTTAAAAAAATTCATTTTGGAAAAAAAGAAAAGAAGAAGAGCTCGTGGACACTAAATTGTCACTGACTTTGCAAGGCATGTCTCACAGCCCATCGCTGCCCTTACTGTCTGGTGGGAGGAAGTGCGACCATCAGCCCCACCTTCCAGAAGGAAGTAAAGGGGATCAGAGGATTCCAGTGGCTTGTCCTCCATGCCACAGCTCTGGCATTCATTCCCCCACAGCTGCTGCAACCCGTTACCACAAACTTGCTGGCTTCAATCAGCAAAAATAGTTTCTTTCACTGTTCTGGAGGCCAGAAATCCACCATGAAGTTGTCAGCAGGATGGGTTCCCTCTGGAAGCTTTAAGGGGGTCTCAGTTCCAGGCATTCTTTGCCTTGGGCTCGCAGAACTCCACAGGCAGCTGAGAGTGGGAGCTTTCTGAAACCCTCATCATGATTCTCCCATCGTGAAGGGATGGATCATGTACTACCTACACAATCTGGCTGAATTATTTTGGAGTAAGCACATTTCTCCTCCACCTCCTAGTCAATGTCAAGTGCTGGCCAGTCTCCTCAAGGGAGAATGGCTAAATCTGGTTTCAGCTGTGTTCCAGATGAAGCCAATTCCAGGTCTTGCCCTCTCGCCCAGCTCACATCCTGATAAGGTTCAGTATGGTCTTTTAACTCTTTGCAAAAATAATTAAGCAAAATAAAAGCCATCTGCTTCTCTGAACCAAGCCTATCTGGCTCTCTCAGAAGGCCAACTTTGGAAAGATCGTGATAGTTACGGTCTATGGGATTCTCCTAGGGACTGAGCACATGAGTCTACATTACTTCTTGAACCTCAAATATAAGCACGGAAGCAAGAACTGGGACTCTTTTCCTGCCTTAAACTTTCATGAGTCAATTCCTGGGGCTGCTATTCTTCTCACTGAGAACATGATTAAGCATTCATGCTTGGATCCAGCGGCTGTAACCTTTAATTTTATGTAACACGATCGTGCCATAGAGGCTAATGTGATTCCCTAGGGCAGGGTGTCTTGTGTGCCAAGCCATTTCTTCGAGTCTGCTAGATCAGATTTTGTTATCATTGCTGTTAAGCCTATTTTATTTAAAACTTGATTCTGGTTCTCTTAGAGTAAATACCGTCTGCTTGCACTTGGTTTCAATATGTTCTGTTTGGCAGCATTGTACATTATAAACAAAAAAATGATAAAGGCTGTTTTGTGGCATACCAAGATAAGGCACGGTCTGCACATCCAGTTCTGTGGTTGGAAATCATCTCACTGAGAGAGCAAATTATCCCTAATGATTTAAAAAAAAATAGTAATTTCAAGGGTAACCTTTTTATTGTTAAGAGTCTTTGTGTGTGTGTGTGTGCTTGCACACAATAAGGGTCCATAAATCGCTACTAATGTGGTGTGTCTGCATTTCTTGGCATCATAAAACTTCCCTGGAGGCATTTTCATAGTTTGGAACTTGGTAGACCAGCAAGTCTGAGCTTCTCCTTCTCACATTAAGACAATTTGCATAGTAGCTCCATGGTGACCTCAAATTAAGTGTTTGCAGAGAATTCTAGCTGTAACGTGAACCAGGCTGGATCAGAAGGAAGGCTCTGTAGCTGCCAGATGCAGCATCCGTGGGGTGCGTTTCTTTGTGTTCCCACGTGGGTCTATAGGGATTCTTATAAACCCTTATAAGGAGTCGTCATGAGCATTCTAAAACTGTCCTTGTATGTGTGTGTGTGCGCGCTCGCACACACATTTGAGTATTTTTATGGGGAGACAGTTAAAATCTTCAATAGTTACCTCCCCACCAAAAAAGTGATCTAAGACCACCGAACTATAGCATAATTTATATCACGGAGAGTACATTCTTCTCCTGGAAAGCAGAAGCCATACACTGCAGGAGTAATAAGGATTTACTAAGAGATGCGTGGCCTTAATAATTGTACTGCCACTGTCTTACTATGGAACCTCAGATAAGCTACTTGCTATCCCTGGGCCTCAGTTTTCTCATGTGTAAACTGAAAGAATGAAGGAGTTGGCTGTATGGCAAAGACTGTAACTTGATCGTTGGTATACATTTGTCCTTCCTTTTTCAAAAAATACAACACACATAGCCAGTTTAAGCTGAGCATAGGCTAGAGACTACATCTCCCAGCTTCCTTGGCAGGTAGGAATGGCCATGTGACTAAGTTCCAGCCAATAAGATATGAGAAGTGATGCATGTAACCACCCTCCCTTCCCCCTCTTGTAGCCAAGACAGCCTGAGCCAGTGTCAGCCCTGCCAGAGAGGACCACACCCTGGGAAGTAAGAGAAGGAACAGAAGGAGCCTGGGTCCCTCGTAACCTCTTCCGGCAAAATGCCCTACCTACAAAATGGCCTGCCTACTTCTGGACGGTTAAGAGATAGTACACTATCACAGTAAAACTGATTTGAGGATTTCTTTTGGTTCAGCCCATTACTTAATATAGACAGGATGAATGCCAAGGTCATCGTTGTCATTATCATCGTCTTCCCTGACATCCCAAACAACATGGACAAATAACAGACATCCCGCAAACACAAAGAATTGAATGAACAAATGAACCACGGAATGGGTTTAATGGGCATGTCAGAAATGTTACAGGATGATTCACAAACAGAGAGAATATGGATGAAGTCATGTCTAAGTGTCCTTCCAATACTAGGATTCTGTTATGTTGCTTCTCAGAACTGCGATGACTTGGAAATCCAGCAGTGACTGGCATTGTCTGGGCCATGCATCTCCCAAATAAAGGACAGAGCGGAGGGAGGCTGTAAAAGAGATTAAAGAGGGTGTCTGTGTGGCTAAGTTGGTTAAGTGTCTGCCTTCGCCTGATCCCAAGATCCTGGGATTGTGTCCCATGTCAGGCTCCCTGTTCAGTGGGCGGTCTGCTTCTTCCTCTCCCTCTGCCCCTCCTCCCTGCTTCTGCTCTCTATCCTAAATAAATGAATAAAAATCTTTAAAAAATAAAGTAAAAAAAAGAGAGAGAGATCAAAGAGATGCCACATACACTCTTCTCCCTTACTATCTGTGCTGCTCCTTTCATTCACTCAACAAACATACACTGATTACCTGTCCAGCACCAGCAGGTACAGAAAGGAACAGGTCCCTATGCCAACCCTCATGAAGCAAGGAACAGTGCCATGGAAAATAAAGGCAGTGCTGTGACCATGTAGATGCTGGACCAGGTTGAAAACAGGAGGACATTTTCAGCTTTGAGTCTTCAGAGTCTCCCCAGAGCTGGTCCGGAGAAAAGAACCATCCTTATGTTCCCCAACTTTAACCTGGCCAGGGGTTCTTGGTTTGCTTTGGGGAGGTTCGCCTGTAGGACCTTATTCTCAGAGTCTTCGGAGTATCTTCAGTCTGGGGCCTCTACTTCTGTCTGCCTGCATGGTTCATCTGTGAGCAGATGGTGTAGTGGTCTAGTCAGGGCTCCAGCTGGGAAGAGGAAGACCCACATCTGACTGTTGGTCTACTCACTCATTATTCAGTCACTCAGCGGGAACAAGTCATGTCCTTTCAGCTTCCTCATTTGTAAAATGGTGAGGATATTCCCCATCTTATGAAGTTATTGTGAACTCTAAATCCAAACCCCCAGCACAGTGCCTGTTGCCTACCAAGGCACAATACATATAAATGCTCCTGGTTTGGTAGTTTAGTAGCATTAGAAGTATTTTTCTGGTCTGGCAGCTCTCAGCAGGGGTGATCTCCCACCAGGAGACAGATCCCCCACATCTGTCAACATCTGGAGACATTTTTGATGATCCTGACTGTGTAGGAGGAAACAGTGTTACTGACTTCTAGTGAGAGAGACCAGGGATGATGCCAGAGCAGGATGCCCCACCACCACCACCACTGGGCAACTCTGCTGTAGTCCATCGAAATACCAGTTTCAACATGATACATTCAGAATCTTGCTAGAGATCACTGGTGCACAATTGAAAATGCCACCCTCACCTTGGTATTTAATGTATAATCATAAAACAGTATTTCTGTGACTGTCACCTGGAATTTTGGAAGATTTTCTCTCAAAATACCAGCAGCAGGCTTCAGTTCCTTCTGTCCATAAATGGCTGGTTGCTGGCAGAACCTGATCCTCCTCACTCAGGTCCACTTGATTACTCATCAAGAAACATCACTGTCTTCCAGTCTGGCTTATAATTGTGGAGTTTATTTTCTGACTTTGGAGACACCTGGACCCAATTCACATAATCAGAACCATAAGGGGCCTGCTGTGTGGAGAAGGAGTGGAGTGGGGGAGGCGGTATTTAGGATGATGATTATCAGTGTGAGTTGTGATGATTATAGAATATTTTTCAGCCAATATTCCTGGAGCATCTACTACATTCCAGGCACTATGCTAAGGGCTAGGCTTTCGGTGGAGAATAAAATGAACACAGTCCTTGTGGTTTTTGTACCTAGCTGCTTTCAGGTGGCTTTAACATGTATTATTATAATTATTCAAACTTTCAAGATAGTCAGGAAGGATATTTGTCATAGGTAAAATCGTTACCCTTATGGACAAACAAGAAGAAAAAAGAGGACGGGAGGGGAAAAGAGAGATGGATTTAATTTTATCCTTTTCCATATAGATAACCAATTTTCCGAGTATCAGCCCCCTTTCCCCTAAGAACACTATCCCATACTATTGAATTTCTACCTACATGTGGTTGTTCTGGGCTTTCCCTTCTGTTTCCTTAGTTATTTTGTCTATTCCTTCATAAATATCACATTATATCAATTCAATATGTTTAAAAAAATTGACATTTGGGTGGACCAGTTCTCCCACCTTGCACGATTTCTTCAAGTATGTCTTGGTCATACTCTGTCCATTGCTTTTCCATAGTTATTTTGGAATCCATTTGTTATGTTTCTTGAAAGACAGAACTTTAACTCTATGGAATCTATGGACAAGTTTGGGGAACACTGGTACCTTTACAATAATGAGTCTTCCTATTTGTGAGTATAATACATTCCTCTACATATTTAGATTTTCCTTAGTATCTTTCTTTCTTTCTTTTTTAATTTATTTTCAGCATAACAGTATTCATTATTTTTTCACCACACCCAGTGCTCCATGCAATCCATGCCCTGTATAATACCCACCACCTGGTACCCCAACCTCCCACACCCCCCCACTTCAAACCCCTCAGATTGTTTTTCAAAGTCCATAGTCTCTCATGATTCACCTCCCCTTCCAATTTTCCCCAACTCCCTTCTCCTCTCTAACTTTCCATGTCCTCCATGTTATTTGTTATGCTCCTAGTATCTTTCAATAAAATTTTATAATTTCCTGCATATGGCATAAGGACCAGAAAAGAACAGAATGAGCAGAATGAACCCTCAGTCCCATAAGCATAATAGGAGAGTATTAATGGATATTCATTAGCTTATGCAATCCCTGGGAAGCCCAAGAATCAAATAGGACATGATGCAGCCAGGAGCCATGATTATAACATGCCATTGAACGGGCTGCACCCGTGGTCCTATTGCTTCCAACCACCAGCATTGGAGATGCTAAACAGGAGGTACAAAGACTGCTACAAATTTCTTTCTTCTGAAGCCAACTCCTCTTTGGTTGCTTCTGATTGGTAGGGTCTATGTCACATACTTACGTCCTACGTGCAAGGGGAGCTGGGAAATTGAGTTCTGCTTCTCCATCAGAGACATAAGCAGGATTCATCAAGTGGAGATCTCCTTTCCCGATGCAAAAAAAAAAAAGAAAAAGAAAAAGAAAAGTCAATTAAAAAAGCCATTCAAAAGGTAAGGGCAGGCACCACTATGACGTATGTCCAGTTGCAGGGCAGCTGAAATGAAGAGCCCCCAGTCCTGTGATGAGTAAGTCAAAGGCTGTGAGGGGTTAAGTAGGTAGATGATTGCAGTAATGACCTCCAATTTGTTCATGTTTTTCTGCACTTCCCACCTCCACCAACCATGAATTCTGTATCTAGCAAAATTATCCCTCTAAAGAAAAAGAGGCAGACTTTCCCAGACACACAAAAACCAAGGGAATTCATAACCAGCAGACCTGCCCTACAAAATATGTTAAAAGATCTTCAGGGAGAAGAAAAAGATTATAGCTCAGAAGGAAAAGGTTATAGGAAAAGGTTGTAGCTCAGAGCTACATAAAGGAAGGAAGAAGATTAAAGAAGGAAGAAATGAAGATACAATAAAATATTTTCTTCTCCTTCTTAATTGACTTGAGAAGGCACTGTATTTGAAAGAATAGGAACAATGTATTGTGCTAGCCACACTAATACATAATATGGATATTATGGATTATGGATTATGGATAATAAGGATATTATATATTATGGATAATAATATGGATATTATGTAAAATGGATAATAACATGGATGACATAGCACAGGCATGGGAGGGGAAGGAACAGGGCCCAGAGGTGCTACTAGCCCAAGAACACAAAACCACAGTAAACGGTTGCACAGAGATTCAAACCCTGACCCCTTTGATCCCAGTGCTATGCCTTTTTCTCTCCACGAGAACCTCAGCTGAACCTCTAGGAATATATGGGAATGAGCTCCAGGTCTTCCCTTCTGGGCCCCATTTCCCAACTCACAGAAGGAAATCCCTGAGCTTTTCCATCATTGTTGGTGACAGTGCTGTCCTACATGAGTACGTGTCTGCTTGACAGTACCTAGCATGACAACTCATTTATTGCAAATCCTTAGAAAGATCTGGGATCATCTAGTAGACCCAGGGCTCTGGAGGCTCTGACTAATAATCTTCACTCACCAGTAATGCCAAACACCATTGACCAAGTGCTTAATGTGTGCCAGGACCTGGGCTGAGCTTTTGACTCATATTTTAGCATTCAGTCCTCTTAATAGCCTCATTTCATTCGTGTTTTACCAAACAGGAAAGGGAAGCCAAAGAGGTTAGACAATTTGCCTGTTATAGGTTGAATTGTGCCTTCCAAAAGATACATTTAAGTCCTATGACCTGGAACCTGTAAATGTAACCTTATCTGGGGGTCTTTGCAGTTGGAATTAAGTTAAATGAAGGCTGTACTGGATTGAGGCCTAACCCAATGACTCTTCTTGTAAGACAGAAATTTAGAGGCAAATACACACAGGGAGAAGGCTATGTGGAGACAGAGGCAGAGATTGGAGTGATGAATCTACAAGCCAGGGAGCATGGAGGATTGCCAGTGGCCACCAGAAGCTGGGCGAGAAGCATGCAACAGATTCGCCTTCAGAAACCAACAAAAGGAGCCGACCCTGCTAACATTTTAATTTGGAGCTCATGTCTGGCATCCAGAACTGTGAGAAAATAAGTTTCTATACCAGGTTATGGTACTCTCACGGCAGCCACAGGAGAGGAATACATCACCCAAGGTCACACAGCTGGTAGGATGTGGAATCTGAACCTAAGCTTAATTTAAAAGCCCAGACTCTTAGCACAGCTGGGTCGCACCTGCCTTGCACAGTAGGGAGTGCTATAGCAGGAAGCGCTTTAGAGGTCACACTCCCTGGAGTTTTCCAAACTGGATTTCTGGAGCACAGCTCTGGGTGATGGCAATATCTTGGCTGTTACATCAATTCAGTGTTTAAGAAACCATAAGTCTTAAGCCAATTCCCCCAGAAGCAATCCTGAAAAGAGGACGTGAATGCAGTGTTTTATTGGGGAGGTGACCCCAAAGAACCTTTACAGGGGAATAAGGGAGTGAACCCAGGAAAAGAAGGTGTTCAGGGTGTAACACTCAGGTATCATCTCCTTGAGGAAGCCCTCTTAGGTTGAGCTGGACAGAGTAAGCCCTTATCTCAAATTCAGTGTTTCCCTCCAAACTGTGCTCACCTCCGTATACAGAGTGTATCATGCTATCTAGAATGTGCAGCTTTACATACTTGCCCCCCCATACCTTAAGTTATTAAAGAGCTTTTTCTTCTTAAATCTTCAAGACAACAGAAAAGATGGGGGTTGCTTATGATGGACGGACTATTATACCCAGTAGATCCTGAAGGCTGTGCACCCAGCTTTGGGGCTAGTTCCACAAAGCCACATGTTGTGGGTGAAGGAACAGACTCTACTGGAGGAAGAGAAATTCCTAAGGTCAAGGTCAACAGGAGGGGTGGCATCCTCAGAGAGCTATGCTGAACCAGGCTCCTTTGCTGGGTACCCAGACAGCGTCTACCCTTCAGCAGAGGGACCCTGACCTCCAGTGTTCTCTTGTGTGCAAGACGGGCAAAATGGCAACTCTTCCAAAGCAGGGATAATTTAACCCTTTCGGCACCCAACCGGATTTTGGTGCCAACTCTTACACTTGTCTGGGAATGCCCACTGCTTATCACTTGGGTGCCTGTGAGTCACCCACTGGAAACAGAAGTCCCCCAGTCAGTGGAGAGGGGGGAAGCTGGCCCATGGGCTGAGTGAATGAATGAATGAAAGGCAAGCAGGCTGGATTGGAGTCTGTTTCAGAATCCCCGGGTCATGCTCCATGCTATTCTGGGCTCTGTGTGGACTTCTGAGCAGCTGTTCCACCCTGGCTGGTGGCAGGCCATCAAGACATCTTGGTTTATCTTTGCAGTCATTCACTCTATGTTCTTCAAGGTCTTACTCTGGGCTGTTCAAGGCAGGGAAGAAACAGGAAAAAAAAAAAGTCTCCTTTCTTAGAGTTTACATTCTAAGGGAGAAGGTGGGCAATAAACCAGTCTTTTTTTTTCTGTCTTATAAAACCAAATATTTTAGAAACATAGAACTACTGTAGAGGACAGAAAGCACCCTGATCACCCAGTCAAGCTGAAATACACAGATCCCAGAATGCAATAACTACCCTCGATCAGAATCTAGTAGAAAAGCATGTATCCCCTTCGGCCAAGGCAAGAGGGGTTCCTATGCTGGGCCCTCCCACTCTTCAGAGGGTCTGCAACTCAGAAACCCACTGGGGCCCTGGCCCAGCACATCCCACCTTCCTAAACACAGTTCAGGAAACTGGGAACGCTTCTTGGCATCCCTGGCATGATCCCCTGAAAACCAAGTGTGGCTACACCCAAATGCTTCCAAGATTTGTACGTTTTGCAGCCAACTTGAGAGACAGGCACTGCTGTGAAGTTTGAGGAGGATCTGAGCGCCCAAGGATTTTGTTTCAAGAAAAGACAAATGAGTTAACAGGCAGGGGACGCTGTAGACTCTTGTATAACAAAGTAGCGCTTTCCTGCAGAGTATCCTTGTCTTGCTTCCTTTGGGTTCTAATAAGTAGATCCAAAGGCACCCATGAACCAGCCAGGTACTGCCAACAATTGCAGGGATGGTTGGTCAACATTTTGAATTATTCAAATTCATCTTACACTTAGCTCTGGGTATGGTAAGTCTAGATAAAATTCATTTGGAGGGTGATACAGATTCTTTATGTTGGCAACTAGGCGGACCTTGAACCCCTGATTCGCCAATTATTTTATTTTGTACAAATACTCCATGAGATTTCATTACATGCTCAAAGAAATAAATCCATTTTGACTAACTAGATTTTTATTTAAAATTTTCATTCTTCCATTGGATGTACACTCTGCCTCTTAGTTTCAACAGATAATTTTGAATCTTATAGGAAAAAAGTAATTCTTGGAAAACATTCATGAAGAATAATTTTTAGGGTGTCTGGGTGGCTCAGTTGGTTAGGTGATGGCCGTCAGCTCACGTCATGATCCTGGAGTCCAGGATCGAGTCCTGCATCAGGCTCCCTGCCCAGTGGGGAGTCTGCTTCTCCCTCTAATCCTCTCTCCTCTCATACTCTCTCTTTTTCTCTCCTTCCCTCTCTCAAATAAATAAATACCATCTTTAAAAAAAAAAAAGAAAAAAAGAAAGCTTTTTAAAAAAGAATAATTTTTAAAAATTTAATTTGTGTTTCTAATGCAAATACATTATAATTTTCTACACTCTGAATACAAATATTTTCAAAGATACTTTAGCTCAGTGACTATGAGTCTAAGTCTCTACTGGGAATGGCCAGCCTCTCCTCCCTGACCAGGGGACTACAGAGAAGGTCACTGAGAAGTGTGACCACTGAGCTGAAGGTTGGCCCCTGAGGTGGACCGGGACAATCAGGCTCCTCAAACTCTCCCTTGTCCTTAAAATGCAGGTTCCACTTGCCCTCCCTGATCTGCTCCCAGAAGCTGCTCTGAGGACATAATTTTGAGCTAGTGATGTGGTGTTGAAAACATCTGCACAATATACAAGACTGAACCTAGTTAAATCCATAAACTTAAGATTTGATAGATGGATGCCGGGATCCATTCATCTTGCATCTCACCCAAGACAAGCCTCATATGGAAGTTCCCTTGCTTATTAAAACGGTCACCTACTACTCTGGAGTGGCCTGCCTCTCTTCCATCTCTCTCTGACCTCTGCATATTGGGGCCAATTTCAGATCACACCTGGGAAGCTCTGGAGAGGGTTGCAAACCAATAGGGACCACTACCCAGCCCCCAACCCCACCCCCTCAGCCCCCTTGCATCTGGAAGTGTCCTCACTTTACTCTCCAACCCTATAAAAATGCAGACTTCCTCCTCTACCTGCCTGCATCCCCAGGACATCGTGTGGTCAAACACCATGGACACAGGGAGCAGCATCCCCTTTTCCCCATCTGCATGACCTGCTGTCACTGCTCTGGCCCCTAAGAGCAACTGAAAATATTAGTCACCATTTTTCTATTCATTAAGCAATTACCGTGTGCCAAGTGTTATAAAAAAGCTTGTTGCAAACATTCATTTAACCATGTTAACCATTCTAGAGAATCATCTCTCTCTCTCTTTAACACATAAATGCTAAGGTTCAGGAACTGGCTCATCCACTCGCTTCTGTGGTTAACATGGGTAGAGACCTACCATGAAGTGGGCACTGCTGACTCCTGTAAATCAAATCAAAAAAGGAAGACATGTGGTGCTTGTGATCCGCTGGTGGCAAGAGGAGCTCCATTCTGAAGTCCCAATGCTGGTATGCAATCAAACCAAGGCTGTCAAGGTCCAAGTTCCAAGTGCTCAGCCATGCACTAAAACATCTCCCCAGCGGCATCTGGAAATGGAGGCAGAAGTTTGGATCCCTCTGTGGAAGTGCTCCTGGGATTCTGGAACCAAATTCAAACCTAACCACAAAAATGCATGTTTAGCATCAGTGAAGGGGTGCTGGTGATGGCCAGGGAGGGGAAAGCAGACACCAGCAGGAGAAAAAGATCATTACCTATGTCTCTTGCTACCAAGCCTACTGAAGCCTTCTGTGATGAGGCTGCATAATGCGTCTACAACCAGCGTCTGATGATGGGGCCTGGACGAGAACCCCAAATGCCACTCAACCCACCGCCTGATCAGGGGCTGGGCCAACTTAAGAATCAGCTGGATGAGTGTGAACATGAGAGGACAGCTTTATTTTGCTTCTTTACGAATGACGGTTCAAGCAGGAAAATGTACAGATAACTCTGCACAACACCGGATATGGACGCAGAGTTGTTTTGAAGTGGGATGACGCAGGTTTACAAGGCATCAGGTAAGACCTTAGTGGCATCAGTAGTGGAAATGAGTAGTGGAAATGTCAGGAAGCCCTGTACGAGCATGCTACTTATACAAGCTACCGATAAAATTGGTTCTGGTCTGCACTCTTCAGATATTTGGGAAGAAGGGAGCACATAGGACATTTCTGGAGTCAATCCCTGTGTTTGGCTGCTCAGAACCGAGCTGTGAGCAGCGAAGGAGGCCTAATACAGAACGGGACAGTAAGCAAAGGTCTGTGACTTGTGTTAAGACAGGTAAGTGCAGGTATCTAGGGGAGATCAAGCACAAGGTTCATTTGCTTGGAGTCAGAAAGTACTTTGTCAGGAAACAGACTATCCAGATGCCCAGTAATCTCAGCCTGATTGCAGTAGGACCTAGAGCAAGGAAGGGTTTTCCTGGCAGGGAACAGCATACCAGAAGCCTAGGTGTCAGAGAGAAAATGATATGTTTGAGATGCATGTTTTATAAACATATAAGAGGACATTATTACAGTGTACTCCCTAAGACTAATAACTTCCATACATTTACTGACTCATTTGTCAAAAGACTAATTCTGTAGTTGTAAGAGAAACAGCTGCTACAGAATAAATCTCTGCTAGACAAATGAATGAGCAACTAACTACGAGTCTAACTCCCCAACTAATTGAAATAGAATAGGAAGATCTATGTAACAGCATGCTTCCTTAGTGACCTGTCGGGAAACATATTACACAATCTGCTCTTTTGCCTGTTTCCTTCTTTGTTCTGAAACCTTCCAGTGGTACAGTTTTACATGTTTATGGTCTCACATCCCCTGTGCCACAGTGACGTTTGCTCAACTCGCAGAACACCCCATGTCTTCTAAAGTCAGTGACAAGAATATGCAGCCCATAGACAGAGCTCCCACACCATAAAGATCAGCAGCTCTGGGGTTCAGAAGACCCGGGTTCTGCGTGACTTGGAGACTTGGAGCTCAGAATGTAGCAGGGATCCGGGGCTCATCTCTCAGGAAGGCTGTCAAGGGAGAGCCCTGGGAGAGGCAGCCACAAATGCGCAGGAAATGTGTCTCCCCTCTTACCTTTCTTGTGCTATGGAAGGAGCAAAGCCCCGCTCTGGGAACCCAGGGCCTCCTCCTCCTAAAGAAGAAAGGGAACTATTCAAACGAAAGGGCGGGGACTGGGGGGGGGGGGGGGGCAGGAGTGCAAGCTTGACCTGGCTCACTGGGCCAGCGACCCACGGGAGGCTGAAACGCTTTCCGCCCGAGGGTTAAGTAACTAGCATTCACTTCCTGCCCGGGGTGTGTGTTGGCTCTGAGGCTTCCTGAAAGGAGAGAGGCCAAAGCACTCAGAGAGCTTCCCGAGGGAGGAAGCCCTGACTTCACAGAAGCTGGAGGCCTCGGGAGCTTGGAAGGCAGAGGGGTGTGGGGGCAAGGCCCCGCTTGGGATGCTGGTTCACAGGGGCGATGGGCCCCGGGCCAACTCCAAGTGCGCCCAGGTCAGGGCGCAACAAAGGACATCGCTTATTCGTTCAGCCCACCAACCTTCCCTCTCCCTTCACTAGGCCCACTTCCAGTGCCCCAGCTCCTGGCCTCAGCCCCTCGTCATGCAGGGTGGAGGGGTGTGCTGAGCGCGCCCTATGTTCCTGGAGCTGAAAGTCACATAAATCACACTAGCCAACCCACACTGCTTACTCTGCACTAGGCTAAGAGCGCTGCGTAAGTGACCTTTGAATCCTCGCTCAGCCCTGGGGGCCACCAGAACTGTCTCCATTCACAGGTGAGGAAACAGTGAGGTCAAGTCAGGTAGCCGGAGAGTGAAAGTGGCTCAGCGCATGGAGCCCCATCTAGGAGCCAGAAATGCTGCCGACCCCCAGTTCTAGCGTGGGAGCCCTCCGCTGGGCTCTCCGGTTTGGATTTCCAACCTCTAAATCAAGCTGGGCCTCTAAGAGAAAGCAGGATGGTGGGTGCCGGAAGATGGGGGTGAGGGGTCCCAGGGTGCTTGGTGTTCAAGAGCTTCACTCTGGGTGGACAGTGGTGACCCTCGTACAACAGTGAGAAAGGGCTTAATACCACCGGCCTGCTCACTTAGAAATGGTTAAAACAGTTAAAAAAAAAAAATTATCTTACGTAAGTTTTGCCACAGTCAGAATTGTTTTTCACAGGTACAGGGGAATAGAAGAGAGCTCTAGAGATGCTCACTACATTGCAGATCCTCTTTCATTAGAAAGGGAACCAGTAAAGATAGGAACAGAGGTAAAGATTTCCCAAAAATCAGGAGCTGTAATCAGGTAGGGAGTCCCAGATTCCAGATTTAAAGGAAGTCCGGTTGGCTTTGTAGAACACTCTAACACAACCAGCTACCTGTTCAACTAAGTCAGTTCCGTTCGCGTGATTAAAACAAATGGGTTGTGTGAATCATTCAGTGTCCTATAAACAAAACCAAGGGGGAAACCTGGGTCTCTGAACATAATCTCTAATTCAACATGCTCTCTGCTAGCAACAGGGAATCTTCCCGGTGATCTGGAGACAGGTTCTGGCGTCCCCCATTCTGCCTGAATCCTCACGACCGCCAGTCTGTGAGGGACCTGAGGACGCTGAGAACCCCAGGGGTCAAGCATCTTGCAAAGTGGGGGACAGGAGCTTGATCTGCCATAATAGCCAGCAGACTCGGACTGCCTGGGGGAAGAGGTTTCAGTATTCCCATGACTGGCCCCTTACAAGCAATGAACTGCTGCATTTAGAATGGAGAAAAAAACATCACTTTAAATGAAATTGCCCCTCATGTTTCGAGGAATTTCAGGCTCCAAGATAGAGTAAGGAGCTGCCCTATGTCACATAGCTTGGTGGCATCTCGGGAAATCATTTTCCTTTTTGTCTTTTCTCTGTCACTTGGCAAATATTTAGTAAGACCCTTCTCTTATGCGGCAGCATAGTGAGGGGGGTTAGAAACACAGATTTGAACCAGCCTGTCTGGTTTGAACCTGGGACCCACTATTGATTAACTGTGTGACCTTGAGCAAGTTACTTAACTTCTTGCCCACTAGTGATGTGATGATTCCAGAACCTACCAGCAGGGTTCTTACAAGGATAGCCTTGGTGAGCACTCACGGGGCACTAATAGGACCAGGCACTCAGCCAGCTGCTGTTCTCACTCCCACATCCCCACAACAGGCACGATGGAATGTGGAAGCTGATGGAGGAGTTACATCAGCTTTGTGATTTTGGCCAAGTGTCACCTTCACATTTTCAAGCCTCCTGTCCAGGCCTGTGCTCTCTGCAGAAGACCAGATCAGCTCCTGCCACCACGAAGCCTGAGTCTGACAAAGACCTTGACAAATAAACCATCATAAGGCAATATGGGGAATATTACTGGTGTGTTATTAAGTGAAAAATTATAATCCTCAATGAACCACCTCAAATAACCATGTATTGCTCAGTGCATTCATTTTCTATTGCTGTGTAATAAATTCCCACAGACTTGAAGACTTAAAACAATACCCATTTATTAGCTCACAGCTTAGGAGGGCAGATATCTGGGTGGAATCAGTGGGGTTCTCCTGGCTGGGTCTCACAGACCAGGACTCCTATCTGGGGGCTCTGGGGAGCAATCCTACCCCAGGCTCACTCAGGGACAGAACCCAGCTCCTTAGGGCTGGGGGTCCACTGTTCTCATTCTCTAATGGCTGCCACCTAGGGCCACTGCCATGTCTTGGTGGCCACTGCACTCCTTGTCATGCTGTTTCTCTGCCTTCAAACCAGCAATGTCAGGTCAAATCCTTCCCACACTTGGAAGCTCTCTGATTTCCCCATCTGCTCCTGACCAGAGAAAACAACCTGCTTTTACAGGGTATGTGTGATTGGACCAGGCCTACCTGGGCAGTCTCCCTCTGGATGAACTCAAAGTCAACTGGTAGTAACCTCCAGGACAACCACAGGCCCTGTTTCACAGTGCGGCTTACATAACCACAGGAGCGATGCCTGCACAGGCTCCGCCCACCCTCAAAAGGAGAGGCTCCCAGTGTTAGAGGTTACCTGGACACAGAGGTCATCAGGGTCAGGCTACCCAATAAGAAAACAGGGGGCTGGGACAGCTAAGACAAAACTGCACTAGCATCCTGTTTGACAGCTTAGATGAGACCACAGTAGCATCCCGTCTAGCAGCCTCTGTAGGACTAACTTGTTCAAAACATCTGAAATGGAACAGTTAACCATAGACATTGGTTGCTATCACAAGTTGAGGCAGTTCATCTCCAGATGTCAGCCCAAAAGACCAGCAGCATATGAACAATAACCTGATGGGTAGACGGATGCATGAGTAAAGCCCTGATTGGCACATCTTAGTGGCCAGTCCACAGGGGCCCATTCACAGGATGCTTAAGGTAGTTCCTCAAAAGAGCTTATAACAGCCCTTGGATCTGGAGGCCAAAACACCAACCCTTTCAGGTCCCCTCCCTCTCCTGGAACTTTATACTATTACCCAGTAAACTTTACTTTGCTGCCCACCACTCTTTGGTCTACCTCTTCATTCTTCAAAGTGGTATGACCAAGAACTGCAGGCACTAAGGGAACAAAACTCCTGTAACACCAGGGGTCACTGGAGGTCATCCTAGAATTTGGCCCACCACAGTCAGGATGGGCCAGGTCTTGCTGTGGTAACAAACAAGCCCTAGTCCACACCATGGTGGGCTGGGATGTCACTCCAGGTCTTCTCCAGCTCGGGATGAGGCACAGAGAACTGCCACCATCTGTGACTCAGGTGGTCCCACAGCCAAGAGGAAGAGAGTGTGGCATGACACTTAAAGCTTCTCCCCAGTAGTAAAGACCATCATGTTCTCCTATGTGTTGGTACACAAAATAACTCACAGGGCCATGCCTAACTTGAAGGGGGCAGGAGGCTCCCTCCCAGCATGGGGCCAGGAGAGAGGAGCCTGGCTGTCTTTGGTGAGCAGCACTAATGACTGCCATTAAGTAGCAAGTCATTGAAGTAAGTGTGAGCATCCACTCTGTGCTGGTACCTGGGACCGGATTAGTTAGGACTCTAATTTGCAAAAGGAAGAAGAAAGCTCACTGAAAGCAGCTCTAGGGAAACCCCAATACTAAGTCTGCAGCCAGAAATGAGCCCAGGTAGCTGACAGAGCCCACAGACAAATTGCAGGACTCTGCTTCCGGGACTAGAATCAGGGCGGTTGCCCCATCCAGGCTCTTCTTCCATCTGCTTCCCAGCTCTGCTCATGCAGAGACAGAACTGCTGGGGGCCACAGTGGAACTTCAGTGGGATGAGAGAGCAGCTCTCTCCCTCTTCCCCTCTATGAATCCCAGGGAACGATACAGATCCGTCCACCCTGGGCCCCATGCCCATCACCAGTGCCATATCTGGGATGTAAGACCTGGCCCAAGATGGGGGCACCTGGGTGGCTCAGTGGGTTAAAGCCTCTGCCTTCAGCTCTGGTCGTGATCCCAGGGTCCTGGGATCGAGCCATACATCCGGCTCTCTGCTCCATGGGGAGCCTGCTTTCTCCTTTCTCTCTGCCTGCTTGTGATCTCTGTCTGTCAAATAAATAAATAAAATTGTTTAAAAAAAAAAAAAAAAAAAGACCTGGCCCAAGATGGAGTTAAAGAACAAGGTGTACAAGCAGGAAAAAAAAAAAAAAAATGAAAGAGAAGATAAAAGAAACACCACAGCTCCTACAGTCACCCCAGCTTCTTCGTGTTTGTTTCATCTCCACAAAAACTCTGCAGTAAATGCTGTAAATCCCCCATTCAGAAGCTGACGAGCAATGACAAGATTTGCACACATAATAACCTTTGTTCACATCATAAAAGAAATGAGATTTAAAGTCTGTATTGATCCAAAGCCTGTGCTTTTTCTGCAAAGCCGAGATTTTTCTTGAAAAACTTTTTCTGTGTCTTTTCTGCATAAACACAGTCAGGGAAAACGTTTGGGAGAACATATCCTGTATGCAGTATCTCATTAAAATTTGAATCCATGTTTTGGAGGCTTAGAAAGGGGTCTGTATTCTAAAACGTGGGATTCTTTTTTATAATCACTGCCCAAAAGCACAGCCCAGCCTCAGTGTTTGTCTTCATTCCTTCACTCTGGACCATGTGGGCCAACTTTCCTCTTGAGTCTGCCAAGAGTACAAGTAACACGCTCAAAAATACTTCACCTAAACAGGGGGAGATGTGTTGCTTTAATAAAAGGAACGCTGACATCAACAGGAACGCTGGAGGCAATGTTCTGGCTAGTGGCTCAACCTACCCTCAGCTCAAATAAGGGTAGCTCAAATACCTCCTGGCCATCACCGAGTCCATACGGTAGAGGCACTGCGGGCTCCTGGCTTTCAACCTCAGAGCACAGGCAGGAGTGCAGACAGGCGAAAGAGGTGGCTCTTTCGCCAGAGAAAAAGCCTCCAGCACCAGCCTCTGACATTAGCCTCTGAAACTCTGTTTTGTGCAGAACAGAAGCTGCCCCTGGGTGCTGCCTATTGCTGCCAAAGTCAGCTACTGGCCGGACACTAGGCAACAGAGATTTGAAATTGGCCATGGCCATATCAACCTTGGCTGTCACCACGAGCATGTTCTTAGTACAGGAACATAAGGAACGTTCAGGAAACGTGTGATTCTGTGTTAGAGCCAGGTAACAAGGGGTCAGGAAAAAAGCAAGTCTGCTCAGGTATTTCCCATAACCCCCTGGGCCAGGAACAAAGAGTATTTCCCTAGTTACCTGTGTCTCTTATTGGAATATGTCAGTCTGAACAACGAGAAGGAAAAGATTAAACATTCTTTATCTAGAAATGCTAAAAAAGGAGTCCCAGACTATGAAAGTGCTAGGTCACAAGACAAACAACGGCAGGGTCTGCTACCAGACGATGCTCAGGAATTTCTTTAGTGATCATGGGGGAGACATTACATCTTTGGTCAGGGATGACATAGCATGTGTTGTATATTCTATTGGCAGCCACTTTGTGACCACATGAGGACCTGGCTTTAGGATAGAGCTGATGGTATGTGTCTCAATACAGGCTTAACCAAAGAAGCAGAACCAGAAACAAAGACAGAGGAAGGAGTTTACTATAAGGATATGACTGACATAGTTGCAGAAACCAGACAAGAAATTCCAAAATAGTATGGCAGGCTGTTGGGAAAGGCAAAGCAAAATTCACAGGATGGGCTGGAGCTGCTCAGTAGGGAAATTTTCTTCTCAAGGAAAGATCTTCTTCATCAGTTCTACTCTTAATTTCTTCCTACTGATTGAGTTAGGCCCACCCAGAATATCTAGGATCATCTCCCTTCCTTAAAGTCCACTGATTATGGACTTTAATCCATCTATAAATATCTTCACAGTAACACCTGGATTCTGTGTTTGACTAAGTAACTGGGAAATGTAGCCTAAAAGAATTGACACATCAAAAGACCATCACAGTATGGAATAGGGAGAGAGGAAAAGATGATTTCTTAATGACTTCATTGAATTCCTAGATCAAACCATGCCTGAAGTCCACTACCTCGGCACTATCCATAAATTCAGCCTTCGGCATATCAAGCTGTGTTTTCTGTAACTTGCAACCTGCAGTTCTAATTGACACAAGAGGGACCCAAAACAAGGAGGTGACAGCCTCATTCTGACCAAAACTTCCAAGAAGGATTGTGCTCCAGTCTGGGTCCCAGATAGTGTAAAATACATTATCACACATCAGAGTGAATAAAGGAGTGGTAACCGTCACTCAGAAGAAGATGTTTCCAGAACACATGCTGTGTTGGCCCTGAGCTCTGGACACAAAGACACAGAGGGGACACCTGCTTTACCCATAGCGGATGAGCAAGCAAGCAGACAGCAGCCAGAGTAGACAATGCCTGGCAGAGCAGAGGAGAGTGCAGGGTCTGTGGGGGCCTGCGCAGGCAGCAGGAACCAAATCCAGCCTCTGTGGGTCAAGGCAGGCTTCCTGGAGAGAGTGACATTGCTACTCTGTCTGGTGGGATGAGAAGCAGCAAACCAGGGAAGCGAGGTGAGGGAAAGGTGCTCCAAAAAGGGAGAATGGTGTATTTGAAAGGGAAAGGCCACTTGGCTATGGTGATGATGAGCCCTAGTGACTGCTTATACTGTGTGATTTGAAGCAAGTCACTTACCTTCTCTAAGCCTTGGTACCCTCAAGGGATAATGATAGAATAAATGCATTAATATCTGCCCTGGCTTCGGAGCAGGCAGCACATTCTGAGTTAGCTGTCATCATCACATCATCATCATCACCAGGAAGGGACGGGTAGGGATGGCTGGAGACCTCAGACAGCCTTCCAGGCCTTGGGGAGCCAGGGAAGAACTTGAAACAGGGGCTGCCAAGAGTGGATTTCTGTTTTAAAGTTGGCTCCTAGGAGGAGAAAGAACTTCAGGCAATGAGACATTAATCATGATGCGACTGTGGGAAAAGATCTTTAAGCCACTTCCATGGAAAAGGGTCCAAGACATGGGGAGGTTTGCTCTGAAAGAGAGCCCAATCTGTCTGGAGGATCAGCGATGAGTGCTTGGGAGGAATGAGGGTGGCCTTAGGATCCACGGGACTGTTCTGTAAAAGAAGGTACCCGAGTTTTAAGCTAAGGATGGCAGCACCAGGAAGTCATCACCACTCCCCTTCATCTTGGGAAGAATTTGCCTTAGCCAGAGCCACCCAGAGCCTGCAGCATGGCTCCAACAGGCAATGAGCTCCCCATCAAGGGAGGTATGCAAGCAGACTATCGATGTGGGAGACAAGGAAGGAAGCTCAAGTACAGAGAAGGTTGATGGAGATCATTACTAAGTTTCTCCAACTTTAATCTCTGTTATTCTACTGAACCCCAGAGACATAGTATGGCAATTTCCTATGGCTGATAGAAGAAATCACGACAAACTGCGTGGCTTAAAACAACATCGTCTGACTCAGAGTTCTGGAAGCCAGAAGTCCACCTTGGGCTTCACTAGGCTAAAACCAAGGTCTGGGCAGGGCTGCGTTCCTTTCTGGAAGATCTAGGGGAGAAAGTTTTTCCTTGCCTTCTCCAGCCTCTGGAGGCTTCCTGTGTTCCTTGGCCATAGACACTTCCATGGTCTTCAAAGCCAGCAGAACAGGATCTTCCAAATTCTCTCTTGCTCAAGCCCCATGCCCACCCCTACCTCCACCTCCACACCCATCCTACTTCCTCACAGCAACCCTCACATGGAGCCTCCTGAGGCCAGACCTGAAGTCTGCTGTCCCTCCATCACCCCGTGTGATGTGATGAATTGATGGCCCTCTTTCTTCTGCACAAGGATAGCAACTCCATCTTTATCACTCACCGGGTGGTCCCTCCTGTTCATCTCAGGCCTGCATACCGCAAACTCTCATTAAATACTGTGTGTCCAGGGGCGCCTGGGTGGCTCAGTGGGTAAAGTATCTGCCTTCAGCTCTGGGATCCAGTCCCACATTGGGCTCCCTGGTCAGTGGAGAATCTGCTTCTCCCTCTGCTACTCCCCCTCCCCATGCTTTCTCTCTCTCTCTCTCTCCAAAATAAATAAATAAAATATTAAAAAAAAAATACTATGAGTCCAGTGAATCAACAAAGAATCCATTCAAAGAAAATGACTGCTGTCTGCTGAGGGTCACCTGTTCCTTGCCTCTGGCTGTTTGGCTCTCCTGGCATAATGAGGTACAAAGATGGGGCTTATGCTTTAGACACTGAAGGGAGTGGAGAAACCTTTGCAGGAAGACAAAGACTTCAATCTCTTGGGGAATTCCCACCTGTATTTCTGACATTCACCTTCCAGATGGAGCAGACTGATGCTGAAGGTGCTGTGGAAGGGGCCGGGGCAGGGGTGCACAGCAGGGAGTGGCAAAAGACTTGGGGAGCAGAACACACATGTGGGGTCCCGAGGCCTGCCTGCACCCAGGGCAGGGGACTCTCTGGGGCAGCCGGGGTGAGGCTGATTCAGCTGTACTCTGTACCTTCATTCTGGGCTTGTGCCTCTCTCTGAGTAACAGAAAGAACCACCATCAGGTTAACCGGGCAAAACCTTCCTTGCACATCTACTCAACCCCCCTGGCTGCTGGCTGTTGAACAGAGGTGAGGAAGGAGTGGTAAGGGAGGGAGATGAGGTCCAGTCTCCTTAGTGTCTGGGGTTTAGGGGACAGCAGAAGCTTCTGATTTGCTCAAGAAGCTCCATCAACAGCCACACACGGTGTCCCAAGCGAGACGGGGCTGGTTTCCCAGCAACATGTTTATCTCCACTTCAAATGCCCAGACAACTCCTGTTTTCTAGTAACATCCCCTCAATCTGGATGGCCCAAGGACTTGTTTTGGTGCATGGGCTTGTTTTTCCTCCCTATCCTGAATTTGAAGCTCGTTCGAGGAACCCATCCAGAAGCCCTGAACATTTCAAAGCTGGCCTGACATCCCTGGCCAGGCCGGCTTGTCCGCCAGGGAGACCCACGCCCTAAGCACCTCCGCGGAAAGTGTGAGAAGACTCCTTCATCCAGAAGAAAACACTTCTCTGTTGGCTGCTTGCCCCCCTCCAAACACACAGAGTCCTGCCCTGTCCAGGAGGGTGTCCCGGAGACTGTCCCCGGGTCATATCGATAAAGGTGTTGAGAGAACACTCTCAGCTGCCCAACAGGAGGGCCTGGCTGGGGTCCCCGCCCAGCTTGAACACCAGAAAGCTAAGTAAAGTAAACACCTCAGGCCTGGAAGGGACCAAGGTGACGCTACTCTGTTTATGGACAGGAGCTGTGCGGGCCCCAGGTCAGGATGGGGTTTCTCAGGGCAGACAGAGCAGGAAGAGGCTGGGGCCGGACACCACACTCCTCTCTACCCTCCCTCGCTGCCAGAGAGAACTTGGAGACAAACAGACAGACACAGGCCCAGATTTCTGTTCCTCATTTGCCTTGTGACCTCAACCAGTTCCATGTCCCCTGTTATGCCCGAGTTTTCACGTCCAAGAGACCACCAAGGAGCCAAGCACCGATGCAATCACATGAGGGTTTATTTGACAAGCGTAAGCCTGGGCCCAAGTATACCCGGCACAACGGAGTAGGAACTTGGACCCCGAGGCTAGTTAAGGCAGGGGTTTTTATAGGTCATTACAGGAGGCTTGGGCGGGGAGGAAGAGAAGTTTCAGACTTTTCAGCAGTAAGATGATTAGCTGTTGCCGGGGTGTTGCACGGTGGGGTACTTTCTTGGAACTAAAGCAGGGTGGGGGGTCCCTAGAATGAAAGTAAAGTAGGGGAAAGTTCAGCCCTTGGTCACAGGGGCCTGAGATGGCTGCCGAAACTAAGAGGGCTGTACTTGTGCTAAGGCTAAACCTGAGGTGGGATGGCCTTAATTTTCTCGGCCTCCACACTGAGACCTTCTCCTTCCTTGCCCAGGAAGTGGGAATAACCCAATGTGCCTTCTGTAGGGCTCACGGCATGTGTGACAACGGCTGGGATGACTGTGACAGAAGTGGTGCCAAGGGATGTTCTTCCTCTCTCCGGTGGCTCCTTGTCTTTGCTGGTTCCTTAGTCTTGCTTGGGCAGCCCAGGGACCCCAACTCCTCCTCTGACCGCCAGGAGAAGGGTCTCGGTCCTCACTGGGGAAGGGAGGGATGGATGAGGATGGGGCACAAAGTCCAGTCTGGACCCGTCCACCTCCAGCTTTGTGACCTGAGACAAGTTGCTGGAACTCTCTGAGCCTCCACTTTCTCACCTGGAAAATGGGACTGTTTTCTGAGTCAGCTGCTTCACAAGGACACTTGGGGGAATGGAGACTCTGACCTTAGCTCAGTGTCTTTTATTCCTCACCAGGGGCCTTGGAGCTAGGTGCTCTTATCATCCCCATGGCACATATAACGAGAGGGAGGAAAGAGCTGAGAAACCTGCCCCAGGGCTTCACCAGAAGTGGGCAACCATGCACTGCCCTGAGCATCTAAGGAGAGAGTCCATCTTTTAACTGGTGGTCCATATGGAGCCCTGCCTGCAGAGCCTTGTCACCAAAAGAGCCTCACATTTGAGAACCATCCCTTCCTGAGCATCTGATCTGTACTGGGGCCTGTGCCAGGGGCTTGAAGTGGCCTAGCTTCAGGGGAGAGGGGAGTCTCACACATCCCCCTCTCTACCTCCACCCAACCACAGGCACCAGAGTGAGCCCAGCTTCCAAAGGCAGAGGCACAGTTGCTCAAAGGGAAAATGACGGCCCAAGCTCCTGCTGGGTGGTCAGTGGTGGGTGGACGCTGACACCGGGATGCCCAACCCCAAGCCCTGGATCCGTGGTACTCGGTCCATCACTTCCAGCCCCTTTCCCTCCCCCGCTTCTGCTCTTGCTTACCACAGGATCCCCACCCATTCTAACTGCAGAGCCTGACAGCCCATCCCTCATCCATCCTTGTCTTCCTCTCGTCCCCTGCCCCCTCATCACCCAGTCCTACTATTTCTGGAAAGTCCCTGCCCAGAGAGAAACTTCTATGAGAAGTGTGGGAGCAGAGAGGCCCGGCTGTCCCTTCCAGGTGTCCCACACACCCCGCCCCCCAGGAAACCCCTCCTCTCACAGGACAGGGGGGCTTCAGGTCTGAAAGGATCCAGTGTCCTGGGCCAGGTGGGCGTGCTGGATGGCCTTGGCTGGGCCCCACAGGAAGCGGAGGAGGCGTGGAGGACCACCCCCAAGCTGCTGCTTAAAGGGGCGCCAGCCACGAGCCACAGGACACAGTGAGGCTGCCTCGGCACCATGAGGTCCAGGCTGCTCCCGGTGCTGCTGCTGCTCTTGGCCGGGCCCCCCGCTGCGCAGCCGGCTCCCCCGACCTGCTACTCCAGGATGCTGAGCCTGAGCCGAGAGGTCACGGGTGACTTCCAAAGCCTGCAGGCTGTGGAGCCCTCGGTAAGTCTCCTCCAGCTGCCCTGCGTGGACCAGGAGGTTCAGTGCAGATCTAGGTCTCCAAAACATGCCTTTATACTAGGAAAAAAAAAAAAAAAAACCAACAACAACAGTTTTTCTTTCTGGTCAATGTTAATTTCAAGGGTTTGCATTTTATCCCCATCCTACTAAGTAGAAATGACAGTGGTTTGCATCTTTTTTAAATACAAGGAAAATCTATCAGAGACACCACAATACTTTGTCTTTATTGGTAACTTGCCAGCAACAACGGGAGGCTCTGCTGTAAAACGTAAAAGAAGAAAAAATAAACCTCCCCAAGGAGCCTGGAAGTCTGGAGTTAAGGAGGAGCACAGATCTGGTTATTCTCTTCAGGAGCCTGGTGATTGTGAGTGAGCACTCAGGGGAGGACCCCCCAGGACGTGCCCACCCCTTACTGCTTACCTTGGGCAGACAGCTCAGCCCCTGAATCTCGGTGTCCTTGGCTGTGAAAGTGTTGATACAGGGCCCACCTCCCACTTTGGGCTTCGCGAAGGTGAATGAGACATGCTGGGCACAGTGCTGGGCAGGGGACACCCCAGGAACGTGAGCATTCTTAACATGCTCTTTTCACAGGCAGACCCCGGGCTCAAAGGGGCAGGTTCCAGGGGCTGCCCAGAACGACGACCCAGGATCCCTGGCTGCTTATCCAGTATAGAAAAAAAAATGAATTAAACTTCATTAAAAGCTTTGAAACAATTCAGGGCCCTTGAGGGTGGGGAGGCTGAGTCAGTTGCGTGTCCGACTCTTGATTTCAGCTCAGGTCATGATCTCAGGGTCATGAGATGGAGCCCCGAATCCGGCTCTGACCTCAGCAAGGAAACTGCTTAAGATTCTTTCTCTCCCTCTGTCTCTGCCCCTCCCCCACTTAAAAAAAAAAAAAAAAAGAAGCTTTGATAAAGTTTAAAAATGTCTAAAAGTGTCTCGGCACCCCCTGTAGATGCTCCAAACAAAATGTAATGTTTCTCAGATGTAGGGTTATGATACCCTTACACCATTTATTTTCTTTTAAAACTTAAATAATGTGCATGTTTTTCCTAATTATAAAAGGCATACATAGGGGGCTCCCCATATCTGTGGTTTCAGTGACTCGTGGTCCACAGCGACCAGAAAGCAGATGAGCTCCCTTCTGACGTATGGTCAGAAGGTTAGCGGGAGTCTAACCATATGTCACATGCCCACTCCGTTCATCTCATCATGTGGGCAATTTATCATCTCACATCATTACAAGAAGGGTGAGTAGAGTACAGGAAGAGATTTGGAGAGCGAGATCGCATTCACAGAAATTTTATGAGAGTTTGTTGTTAGAATTGTTCTATTTTATAGTAGTAACTATTGTTCGTTTCTTACTGTGTCTAATTTATAAATTAAGCTTGATCTCGGTTTGTACATATATTTAGGAACAAATATACTATATGTACGGTCCAGTATGATTTATGGTTTCCTGCATCCACTGGGGCCTTGGACTCTGTCCCCCATGCATAAGAGGGAGACCACTATACTTTATAGGCTAGTTGGAAAACGCACAAAGGACAAAGAAGAAAATAAATATTACTTGCCATTCTACCACCTAGAGGTAACTGCTATTGTAAGATTCTGGGGGAGAGTATTTCGGCTTTCTGACTATCCATCTGACTATCCACGCAAATCCATATGCGTGAGTGTGCGCATGTGTGCGTGTGTAAGCAAATCAGATCAAGGAAGGCCCTGGGGCTGTCTGGCTGTTGGATCATGGTGGGGAGCCTTCCGTGACCGACTGAGGGTGCACCCCTGTGGGGGTCATCATGACCTGTCTTCCTTTCCATAGGAGCCGTGTGTGAGATACCTGCCCACGCTCTACCTGGATATACACGTAAGAGGGTGTTCCTGTCTGGGGAGGTAGGGGCTTGGGGAGGGAGCCCAGCTCCTGTCCCTCTGGCTACAGACTTCCCCCACGATACCTTCCCTGCTGTCTTCTCCCAGAATTACTGTGTGCTGGCCAAGCTGCGGGACTTCGTGGCATCAACCCAGTGTTGGAAGGTAGCCCAGGTGGATGCCTTGAAGGACAAAGTGCGGAAACTGTACATTATCATGAATTCATTCTGCAGGAGAGTAAGGGACACCACTAAAAATACCTTTTCTGCTTGTGGTCAGCCAGGACACTAGGGGCTTTCAGAAGAGGAAGGCTAGGGGGAGGCGGTTGGGGTGGGGGGAGATGGGAAGGGGAAGAGGAATGTTTGGGGTGTTTGCAGATCCTAAATCACTGTCATCCTTGATAAGTGATGGGCACTCAGGACAAGGTCCTCCTTCCCATGAGGTCATGTTGGTGTGGGGACAATACCCAGGACCACATGCTAACCATATAAGAGAGATTCTACTAGGAACCAAATGGGGTAGGGGTTGGAGGGAGAGGGAGCTCCAGAGCGCTGGGGTCAGAGGAGACTTTCTAGAAGATGGGCTTCAAATGCTCTGTGATAGGAAGCTTCTGGTAGAAGAGGAGAAGGAGACAGAAAAATGCAGAATATCAGCACAACTGAGAAAGTGTTGTCATGGGATCTCAGAGGCACAGGCTTCAGCATCAGGCAGACCTGAGCTCCTGTCGGTCTTCCTGCTTCCCAGATGGAAGCAACCCGTAACCTCTCTGAACCACAGTTCCCTCATTTGTGAACTGGAGACATAATTATGTCCACTTCATGCCATCATTAGAAGGATAATAATAAGTACACCCTGACCATGTGTGTGGGGTAGGGGAGTTGCACTAAGTCCCTTGATCCTAAGAACCCTAGCAGAGTGACCACACATAGAATTCCTAGCACCAGCCCTGGCCCAGAGTAAGACATCAGGATGAATGATTAACTATCGAGTTTAATTTGTTTGTTCATGCATCCGAGTTTTCTTACGGATGTCCTCCCCATACTGATTGCCCTCCTCATTCCTCTCTCCCCTTGGTCTGCGGAGGGAAGACAGGAAGAAGATGTAATTACAATACAGTATTATTTCTATTTAGGATGCGGGATTACATCATGTTCTATGGGAATGTGAAGACGGGGCCCGTTCTTCTTGGGAGAGTAAGGGGTGGGAAGTTTTCCCATGAAAGGAAAGAACGGAACACTCTTAGAAGATAAACTCCTATAGCTGTGCTCAGATTCTGGGGCCACATTCAGTAACATTCTTGCCTATTGCACATCTTTTTCAGGATTTGGTGTTCCTCTCCGATGACTGCAATGCATTGGAATATCCAATCCCAATGACCACGGTCCTGCCAGACGGTCAGCGATAGGGCAGTCCAGACTAGAGAGAGAGAGCCCAAGGGGACAACAGTTATGTCAGCTGCCCAGACAATGGGCTAAAGCCATACTCTCCTCCCCGCCCACCAGGCCTCCCTGTAACTACTGCACCAGAAGCTGTCGCATCTCTCCACCTTCTGGAGCACAGTTCTTGTTCTCTTCTCCCAGAACCTGCTTTGAAGACAGTAGGTTAGAAGCTTTGCTTTTCCCCCTGGTTTTTGTCTTGCCAAGATGGTTAGATACACAAGGATGTTCCCTGGATCCCCAAGAAGAAAAAGCCAAACCCCCGTCTCTTGTATGAATGTCTAGTTTGAGAAAAAGCAGAACAGTAGGCTTGTATTAGTGCTTTAACGGAGTCCTGGTAACATTTTTCTTTCTTGATAGGCATCTGCTTACACTTAGCCATGCTTCCATTTCATATGCTCTCCCACCACGAACTTTCTTGCAGTTAACTTCCATTTTTAAGGAAATTTCACTGCCAGATAAAGTGTATTTGCAAGTTTCATAATTATATAGTGCTGATGGGAACCACTCTTTCATTGAAAGGCGATAAAAGTCAAATAAAGACTATCTCCATGGTGAGAAACATGTGTTGTGCCGTGTTTGTCCAGACTGGATATGACAGTGTTGATTTCATGTGCATCTAGAAGTTGCTGCTCTCAACAAGAAGCATCTTTCTCCTTCTTTCTGAGGGACATGCAAGTGTTTTTCAGTCTGTTTCAATCCATCTCCATGAATGTCTGCCCTTAAAACACTGGGAGAAGCTCCCATTTATATTTGGGGCCAGACTGCCTGGCACTTCCCACAAACACCAGGTCACTGAGTCTTTGGTTGCTGTACAAGCAACAAAAGAAAAATAAACATGTGAGACTGAAGAGCTCTGCACAGCCCAGGAAACCATCAATGAAATGGGAGGCAATTACGGAATGGGGGAAGATATTTGCAAACTATATGTTGGATAAGGAGTTAATATTCAAAATACATAAGGAGCTTCTGTAACTCAATAGCAAAAAAGGGGGGGCACAAGCAAGTAATCCAATTTTAAAAAATGGCCAAAGGACCTGAATAGACAGTTTTCTAAAGAAGACATGCAAATGGCCAAAGGCACCTGGAAATATCACTAGCCATCAGGGAAATTCAACTCAAAACCACAATGAGACATCACCTCAGACCTATGAGGATGGCTTTTATCAAAAAGACAACAGGCGAGTGTTGGTAAGGATGTAGAGAAAAGGGAACCCTTATTCGCTTTTGGGGGGAGTGTAAATTCGTATGGCCATTACGGAACACAGTATGGATGTTCCTCAAAAAATTAAAAACAGGGGCGCCTGGGTGGCTCAGTGGGTTAAGCCACTGCCTTCGGCTCAGGTCATGATCTCAGGGTCCTGGGATCGAGGCCCACATCGGGCTCTCTGCTCAGCAGGGAGCCTGCTTCCCTCTCTCTCTCTGCCTGCCTCTCTGTCTACTTGTGATCTCTGTCTGTCGAATAAACAAATAAAATCTTAAAAAAAAAATTAAAAACAATTAAAAACAGACCTACCAGATGACCCAGCAATCTCAGGATATATAGCTGAAAGTAACAAAATCAGCATCTTGAAGAGATACCTGTACTGCCGTGTTTGTTACAGTTTAGTCACAAAAAGTGAAGATACAGAAATAATCTAAAAGTCCACCCATCGATAAATGTATAAAAATGTGATATATGTATGTGTGTATATATACAGTGTATATATGTGTGCATGTATATGTACATATACATACACAATGAAATATTATTCAATCATGAGAAAGAAGGAAATCCTTCCATTTGCAACAACATGGATAAATCTTGAGAGCAGCATGCTAAGTGAAATTAGCCAGACAGAGAAAATTAAATACTGTATGATCTCATTTATATGTGAACTTTGGGGAGGGAGGAGGTTGAGTTCACAGACACAGAGAGAGAGTAGAATGGTGGTTACCAGGCACTGGAGTGCTGGAGGAGATGGAGATGGACCAGAGAGACAAGACTTCACTTATAGGGTGACTAAGCTCTGGGAATCTAAAGGACAGCATGGTGACTCTAGTTAATAATACTGTATCATATACTTGAAATCTGCTAAGAGTAGAACTTAAGTGTCCTCATTACACACACACACACACACACATGCCCACACACACACACACACACACACACACAGAGTAACTCTGTAGGGGTAATAGATGTGTTAATTAACTGGGTTGTGGTAAATATTTTACCAAGTATAACATGTCAAAACACCACATTATATATGTTAAATATGTATAATTTTATTTGTCAGTTATACCTCAATAAACCTGAAGAAACAAAACAAAAGAAACAAAATCCATTCTTCTTCTAAGGACACCAATTATTGGATTAGGGACCCCCCTAGTGGAGCAGAACTTCATCTTAACCTGGTTAAGTTAAGTTAAGTTAAGTTAAGTTAACCTGGTTAAGTCTCTCTCTGCTGAGACACTATTTCCAAATAAGGTCACAGTCACCCGTTAGAGGGGAAGGGGCTTCAACATAACTTTTTGAGAGATAAAATTCAACTCACAACAATCATTCTTTCAAGAGATAACCCCATCACAGAAGGAAATTATGCAACAAACTAACTCTCTGTCACCACCACCACCAGCTACCACTTCTGACAGATACTAAATATGGAGGCATGATACCAAATGCACAGCAGCACTCGCCCGCTGAACCTTCACAATGATGTTGCCCCTGGGCGGGCATTAACCACCTGGATTTACAGCGGAGAAAATACACTCAGGTCCAAAGGATAGGTGATTTCCCCAGACAGATGGTAAGTGGTGGTGGAGGGATTCCAGACAAAGAGCCAAGTGCTAGATGTCTTCATTCCATGGCTCTGCTAACGCTTTGCTATTTCTAGGTAGCAAAATAAGCCACTGAAGACAAGGACTAATTTACACATTTCAGACATTCGTTTGCTCATGGTCTTCAGTATTTACCGAGTGCTTATTATAAACCCGGCAAATATTGCGATGAAAAGCAAAGAATGCCTCCTCTTAGATTAGCAGAGGAGACATTTGCAAAATCTGGAAGACAGCAGAGGAAGGAGCAAATAATTCTTCCTGAGATGGGGCAGAGAGGTTTCTGGGGGATTCAGAAAGTTAACAGGCTCTTGAAATATGACTGGGAGCTTGCGGAGCAGAAAGGAGACGTAGCACAGTCACAGGCACAAAGACCTCAGGTGGAGGTGGATGGTTTGAACCCAGCGTGTGGTTGGGGAAGACAAGAAGTAGAGCTGAAGACGGTGTGGGGTCGGAATATAAACACTCCTTATGGTAAGTCCTGCCAGGGGCACTTTGGCAGGGTGTCTATCCCACACCAGTTGTACCACCAGGGTCACATAAGGAGAATCCCTTTTGAGGCAGGGAGACTGGAACCCAGTGGTTGGGGGTGGTCAGAGGGAGCTCTTGCTTTGGATTTCAGGTATCACAAATGAAGGACACTGTTCCACTCCTGCGTCCTAGCATCCCCAAGCCAGATGATAGGGCACCTCCCAGGATGCCGTCTCGGTCTTTCTGCACCACCAGCTAGTCAACCCTATCTTCTCTGTATCTCTTGATTCTCCATTTGTTCTTTACCACCTCAACATCAGCTCAGAACCTTCTCAAACTTGACGTGCAGCCTTGGCTCAAAAGTCAGACCTCTCACAGGTTTCACCCACCAGGGGCCCTTCTGTTCCCAGGTGAGAGTCTGGCTATCACTGGTCCTTTCCCCTGAGGCTGCCCCATCAGAAGGGATTTTTTTTTTTTCTCATCGACTTGTTAATACTTCCAGCTGTGAAAGAAGATTCAGAATAGAGCAGGCATGGCTAAGAGAGTCACCCAAAATAGAGTTGGGAGGATATTGAGAAAGCAGGGCCTAGGCGCCTCCCCTATTTCAATTCTCGGAACACCGCAAACTCTTGACTTTGGTCAGTTGCAAACTCCGACCACCTCCTGGAACACATCCTTCTACGTTGGGTGTCTGTTAGCCACATAGCCAATTATGTATTAGATGGTCAGTTCAAACTCTGCCAGCACTAATAATTCTTTCAAAACAGCTTATGTAACCTTGTGGATTTTGCCTTTAGAAACCTGCATCCCTCTTCCCATGCCAGCACACTTTCAACGTCTATCCCCTCTGTCTCCTGGATTGCAATCCTAAACCCCAAATAAATGCTTCTGGTTGCATTATAACGTCATTGTGTTCTTAGCTGACAGATCCTGTGTTCTGTTTCTTCAATTGACTAAACTCACTGGGTGAAACAAAGCGGAGCCACTCACTTGTTAGCTGAGTGTCAGTAGGCAATTTACTTAGCCTCTTTGTGCCTCAGTTTTCCCATATGTGAAATGGGATTGACAATAATAAAACCACCATAGGCTTGTTTAGGGGATAATGCAAATTCACCCTTTCTACCTTGTTCTGATTAGCTCTAATAACATCAAGAGCAAATTTCATAGTTGCTAAAGAATTTAGGAACTTCTAAAAATGTTTAAAAATGAAACCACAGGAGACTCTCAACTATAGGAATATGAGGGTTGCTGGAAGTGACGTGGGCTGGGGGATGGTAATAAGGTAATAAGCATTAAGGAGGGCACGAGATGTAATGAGCACTGGGTGTTGTATGTAACCGATGAATCACTCTACCCCTGAAACTAATAATACATTATATGTTAATTTAATTGAATTTAAATTAAAAAAATTAAATTTAGGAAATTTGGTCATCAGAGTACTTGCAGTGCAAAAGTATTGAGTACTCCCTCTTCCAAGATAAAAATCACAATTTCCCATAAACCCTTCTTTCAAGCTCCCTCCCGGACAACAGCAGCGGTGTCCTGACTTCCTCCTCCCTAGCTCCAAGTCCATCCACCATCAGCCAGAGGGAGGTTTACAAAGTGCAGAACTACTTCTGTTATCCTGGAAGCTCATCAGCGGCTCCTATAAGGCTCCTGATCTGGCCCTGGTCCTCTCTGGCCTCACCCACTACATTTCCCGCCTCTCCCAATACATACACATATTTATTTCCTTAGGCATTACATCTCAGTGTTTCCTGAATGCTGCAAATCTTGTCAGACGCTGGGCTTTCCATCCTCCCCCCCTTGAAAATCTGTAGAATTCTTCCTTCCACTCAAGTGTAACTTCTATGCTAAACCCATGTAAGAAGAACAAGACTCTTTTCTGGACAACCTCTCTCTCTCTTGCCACTATTTTGTACTTTTGTATTCATTGCAATCATCAGACTCAAGCTGGTTGATCGTTTCTTCCTTCTTGCTGCACCTGAGCTAGAGCCTAGGACCCCACCCTCAGGTTCTTTCCCACTCACTAGTCCCCTCATTTGTCTCCTTTGGGGCTCCCCTCTTCTGTTTTCTTGGCAGCTGTGTGATCCAGGCTCAGCCCTGGGTCCTTCCCTCCCCTTTGTCTGCACTGCCTGTCCTGGTGACCACGCAGGTGTCATGGCTTTGGCCACCGTGCCAGGACCAAGAAGCCTGGGGTCAAATTTGATCTTTCTCTTTCTCACACAATCTATTTCGAATGCATCATCAAAAATCCTGCTCTTGGGGTGCCTGGGTGGCTCAGCTGGTTAAGCGGCTGCCTTCGGCTCAGGTCATGATCCCAGGGTCCTGAGATCAAGCCCCACATCGGGCTCCCTGCTCCCGGAGAGTCTGTTTCCTCCTCTCCTTCTCCCTCTTCCTCTGCCTGCTGCTCTGCCTACTTGTGCTCTCTATCTCTGTGTCAAATAAATAAAAAACCCTAAAAAAAAAAAAAAATCCCGCTCTCTGTAACTTCCAAATAGACCCAGAATCTGACCACGTCTCACCACTTCCACTACTAGGAAACTGGACCAAGGGCACTGGTGTTTGTGTCCCACTGACATAGCTGTTTCTACCCTCGCCCCATTCAGCTTATTCTTGCACATCAGCCAGAGTGATCCACTCTTACATCTTTCTGCTCAGAACCCCTCCCTGGCTCCCCACTTCTCTCAGAGTAAAAACCAAAGTCCTAACAATGGTCACAGGGTTCTTCATCAGCTGCCCCCACCCCCTCTGTTGTCCCTCTGGCCTCATCTCCTCTCTATCTGTGTGGTCTTGAGCAAATTACTTGCTGTCTTTCAATTTCCCCTCCCTTTCCCGATCTCAGCTGAAAAACAGTAAGAACACCTTCCCCCAGAAAGTTGAGCCGAGGACACAGTAAAATAAGTCATGTAAGTTACTGAGCACCGTCCTGACATTGCAAATACTCAGTAACATCACCACGATTACTATTATTCCCACCTTCATCCTGATCATAATGAGCGTCAAATCTTAGGGGGAAGGGGGTTTGGTGTGGATGCAAACTGAGGAGCATTTCTCATTTCATGTTGACGTACCTTCTGATTCTGCGTGTTTACCAATTACTTACTATCCCCCAACCCATGGTCCTTGCACTACCTGAACGACCAGTCTGAGCGGGTGACACATGGACTGAGAAGTCTTCAGTGCTTGCCCACCACCCTTGGGACAAAATCCAATTTCCTCACCTCCACTTCATTCCTTGCCCATTGCAGTCTGACTTCTCCCCACCACACCCGTAGAACCGTCTTATGAAAGCATCCGTCAGCTCCACGCTGTCCAATCCAGGGTCACTTTTCTTCTCCACCCCACTTTTTTCTTTTTTTTTTTTTTCAAATTACAGTATAGTTAACATACAGTGTAGTTAGTTTCAAGAGTATAATGTAGTGATTCAACATCTCCATACAACACCCAGTGCTCCCCCCAGGGCTCTCCTTAATCCCATCACCTGTTAACCATCCTCCACCCCCTTCCCCTCTGGGGACATCAGTGTCTTCTCTGTCATGAAGAGTCTCTTAGTTGGTTTCTCCCTCTTTCTTTTTTCTCTGTATTTGCTTTGTTTCTTAAATTCCACATATGAGAGAAATCATATGGCATTTGTCTTTCTCTGACTGACTTATTTCACTCAGCATAATACCCTCTAGTTCCATCCATGTTGTTGAAAGTAGCAAGATCGATCGATCTATCGATCTATCTTCTCACATCTTTCTATCCAGTCATCTGTTGATGGACACAGGCTGTTTCTACAATTTGGCTATTGTAAATAATGCTGTTATAAATATTGAAGTGCATGTAACCCTTTGAATCTGTGCTTCCGTATTCTGTGGATAAATACCCAGTAATGCAATTGCAGGGTCATAGGGGAGCTCTATTTTTAACTTCTTGAGGAACCTCCGCACTGTTTTCCAAAGTGGCTGCCCCAGTTTACATTCCCACCAACAGTGCAAGAGGGTTCCCCTTTCTCCACATCCTCGCCAACACCTGTTGATTCCTGTGTTGTTGATTTTAGCCGTTCTGACTGGTGTGAGATGATCTTTTCTTTCTCTTCCTAAGTGATGTCTGAGTCTCCTGGGCTATTGCCCAGCACGCTTTCCCAGCTTTATACCTTCTCTCTGGTGACTGTGCCTTCTCCTTTGCTGACCCTCCTCTTGCATCCCACCTCTGAAGCTGCTGTGTCCCAGCATTTTGTCCTGGTCCAGCACCCTTCTCTACACTTCCTCCCAGATTCTCTTCTGGCTCTGCAACTTTGTCACCATGTTTAAGACTCCCCAAACCTCCCTCCATTCAGAATTCTCCAGGGGGCTTAGACTACTTTGTAACTACTTTGTTATCTGAGATCTCTCAAGTGTCTCAGAATTAGCTTGTCAACTCTTGTTGGTTGACCTTGCTTGTCTCAATAAAATCACCCCGCCCTACACCATTTGCTTCCACCAAAAACAGGGACAGTGTGCCTCTGCACCCAGTTCCAATGTGTGTATGTTGCCAGGAGGTGGGGGTGGGTGGTTCATCCCAACAAACAAGTCTCTGATACCAGCTGGGTGTCTTACAACAGAACTAAATTCTGACTCTCTGTTCTCTCTGCCTAACGGCATGCCCCAGGACCAGGACTCATACCACAGACTCTCCCCTTCTCACTCTTAGACTCTGACTCCAACTGTGCCATCAGCTTCCCAAGGTCTCCAGCTTGTAGACAACAGACCAGGAGACTTCTCAGTCCCAATCTTCATGTATGCCAATTCCTTCTAACAGGTCTCTTCACAGGTACTGGAGAAGCCTGACTAAACCTGCTGAGCCTGTGCTCTTGTCTCTATACCTGTTGCCCATTCCCCAGGCAAGGGCACTGGGGCCACCTGCCTGGAGCTTGGGCTTCAGTCTCTTCTGCTTCCGGCTTCCATTCTTGTCCCTCCCATCCAAGTGCCCCACAGCAGCCAGAATAATCTGTTTGAAACATCACTTAGATGGTGTCCTTCCCCTGTTGAAAAATGTCCTATGGCTTCTGTTAAGAATATAATTCAATGAAGGAATTTTGAAGATCTAATTAGCATTATTAAATTATCCACCAACTGGACAGTGCCCCATGTAGACAGCAGATGGGAGCCCTGAGGAGCTGTACAATGTAGAAGGTCTTTATAGGAAGAGGGCAGGGACATTATAAACAAAAGACAAGGTTGTTTCAGGCAAGATCACCACCTCCCTTAGGGGGAGGATGAGGGATTTTGCTATGCGGATTACCTCATCTTTGGGGGACGGAGAAAGCCTTTGTGAGGGATTACCTCACCGTGCTTATCAGCAACTTCCTGACTGACAGGTGAAGACCCATATTTTCGGAGAGGGTGAAACAGCAAAGAGGTTGGGTATTAAGCTCCACGTTTAGTGACGTGGCCTGGTCCAAACATTGCTATTTTGAGCCTCTGGTTTTCATTTTAACACTTCCCACTCTGAATGAAAGTTGAATTCTCACCGTAGTCTACACAGCCCTGTTTATCCCCACCACGAGTCTCCGTAAAGCCCGCTACTGCGCTATAGGAATTGATCACACGTTTACTGATTGACTTACCTGTCCTGTCAGTCCCACTAGAGGATCAGCTCCAGGAAGGCAGGGACCCTGTTCTTCGGTCCACATTTTATCGCCTGCCCTTAGCACCATGCCTGACACGTAGTAGGTGCTGCGTAATTATATTTTGGATGCTTATGGATCCTGGATACTGCTCCTCCCTGGGAAGACCAAGAAAAGTCAAGAGTTGAGATTTTTTTCCAAGTGGTCCATGTGCAATCTGTCTTCATAAAATACACTCTATTTACACATACTCATATACTTACAACCTCAGAGACCTGGTTTCTGTTTTCAGGAACTGCAGATTCTTCCTGGCTTCGTCAACTTCAAAATCTCAGTAACTCACACACACACGGAGGCACGTACAGATCATATCTTGCGGGAGTTTGTCTCACGATGCTCTAACTGAGCTCTTCTATAAAACACAACTGCCTGGACCTCAGTCGGTAGCAGAGAGACCCGAACAAACCTTTATCTTTTCTTCCTGAGTACACCTAGAAGCTTAATCATCGGTTTTGTGTGTTCTGGAGCACTTTGACTGCTGAAGCCAACATTGCACGTTCACAGCCACGGGTGATTTAAACCAACAGAATTATTAGGCAAAAATTCTCATAGTTTAAGCCTACCTGATTTGCAAAAGTGCTAATAACATGAAATCCCCTTCTGCATTTGCAGAACATTTCAGGTCTGTAGATTGTCAGAGTGGGTGTGTAGATCACAGAATAGAGTAAGGGACTGCCCTGAAATTGAGTAAGTCTTGAAGGAAGAGAAGGAAAAAAATAGAAAAACAGAGCACAATTACGCAGAAAACAGTCAAGTCCGCAGTAATCACTTAGGTATTGATCCCTTCACAGTGAAAGGATCCTGGGAATTATTTGGACATTGGGTATACATTGCTAAAACATTTGCAGTCAAATTCCCAAAATGCAGTTCTACTTATTTTTTAAGAATTTTCTCAGGGCACCTGAGTGGCTCAGTCGTTTAAGTGTCTGCCTTCAGCTCAGGTCATGATCTCAGGGTCCTAGAATCGAGTCCCACACTGGGCTCTCTCTGCTCAGTGGGAAGCCTGCTTCTCTCTTTGCTCTTGTGTTCTCTCTCTCAAATAAGTAAAGTCTTAAGGAAAAAAAGAATTTTCTGGCTGCCATACAAAGATAAGGAAAACTGCTCTGGGGTTACTGCCTTTTCTTTTCTTTTCTTTTTAGAGGTGGAGAGCAGGACAGGGGAAAGCAGAGGGAAAGAGAGAATCTTAAATAGCCTCCATGTGGAGCCTGATATGGGGCTCGATCTCACAACCCTAAGATCATGTCCAGAGCCAAAATCAAGAGTCACACACTTAGCCTACAGAACCACCCAGGTGCTCCAAGTTATTGCTTTTTAATTCACCTTGTCTTGATTTCAGCATCAACCCAGCTCAAGACGCTGTGAAATCAGAAGCTGCTCCTTTTTCAGAAGATGGGCTGAGATGACCATGTCTGTCCCAGTGTGATGCATTGCCTCTAGCTACAGTGTTAATGGACATTCTGAGTTTGGGAATCATTCAGCCTAGAGGGGAAGGGGCTGAAATTGTGCTCTAACATTGCTTATTGATACTCCAAGAGAATCTTAATTTACTGATGTTCATAACACCCTAAGCATGTGGAAAACTTTGCAATTTACAAAATATTTCTGTGTCTATTTTCCCCCTTATTAAGTTCAGGCTTTGCCAACATCAGCAAACTGGTGGATGGGTGAGGAAGACAGTTTGTTTCCACTTATAGATTTAGAAGCAAAGCTTCAATTAAATACCCTTTAACATGTTTTTTAAATGCCCACAAAAATGCTTAAGATTTTATAATCTGGCCATATCCAGCATTGGGTGGCGGGGACACAAAACAACACATAACATACTGCTTATGGTGGGGATACCTGGAGAAACGACTTGGCATCACCTAGTAAATTTGAAGATGTGTGCACCCTGTGACTCCGCAATTCTAACCCTAGATGTATCCTAGTGATACTCCGCTTCATGGGACACAGCAAATTCTATGGAGGCTCATGATGGAATGTTTACAATAGCAAATGACTGGAAGAGTGCACAAATCCATCAGTGATAGAATGGATAAAGAAGTGGGTGTAGTCGTATAATTACAGAGGTGAGGAGTATATTATAGGACATGTACCTGCAGGGCTGACAGTGGGCCTGACACTGAGGAGAAGAAGACGTACAGTATGATTCCATTCAGACAGAGGACAAAACCAGGCAAGACATAAAATATATTCTGTGAGATAGAAACACACAGTGTAAAGCTTTAAAAAATTCCAAGAGAGTGTTCAAAACACAATTCAGGACAGAAGCTATTCCCCTGAGGAGTAGAGGGAGAAGATAGTAGGAGGAGGAAGACACAGAGGACTATCCTAAGAATAGTGTGCTTTTTTTTTTAAATAAAAAAATGGGTTTCTTTTTTAAAAAAAGAAAAAATGTAAGTGGTAAGATTTCATTTTTTTGATGGCTGAATAATATTCCATTGTGTGTGTGTGTGTGTGTGTGTGTGTGTGTGACATCTTCTTTACTGATGGATGGGTTTCTCATGGTTCATTATTTTGTCACTCTTTAGAAACACAGACACACATAATTTTTGTCAATAATTAATGAAGAATAAAAATAAATAACGTTCATGTAAAACATCAAAAAATAATTGGAAATGCAACTTAAAAACTAACTCCGTTTACAATAGCAACAAAACTGTAAGGTATAAATATAAGACACCATGTTTACAAATGGCCAGGAATTGGCCAAATAACCCACACAAAGGGAAGAGGGTTGGCCCTCCTGTGTATTCTCTGGGTCTTTTCGGAAACATGGAATTGTGCCTTTGGCCACATTCCTGTGAATCTATGAGGAATGTGATGTTGAGGACATTGAGGGACTGGGCACTGTTCCAAACAGAATGACCCACAAAGGTCACCATGGTGAAATCGGAAGAGCCGACTGTGTTACCCCACAGTAACGTAAACAAACAAGGATAAGATTCTTGCCAAGAGAACTAATACATGTATTGAGCATATTAAGCCTCTTAGAGTCAAGACAGTCTCCTGGAGCACGTGAAGGACAGTGATCTGAAAAAGAAGGAAGCCAAAGAGAAAGGTAGTGGGTTCACCTGGAACCAGCCTGCTCTACCCAGAGAAGCTCAGAACCCATGAGAAGGACCCTGGGCTGCAGGAACCCTTTCCCTATGAGTTCACGGCATAATAGGTCTTATATAAAAAAATAAGACCTCTGTGCTGTAAAAAAAACTTTTTAAAGTTTACAACATTATGGAGAAAATGATACAGCTTTATTCAAGGACATAAAAGAACATATAAACAAAGAGATCAGCTGTGTTTATGAATCTTAAATTAACACAAGTTGGTCATATCCAGTGAGCCCAGCAGTGTGGGTCTTGATATGATATGTCTAAAATTTATAGAGAAATATAAAAGATCAATAAGTTTTGAAAAAGGAGAACAGAGGGGCAGGAGAATTTTCCTAGCAGGTACCAAGACTCATAGAAAGTCATAGAAATTAATGTATGGGGGTATTGATATAGAAATAACAAAAAAGTAACCAGTGGAACAGAGAACAGAAAACCAAAAACAAACTCATGGAAACTGGACAAGCTGTAGAGAACACAGTGGAAAAGTAACAGACAACATAATGAAAGGAGCAGGACAACTGGCTATCCACTCAGAAAACAATGGATATTTAATCTCCGCCTTATACCCTCCTCAGAAATAAATTTGAGAGGCTTGACAGACTTAATAAGTAAGGCAATGTTTTAAAATATTTGGCAGAACACATGGCAGTGTTTTTGTGTCATGAGGATAAAGAAAAAATTCTTAAACAAGACCCAAAGAGTGCCTCCGATAAGGAAAAACATGAGTAAACATAGCGTAAGGCTTTAACAGACACAGTAAACAAAGCTAAAGAAACCCCCCCACGTGGGAAAGCAGAATGTGTTGAATGACTACTATTCCTGTTCAAATTGTCCGGAAATCGATGACAAAGTGAGAGAGAGAGGGACAGATGTGGATCACGTAATCAGGAAGAAAAAATCACAGTGGCTGATTAGCTGTGTGGGAAGGTGCTGAGCGAGTCTGCCAACCAGAGAGGGACATTAAAACTTCAGTGTGATGCGATTTTATACAGACCAAATAGAAAAAGATAAAGTCTCATAATACCAACCACTGGGATGTGGATAAGGAGAAGCATAGGGGAGGCAGGAACTCCCCTGAGCTGTTTTCACACCTGTAAACTGATAACAGTTTTTTCAGAGGGTAGTTTCATCGTATCTGGTAAAGCTGTTTCATTTCTGGGGACAAGCTCTCACGAGGAGATGAAGCGAGGATGTTCATTACTGGCTATGATTACTCATTATTGGCTATGATTAAAAAAAAAATAAAAGAAAAAAACATCCAGAAGAGTCCCTCAGAAAAATGAGCAAACTCTGACATTTTCATTCCGTGAAACATTCCACGACGGTAAAGACGATGAATCAAATGTCCATGATTTAACGTGCATTGGTTGCAAAAAGGCATTGTCTAATAAGAAAATAAGGTGCAAAAGTATATGTCCCTTATGATACTGGTCTCTCTTTGAGATTTTCGCAACTTCTCAGAAGCAAAGGAAAATAGACTGGAGACACATCACAAGCATGAAAATAGTTGCTTCTGGAGAGCAGGGAGGAGGAAAAGCACTGAAAGGAAAACAGGATTTCAACTTCATCAGTAACATTCGATTAAAAAAAAAAAAAAAGAACTTGAGTGTAGGACAAAAATGCTAACATTTACCTGATCTGGGTGGTGGGACCACGGCGCTGATTTATCATTCTCTTCCTTTTCCCACTGTGTTTCCAATATTCTAGGATTTAAAAAATTAAAATAATCATATTATTCATTAGAATAACTGAAACCACCCTCCGATAAATGATACAATTATGATTCAATTATTACCTTTCCCCGCTTTCTAGCAGATAGTATTGTTTCTTCCTGCAGAAAGAAGAGCCGAACTTCATGATTTATTGGAGAGCCAGAGAGTTGCGGGGAGAAAGTGATACTCAGAGAGGTTCAGTCATTTGCCAAAGGTGACCCAGCCAAGGAGTGGCAAGATTGCAACTCAAACGGAGGGTTCCCGACCCTAAACTCACTGCCGTCTTCATTGGTGGAGCAATTAACTGAAAAGACTCTTTGGGGAGCTTTTGGGGGCTTGCACGGTGCCTGTAGGAGAACAGGGGCAGAGGAGACCCACCTCCCAGCCTCCTAATATCCTTACAGCACCTCAGCCTGGTGATCCCAAGGGCTCCCCAGGAAAAGGAAAAAAAAATAAATAAAGGTAGAAGGGTCTCAGGCCCAGAAATGACGTTGCTGGCATCTTGGCTGGTTCTGCCATTCCTTTAAACGTCCCTCTAGTGATCTGTGGATCCCGTTGCACAGATTTTTTTTATTCTGTGTTGGCATCTTCAATCACATGCTGTGAGACTTCTCTGCTCCCGCCCAGAGACTCAACCGTATATTCTCACCCGCCAGAGTCAGCTTCCCTTCCCTCTTCCTTCCTCTTCCCATGGCCCCCCACTCATAAACCCACATTTCTAGGCCAATCCCTCTGAACCCCTGCCCCGTACGCTCTGGGTCTCCAAAATGTCGCCCCAAGGACTCCCCACCTGCTCTTTGTCCCTCCCATATCTCGTTCACCTCCGTTCGGTTTCAAACAGGACGTTCTGAAATGATTCAGCAAGTTCACACCCTCGCCTGACATATTTCGTAAGAAATAAACACTCTTGTTTTGATTAAAAGTGAGGAGACAATAAAGGAATCATTATTGTAGAATTAGTCATACGCAGCAACTCATTTTCCGGAAGGCAGATGGTTACGGCACACGTTTAGCAAAGAAAATTAATTTCAATGGGTAGTTTTGATGCTGGGAAATTTATTGGGAACCATCGAACCACGAGGATGAACTGTAAGCGCTGTTCTGGGGACACGTCACCACCGGGATCAAAGCCACCAGGGACGTGGTGCCTGCCCTTCTGCAGCCGCCAGCAATGATGAGGTCTCTTTACCTCTTATAGGCCTTGCAGACCCCCTGAAACAGCTGATAAGCTTCCTGCACATCTGGCCTGGCCTCTGGGGCTACAGCCTGGCATGGGGGGAGGCAAAGAGGGGGATGGAGGAGATTGGGGATGGAGTCCAGATGCCATAAAGCCACGAGGGGCCCTGGAGAAGGCTGTGAGGGCAGGCCCCTCTGCTTATCTCTGGCCCCAGGTTGTGCTTCCTCCAAGGAGACTGGGCCCCAGGAATGAGTGTCCCTTTCAGAGCATGGGCATGGCCAATGGATTGCCCAGAGAACGAGCAGCCCGACCCATCCTGGTGTCACCTCGGCTCTGGGAGTCACCCCAGCCCCACATCCTCTAACACTACACAGTTTATGAGCCCAGCCAGACACGCTGGCCCATGTTCCATTTTGTTCCAAACAACCTGAGGTGTATTCAGAACAAAACTGATTTCTTCCATCCTAAAGAGACAAAACGGGGCCTTCAGAAGGTGCAGTCCAGGGGCGCCTGGGTGGCTCAGTGGGTTAAGCCTCTGCCTTCGGCTCAGGTCATGATCCCAGGATTCTGGGATGGAGCCCCACATTAGGCTCTCTGCTCAGCAGGGAGCCTGCTTCCTCCTCTCTCTCTGCAGGCCTCTCTGCCTACTTGTGATCTCTGTCAAATAAATAAAGAAGGTGCAGTCCGCTTCCCTGAAGGCAAAAGCGGCCTTGGGCCAGGCCTCCAGCCCACAGATGCTCTTCCCACCTGCATGTCGGGGTTCATGGCTGTAGAATCATCCTCATCTTCGTGCGTGCATGTTGCTAGATCCCATTTTATAACAAAGTTCTTTTGCGGTTCCTGTTAGGGGAGTGAAATAGTTAAATCCTACCATGCCTGGGCTGGGGGTGGTGGTGCAGGCACAGGTGGAACAGGATCCTTCACTGGACACCACAGGAAATGCCCTAGCTGCTGTCCACTCAACCTCTGAGCACTCCTCCGGCCGGGAAAAGCAAATCAGATAAACCCACGGACTGGCCTCCAGCATGGTGCAGGGACTGGAGGGGGGAACAAGAGAGCAGGTAACCGGCTCTGGGAAGACAGGGCCAAGGCCTGCCTGTGCGCAGAAGCCAAGTGGTGCAGACACACAACCAAGGGCAGGGATGAAGAGCCTCCTTCTTCCCACGTGGATGAACCCTGGGTGCAAACTGGGAACTGCCTCGTTACCTGCAAGGGGTCCCAGGATCAGGAAGACCCCTGGAGTAGAGAGTCTACAAGGGAAACTGAATGACAGCTGCCGTTGCCAGACAAGGAAAGAACTGGAAGGAGGGCATGGAGGAGGGAGCAGCTAGAGGCGTAGGGGGAAGGTGGGGGAGGATCCACCCCTGGGGGGGCCCACCCCTACCAGAGAGACCTGGATATTATCAGAGGGCTTTGGGCAGGATGGAATACCACACACAGGTTAAGAAGAAAACCTTTGGAGCCAGGATCCTGGGTTCATACCTTAATCCTTCCCTTACAAGCATCTCTTGGCCTCAGTTTCCACATCTGTCAAATGGGTTTAATAATAATGCCTCCTGAATAGGGTTGCACCAAGAGTCACGTTGAGGGAGTGATGGGATGGAGAACCCTTGTGAAGAGGCTGGCACACAGTGTGATGTCAGTGACACTGTGACACCTTGGGGAATGTCAGAGCTGCCATCACTAAGATGCTTCGAGGAAGCGGGGAGGTGAGGCTAGAGAACAGGGCAGGGCCCGGGCACCACTTGACGAATGAGTTAGGGAGAGCAGACGCAGTATGGAAAAGAGCAGAGCTTTGCCTGGATGTGCTGGACACCAACAGGAGAACCAGTGTGCTGGAAACTGGCCTGGGGCTGGGCTGCAGAGGGGAAACCCTGCCGAATGTAATTAATTATAAACAGACTAACACGGGCAAACAAGGCTCTCGGCTGGCTGAGCAAATATTTACGCAGGGATTTTGGAAACAAGCATCCATGTGACCTTTGTAAAGCGACCGTGGATTCTCAAAGGTCAAGTTGCATGTATTTACTTGAAAATCTATCCACGCTCATTAATGCCACGAGCAACCCAAGTGAGAAACAGTGTTGTTTGCCTTCTGCAATTACTGCTCTCTGGTCTGTGGACCAAATAAAACAGACCGGCACCGGGCCAGCAGGCTGCCCCGGCTGACCGCCTCCCTGATCGGTTCCCTCCAGCCTTCGAGCCCCACCCACAGCCACAGGGACCTCCTCTGATCTGACCACCGCGGTCCCTCCTCAGTCCTAACCCATGCCTCCTGCTGTCGGCTATGCTGACACGGAAGCCCCCGGGGTCACACATGGGACAGGGTCACCTGGGAGAAGGGCTGGAGCAGGTCTCAGAGAACCGAGCAGCCATTCTGGTCTCCGTCCCTGGGTGACCTGGGCACGTCTTGGCATCATTTTCTCATAGATGATGAGGGGCCTCAAGGAGGCCCACTAATGCAGACTTTGCTGGTCCAGCCCAATCTCCTTCAGGGTCCTCAAGTGCGTTCCTTGCCCCTGGCGTGGGCAGGGGGTTAAAGTTAATGGAAGGGTGGTCCCCAGTTGGGTCCCTTCCTCCCAACCTGGACTGGGACCAGACAGAGCTGGCTCTGTCTGTGGTTGAAGCGGGGCCTGGAAACTTTGTGCGGAAGGAAAGGCACCGCTGCCCTCTAGTGGACACTGGGCAGAATGAGCGGCAGCCCCGGGAGAGATGCGAAGACACATACACGTTGAAGGTCCTGCATGTGAGGGGCAGGGGGTCCTCATTGTGAGGCACAGGATGACAGGTCAGACGTACCCCGCCCCCAGAAATCTCATGCCCGAGGGGGACAGATGCACAGATTCTCTGGGTACCACACGTGGAGTACCTTTAGCTATGTGATCTTGGGCACATTTCTTAACATTTCTGTGTCTCCATTTCTCCATCAAGATTGGGCTAAAAGTAAAATGTCCTCCTAAGTGCAGCCCATAGTCATGGCCACCTGTGCCCCGAACACAGTCCCTTATCACCATGCCCACCACTGCCATCCTACACCAAGCCACTAACATGCCCCTCTGGTCTCCCCGCTTCTCCCTGTACCCCCAGCCACCTCCACCCCCAGCCTCTTTCACCTCTAGCAGCCCCAGGAGTCCCTCCTGGAAAGGTAACTTGATCCTACAAGTCCTCCCCTCACTGTCCTCCAGGGGTTTTTGCCTTCTTGGTGCCGCTTGGAATGAAAGACTAAATCTCATCCATGGCCCCCAAGATGCTACAAGCTCTGGGCCAACCCCTCTCAGACCACCTCACTTACCTCTCTCCCACCACCCAGTCTGCTCTGGCCACTTCCCGTCCTGGGACACATCATGAAGTCATGCATTTTACAAATTCACTTCATCAAACATCCGCTCCCCCCACTAGAGGGTCAGCCCCACAGGGACAGGGATTTCTGTCTACTTTGCTCCCTGCTGTGTCCCCTGCATCTATTATTACATGAACTTCTTGCAGGAATTCTATAAATATTTGGTGAATAAATAAACAAATGAGTGAACAGGGTTTTGCTTTGTAGAAAATTGGCTAGTCCTGGGCAGGGCAAATGTGAGCTCCTAGTATTGCTGCTCTGAGCTAACCTAGAAAGGAAAATGACGCTGAGAGAGGGGTGTCCCGACCATTTTGGGACACAGAGGTGCCTATCTTAGTGTTCATCAGGAGGGCTCCTGAGAGGAGGTGGCAGACATAAGAAGTAGGCTTTGAAATAAGCAGGAGTCAGGTGAGGCAGGTGTGCAGGTGCAGGGAGAAGCAGGTACAGATGACACAGAAGGCAAACATCAGGTGTGCGGGGAGCAGCCTCACCCCCAGTGCGTGGAACAGAGAGAGCCGATTCCAGGGAACCCAAGAGAGAGAAGAAGGAAGGTGGTCAGGCACTTGGTGAAGGGCTTCCAACACTGAATGAAGAAGAGCAGGTCTCATCTTACAGGGCTTGAGGGCGAGGGGAGGAGGGCAGGGGAGAATTTGAAGTGGGAGGTATGATTCTGACACCAGTGACAACATATTGGTATCCTCCCCCACCTGCCCCGCCCACACACCACGGAGCAATTTTCCATACCAGCTGCTCGTCCTCCAATTCAGCTCAATTCTGACACCATCTATCTGGACACGGCGTCAGACCCCACGCAGTCAGGGCTGAGTCCCAGAGATTATCCCCACCTCAGAAACCAATTGCAAGTCCAGGTTGTCACCTGTGCCTTCTGAATGACTGGCTCTAAATCAGCGGCTCCCACAACCTCCTCCTTGGGTTTGGTTAACAGCTCAAAGGACGCAGGCGACCAATCCACTTACAAGATTCCTGGTTTACCATAAAATCATAGAACTCAGAACTGCCAGATGAAAGACACACACAGGGAAAGGCATGTGAAGGGCATGGAGCTTCCCTGCCTTCTCCCCAACGTCAGTCTCCAGAATTGTCCATGTTCACCAGCCTGGAAGCTCTCCGAACCCCATCCTTTGTGGGGGTTGTGGAGGCTTCATTTCATAGGAATGGCTGATTCGATTATTGGCCACTGGCGACTGAATTCAATCTCCAGCTCTGTCCCCTCCCTGGAGGTTGTAGTAAATGGGACTGAACGCTCCAGCCCTCCTATCCCAGGGCTGTTTCCAGGAGCAACCAGCCCCTGTATCTTAGGAGCTTTCCAAACATCACCTCATTAACATAACAAAAGGTATTTTGCTGCTCTCATCACTTTAGAAATTAAGAGTTTTAGGAGCTCTGCTCCAGAAACTGGGACGAAGACCAAGTATAAATTTCTTGTTATAAGTCACGTTACAGGAGATGTCTGACCACAATAGTGTTCTAGAAAGGTCATGGCTGCTGCTGTCTGGAGGAGGAGGGGTACAGGACTGGAGGCAAGACGACTCCCCCAGGAGGCTGCTCCAAGGAGGCAGCAGGGGTGCTGGAGAGTCAGTGACAGGTAGAGGTATATGAAGGCAACTGATTGGGTCATTAGAGGTGCAATGAGGGGATGGGGTTGATTCCTGGATCTTATAAGGCAAGATGACCAGGATGGGTAGCATAGAAGCTACCTCCCATGTCCTCAGATGACTTTTCTTCTGTAACATTTCCCCATTGCTTTTTGGATTTTAGCCACTAATATGAGCCAAGCCCGTGAAAATCTGTTTTATTCTCACTTGGAAAATAATCCAGAGGCCCTTACCAATATCAGTGTAAATGCATAGAATGATACTGCCTTGAAAGCTAGCACCACCATGGCCACATCAACAGGGGTAGAATAGCCAGAATGAGGGAGATGATATTCATGGGGTATAGCTAGGGAATGTGTCCCAGCATGTGCCCCAACCCAGAGGAAGGGCCTTCCAATACACACTCACATTTTCAGCTGCTAGGAGAGTCAGATGTAGGATATGGGGGTGTTCAGCCCCAAAATGGGAAGAATCAGAGCAGAATAAACAAGAGGTCTTTGTGGTTATGTACTTCGCTACCATTTGGGGGTTGGTGTGATTATTAGCTTTGTTCTGGTTGCTGCCAAAACATGAAATTGAAAGATAGAAATAGAAGTTGCAGGGAATAGCATTTGACTTGTTCTGAAGGACTGTCCCCCAGTCAAAGCTGTCCAGCAGAGAAAATGACTGGTCTGGGCATGGGGTGAGCTCCCTGTCCCTGGAGTGGTCAAGATGAGACAAGACATCAACTCTCAGGAAGAAAGTAGAGGGCATTTCTGCACTTGAAGTTGGGCAAGGCACTCCTCGGGCATTCTTCCCAGACTGCAGATCCACAAACCTGTGACTCACCTGACCCAAGAAAGGCAAATGTGAGTGGACCTGGGGAGGACCGGGTGTGCCCTCCCTGGGCCCTTGATCCATGCTCTGCATCAGGAAACATCCTAAACTGTTAGGGCTGCAGGACTGGGAGAGCCTGCGTCCCCTTGCCCATTTTACAGACTGGGAAACAGAAGGTCAGAGAGAGGCACGGGCTTCCACAGGCTATATAGCTTCTTTGTTCCCGTCCGTCGGATCCCAGACTCCAGACCCCAGATGTCCCAGCGGGGGTGGGGGGTGGGGGTCACGCTGCTTCATCAGGTCCCACTTCTGATTGTTTTCACAGGTCAGTTTATTTCCTCTTACCTGCAAGAAAGAAGTATATATGGAGATGCTGAGTGTGGGTTTTCGCTTCCACTGACTTTGAAGTTTGTCCTCACTGTGTCAAAAGGGGAGGTGAATCATGAGAGACTATGGACTCTGAAAAACAATCTGAGGGGTTTGAAGTTGCGGGGGGGTGGGAGGTTGGGGTACCAGGTGGTAGGTATTATAGAGGGCACGGATTGCATGGAGCACTGGATGTGGTGAAAAAATAATGAATACTGTTATGCTGAAAATAAATAAATTTAATTTTAAAAAAATAAATAAATAATAAATTTTAAAAAAAAGTGAGCAGGGGATGGAGCTGAGATGCCTTAAAATCACCCTGTGATGCCACATTCTGCCTTCAGCACCAGGCTCCCCCTCTTGGTCCCCAGCACGTGACTGCCCGCCCCCGGCATTACTGCTGTCACCCCAGACAAGGTCAGGCTGCACACACATGTCATGGAGGGTAGAGGGGTAGAGGTACGCTCTGGATGCCTGAGCCTGATGACTCATGGCAGGGACAGCCAGCACTCTAGGGTCCCCAGGGCGCAGCTTTGCATCATGGGGAGTCAGGCCGGTGGTGGGGACCAGCCGTGGTGGCCAGTGTCCACGGCCCATTCACGTCCTCTGTGTGGGGCATGTCAGCCTGGGCACGTGAATGTTGGGGACCAGTTAATCCTCAAGCTGGGGACCGTCCTGAGCAGTGTGGGTGTTCAGTGATCTCCCCAGCCTGTACCCACTCCATGCTGAGGCATCACTAGAGGACCATTCCATCATGACAATCAAAAACACGTCTCTAGACCTTGCCACATGTCCCTGAAGCGGGGGCAAAGTAATCCCCTGGTTGAGAACCACTGTGCTAGGTCCACCAGCATTTTCCTTCCTTGTCTTATTCCCAAGATATTTTTAGGAGTGGGGGGAAAATATTGTTAATTTTAATGTTGGAAAGTGTACATTCATGGGTGGACCCAGGCCCCGGCTTGACTCTGCAGAGGCCATCTCACGTCAACATCGCCAGGCCAGCACCTAGAGACACTGAGTGTCCCTGACCCCACCCAACCCTCTCCTTTCACAGAGGAAGAGAGTGTGGCCCAGAGAGGTTAGGCAACCAGGTTGAAATCACACAGCAGACCTCATCCTCTGTTTCCCTACCCAGTGCTCTTCCCACTGCCCCACACGGAGGCTGGATCCAACCAGCACCAGTCAGGATGCTAAAACTTTGGGGGATGCAAGAAAGTCCTCTCTTGACAAGAACCAAAGACACAGGCAGAGCCTTATTTTTCATGTTATAACGCTGTGAAAATGTGCCAAGCGAAATGTTGTAAAAACGTTTGGCTGGGGCCAGGGCGGTGGAATGAGTGAATACCGTTCACCATGTGAGCTGGCTAATAAAAGGAAGAGCCCAAAATTGTTTGTTGCTATTATAAGGGTCATTTTTTTCCCCCTATAAAAAGAGTAATTTTCGTTTACAGGGACCCCGGGCAATTTTCCATCTAATTTGATGTTTTATAATGTCTGCAAAGCCATATGCAGCCTTAGCTGGCTGTGCGGCCGTAGACATTTTATTTTCAAATTTGCGAGGTTATTGGTTGATCAAGAGCAAAGGAAAAATGCGGCTGGGTTTTCATGGGTCCTGGTAAGAAAGGGGGCAGCCGATGGTCTGGGGGGCTGGAAAGAACTTGCTGCGAATCCCCCAAGCCCACGTGTTTCCCTCCCATGGCACAGTCCAGAATGTCAGGCAAGAAAGGTGGGTACAGGGTCATTGTTTCCAGTGAGTCCCCCAGGGGACAGCCCTGTGCAAGGCACAGTCACGTGGCCTGCCGGTCCAGAGCGCCTTGATGATGCTGCTCACCTCTCTTGCTAAATACCTCGTGCAGGTCTTCTCCTGTAACCGTCACAGCTGCTGGTGGGGCAGGCACCCTCGTCATCGCTGCTTCTGGAGGAGAACAGCTGGGTGGGAGAAGTTACTCCCCGACTAAGGGGTGGGATGCCCCAAACTGAATGTGAGCATCAGACCCTGCATTTAAGTCCAACCATCCTGACCCTGTCCCCCCACCCTGCCCCACCCCGCACACCCTGGCTCCTGCTGACCTTGGGCTCCACCAGGCTAGACACACCTCCCAGGTCAAGGCAACATCAGTCTGTGCCTCCTCCGGCCATGCGCAGGTTATAGGGGCACAGCCCTGAACCCCAGTGCTGCCATATCACTGGAGATGACCCCCAAATGAACCCCAATGGACAGCTCATCAGGTAGGGCCTCAGTTTCTTCTTCTGTAAAAGAGGCACATCCCTTTGTATCTCACAGGGAAGCTGCGAGGCTTTGGTGTGGTCACGTTGGTGGAAAGCAGCTCTGGGAAGACGGTAAGGCCTCGACAACAGGGGGTTGCTCCCTTCCTGCCCAGAAAGTAAAACCCAGGAGGGGGTATGGGGGTAAGGAAGAGGTGACAGGAGAGCAAAAGGCAGACAGAAGGAAAATGAGTGGACAAAAGGGAGAGGCAGGAGGACAGTCTGCAGAAAAGCCCTGATTACATGGAATCTGAGCTGTTTTTTTACTGAGCACATACTATGCACTGGGCTGGGGGCTGGGTGCCTCATGTGCAGAAAGCCCTACAGTTCTCAAACTAGGACCATGACACCATTCTTTCTTTGTTGCAAATAAACCTCTACTGTGGAGGCCATGACCCGGATGGCTCCCCGCCCCAAGGGTGCCACGTCAGGGCTCTCCCCCTAGCAGGAGAAAAGGGGAACAATCAGATCTCCACCTGCCAGGATGATCCCATTTCTTCCCACATCTCGCTTCTTCCAGGATCATCTCTGTGCCCAAGGACACACACTTGGTGGAAACCAGGGAGAGACGGCTTCAAGCAAAAATGCATTTGTTTCTCTTCTTACTCTCTTTCTTACAGAAACAGAGGATCACAGATGAGCCCCCAAAAAATGAAGATCACCTGAGTCCCAATCTACAGATGTAGTTCCACACATTTTCAGAAGGAATACCTGATGGGGTACCTGGGTGGCTCAGTCAGTTAAATGTACGGCTCTTAGCTTCGGCTCAGGTTGTGATCTCAGGGTCGTGAGATCGAGTCCCGGGTCGGGCTTCACCCATCGCATGGGGTCTGCTGAAGACTCTCTCCCCCATTCCCTCTACCCCTCCTCCCTGTGTTCTCGCTCTGTCTCCGAAATTAAATAAATACATCTTTAAAAAAAAAAAAAAAAAGTATGCCAAATGGGATTACAATGCATATCACACTTTGCAAGTTCTTTTTTAACTCAGTAACTATGATGTGCAACTTCCCGGGAGTTACTATGCAGCATTGGAAACGGCAGTACAGCCCTGACAGAATTTCCCCTAACCATGTCCCTCCTGGTGCATGCTCAGGTTGCTCCGGGTATTTTGCGATGATTTTGAATGCAGGTTGGGCAGCCTCGTAACTAAGGGGCACACCCTTATTAGCAAGGGAACTTTAACTGTGGCAGCGCAACAGGAAGCCCGAAAGGATCTCAGCTTCCAAGAGATCAGCCCCTGTGACCTTCTCCTGGGTGGAGGGACGCCAGGTGCTGTGGGCCTGAGCCCCTCCTCCTCCCTGAGTCTGGGCTTTCCTGCCCATGAAGTGGAGGTACTCATTCGCTTCCCACTGCTGGCTGGGTGGGCCTGAAGGAGACCGTGGCTCATCTCAAGATCGCTTTCCTGATCTCCCCGGTGAAAAGCAACTCCCAGGCCCAGCCACCAGCCAGCAGACCTTGAGGCTAAAGGACAGAGGAGGAGAAAGGCACATCAAATGAGACCTGAGACCCAGAGAGGAAAGACAGGAGGGCCAGATGGGGAGGGGACAACAGTAGAGGCCGGAGGGGGCTGGTGAAGGCTTTCTAGGTCACAGCTCGTCATGGAAGGAGAGGACATGGACGGCAAAGTCTGGTGGCCCTGGGTCCGGGGACTGTTGATGTTCCCTCTATCCCAGGACTCGGCGGGGGGCAGGGAGGTGCCCAGTCCCCTGGGCTTCCCCAATTCCCCTTGCACTCCCACTGAGTGCAGGTGTTCCCATATCAATCCCAGTGTTGGGTCCCCTATCAGCGGAGTAGTTGGGACCAGATTTGAGCTCTGTTCTGTGGTAAATGGGATGGTTAGGGGGTGCCTGGGTGGCTCAGTTGGTTGAAGCATCTGCTTTCAGCTCAGGTCATGATCTTGGTTTCCTGGCATCGAGACCTGCATCGGGCTCCCTGTTCCTTGGGGAATCTGCTTCTCCCTCTGCTGCTCCCCCTGCTTGTGCTCACGTGTGCGGTCTCTCTCAAATAAACATGTTTAAAAATTTTTTAAAAATATGTAAATGGTAGGCACCTGGGTGGCTCAGTCATTAAGTGTCTCCCTTTGGCCCAAGTCATGATCCTGGGGTCCTGGGATCAAGCCCCGCATTGGGCTCTCTGCTCAGCGGGAAGCCTGCTTCTCCCTCTCCCACTCCCACTCCCCCTGCTTCTATATCCTCTCTTGCTGTGTCTCTCTCTGTCAAATAAATAAATAAAATCTTTAAATAAATGAAGAAACAAATAAACAAATGAATAAATACATAAATGGGACAGTGAGGAACAAACAAATGACAGACAATCTGTCTTTGGGAAGAACAAAATCATTCTGAGTTGTTCTAAGGTGGGTCCTGTCATCCTGCGCTTTCTGGTAAACGGAAATTACATGATGAATGCTATTTCTTTTTTTTTTTATTTTAAGATTTTATTTATTTATTTGACAGAGAGATCACAAGTAGGCAGAGAGTCACCGAGAGAGGGGGAAGCAGGCTCCCTGCCAAGCAGAGAGCCCGATGCGGGGCTGGATCCCAGGACCCTGAGATCATGATCTGAGCTGAAGGCAGAGGCTTAACCCACTGAGCCACCCAGGCGCCCCTGCTATTTCTTTTTCCCTCAAGAATGAGTGAAAACACGTGACCATTGTCCCGCCCTCTTGCCCCAGCAGCCCTGGACAGCCTGGGGACGAGGACCACACTGGAGTCTTTCTCAACTGTCAGTGGGTCACCCGGCACAGAGGAGGTGGCCCAGAAGGACCTCAAGGGGATGAGCGAGCGAGTGAATGTCTCTGGTGGGATTTAGAGGGTGTCTTTCTGCTGCACTGAGACACCAGGACGTGCTGGACAGGAGGAACATTCTCCTGGTCTGATCACCAGAGATTTGGGTCTCAGGGGAACGGACTTGGTTCCCTCCTATGCCACTGATGTACTGTTGGCCGTGGACGAGTTACCCATTCTCTCTGCTGCTCAACTTCCCTGTGGGTAAAATGCATTAGGAAGGGGTGGCTGGACTCAAGGAAATGACCACATGCATTTTACTGTATGTTATTATATATACAATGGGAAGTCCCCAGTCAGGGTACCCAGCAGCAGGGAGCTACTGATTGTTAGGAAACCCATGCGTTTTAAGGGTGCCCAGGATCTGTTGTAATTAGGTGTGGCTGGACAGGTGGGCCCAGACATGGCTGTCAAGACCAAATAAGATCCCCAGAAATACGCTGTGAGCCATGCCACTCAGGGGTCCACAAAGAAGCCCAGGGTGGGCCGGAGAGAGGGTGCAGGGGGAATGGAAGGGGATGCAGGAGGCTTTACCGAGGTGTCCATGGGAAGGAACAGGGGGCAGGGTGAGCAAGCTCAGGACAGGTCACTTTGAATAATTTGGGGGGCTCTGGGAATAGGAGCTGTCCCCAGTTGTCTGGGGCCTGGCCCTGGGATGATTAGGAGAGTGGGGGATTGTGACCCAGAGCGTGGCAGCTGGACAGAGGAGGCGGGTACTGCTCTGGGGTCCGGATTGTCTGGTCAGGAGTTAGAAAGAGCTCTCATGAGTGAGTCGTCTATTATCTGCAGGAATTGGCCAGTCCTGGGAGGTGCGGTCTCTCCTGGGTCAGCCAGGCCCCAGGGGTGAACGGAGAAAATAAGAGCTAGACTAATGCAGCGTGAGGCCCAGTGCCCAACAGAGCTCTGGAGTCAACCGAGTTTAAACCCCAGTCCCACCTCTCACTTTCTGCGAGACTTTCAGCCAGTTACGGAGTATCTACCGGCTGTCCCACGGGGACTGGTGTGGCCCCCTCTAGTGGTGTATAAATCGTGGCCAGCCAGGCATCTGCCTCCAGCACCAGTCCACAAGGACAAAGAACATCCCTGGCCTACATGGGCACCCCCAGCGCTAGTTAGGGCTGGTCTCTGTCCAGAAGTCCTTCCAGACCTGGTGGAGTGGAAATATAAGCCCTGCTTTGCTAGCGTGATGCTGCCCGAGGTGGAAATAAGCCCACGCTTTTCCCAGGGGATGACCCCCCCAACCCATCCTCTGGTAGGTATTTCTGTACCAACCCATCCTCTGGTAGGTATATCTGGTAGGTATTTCTGTACCAAGCCCTGCAGGCTGCATGGGCTCCCTCCAGCCAATAAGAGGGAGTGTGGGGTTGCAAATTCCAGCCAGCTGAGGTTGGAGGCAGAAAGCGTCATTATGCAAGGCTGCTTGCACCAAACGAGGGCTTTATTTTATTATCTACATTTTAGACTCTTTCATATGCCTCCCGAGGTGCTGTCTGGTTTGGAAAATCACCTATAATAGTGCACATAATAAATCTCTTATTTTGAACATAGAGAGGCATGCAGCTTTTATTAATGAAAAAGAAATTTCTCTCTGCCCCCACCAAATAAACTTTGAGCCAGTAGTTAAGGAGTATCTGTCCAAGCCATGCAGGCTGGTCAACCGGATGGTCTCAGCTCAGCCCTCCCACTCACAGAATCTCTGTGGATGGAACGGGCAGGTATTCTGGGAGGTGCTGGCATCTTCTCCTTCCCCATCACCAAGTGGGGCTTGGCCATCTCCAACCCTGGGCAGATCTACTCACTCACCCTCTCCCTGAAGAAAGCCATGCAAGCATAGACTGTCGGTACCTTCCTCATCCATACCCTGAATGGGTTCCTGGCCTCCCATCTACCCTCCATTACTTCATCAGACTCTCTGCAAGTTACCCACCCTAGGACAGGGAGATGGAGACACCTGGGGTGTCCATCACTCAGGGATGACTGCCGCAGAGTCACACAGGGGGGTCTCAGCACATAGGGCTGGTGGGGGGAACGGGAAAGGAGAGAGAAAGAAGAGAAAAATAAGAGAACCAAGGGGAAGGGAAGGGGAGAAGGAAGGGGAGAGAGAGGGAAAGAAAAAGGAAGAAAATGGGATGCACGACCCGATTCTTCTTCCAAAAGATGATAAATACATACAACAAACAACAGCACCTAATCTGTAGGAACATCCAGATAAGAAGACATACACACACGTACACATGCGCGGAGGGCAGGTGCGTGTGAGGCTGAAAGGGAAGGTGTCAGTGAGAAGACAGGCTTTCCCCAGCCAGAAGGACGGAGGTGTCGGGAGACAAGGAGGCAATCATTTCTACATCTGCACCTGAGGCCCAGGAAGAAAAAAAGACTAAGGGAACAGTACATGAAAGCATGTGTGTGTGTGCACGTGCACGCGTGCATGCGCGGACACACACACACACACACACACACACACACACACACACAGCAACTCCCTCTCTGAACTGGACTTTCTCCAGCTACATAAACGAGCCCACATCCCCCATGTCTGGCTTTGGCCACACCACTCCCCTGCCGGGAATGTGGTTCTTCACCACTGACCCTCACCTCATCCTTCAGATCTCTGCCCCTGGTTGGCTGGGGGACTCAGACGGTGAAGTGGCTGCCTTCAGCCCAGGTCCTGATCCCAGGATCCTGGGATCGAGTCCTGCAGCAGGCTCCCTGCTTCTCCCTCTGTTCCTCCTCCTCCCCCCTGCTTGTGCATCTTCCCCCCTCTATTTCTGATAAATAAATAAAACCTACATATATATATATATATATATATATATGTATATATATATATATGTATATATACATATATTTTTTAAGATCTCTGCTCACACAGATGTCCTCACCTCACCCCGAACTCCTCACACACACTGTCATGTCCACATCTGTTCTGAGTGCCCAGGGTTGGAGCTCTCCACACCATGGCTTCCCTCTCCCCTGGCCCACTGGCCATATGGATACCACAAGGCCCCCCCAATAATTCACCTGTGCCCTCTGCCAAGCCCACTGTCCTGCCCACCAGCACTGCGGTCCATGAGATTAGAAATCCAGGTGTCACACATGACCACCCCCCTTCTACCAGCCACCACACTGTCGTTCTTTTCCCCCAGGGTTGTCTTTGCTGTTCTTGTCTTATTTACAAGATGGTATCTGCCCGTGTGGAGGGATGCCAGGATGAGTAAATAGATGCTCAAGCAGCTCATGAATCTTGCCAGGGCCCATCTGGGAGCAGACGGATTCAGGTGCCGTGCAACAGGACGGACACACAACGGCTGTCAGGATGGTTGGCTAGGAAAATGCCCACCTTATGTGCCCACAGATCTGTGTTCTGCAGACCAGATGGGGTTCTAGCAAAAAAGAGATGCTCTCAAACCGTGTAAGTGAGAAGACTCCAATACGGAGAGTGTGTAAATGTATGGAGGAGACTTGGGTAACCCACAAGGGACAGTGCCAAAGCTGGGAGGGAGCCACTATTCCTTGCAGGCTTAGGGGTGCCTTGTATGGGAGAGGAGTCCCGCAGCAGCCAGTCCATGGCAACCACAGTTCAATACATGTTTTTTTTTTTTTTTTAAGATTTTATTTATTTATTTGACAGAGAGAGATCACAAGTAGACAGAGGCAGGCAGAGAGAGACAGGAGGAAGCAGGCTCCCCGCTGAGCAGAAAGCCGGATGTGGGACTCGATCCCAGGACCCTGGGATCATGACCTGAGCCGAAGGCAGAGGCTTTAACCCACTGAGCCACCCAGGCGCCCCTAATACATGTTTTATTATCATGTGGGCATGGCGGGGCCAGTAGCCACTACCAATTGCCACTACCATTAGAAAGATAGTTTGCTCTACTCACAGATCCTGAAAGGAGGTGACATGCCATTCCATGGCTGTCACTTGGGGAAGCACCAGGGTGGATTCAGAGGGAGAGGGAGCAGGGAAACTGCATAAGCACCTTGATTGTGGTTTCCATGGGAAGGAATGGTTGAGGCAGGGTGAGCACGCTAGGGATGGGGCTCCTCTGAATCATTTCAGCAGGCTCCGGGGCAAAGGTGCTGTCCCCAGTCATCTTATGCCCGGTGACGGGTACAGTTGGGTCCAGAGTGTGTGAACCCCACAAAGCAGGTGGTTGGAGGGTGTGGGCTCTGGGTTAGCTGGCCTGACCTTGAAAGTGTGCTTGTGAGTGAGTTGTCTGCTATCTGCTGGAACTGGCTAGTCCTGGGAAGACCCCAGAGGTCAAGACAACAGAAGAGAGAAAAGAAAAGACAGTGAAAAGCCCACACCCAGAAGGAGCCAAGGGAGCAATGCATACCCCTCCCTCTCCTGCCCAGGCATCTCCTGCTGGGATGTCACCCATCTGCAAAACCCAGCAGGGAGGTAGAGGGCAAGGGTCCGGGTGATAGACTCAGCCTCTTCCTCCCCACAAGAGGAGGCGAGTGGCTTTGGGGGAGGCAGATGACACTCAGCAGCCACCAAACTAAGCTCATGTGCGGGTAAGTGTCCTTCCCCATTTTCGGGTTTCCTCAGTAATGCTTGTTGAGTGCATGATGGAACCATCTGGAAGGTCAGAGAGGGTGCACTGGAGGAAACACCTCCTGGACTAGATTTTGAGGGATAAATGGGCATTTTTCAGGGAGTAACAGACACGTGGAAGAGCCTATGCAAACCACAAGATTAACACAATATGTTTGGCAAGCTGCACGCTTTACAGTATTGCTGGATTGTGAAATTTCCGGGGAGGAGTGTGGCTGGAGTACTCTGGATGCTCAGGGAAGGTCTCTCTCTGCTTTGAGTCACTTCATTCTCCTCTCCAGGCCTGTCTGAGATGTGGTACATTCAGCGGGCAGAAAGTGCCTCCTACGGGGGCTGCTGCAGTGTCAATGCTCAGCAATGTTGGACTTTACCATGACTGTTTGTTTCCATGAGGAGGTGTCATTAAGCACCTCATCTACTTCCCAGGGCTCCCAGAAGGCTCAGGTAGTGGATGCATTAGAAGTTTTCTGCAAATCAAAGGACGCGCACAACCCATCTCACGGGCAGAAAGTCTGGTGTCTGCACAGGGGAGCTAGCCAAGCAAGAGCAGACCTGTTTCTCACGGGCCTCATCGATCAAATTATCCAAGGGGACGAGGGAGAATGCCAGGGTCCGTTTCCCATCTGTGATCAGCCTTGACTCCAAGCCCATACTCCACACCCAGTTTTCTGGAAAAGGGAGAAATAGCCCTCAAGGGCCAAAGAATACAATACCCTTGGATGCCCCTGGCTGTGTGAGACTGTCTGAGAGGGCTTTATCGCTGCAGACAGCCGCTGCCAAAGCCAGACCAAAGTCCTTCCCAGGAAATTCTTGGCTCTGCCTGTGAGCAGCCCGTCTGGTGGAATTAATTTTAGCCTATATGATGCTAAAGCCATGCAAACAGAGACATATAAAACAGCACTCCTAAGCCTTTGCATGGCAATAAATAGTAAACCGTGCTTAATTTATGCACATTGCAAGTCTGTCCCTCTGTAGGAAAGCATAAAAGCCACCCAGAGCAGGAGCCACAGTGTTAAAAGGCGCCTGGTGCCACTGGGCCTCTCAAGGGAGCCCATGCCCTCTTCCCAGGCTCATTCTGTCTTTCTGCTTGGATTGTGGATTTCCAGCCTCCAGGAAGGACAGAGGGATGGGGGCAGCCAAGGTGGAGGTGATCTGCAAGAGGCAATCATAGGCAAACCAGGTTCTTGGCTCCACACAAGCCCACGGGGAAGGATGTTCTGTCCTGGAGTCTTGGGGCTATAGCCTGTGACATGGGAAGAGGCTTTGAGAACACCCAGCCCTGCCCGAGGTGTCAGAGGTCCTGAACATCTCAGCCAAGGTTACACGAGTTAATGGAAGGGCCAGATTTGGACATCAGGGTGGAGCAGACCAGCTCAAGGATTTGGAGTCAGAGAACCCTGGGTGAGGGTTCGAACCCACTCTGACAATTCCCTGCCCTCTGACCCCGAGTGAGCTTTTCAACTCCATGCTTTGGTTTCTTCATTTGTAAAATCAATGACAGCTGCTGGGATCACGGGGATCCTGGGAGGGTGACCCAGCTGGTCCATGGTCAGTGTGACCCTTGTGCCTGGCTCACCTTGAATGCTCTAGACATGGTGGCTACATCTCTGTGACATCAGGAGGAGATGCAGATCTTTTTCTGGTTTCAGGCAGAAACAAAGACCTAGGCACGTGATCCCAGAAGCGGGAATGGGGAGCAGGGAGCTGAGACAGGAAAGGGGAGGAACCGACTGGAGGGTCTGCTATTGTAGGTGCTGCCGGGGGCAGCAGGGCCCATGTCTGCCCTGGACTTCATATAAGATGCTAGCACATTTCATCAAATGACATTAAAGAGGCCTAAAGAAATGAAGAGACATTACATATAAACTTATGGGGAAACTCAATGTGACCTTAGAATCAATTAGTTCTGGGAATGGTGGGGACCTTCCTGAAATCCTAGTTCCCTGACATCAGCCCAGGGCCAACCCTGCACACAGACCTTTCAGAGCAGAGCCGTCCCCAGCGGACTATATTAGCTCTTCCTTGCACAAAGGGGAACTGACTACACCAGATATCAAAACTTATCATAAAATTATATGAATGAAAACAGTGGGGTGTTGACTCAGGAACAGGATCTATGTTAACAAAGAGACTAGAGACAATGCCAGAAATAGCGCCTGCACTCCCATATATAAGAACAAAGTTAGCATTAGTAGTCAGTGGATAAAGAAGTTATCACTCAAGAAGTAACTTTGTTATAATCGGGCAGCCACGCAAAAATAAATTAAATCTGCAGGTGATGTGATGAGTACTGGGTGTTATACACAATGCAAAAATCATTGAACAAAACTAATGATGTACTTATTGTAAGGTTTTATAGGCGAGATAAACATGACACCAGGCAAGGTGGGTGCAAGGCAAGATTTATTAAAGGCACTCTCCGATGAAATTTCAGGGCTCAGGAGAAGGGGAGTCAGGAAAGTCGGACAGGATGGAGGTGGGCACCCTCGGGAGAGGTTCCTCAACTCCGGAAAGGGGAATGGGGGAAGTCGCACTGGGAGGGAGTCATCAGGGGTTTTTATTGGGCCAAGGCAGGGCATGGGCTCACATCCATATATGGCAGGGTATTTGGTGATCGGAGGGTATGGGGTGAGGGGTCCTGATACTTCTGTTTCCTGAATAGGTATTGGGTTACCTGTGGAGACGTGACTTGGGCATACATCCTTTTGGCGGGAGAGTCAAGGGTTAAGGAAAGGGGCCAGGGGCGGGGGGAGGCTGGAAGACGGCGGCCCCTGGGGTCACTTCTATTGCTCCTCCTGCATGCCGGGAGGCCTCCCACCCAACATTTATGTTGGCTAACTGAATCTAAATTTTTAAAAAAGGAAAACAATTTAAAATCTCTTTCTCATTTCACTCATGAAAACATGTTTCTCCTCAACAGAAACCTACATTATGAAAAGTAAAGGAAATATTTTTAAAGAACGTATCATAAATTTACTGTAAGTAAGGATATCTTTTTTCAAGTAGGCTCCATGCCCAGCACGAAGCCCAACATGGGACTTGAACTCACAACCCTGAGATCAAGACCTGAGCTGAAATCAAGAGTCATGTGTGAGACACCTTGGTGGCTCAGTGGGTTAAGCATCTGTCTTCAGCTCAGGTCATGATCCTGGGGTACTGAGATTGAGTCCCACACAGGGCTCCCTGCTTCTCCCTCTCCCCCAACCCTACTCATGCTCTCTCCTGCTATCTCTCTCTCTCTCAAATAAATATAATCTTTAAAAGACGAAAGAAAGAACAAAAGAAAGAAAGAAAGAAAGAAAGAAAGAAAGAAAGAAAGAAAGAAAAGCAGTCGACTGAGCCAATAGGTACCCCTAGTGTAGGTGAGGATATCTGAAAACACCAAGAAACCCATAGGAGAAAAGCTTCATAATTGGGTTTAGTAATGATTTCTCAGCTGTGATACCAAAAGTACAGTAGGTAGTTGGACTTCCTTAGAATTCAAAACTTTTGTGCATCAAAGACACTAGGAACAGAATGAAAAGGAAACCCAGGGGATGGGAGTAAATATTTGTAAGTCACATATCTGATAAGGGACTAATACCCAGAGCATATAAAGGTCTCCTATAGCTCAACAGCGACAACCAAAAACCCCAAGGAAAAATAGGCAAAGGATCTGAATAGACATTTCCTCAAAGAAGACATACAGATGGCCAATAAGCGCACAAGGAGACGCTCCATCCCACAAGGCCCCATCACGAGGGAGTGCTCCACAAAGCTACAGTGAGATAAGCCACTCCATACCCATTAGGATGTCTGTTATCAAAACAAAACAAATAAACAGAAAATGGGGAGTGTGGGCAAGAGTGCAGAGAAGTTAGAAACGCCGTGCCTACTGGTGGTGACGTGAAATGGTGCAGTTGCGGTGGAAAACTGCACAGCACTTGCTCAGAAGAATTAAAAATATGATCCAGGAATTCCACTTCCAGGAGAAGTCAAGGCGAGGATTGAACAGGTATTAGTCCCCCCGAATTTATAGCAACATGATTCACAACAGCCAAAGAGGAGAAGTGACTCAACTAAAATGTGAGATGCAGACGCAGATAAGCACCATAATCTCTCCACACCTGTCTGGCGGCTCTGTGGACCCCATGGAAGGGCTCCCTGTGTATTTTTGGCACGAATCCTGTTTGTGTCAGTTGTGTGGATTTGCAACGATCTTCTCTAAACTGTGTGCATTTCCAATTTTACTATTTCCAATTTCAACTACTCCCAAATTGCTCTCCAGGGGCTCCATCAGCTACTTTCCCGGCATTGTGGGGAAGTTCCCACCTGCCACATGGTTGGTACCATTGGACCCTAGTACCATGTACTTGTCCAGAAACAGTGATACCATACCATTGTTGTTGTGCATTTTGACAGTTTCTGGAGAGAAGGCGCCTCTTCTTACATGTTTATAGGCCATCTGGATTTTCTGTCTCATGAGTTGCTCTTCCGTATATTTTGTCCCTGGACTTTTGTATTATGCTGATGTATGTTATATATAGAAATCTAATGGAAGATTTTTCATGCTTAAAAAGGAAGGAAATTCTCACTCTTGTTACAACATGGAAGAACCTTGAGGACATTATGCTCTGTGACAAAAAACATGAGGCCAGTCCCAAAAGGACAAATGCTGTATGATTTCACTTTATACAATGTGCCTTTGGAAGTCAAAATCAGAGAGACAGAAAGTAGAAGCGTGGGTGCTGGGGTTGGGAAGGGAGGGTGGGGTTCGTGTTTACCGGGGACAGGGCTGCCCTGGGAGATGTGCAGGTCCTGGAAGCGTGCTGACAGCTGCACAGCAGTGTAAATATGTTTAGTGTCACGGAGCTAGAGGCTCAAAATGCTAAATTTCACATTGTGCAGATTTTACAACAATAAAATACACACAAATCACAAACATGAGTAAAAACAACTATACAGAAATTTAATGCTTACATGATGAAAAGCACCATGAAAAGATAGAAGACAAAACCCAGTCTGAGAGAAGATAATGCAACTTTCAGACTAGACAACAAATGAAAATGTGTTTATACCAGTAAGAAAAAGATGGACAAGGTAGTAGAAAATACATGTACAAAATATATGGGAGAGCAATTCGTGAAACAGAAAATCCAGATGGCCTATAGACATGTAAGAAGATGTTCCTTCTCTCCAGGACTCATCAAAATGCACAAAGGACGATAGTTTGTATCACTGTTTATGGACAAGCAAACAGTACTGGAGTCCAATGGTACCAACAATGTAGCAGGTGGACACTTCCCCACAATGCCAGGAGAGTACCTGATAGGGTCACTTGAGAGAAATTCAGCAATAGTTAGTAAAACTGGAAATGCACACAGTTTAGAAAAGATCGTTGCAAACACACACAATTGACACAAACAGGATTTGTACCAAAAATGCAGAGGGAGCCTTTTAGCGTGGTCCACGGGGCCATCTGACTGCTGGGTTGTAGCCACTCTTGGATCCCGCACAAGATTGAAACCCACCAAGAAAAAAATTAAGAAGTCCCTCTGCCTCCAACTGGATGATTCTTTAGGTGGGAGGAGATGGGAATATAACCTTACATGCAGGTTAGACTGTGCTTCAGGGATGGGTTTTGAACTGCTTGTTGAATTATTAAATACAATTGAAAGAGAGTAAGAGAAAGAACAAATAACCCAACAAGTGGACCCCACAGAAGCCAATAATGAGATTGTAGTGAATCAGCGAATAGTTCGGTGCACAAGTACAGAAAGGAAGGGAGGGAGGGTGGGAAGGAGTGGACAAATGCTCATCCTCTCTCACCCAGCAGTTAGTCCGCTGGGTCCGTCCACACGCTAGAGAAAGACTTGCACAAGAACACAAAAATAAGGATAGTCACTGCCATGTCATTTACAACGTCCAAGAACAGCAAGCATCACATGTCCCCCTCAACAGGAAAGTGGAAAGTTCAGGAGTACCATAATCACACCCCTGAACACCATAGATCAATGAAAATAAAACAGAATCTGCTTAGATCAACAAAGGTAAAGCTCAAGAACAAGGCTGAGCCGGAAAAGAACCACACTGCACAACTGCACATACTGCAATGAAACCGTGGCCATAAAATCTAAAGCCCAGAAAACAATACTCACTTTTACACAGGAATTCATGCAGACACTGTGACAATATAAAAACCTGGATGGGAAAGTTCCCCCAGGTCAGAAAATGGCTCTCTACTACAGGGCAGGGAGAATGGCTCTGGTGAAAGGGCGGGATAGGACCCCAATTGTATCCAGAATGTTTCATTTCTTTCAGAAATAAAATATGTGCAAATAGGACAAGATGTTAACATTTAAAATTCTACTATGTGCATGGGTGTTTGCTATCAGTACTTTTAGTATGTCTAAAAAATTCTCCATTAAGGATGACAGACCTGAATGTGAGATAGGAATCCATCAAAATCCTAAAGAACACAGGCAGCAGCCTCTTCAACCTCAGCCGCAGCAACTTCTTGCTGAACACGTCCCCAAAGGCAAGGAAAACAAAAGCAAAAATGAACTCTTTGGACTTCAATAAGATAAAAAGCTTTTGCGCAGCAAAGGAAACAGCGAACAAAACTAAAAGGCAGCCTCCAGACTGGGAGAAGATATTTGCAAATGATGTATCAGATAAAGGGTTATTTAGTATCGAGAATATATAAAGAACTTATCTAACTCAACACCCCCAAATTAAATAATCCAGTCAAGAAATGGGAAGAAGACATGAATTGACATTTTTCCAAGGAAGACAGACAAATGACCAACAGACACGTGAAGAAATGTTCCACATCACTGGGCATCAGGGAAATATAAATCAAAACCACAATGAGAGACCACCTCACCACAGTCAGAATAGCTAAAATTAATAGCTCAGGACACAACAGATGTTGGCAAGGATGTGGAGAAAGGGAAACCCTCTTACACTGTTGGTGGGAATGCAAGCTGGTGCAGCCACTCTGAAAAAAAGAATGGAGGCTCCTCAAAAAGTTAAAACCGTAGCTACCTTATAACCCAGCAACTGCATTACTAGGTATTTATATAAAGGATACAAACATAGTGATTCAGAGGGGCACCTACACCCCAATGTTCTTAGCAGCAATGTTCACAATAGCCAAACTGTAGAAAGAGCCCACATAATGGAATCTGGAATATTCCAATATTCCATAATGGAATATTACTCAGCCAACAAAAAGAATGAAATCTTGTCATTAGAAATGATGTGGATGAAACTAGTCTGTATTATGCTAAATGAAATAAGTCAAGCAGAGAAAGACAAATCTCATGTTTTTACTCCTATGTGGAATTTAAGAAATAAAACAGGTGAACATAGGAGAAGGGAAGAAAAAATGAAATAGAGAGGGAGGCAAACCACAAGAGACTCTTTTTTTTTTTTTAATATTTTATTTATTTATTTGAGAGAGAGACAGTGAGAGAGAGCATGAGCGAGGAGAAGGTCAGAGAGAGAAGCAGACTCCCCATGGAGCTGGGAGCCCGATGCGGGACTCGATCCCAGGAATCCAGGATCATGACCTGAGCCGAAGGCAGTCGTCCAACCAACTGAGCCACCCAGGCGTCCCATGAGAGACTCTTAACTCTACAGAAAAAACTGAGAGTTGCTAGAGAGGAGGTGGGTGGGGGGATGGGGTAACTGGGTGTTAGGCATTAAGGAGGACCTTTGATAGAATGAGCCCTGGGTGTTATATACAACTGATGAATCACTAAGTTCTACCCTTGAAACTAATAATTCACTATATATTAACTAACTTGAATTTAAATAAAATCTTAAAAAAGAAAAGAACAACCAGAAAAAGAAGGTTGGTGGCGGGGGGTGGGGGGTGAGGGGTAGGGGACTTATGCTCAGTGCTGCCCCCACACCAGTATCGAGAGCCTGCACAGGTCATAGGCCGTCTATTCATGTCAGACTGCTGGAACAGATCCTCAGACTGGAGGTTTAAACAATGGACATTTACTTCTCATAACACTGGAGGCCAGACATTCCAGTTCCAGGTGCCATCCTGTTGGGTTCTGATAGGGACTCTCTTCCCTCATGTATCTTGATGAGGGGAAGGGGAAAGCAAGCTTGCTGGCATCTCTGGTATAAGGGCCTAATTCCATCATGGGGGCCCCACCCTCATCACCTCCCAAGGCACTGCCTCTTGATGCCATTGCATTGGGAATTAGGAGTCACCATATGAATTGGGGGGACTCCAATATAAGACCATAGCAAGCCTGTTAACTTCCCTTCTCTAAGAAGCCCTGTATCCTCCCTTGAAATGGGGGGAAAATATATGAGTTTGCCTCTCAGGGTGGAACCAGCTGAGCTCTGCACTCCTAGCACAGCTCAGTAGCTCAGGAAAGGCTGGTGCCTTCTGCTTTTAGCATTATACTCTTACCCAGATACTTACCAGCCACAAAGAGGAAAAAAGAGCATGATAAATGCTTTCTTTACCCTTGATCAAACTCCTGGACTTCTTAAAAATAAGAAAATGATCAACAGGGATAAGCAGTGACTAATACTTGTCATGCCACAAGATTTAAAAATTGAGGCTCAGAGAGTGACGTGCCAAAAGTCACACAGCAGAGAGGAACTGGAGTAAGTCTTCTGGGCCCTTCCCTGCCCTGCCTCTGGACAGATGCTGAATCTTATAGCTATACAGATTTTTCTTCTAAACAAGCTCTCTTAGAAACCCCACCCAGGTCAGGTGACAAGCTCCGAGCCAAAAGCCCTGAGCTGAGATGTGTGTCCCTGATTCATGCAAAAGAGCCTCCCTGGGCAGGGTCTGACACGAGCTCCCATGAGTCACTGAAGCTTGGCCCAAGATTGAGGCTGGGAGGCTGGCATTCCAAAGTTTCCATAGTCCCGGAAGGGCCCAGAAGTGACAGCTCAGGTTACACAGTTGGATTCTGCCTTCCTGGTGCCTCTGTCATTGTGCATACTTTTGCATATTTTTAAACAGGCCAAACTTTATGCTAATTTTGAAGGAAAGGAAGTGGCCATGTCTGTGCTTTTCACATGAAGCCTTTCACAGCAGCATTGTAAAGTGCGCATCATAAATCCCCATTCTTCTGGTGCAGAGACTGAGCTTCAGAGAGGGAAGGTCACCTGCCCATGTTCACACAACTAATGAGGGGCAGAGCTGGCAATGGAGCTCAGTATCTCAGCCCACAGGGCTTCTGCTTTGTCCACTCCTCTCCCAGCGTTGGTTCAAGTCCTCCAAGAAGGAGATACCAAGACAGGGTCAACTGTGCAAGGATATTATAGGGGAACCACCTGTCCGAGGAGTCAGGAAGGCCAGGACAGTCAGGAAGGCCAGGACAGGACAGGCCTTGCCATGCTGTAGACCTTCACGAGGAAGGAGAGAGGGAAGGTAGATTGGTGGGCATGCATGGAAGGACAGGCCGTGCAATCTCAGAAGGATGCCGCAAGGCCCCTAGGGGGTCCTCAAGCCATAGTCAGCTGTGGGGCAAGTTCAGTGTCCCCCAGACATGCTGGTGAACTTCAGAGCAGGAGCAGCCACTGGCCCATGAAGCTCCCTGTGGTTGAAGCTCTTTCAACTGCATCCTCATGATCACAGTGAGTCTGACTACCTTGAAAATTAGCTCAACATTTTGATAAAGCTATCCAGTAATACATCTCAGGAGCCTTAAGATGACCTTGCTCTTTTCTCCTAGAAATTTCCCTTCTAACAAATTATCCTAAGGGAAGAGGACCAAGTCCAGGGAAGTCTTTATGCATGCCACTGTTGAGAGCAGCATCAGTTAGAAAGGTAATACACAGACATGCATACATACACACACACACATATGCACACATACATAATATATACCCACACACAAACACACAGACACCTGTACACATATACGTATATAACACACATAAGACAAGTATACTAAACACACATGTAACTTACACACACATACTCATGCATAAAATACATATGCGAATATGACATGTACACGCATACATAACACACGTGCGCACACAACATGTGTACATAGAAATGCCTTCTCTGGTGAGACGATGAGATGATGATGGTCAACCTGCGAAGGCACACGGACCCTCCCACCCGAAATGTTCAAATATTGAGACTGACGATGTCACACACACGCTAAAAAGATCTAACAGGATTTATTACTTTTATAATTGATGTCTCTAGGGAGATCTGTTGCAAATGGCTTGAGAGAGCAAGGAAAGGAGCCTGGCTCCAGGTGTTTATTATGGTTAGGGGTGAGTGGGTCTGGAGGAGGGTCTGCACGCACATGGGAAGGGACTTGAAGAGTTTGAGTCTCCCATCACTGCCAAAGAAGGGAGCACCCAGGTTGTCTTATCAGCTTGCCCAGATAAGGGAAACAAGGAGAGGTGAGGTTTCAAAGCTGTCAGCAAACATCAAAAAAAATGGAGTCTGACTCTTCATTACGGGGAGAATCTAACCTACTTATATGCTTTTCTCAAATGGGTGTGTTAACATTAAAAGCTACTGTTCATTTAGCATCATTCTCTTTCACTTGTAAAGGCTGGATGGAGTAAAAGCTGGGATTCCCCTGCAGCTGGTCAGGTGAGTGCCTGTGCTACAGGTAATGTACCCTTCCCCCAGGCTGCAGCAAGCCCGATTATGGTGGCAGAGTCAAGCTCCAAGTACTGAGTTATTAGTAGTGATTGCCTTTCTATGATCATTTTCTTACATTTCTTTATTCTCCAAATTTTCTTTTTTCTTTCTTTAGTGTATATTACTTTTAAGAAAAAAAAAAAACAGCTTATTTCAGAGAGTATAGTGGTAGTTGCCTGGGTTCAAGAGGAGAGAAAATGGGAAGATATTGTTCAAAGGGTACAAACCCAGCTATAAGATTAATAAGTTCTGGGGATCTAAAGTACAGCATAGTAATTATAGCTAATAAACTGTATTATATACTTGAAAGTTGCTAAGAGAAGAGATCTTGAATATTCTCATCACAAAAACAGTAATGGTAATTATATGACAAGATAGAAGTGTTGGCTAACACAATGGTGATGAGCATGTTGTAATATGTAAGTGTCTCAAATCAACATATTGTACACCTTAAACTTACACAGTGTTATGTGGGAATTATATCTCAATAAAACTGAAAAAATAGCTTTTTTTTTTTTTTTTTAAGATTCCATCCATTCACTTGTCAGAGAGAGAGATCACAAGTAGGTAGAGAGGCAGGTCGAGAGAGAGGGGGAAGCAGGTTCCCCACTGAGTAGAGAGCTCGATGCGGGGCTCCATCCCAGGACCCTGGGATCATGACCTGAGCTGAAGGCAGAGGCTTAACCCACTGAGCCACCCAGGTGCCCCCTCCAAAAATAGCTTATTTAATAGTCTTTTTCAACATTATTCTTTTTTATTTTACTATATTTTTTTATTTTTAACTAAAATGCTTAGTGTGAAGCCCGACTCAGGGCTTGAGCTCACAACCCAAGATCAAGACCTGAGAAGAGAGCAAGGGTCGGATGCTTAACTGACGGAGGTGCCCAGGTACCCCTCAACATTATTCTTGATCTGAAGACTCCCTTATGCCAGAGTTTAGAGTCACCAAGGAGGAAAAGAAGAGCAGAGTAGGGAGAAGAAGGAAAAATTTGACATTCTCCAACAGAGGTCTATTGGCAATGAACCCTCAACTGAAAATCCTTATCAATGTGAAGCTTTACAAAGGGGGATTCCTGTGTAAGTAAAGACTATTCATAATTCCACTTTTTTTTTTTTACAACATTTATTTTCAATATGTTAAAGTTACAAATCCTTGAAGTCCAGCATTGTGACGCCACTAGCTTTCATTTTATTTTTCAACATTCTTCTGGCTTTTTGGGTCTTTTCTGGTTCCATACAAATTTTAGGATTATTTGTTCCAGCTTTGTGAAAAATGTCAATGATATTTTGATAGAGATTACATTGAATATGTAGATTGCTCTGGGTAGCATAGACATTTTAATGATATTTTTTCTTCCAGTCCATGAACATGGAATGTTTTTCCATTTCTTTGTGTCTTCCTCAATTTCGTTCATAAGTGTTCTGTAGTTTTTAGAGCACAGATCCTTTATCTCTTTGGTTAAGTTTATTCCTAGGTATCTTATAGGTTTTGGTGAACTTGTCAATGGGATCGATTTTCCCAATTTTTGGTGCAGTTGTAAATGGAATCAATTTTCCTTAATTTCTCATTCTTCTCTCTCACTGTGAATGTATAGAAATGTAACTGATTTCTGTGCATTGACTTTATATACTTCCAGGTTGCTGAATTGCTGTATGAGTTCTAGCAATTTTGGGGTTTTCCACATAAAGTATCAGGTCATCTGTGAAGAATGAGAGTTTGACTCCTTTGCCAATGTGGATGCCTTTTATTTATTTTTGTTGTCTGATTTCTGAGACTAGGACTTCTAGTACTATGTTGAACAACAGTGGTGAGAGTGGGTATCCTGTGGTGTTCCTGACCTTAGAGGAAAAGTTCTGTTTGTTTGTTTTCTTTCCATTGAGAATGATATTTGTTGTGGGCTCTTGGTCTGTGGAATGGAAGAAGATATTTGCAAATGACATATCAAATAGAGGGCTAGTATCCAAAATCTATAAAGAACTTACTACACCGGACACCCAAAAAACAAATAATCCAATCAAGAAATGGGCAGAAGACATGAACAGACATTTCTGCAAAGAAGACATCCAAATAGTCAACAGACACGTGAAAAAATGCTCAATATTACTCAGCATCAGGGAAATGCAAATCAAAACCACAGTGAGATACCACCTCACACCAGTCAGAATGGTTCAAATTAACCAGTCAGGAAACAACAAATGTTGGCAAGGATGTGGAGAAAGGGGAACCCTCCTAGACTGTTGGTGGGAATGCAAGCTGGTGCAGCCACTCTGGAAAAAAAGAATGGCAGTTCCTCAAAAAGTTAAAACTAGAGCTGCTCTATGACTCATCAATTGCACTACTAGGTATTTACCCAAAGGATACACACAGTAATTTAAAGGGGCATCTGCATCCCAATGTTCATAGCAGTAATATCCACAATAGCCAAACTGTAGAAAGAGCCCAGATGTATATCAACAGATGAATGGATGAAGAAGATGTGGTGTATGTATTTACAATGGAATATTACTCAGCCACCAGAAAAGATGAATACTTAATATTTACATCAATGTGGATGAAACCGGAGGATATTATGCTGAGCAAAATAAGTCAATCAGAGAAGGACAAGTATCACATGAAACAAGGACAAGAAAAATGACAAGAGAAGAACAAGTATCATATGTGGCCTATAAGAAACAGTGCAGAGGATCAGAGGGGAAGGGAGGGAAAACTGAATGGAAAGTTATTAGAGACAGAGACAAACCATGAGAGACTCTTAACTCTAGGAAACAAACTGAGGGTTGCTAGAGGGGATGTGGTTGGGGGGGATGGGGTAATTTGGTGATGGGTATTAAGGAGGACAAGTGATGTGATGAGCACTGGGGGTGACATGCAACTGATAAATTATTGAACTGTACATCTGAAACTAATGAGGCACTATATGTTGACTAATTGAATTTAAATTTTAAAAATAAAATAAAATAAATAAAGTTACAAATCCTGACACCTAATATTTTCTTAGGCTTTGACATCCTAACAATGTATTAGTTAGAGAAGGCTAGGCAACAAATAACCTCAACACATAGTGGCCTAACACAACAGGATTATGTTTCTTGCTTACATAGCAGGCCATAGCAGTGCCAAGACATGTGTCAGAGGTGGGGCTGGAGTGTCCTGTATTCTCTCTCATTAAGAGACACAAGTGACCAGGGATTTGCCCCTCCAACCAGTGGTTTGCAAAGTTGTCTTTGTCATCTCCATTCCAACTTGTAAAAAGGGAAAGAATGAAGGCTCACAGGAGGTTTTTAAGGGCCAAGACTGAAAATGTCACACATCGCTTCTGCTCAAGTCCACCTGATGAGAACTCAGTAACTTTGGCCACCTCCTAACTGTGAGGGGTTGGGGAAGGTAATATCCACCATGGAGGAAGAGAAACAGATCTTGAAATGCCACCAGCATTTTCTACCAGAGTTTACAAAGCTTTTTGTATGCACCACAAACTTAAACAATCACCAATAAGAGATCTAAAAATAATACTTGGTACCATTGACCAAATTACATAATTAAACATCTTCAAAGGTTGAAATATGTTTATAAATTGCTTACACTTGATTCACTTTTAATTATTTCAAGGCTCTGACAAATCTTCCTCATACTGAAGGATTTTTTTTTTTTTTTTTTTTAGGATTTATTCATTTATTTTAAAGGGGTGGGGAGGAGCAGAGGGAGAGAGAGAGAGAATTCTCGAGCAGACTTCCCACTGCGTATGGAGCCTGATTTGGGGCTCAATCCCAGAACCCCAATATCATAACCTGAGCTGAAATCAAGAGTCAAATGCTTAACTGACTTAGTCACCCATGTGTCCTTGAAGGAATTTTCATAAATCAAATAAAGTATATTTATAGAAACAATGAACTCATAATATATATGACATGAGATTTCTACTTAAAATCACAAGTGTAGGGGCGCCTGGATGGCTTAGTGGGTTGAGCCTCTGCCTTTACACTTATAAACATGGGTGATCTCCAAAATTTTATGTGAGTAAAAGAAGCCTTACACGAAATAATTCATAGTGTAGGATTCTATTTATATGACATTCTAGAATATGCAAATCTGACCTATGATAGAAGAAAACAGGTTGACTTTGGAGGTGTGGGGTCACAGACTGAGGGAATGTTTTGAGGTAATGTTCTATATTTTGATAAAGCTTTAGGTTACACATTCATCAAACTCAGTGAGTAGATACTTGAGATTTGTGCCCTTTACTGTATGTATATGTTATATCAAAAGAAAAAAGTAAAAACATTGAATTTTAGGCACTGGCATGCTTGCTAGTATATTTATGGAAAGAGCACAGATATCTGTAATTTACTTTGAAGTGTATCAAGAAATTCAGATAGATTTATGGATGGAGAGAGGAATGAATACATGGATGCATATTTAGTATGTAGTAAGATATTTTTTGTTTGTTTGTTTTAAGTAGTAAGATGTTAATGGTGGTGGTGAGAATGGGTTGTCTACTGTAAGATTCTTTCAACTTTTTGTATGTTTGAAAATTGTTATAAAAATAATTTGAAATTTAAAAATAAATGTTAAAAAATTATCTCACTCAACATGTTCAAGAGACAGTTATAAACAGCTGACAAGAAAACTGATAAATTAGCAGGTCTAAATATGTTCTGTACAATATAGCCCAGTGAGACAAAATGATGAAATAGAGGGTAATGGTTATAGATGACATAAAGAGAAGATTTTAAAAAAAAGAAGAGGAAATATTTATAACAAATATCATATATAAAGTAGAATAAATATTTTTTATGGAATTTCCAAGAATTTCTCAGAATTGATGTAAGACTCAAACTCTCAAGTCCAGGAAACACAAGAGATTTAACAGGTAAGATAATGCATTTAAAAGAGAAAGAAGCTTTCCTTTCTAGGCATAGCATAATAAAATTGCAGAATACAGAAAGGGAGAAAAAGAGAAAAGAGTGGGGAATAAGGGAAAGGAGGAGAGTTCCTAAATCATCCAGAGAAGAAGGAAAAGTTATTTGTAAAGGAATGAAGTCTAGACTGACAAGAGGCTTACCAACAACAACAATAACAAAAATTACAAGATCATGGAATAGTATCTTCAAAGTACTAAGAAAAAACAACTCAACAAAGACTCCCATCCTAATTGAAATATTGTTCAAAATGAGGTGACATAATAACATTTTCAGACACACAAAGACTGAGAGAGTTAACTACAAACAGACACTCAGTACTGGAAATTTTAAGGAGTAAATTTCAGGAAAAAGGAAAATAATCCCAGAAGACCTATTCGAAGTACCAGAAATAGGGGTGCCTGGGTGGCTCAGTGGGTTAAAACCTCTGCCTTCAGCTCAGGTCATGGTCCTGGGGTCCTAGGATCAAGCCCCGCATTGGGCTTTCTGCTCGGCAGGGAGCCTGCTTCCCCTCCCCCCACTGCCTGCCTCTCTGCCTACTTGTGATCTCTGTCTGTCAAGTAAGTAAGTAAATAAATAATCTTTAAAAAAAAAAAAGAAATACCAGAAACAATGTTAAATGTATAACAAATCTAAACAACTACTGTTCCTATAAAACAATTACAATAATGTGTAATGTGAAGATTAAAAAGAAAATCAAACACAAACATAAAGCTAAGCAATAATTAAAATACTAAATAGTATTTTTAAAAAGTGACATAAGAGAGGGATAGTCTTATCAGAGTTAAAGCTTCCTAAGTCCCTTCTATTAAATAATAATACAGGTGGAGATTATTATTGGGGGACCATTATTCTGCTTTACCTCATCCTGTAGTCAGGCCCATGAATGTATAAATCCAACCCACATGCAAAACATACTCAACAGATCCAAAGCTTCCCAAAAGTTTCAACCTATCACAACACCCATTAAATTAAAATTCCAATTTTAAGATTAACCTGATTAACAATTTTAGTTCCATCTGCCACCTTAATTGCCCCTTGCCATGTGATGTAATATATTCACAGGTTCTAAGAATTAAAACAGGGAAATCTCTAGAGGACCATTATTCCATCTAGCCTGGAGAGAATTTCCAAGAAATGGCACAGGAAGAGATAACCCAGGTGGAGTTGAATGGTCACCATGGGTTGATTAGCCTGAGTCCAGGAAAACTAAAACAGATAAAGTTAGGGAAGAGCACAAAAGAAGAGAGTGCTACACAAAGAGAGAAACCTGAATATCAACAATCTTTACTTAAACATGGACTTGCACATGCATGTAGAAAACTATATGAGGCTATAGAAGAAATACTAGAAAGGATTAAAAGGAAAAATCCCTAGGACTCACACAAGTCCAGGAAAAGCCCTCTCTTCCCACCAGACAGAGTGGCAAACCTTATAATTCATGGAACACCAGGTACAGTATTTAGAAACTGGCTTGGTACTGGGGACAAATTTGTCTTAGACTAAATGGTGGTCTGGTCCTGCCTAATAAATCTTAAAAGCTGTACTTAACATATTCAATCTGTTTCCAAGTAACTTACCTGTATCCCAAAGGAAGCTCCAAATTATTTATAGAGATATAAAAATAGCCAGCATTGAACAAGGTAAAACCACAATGTCTTATGTCAAATACAAAACTACCAAACATAGAAAGAAACAAGAAAATGCAACACATAATAAAGAGAAAAACCAAACAATACAAGCAGGCCCAGAAATGACACAGATGACAAAATTAGTACACCAAAACTGTTATTATAACTGTATTCCATATGTTCAGAAATCTAGGTGAAAGATTGAACATAAAAAGAAGCAACATAGGGGCATCTGGGCGGCTCAGTGGGTTAAGCCTCTGCCTTCAGCTCAGGTCATAATCTCAAGGTCCTGGGATCGAGCCCCACATCAGACTTTCTGCTCAGGGGGAGCCTGGTTCCCCCCACTCTCTGCCTGCCTCTCTGCCTACTTGTGATCTCTCTGTCAAATAAATAAATAAAACCTTAAAAAGAAAGAAAGAAAGAAAGAAAGAAAGAAAGAAAGAAAGAAAGAAAATGGATGTATAGGTAATTTATTTTTAAAAAAAAATTTAAAAAGAAGCAACATAAAAGATATTAAAAAGACCCAAACTGAACTTCCAGAGATGAAAACTAATGTCTGAGATGAAAAATATACTGGATAGAATAAATGACAGATTTTATATTGCAGAAGAAAGTATTAGTGAAATTTAAGACATAAAAAGAAACTATTCAATGTGATACAGAGAGAAAAAAGACTTCAAAATAAGGAGCTGTGTAACTGGACCAAATGATCATCATCACAGATATATTCAGAACATTCCATCCCAAAACAATAGAATACATATTCTTCCCTACTGCACATGGAACATTCTCCAGAGTAGATCACATCCTGAGTCACAAGTCAGGTCTCAGCCTATATCAAAAGATTGGGATCATTCTCTGCACACTTTCAGACCACAATGCTTTGAAACTAGAACTTGACCACAAGAGGAAAGTTGGAAAGAACTCAAATACATGGAAGCTAAAGAGCATCCTCCTAAAGAATGAATGGGTCAGCCAGGGAATTTAAAAAGAACTAAAAATTTATGAAAATGAAAACACAACTATTCAAAATCTTTGGGTTGCAGCAAAAGTGGTCCCGAGAGGATAGTATATAGCAATACAAGACTTTCTCGAGAAACAAAAAAGGTCTCAAATACATAATCTAATCCTACACCTAAAGGAGGTGGAGAAAGAACAGCAAATAAACCCTGCAGGAGAAGAGAAATAATAAAGATCAGAGCAGAAATCAATGAAATAGAAACCAAAAGAACAGTAGAACAGACCAACAAAACTAGGAGCTGCTTCTTTGAGAGAATAAGATTGAGAAACCCCTGGTCAAACTTACAAAAAGAAAATAGAAACTACCCAAATTAATAAAATCATGAATGAAAATGTAGAGATCACAACCAACACCAAAAAAATAAAGCAATTATAAGAACATATTATGAGCAACTATACACCAACAAATTTGACAATCTGGAAGAAACGGATGCATTCCTAGAGACATATAAACTACCAAAACTGAACCCAGAAGAAATAGAAAATTTGAACAGACACATAACCAGCAAGGAGATTGAATCAAAAATCTCCCGACAAACAAGAGCTCAAGGCCAGACGGCTTCCCAGAGGAATTCTACCAAACATTTAAAGAAGAATTAATACCTATTCTCCTGAAACTGTTCCAAAAAAATAGAAATGGAAGGGAAACTTCCAAACTCATTTTATGAGGCCAGCATCACCTCGATCCTAAAATCAGACAAAGACCCCATCAAAAAGGAGAATTACAGGCCAATATCCCTGATGAACATGGATGCAAAACTTCTCACCAAAATACTAGCCAATAGGATCCAACAGTACATTACAAGGATTATTCACCAAGACCAAGTGGGATTTATTCCTGGGCTGCAAGTTTGGTTCAACATCTGCAAATCAATCAATGTGATACAATATATTAATAAAAAGAAAGAACAAGAACTACAGGATCCTCTCAATAGATGCTAAAAAAATATTTGACAAAGTGGCTCAGTCATTGGGCATCCGCCTTCGGCTCATGTTGTGATTCCAGGGACCTGGGATCCAACCCTGCATTGGGCTCCCTGCTTGGTGGTATGCCTGCTTCTCCCTCTCCTGTTTGCCCTGCTTGTGTTCCTTTTTTTGCTGTCTCTCTCTCTCTCTGTCAAATAAATAAATAAAATATATTTTTTAAAAAGTACAGCATTTTTTCTTGATCAAAACTCTTCACAGTGTAGGGATAGAGGTACATACCTCGATATCATCAAAGCTGTCTATGAAAAACCCACAGCAATTATTATTCTCAATGAAGAAAAACTGAGAGCTTTTCCCCAAAGGTCACAAACATGGCAGGGCTGTCCATAATCACAACTGTCATTCAACATAGTTCTAGAAGTCCTAGCCTCAGCAATCAGACAACAAAATGAAGTGAAAGGCATCTGAATTGGCAAAGAAGTCAAACTCTCACTCTTTGCAGATGATATGATACTTTATGTGGAAAACCCAAAAGACTTCACTCCAAAATTGCTAGAACTCATACAAGAATTCAGTAAAGTGTCAGGATATAAAATCAATGCACAGAAATCAGTTGTATTTCTGTACACCAACAAGACAGAAGAAAGAGAAATTAAGGAGTCAATCCCATTTACAGTTGCTCCCAAAACCATAAGATACCTAGGAATAAATCTAACCAAAGAGGCAAAGAATCTATTCTCAGAAAACTATAGAGTACTCATGAAAGAAATTGAGGAAGACACAAAGAAATGGAAAAACGTTCCATGCTCATGGATTGGAAGAACAAATATTATGAAAATGTCTATGCTACCTAGAGCAATCGACACATTTAATGCAATCCATACCAAAATATCATCAACTTTTTTCAAAGAAATGGAACAAATAATCTTAAAATTTATACAGAACCAGAAAAGACCCCAAATAGCCAAATACCCAGAGGAGTGTTGAAAAAGAAAACCAAAATTGGCAGCATCAAAATTCCCAACTTCAAACTCTATTACAAATCTGTAATCATCAAGACAGCATGGTACTGGCACAAAAACAGACACATAGGTCAAGGGAACAGAAGAGATACTCCAAAAATGGACTCTCAACTCTAGGGTCACTAATCTTCAACAAAACAGGAAAGAATGTCCAATGGAAAAAGAGAGTCTCTTCAATATATGGTGCTGGGAATATTGGACAGCCACTTGCAGAAGAATGAAAGAGGACCATACCACACACACACACACACACACACACACACACACACACACACACACACAATAGACTCAAAATGGATGAAAGACCTCAATGTGAGACAGGAATCCATCCAAAACCTTGAGGAGAACACAGGAAGCAACCTCTTCAACCTCAGCCACATCAACTTCTTCCTAGAAACATCACCAAAGGCAAGGGAACCAAGGACAAAAATGAACTATTGGGACTTCATCAAAATCAAAAGCTTTTGCACAGCAAAGGAAACAGTCAACAACAACAAAAAAGACAACTGACAGAATGGGAGAAGATATTTGTAAACGAATATCAGATAAAGGTCTAGTACCCAAAATCTATAAAGAACTTATCAAACGCAATGCCCAAGAACAAATTATCCAATCAAGAAATGGGCAGAAGACATGAACAGACATTTCTGCAAATACATCCAAATGGCCAACAGACACATGAAAAAGTACTCAACATCACTCAGCATCAGGAAAATACAAATAAAAACCACAGTGAGATACCACCTTATACCAGTTAGAATGGCTCAAATTAACCAGTCAGTAAATGACAGGTGCTGGCAAGGATGCATTCCCACTGTTGGTGGGAATGCAAGCTGGTGCATCCACTCTGGAAAACAATATGGAGGTTCCTCAAAACAGTTGAAAATAGAATTACCCTATAACCCAGCAATTGCCATACTGGATATTTACCCTAAAGATACAAATGTAGTGATCCAAAGGAGCACATGCACCTGAATGTTTATAGCAGCAATGTCCACAATAGCCAAACTATAGAAAGAGCTTATATGTCCATCAACAGATGAGCAGATAAAGAATTTATAGTGTCTGTATATACAATGGAATACTCCACAGCCATCAAAACCCCCGAAATCTTGCCATTAGTAACAATATGGATGAAACTAGAGGGTATTATGCTAAGTGAAAAAAGTCAGAGAATGACAATTATCATATGATCTCACTGATAGGAGGAATTTGAGAAAAAAGACAGAGGACCATAGGGGAAAAGCAGGAAAAATGAAACAAGACAAAACCCTAGAGGGAGACAAACCATAAGAGACTCTTAATCTCAGAAAACAAACTGATGGTTGCTGGAGTTGAGGGCAGTGGAAAGAATGGGGTGACTGGGTGGTGGACATTGGTGAAGGTATGTGCTATGGTGAACAAAAATGTAAAAAAAAATAAGGAGATGTGTAATTAAAGTCATGAAGAAAGAAGAGAGAGAAAAATGAGAAGAGAAATTACTTGAAGAAATAATGGCTGAAAATTTAAGTTTCTTAAGAACTTTAAACCCATAAATCCAAAAAGCTCAACACAGCCCAAACCCAAGAAACCTGAAAAAAAAATAGCACTAAGGAACATCATGAACTGATCTGCTTCAAACCAGTGATAAAGAGAAGGCATTAAAAGCAGCTAGAGGTAAGAACATGGGTCATGGACAAAAGACACAAGATGAAGATGATACACTACTGGTCAGAAATAATGAAGCTGTGAAACCATGGAGCAACTTCTTTAGAGTACAAATAAAAAGTACAAAAAAAAAAAATAGGAACTGTAAACCTAGATTTTCATACCAAGCTAAAATATCCATCAAAAATGAAGGCAAAATAGAGATATTTTTATACATACAAAAGCTAAAAGAACTCATCAACAGCAAACCACTACCACAATAAATATTATAGGAAATCCCTTGGACAATATGATAATCTAAATGAAATCCAAAACCAAATGAAGTCTGGATTTACACAAAGAAATAAAGAACACTGGAAATCATGGCTACATAGATAAATATTAAAAACTTTTTTCTACACTTTTATTTAACCTTTTAAAAGATAATTAACTTTTAAACTGATATCCAGTTTAGCATGTGGTTTACAACATATGTAAAAGTCAAATGTATAGCAGCAATAATACACAGGCTGGACAGATATGGAAGTATACCACTATAAAATTTTAATGCTATACACAGAGTACTATAATATCATCACTAGAAGGTAGTGATATATTAAATGTGTATAATGTAAGTAACTAAAGTAATGATCAAAATATACATGCACACACACATGCACACACATATACACATACAGCCTCAAAGAGTTAAACCTAATAAATCAATAAGAGATTGAACTGCATCATTAAAAATGCCTATTTAGTCCAAATCAAGAGAGAAAAAGAAGACAATAGGAACTATGAATAAATGGGACAAATAGAAAATAAATAATAAGTTAAGGAGCATCTGGGTGGCTGGGTTAGTTAAGCTTCTGACTCTTGATTTAGACCTAGGCTATGATCTCAGGGTTATGGGATCAAGCCCCACATCTGGCTCCACACTCAGCCACAGAAGATTTTCTCTCTCCCTCTCCTTTTGCCCTTCCCCTCCTGCTTGTGTGAACTCTCGTTCTTTCTCTCTCTAAAGGAATAGAAAAGAAATAGTAAGTTAAAACCAATAATGTCAATAAACAAATGAAATGTCAAATGCTCTAAAACACCAATCAAGGGACAGAGTTTTTCCAATCATAAAAAAGTAAGATCCAACTATATGCTGCCACCAAAATAAGAGAAACCTAAATCCTGCACCAATTAAAAAAAAAAAAAAAAAAGTAAAAAGTAAAAAAAGAGATGTGAAATGGAAAGTAAAATTAAGATATTTGTTAAAAATGGGCGGTGGGGAGTAAAAAAGGAAAGATACACCATGCCAACATTAATCAAAAGAAAGTTGGAGTGACTACATTAACATCAAAGTAAATTTCAGAGCAAAGAGTATTACCAAGACCATAGAGAGTAATTTCATAATAATAAGGGAGTCAGTTTATCAAGAGAACCTAATAATTCTAAGCATTTATGCACACATAACAACAGTTTCTAAAAGTATTAAGCAAAAATTGACAGAACTGAAAGATCAAACAGAGAAATCCAACAACTATAGTTGGATATCTGTCTCCATGATTGATATAAAAAGTAAACAGAAAAGTAATAAAGGATACCAATTACTTGAACCACATTATCAACCAGCTCAACTCTGTTGACTTTTAGAGAACACTCTATTTAATAACATCAGAACACACATTATTTTTAAGTACACATAAAACATTTACCAAGATAATCCATATTCTTGGCCATAAATTTTCAATAAATTCAAAAGTATTCACATCACGCAAACTGTGTTCTCTGATCATAACAGAATTAAACTAGGAATCAATAATGGAAAGATATCTGAAAAATCCCAAAATATTTGGAAACTAAATAAGGCAGTGCTAAGAAACCCAAGGATAAAAGAAGAAATCAAAACAGAAATTGTAAATATTTTGAATTGAGTAAAAATGAAAACACAACATAGCAAAAGTTCTGGGATGTAGCTACAGCTATAGTGAAGCAATATTCAGCACAAAATGTCTATATTTAAAAAGAGTTCTCAAACCAATGACCTCAACTTCGACCTTAAGAAGCTAGAAAAAAGAGAAATAAATGAAATCAAAGTATGTAGAAGAAAGAAAATAATAAGGACTACAGTGAAATAACTGAAATAAAAATAGAAGAACAGACAGCTGATTCTTTGAAAAGTTTAATGACAAATACTGATTAGCTCCTAACCAGACTGACCAGGCAATGAAAGATAAATAGACATATGAATAACCAATGTCAAAAATGAGAGAGATAACATCACTACAGATTCTACAGATATTAAAAAGATAATAAGTAAATATCATAAACTACTTTATGCCAATGAATTCAACAACTTAGATGAAATGAACACATTCCTTAAAAGATACAAATTACTAAGCTCTCTCAAGAATAGATGGGTTGAACAGTCCTCTATCTATTAAAGAAACTGAATTTGTAGATAAAAAAAAATCTTCCCACAAAGAAAACTCCACGCTCAGAGGGCCTCACTGGGGAATTCTACCAAACACGTAAGAAATAATATCAATCTATATAAACTCCCTCAGAAAATTGAACAGGAGGGAATATTCCCAGTCCATTCTCTGCAGCCAGCATAACCCTGATACCAAATCTAGACAAATACATTCCAAAAAAAGGAAACCAAAGACTAACATTCCTTATAAACATGATGCAAGAAATACTTATGCAAGAAATATAAGGTTGGCTTAACATTTTTTTAAAAACCAATGTAATTCTTACTAACAAATAGGGAAAAACAATAGCAACATCAGAGAAGCAGAAAACATATTTTATAGACTCCAACATCTATTTTTGATTTTTTAAAAAGCTTAGTATACTCAGTATTGGAGAATTTCCTCAATGTGATAATGGGCATCAGTGAAAAACTACAGCTAATGTAATAATTCATGGTGAAAGATGCAATGCTTCCCACCCTAAGATCAAGAACAAGACAAAGATGTTTGTTTCATCTCCATTCTCTTCAACATTTTGCTAGAGATTGTAGCTAGTGCCATAAGGCAAGTAAAGGAAATAAACAGTACCCAGATGGGAAAGGAAGAAGTACAATGGTCTTGACTCACAGATCACATGATGCTCTGTGTAGAAAATTTGATGGAATCAAAATAATTTTAAAGTTACTGGAACTGACAGGTGAGATTATCAAGTTTTATCAAGTAAATTTCAAAATCAGTACACAAAATCCCATTATATTTCTAAACATTAGTTGTTAACTATAAAAATTTGAAATGAAAATACCGTTTATAAAAGGCATCAAAAACTATAGATACTAATGAAGGATGTTCTGATAAAAGTGTGTAAGCCTAGCGGTGCCTGGGTGGAGCGATCGACTGTTGGTTTCAGCTCAGGACATGATCTCAGGGTTGTGGGATGGAGCTCTGTGCTGGGCTCCAAGCTCAGTATGGAGGCTGCTTGCTCTTTTCTTCCCTCTCTGCCCCTACCCCTGCTCTGGTGTACTCTCTCCCTCTAATAAATAAATAAATAAATAAATAAATGTGTTTTTTTTTTTATGTGTGCAAATGTGTACTCCAAAAACTACAAACACTGCTGAGAGTTAAAGAATACCTAAATAAATAAATAAACTGTGCTCATCATTCCACAGACTATGTTCAGGGATCAGAAGACTATATTGTTCAGGGTGCCTGGGTGGCTCAGTGGATTAAAGCCCCTGCCTTCGGCTCGGGTCATGATCCCAGAGTCCTGGGATCAAGCCCTACATCGGGCTCTCTGCTCATCGGGAGCCTACTTCCTCCTTTCTCTCTCTCTCTTTCTCTGCCTGCCTCTCTGCCTACTTGTGATCTCTGTCTGCCAAATAAATAAATAAATAAAATCTTAAAAATATAAAAAACAAAAAGAAGAAGACTATATTGTTTGATGTCAGTTTTCCCCAAATTGATCTACAGATTCAGCCTTTTCCCAACTTATTCCCAGCAGGTTCTTTTGGAGAAGTTGACCAGCTGATTCCAAAATTCATACAGAAATGCAAAAGACCTAAAATAGCCAAAATAAAGCTGAAAAAGAACAAAGTTGGAGGGCTTACACTACTTGACTTCAAGATGTTATGAATCCACACTAATCATGCCATCCATTATTTATGTAAAGATGGGTAAATAATCAATGGAACAGAAGCTAGAGTCCAAGGGCAACTGGGTAGCTCAGTGGGTTAAAGCCTCTGCCTTTGGCTCAGGTCATGATCCCAGGGTCCTGGAATCGAGCCCTGCATCAGGCTCTCTGCTCAGCAAGGAACCTGCTTCCTCTTCTCTCTCTGCCTGTCTCTCTGCCTGCTTGTGATCTTTGTCTGTCAAATAAATAAATTAAAAAAAAAAAAAGAAGAAGAAGAAGAAGAAGCTAGAGTCCAGAAATAGAGGCATCCATATATGGTCAGTTGATTTTCAACAGAGGTACAAAGGCAATTCAGTGAAGCCAAGATAGTCTTTCAACAACAGGTGCTAAAGCAATTGGAAATCTAATGCAACAAACGAACTTTGATCTCTACCTTGTACCACACACAATAATTAATCAAAATGGATTATAAACCTACATGTACCCCTACAGCCATAAATCACTTAGAGAAAACGAGAAAATCTTTTCATTCTTGGGTTAGTCAAAGCTTTAGATGTGATCCCAAGAGCATGAGCCACAAAAGAAAAAAATGATAAATTGGACTTTAATCAAAATGTAAACCTTACGCTCTTCAAATAACACTGTTGAGAATAAAGAGACATACAACACAGAGGGGGGATGAAATTCTTTGCAAAGTACATACCTGATAAAGGACTTATATTCAGAACATACAAAGACTGAAGCATCAACAAGAAGAAAATAAACAACCTAATTTTTTTTTAAATGAGCAAAATATACACTTCACCCAAGATGGTGTTTGGAAGACAAATAAGCACATAAAAGGTGCTCAGTGTTATTAGTCATTGTACAGTCAAATCAAACCACAATGAGAAACTACTTCACGTGCATCAAAGTTGCCTACAATGTAGAAGATTGATAATACCAGCTTTAAGCTAAGAAATGGAGCTCCTAGAACACTGTATCAACAGAATGTAAAATGCTACAATTACTTTGGAAATTGATTTAGAAGGTTTTTATTAAGTTAAACCTGAATCTACCCTACCATCCAGTCATTCCACTCTTAGATGTTTGCCCATTATAAATGGAAATATGCATCTGTGCAAAGACTTATATACAAATGCTTATAGCCACTTTATTTTATTGGGAAAGATTGGAACAATCCAGATGTCCGTCAACAGATGACTGCACCAACAAATTACGGTATGTCCATGCAACGGGATACACTCAGCAACAAAAAGGAACAAACTATGGATTAGTGCAACAACATAGGTGAATCTTGACATTGTTTTGCTGAGTAAAAGAAGCCAGACATAAAACAACACCTATTGTACTATTTCATTTATTCTATAGAACTCCAGGAACTATAAAATAATCTATAGTGGCAGCAAGTAGATCAATGGCTGCCCGGGGATGCGAGAGAGCAGAAGAGCTGCCGAGGGCACCAGAAAACCTTCCGCTCCTGGATGGTGGTGATGGCGTCATACTGCACGTCAACTACACTCCACAAAGCTGTTTTTGGGCGCCTGGGTGGCTCAGTGGGTTAAGCCGCTGCCTTCGGCTCAGGTCATGATCTCAGGGTCCTGCGATCGAGTCCCACATCGGGCTCTCTGCTCAGCAGGGAGCCTGCTTCCTCCTCTCTCTCTGCCTGCCTCTCTGCCTACTTGTGATCTCTGTCTGTCAAATAAATAAATAAAATCTTAAAAAAAAAAAAATTAAAAAAAAAATAAAAATAAAAATCTTGCCTCTTGGAACTTATATTCTAGTGGCATGGGAAATAGAAAGCACAGATTACGGGAACCATTCCAAATCCAAGGATGTCGGCTCTATTATCACTTGTTTCTGTGCTTTTCCCTCTCTTCCTACTGAAATGTAAGCTCCCAGAGGGCAAGCTCTATTTTCCCTGCTGACTTGTAACAAGATGAGGCCAAGTTCACGCTCCTGGAACTGGGTTTCTCTGAGAAAGACAGCCATGCCTGCTGGGAGAATGGCTTGAAGGGCTTGCTCAGGGTCAGGGAGGCTAGATGGGCACCCGTGAGAGCTGATGCCTGGACTTCAGAGCCCCTGGGAATCTGTGAGGGACAAGACAAGGGCAGGGGTGGGCAGCCAGAGGGTGGGCTGTGCCCTCTCCACTCCCACCAATTTTCTGTCAATGCCACAAAACTGGTAATGTTCAGAGCAGGTGGTGCCTTCCTTCTGTGACTTGAAGGAGCTGAGCTCTGTGCATCCCTCAGGGGCTGGGTGATGCAGGCATTGAGACCCTAGAAGGTAAAGCCAGGGACTAACAGACTGCCAGGGGAGATGTGGAGTTCTGGGAGGTCGAGGCAATCTGATCTAGGTCTCAAGTGCTGGAGAGGCCCTCAGGGGTCCCCAAGTGCAGATGTAGCAAGGATTCCCTACTGAAGGACTTAGCTGGGTCTTGAGGTTACAATGCAGTGCAAGCTGAGGCCTTGCTCTTTCTGCTTCTCTCCTGTTTCTCTCAAAAGCTCTGTACCATGAGAGAGGACTCATTATACTCTTTTCTTCATGGTGACGCACAAACATGGGAGAGAGAAAGAACAGGGATAGTAAGCCCCTCCCCCCTCCCAATTAGCTGCAGGGAGAAGCTGGCTTTTCCCAGGGCTGGGTGAGTGCCCCTGGCCTCCTGGAATCCTGGGGTGAATGGCTCCAGATTTGGGGGCTGGCCCCTTGGTGGTGACTAAAGGATTCTGGGGGAGAACCAGCCAAATAACCAGGGCATTCCCATGTGGGGTTTTGTTTGCTGTTTCAGTGCAAATTAGCAATTAGCAGGGCCTGGCGCTGGGCCACCTCGCCTTGCAAGGCCAACTGGCAGCACGTGTCATTTTGTTCTTGGCTGGGGATCCGCAGGCTGGGTGGCAGCGAGCAGGCAGTGCAGGGGCCTGGACAAGAGGCATCATGGGTCCCCACCTAGCAGACCTCTCCCACTCCCATGGCATGGTGCCCAGGGACCCCCCAGCAAACTGCCTTCCTTACTGGCCAGAGGAAGTGTGACACACAGCAGAGCTACACAGAGCTCTGGGATCCTAGGTTCCATCACACCCCTCTACAGATGGTAAGAGTCTGGGAAAGAGAGAGATTTGTCTAAGGTTACCCAGCTAGGGAGGGGTGGAGTTGGCATCTGAGCTCTCTTGCTTCCTAATTCAAGGCAGTTCCCTGAACCTGGGTTCTTGAAATTGACTAAGCTTCTGCCCCACCAGATGCTTGTGGAAACAGACTGTTGGCCCCACCAGAGTTTCCTATGGGCTCATCGGTGACATTGATGCTGGTGATCCTAGGATTACACTTTGAGAACCACTACTCTAAAACATATCACAAGATAATGAAAGAGAACATTGCCTTCCCCTATTCATAGTCAAAATAATTGTGGGGTATAAGCCAAGACTAGCAGAAAAAAATAGGAAACTGGGCAAATCATCTGATTGGCCTCTGAAAGCAAGTGAAACAGGGATTCAGATGATCAACTAACTCCACCAAAGAAAGTCAGGTAAACATAGGATTCTGACAAATAATTCTCTTGGCCTGTAGAAAGCTAGAGAAACTGGGATTTAAGCAAAAGGAAGTATTTGCTGATGATCTCTTTGGGATGTATTCAAAGGAACCAAACTCACAGGAGACAGGAAAATGACCCCCAAACCAGGGGGGGGGGGTGCGCCTGTCTTTACAGAGTGGCTTGGTCTATTTAAGGCTTCTCAACCCACTCCACTGCACTCCCCAACCCCTAGGACCTGAAGAGTGGCACAGGCAATCCCCAAAACTTCTGGTTCCATTGGAGTTGGTCACCCAGACGTATGGATGCCAGATTTAGCAAACAGAAATATGGCACAGCCAATTAAATTTTGAGTTTTAGGTAAACAGTAAGTCTAAGGTGTCCCAAACATCACATGGGTGCATTTAGATTGAAAATCAAGTCCTTTAACCCTGCCCAGCCCCTACTCTTGCCTATGCCAACCTGGCCTTATTCACGCCAACGTGCATCTGACCCACGGCCAGCCTACTCCTCCTCTGCAGACAGGGGTGGTCAGGATTAGATTTTTTCATCCACCAAAGTTCTTAGAACCAGGTCTGGCTCAACAAATGTGGTGCTCCTATCCCCTGGGGGCACCATGTCTTACAAACATTTTATCCCATTCAATTCTTGCAGCCATCTAGCAAGGTTATCATAATCCCATTTTACACAGGAAGAAATCAAAGTTCAATGTAAGGGGCATTTCTCTAACAAAAAACTGCATGCATCTAAGTATGCATTGGGATGATCAGACACACACACGCACAGTGACTGGGCCACTACAGACCAGCTACTCAACACATCTACTTAACACATAGTCCTTTCTTTGCATGTGTGATGAGGGCACCTGACATCTCCCCTTAGTGAATTTCTGGCATTCGGTACAGCATTATGACCCACAGTCATCGGGCCATTCATTCCGTCTCTCCACCTACATCCCACCTTCTCTCCAAAAGCCACTCTCCCTCTGCTGCACTCCAGCCCACATCCTGGCCCCACTGGCCAGAGTCAGGAAGCATGGGTAAGGATTCCGGGAGAACCTGAGGCCCTGGGGTAACTTCCCGTGGAGATGTGGGGATTCAGCTCAGTTAGGGGCTCCTGAGACACCCTTGAACAGAGGCTTCTTGGTGTTGGCTTTTTCGATGCCTGGGAGCTTGTATTTTTTACAGGAAGGGAGTAGAGAAATAGTAGAGATTACAGTGAAAAAAACCATAGACTTTGGAGTCAGACAGACCTGGCTGGGTCACCACTGGCTAGGTGACCTGGGCCAAGTGGTTTAAACACTCTAATCTCAGTTTGCCAGTCTGCTCAATGGGACCCACCAGCCCTGCTGTTTCTGAGGTCTCAGGACTTGCCACACAGAAGCAGCTAGCTCCAAGAGAGCCAGACAGACAGCTGAGCCTGATGGACACCTGCTGAGTTTTCCCAGCGACAGTTTTACCTGTCAGCTACCTGAGTCCCTTTCTGAAACATTTTGGGAATGACACGTTTCAGTCCTTGTTCAGCAAGTCTCACAGATGGATCATTTTTAATGGCCTGGGTAAATTCAGGGGACCGAAGAACACTCATTCTTGCTGGAGTGCCAACACGGAGGGGCTTTCTGGGTACAGGACTTTTGGTTTTGAAACCTGGGACAGTCCCAGAAAAACCAGGACAGGTTGGCCTCCCATTGCTACTCCTGTCATTATTAATAACCCTTACATGTAGAGTCCCGTTACTCTTTATAGCACCCTCTATTATCTCTTCTGCCAAGCAACCATTTCCTCCCACTAGCAATTCTCAGTATTTATAAGCGGTGCACGGTTACCGGGAGAGCTTCACAGCCGGTATTTATTCAAATACTCACACTGCTCTAGGCAGGGGGGCATCGGGCATTTCAGCTCCCGGGAGCTCCAGGAAACTCAGGGTGGAGAATGCCTCTCTTCCCTCCTCACGCTGCAGGTGCCCTTGAAGGGTGGGCAATGGATCTGTCCTCCCTGCTCGGAGGTGGTCTTCTTCCCAAGCTGTTCCTGGAAAACGAGTGTCTCGTCCCTGGAACAAACAACAACCATGGACACAGGGAGACACTGGGGGAAAACAGAAACTCTTGAGCTCCTTCTCCTTCCACAAAGATGGCGTCACAACTGTCACTCCTCCCCATGAGCCAAGTCCCAGTGCCAGCCTTCCCAGGAGGGGCCCAAACAGCCGGCGCACCTACCTGCCGCCCCAGGAGCAGAGCCCGCCTTCAGTCTGCACGCAGAGCCAACCACACATCGCTTGGGTTATGTAATTAAAAACGTGAAGGGGACTAACTTTCAGCGCCCTGAGCCAGGGCCTGGGTTAAATCTGCTATGTTGTTGCTTTGTTTTGCTCATTAATTGGATCCAGACTTGGGGTTTTTGAGGCACCGTAATGTCCTCAGTGCTCTGAGAAGAACCACCGAGGCTGGAAGGTGCGCTTTGGAGAATGAGAAGCTGCTTCCCCCGGAAACTCAGCCTCCAGAAGGAATCCTAAGGAAGAGTTTGGGGACCTGGGCTCTGCCTCTTACCAACGCTGCGTGCTAGGTCCATCTCTGAGTCCTTCTCTTCCCTGGAAGTGGGACCTAGCTGGGCTCGCCTCCCAGAGCCGTGGTGGCATGGACAGGGAAGCTAGCACACCCGGGAAGCCCCAGGGAGAACGCCAAGCACACAGCTTGGCGTTGAGGAATGGCTCACAGCTTCTAATCACAACAGGAAAAGTGGCAGAACCTGCATTCCTCTATAATGGGGATTGGAAGCCAAGTGCAAAATTGGATATTTTAAGTATGTTTGTTTGATGGAATCCTCAGTGATTTTATATTATTTTAGTATTCCTTCTAGCCCTCCTGGACCTATCTATGGTCAAAATGCCAATAATCACAACGAAAGAACAATAGGGCCACGCTGACAAAGAGCTAAGTGTCTACCAGACTCCCTCTAAGCATGTTGCATGTACCACTCACCCTACTGATCCTCCCAGGGAAAAAAGGAATCGGTAGGTGCCATTCTTACCCCTGTGGTTGAGAAGAGGAAACTGGAGAATGAAGAGATTCGACGCCTCCCTGGAATTCCAGCGGTGGAGGTGGGTTGCAGACAGCCAGTCTGACTCTGCATTCCATGATCTAGAGCACCAGGACTAGGGTCCGGGCTTCGGCCCCCTCGTATGTGTCTGCAGGAGACATAATGAAGGCTCAAGCATTTGGGCCAGTCCAGCAGGAAAGCTTTCCTTACTGAGAGGAGTTTCATTACAAGTGGAAAGGGTCAATGCAGTTTTCCAGTTTTTACAATAAAAATTTAACCAACTTCAAAGAGTGAGCAGGTGCCAGACTTCTTTGGGATCACTGTTGTCCCCAGATCTCTTTGGCTCTGTATCGAGTAAGGGGAGATGGAAGTTGAGTAGACGGGAGAACCTACCTTATTCTAAGAGGAAAATGGGAGGACTGGTGAGAAAGAGGTACAGCACGGGAAAGGAGCAAGTCTTCACCCAAAATGGACCTTGGACTGAGCTAAGCTGGGTTCAGGTCCTGGCTCTGCCACCCCCAGGGCTGTAACAATAAACAAGTCACTGCAACTCACTGTGTGACTTTGCTCGGGCTGCTATAATACAGTGCCTGGGGCTGGGGGCTTAAACAACAGACTCATTGTCTCCCTGTCTGGAGGTTGGCAGTCCAAGACCAAGGTGCTGGCCATGTTGGTTTCCTCAGGGCATTGAGGGAGAACCCATTCCATTCGTAGATGCCACCTTCCCTCTGTGTCTCTTCACACTGTTGTCCCTCTCTGTGTGTCTGTGTCCACATGTCCTACTTATAAGGACACAGTCACACGGCATCAGGGACCGCCCGAATGACCTCATCCAGCTGTGATTTCTCTGTAAGTCCCTCTCTCCAAATACAGTCCCATTCTGACATACAGGGAATTGGGGGGGATGGTGACAACTTCTGTATAAGAACTTGGGGAGTGGGGAGGGACACGATTCAGCCCTTAACACTCACCAAGTCCCAGCCTCTTGATCTGCACAATGAGATTATTGTATTAATCCCTCCTTCCTTCTGTTTGATTAAAAACTCCTTTTGGATCCTCCCCCAGACTTCATCTTTTTCATCAGTCAACCAACTTGTATTCTTGTCCCATCACATGCCAGGCACTGTGCTAGGCTGGGCAGACCTGAGGATAGTCCCAGAGGGTTTTTTCGGTCAAGAATGGAACTTGGGGCACCTGGGTATCTCAGTGGTTTAAAGCCTCTGCCTTCAGCTCAGGTCATGATCCCAGGGTCCTGGGATCAAGCCCCACACTGGGCTCTCTGCTGGGTGGGGAGCCTGCTTCCTCCTCTGTCTATCTCTCTCTGTCTGCCTCTCTGTCTACTTGTGATCTCTGTCAAATAAATAAATAAAATCTTAAAAAAAAAAAAAAAAGAATGGAACTTGGACCACAAGCAAATGCTCTCATAGAAGAAGGTTCTGGATGCTGTGGGAGTCTGGGAAACCCTTCTCCTGAAAGAACAGTGGTTCCCAGAGGAGGAGCCCCAAGCTGGGTCTGGGATAACGATGCAGAGCAGCTCCCCAGGGAGAGATGGGACAGGGGTACTGAGGGCATTCAGAGCAGTGGGAACCCAGTGAGCAGAGGTGAGGCTGTGGAAAGTAGCCCGCCGGAAAACTGAGATTTTGTCTCTAGATCTTCCTGATCCATACCCACTGACGAGTGCCAGGCTCACTGCTCCAGCTCTTGAACCTGTACTCCCAGACCCCACCTCACCCTCTCATGGCCCAGCCCCGGTTTCAGGTGCCCGTGTGCCCCTTTGCTCTACTCCGCAATCCCTGCTGAGCACTGGGAGGGTGAGTGTGCAGCCCAAGGCCTCCAGATAGGTGGGAGTTGCCATCATTAGCTCCTGGAATCCTCCCCCACCACTTGGTGATGAAGGTTCCATGAACAGTTGCACACACACGTGAGAATGTGTGTGTGCATGATTGCTTTCAATACAGAGGAAATTAAACTTTCCCCATCTGCAAAATGAGGGAAATAAGACCTAAAACCTAACAGAGTCACTATATGCAAAATGTTCAGAGTGCATCCTGAAAGTTCAAATAACAGTCATCAGCCACTTTAAGTTACAATATTGTTACTTTGTAGATTTACTGTTGCATTAAAATAAAGTACTATAGGGCACCTGGGTGGCCAGTCAGTTGAGCATCTGACTTTTGATTTTGGCACAAGTCATGATCTCAGAGTCCTCAGATTGAGCCCAACGTCGGGCTTAGTGCAGAGTCAGCTTGTCCCTCTCTCTTCCTCTGCTCTTCTTCCTGCTGGCATTCTCTCCCTTGCTTTCAAATATATAAATATATAAAATCTTTTTAAAAAAGATAAATAAAGTGCTGTGTGCAAGTGCCCAATAAGCGGTGGGCATACAGCAGTGTCCAATTAGTGATGGATTTTGATTTTAGAAAGCAAGTAAAGGATGCTCTGGTTGGAAAAAATATGTGTTGATGTCCCTGGACAGAGCTAAAGTAGTTGAAGCTGCCTTTCATTGGCCTCAAGGTAACCAAGTATGGGGTCAGAAGCTGTGAGAACATTTGCTGAGTGCCTTTCATTTTCATTGCTCTGAATTCTAAATTATGTAGCTGACTCTACATAATTTAGAAGCTTATGAGCTTCCAAGTTAGCAGGCTGTGTGCAAGTTATTTAACTGTGAGCAGACAAGTTATTTAACTGTGAATGAAACTTAATAACCACTGGCATTGTCCTATTTTGAGTAGGACGATACCCAGGCACAGAGAGGCTCCCTGACTTTCCCGCGATCACACAGCAGTGAGCAGTGACACCAGGGCTCCAGCCGCCAACCTGGCTCAGAAGCCTCCTTCTTAGGAAGCTGAGCCAGTCCTTGGGCAGAAGCAGATCAGTTCCACCGGTCACATCAAGAGCAGAAGGGGGCATCTGTCCGGACCATGTGAAGACCCGAACCGCATGGACAGAAGTGCAGGCCAGGCCCAAGCTGCCCGAGCCCGCCAGACTGTCCCGTCACGGTTGGCTCCCTCGCACACGCAGTTAACTAGCCTGAAACAACCGTTGCAAATCTCTTTCCTGTTTTGACAACTCCCCTGTCCACCATGTCGCTGCTCTTGGATAGGTCCCCCCTCTGCTGGCTTCTGGAGCTCAGTGGTGTTTCCATGAGGATCCTGGGGAGGGGCAGGGGCTTGGGAATTAGTCCATGGAAAGTTGCACAAATGGATGGTTTGAAGGGCAGTTAAGAGTTCACACTCTCCCTTGGCCTCCAGGGAGCAGAGGCCTTCGCCTTCACAGATTTCTCACCCCCACTCTGAATGGGGATTCTCTGTGTCCTGGTCACTCACTGTAAGGAGATGGCCAGCACTGCACACCCACTTCCACTTCCACCCCAGCTGGGTTGTGTGTGTGAGAGAGAGACAGACAGACAGACAGGGAAACAGAGACAGATGAGCCTTGCCACTAACGAGCTGAGTGACCTTAAGAAGTCACTCACAGTTTTAGGACTCCATTCTCTCTGCTGGAAAATGAAGGGTTTGGACCACATCCACAGAGTTTTCAAACCCAGAAGAATCCTAGAAATTTCTGGATGTGCTTGGCCTAGTTTAAAACCCTGGGCTAAATAAAGAGTGAATTCTCTTCCAGAATTCTGTTACAGAGAGTGGCAGCACCCTGAACCTTCACTGCGCCCTTCTGATGCCGGCTGCCGTCCTCAGGGCTGGGGTGCAGACGGGTATTACATCTATTTTTCCCACATTTTGCTTCATGCCAAATTACTATTACCTTAATAGTAGCTTCTTCCAACCTATGAATTGATGGAACAATCAAGTAATAAGTATTTCCTGCCAGCGGAGGCCTAGGAAAAAGCTGGAACCAACCTCAGCTGGTCCCCAAATTCCAATTCCACAGTCTCTCTGAGCTCAGAGCCGCTTCTGCAAATCATGGATACTGATGCCTCCCTCATAGTCAGTGGCACCTGGAGTTGTGGACAAATGTGAACAAACACATTGGCCATCTTCAGGAAAAGGCCAATTTCTTTTTCCTAAAATAATCCAGGCTTGATGGTCCCTATTATACAGATGGGGAAAGTAAGACCCAGAGAGAGCAAGGGTCTTATCTGAGGTGACATGGCTAGGAAGCAGCCGAGCTGCCATCAAAAACCCAGATTCCCTCACTCCAGGCTGCAGGAGGGACATCAGATAACCTCTCCATCACGTTGCTATTATGGGGGATTTCACGAGCAGCCCCAATTCCTCTCCTCTCCCTGTGTCCACACTCTTCGCCATGTGATTTCTCAGTTCATTCCTCTCAAAGAAAGAGGAATACCTTCTTCCCCTCTTTGACTTTGGGTTCAACCATATGACTTGGGTCAATGGAATTTAGCAGGTACAATACCACCAGTGGCTTACATGTGTTTTCATGACCAGACTTCCATGCCTTTGCAACAAGGAGAAGATGCCTGGGTTGACCTGGCTTAGCACACTGAGAGGTGTTTAGAGCACAGCCTCGCTGCCCACATGAGCCTGACCGACTGAGATCAGTGGGCCAAGCCCAGCCCAGATCAGTCAAGATCCAGGAGACCCGTGAGCTAAATGAAGACAGATTTGCTGTTGAGATTCTGGACTTGCTTGTCATGCAGCAGGCTTGGGGACACTCATACATCACCTCATCTCTCTTTGGACTACAGTGACAGCAATCTACCTCCATGAGCAGTTCAGTGCCCCAACAGCCTACCCAGGGGCTAAGCTACAGGACAAATGCAGTACGTCTTGAACCATCCATGTACTTGCATAAGACATTCCACACATTATGTCTATGTTAAAAAACATACTTGATTATAATCTACTGCAAGATGCAAAGTTGGCATGAATTGAGATAAAATAAGAGACAACGTACATTTTCTCTATTGGCGGGCGGGGGGGAGAGGAACCACTGTAAGCTTCCCTCTAGAACCTCCAAGACAGCCTCTCTCTGACAGGAAGTGCTTCTGTGGGAAAATGAAACATTATTCTCAGGGGAAGTTGGGCCGAGAAACACTGGAGAAAAGTTCTAGTGTTTTCCAGCACATGGCCTTAGCAAGCCACTGCCTCTAGGAGCCTCTTTTTCTGTCATTAAATAGATGGGCCCAGGTTACCACCCAGGAGTGTTCAGAAAACCAAGGAACAGAAGGGAAGGTAGGCTGCAAGCATATGGCGTGGATGACTTTATGGCTTAGTAAGTAAATAACAACAACAAAAAGTTTCTGTTGGCACAAACATGCCTTTCAATCTTCCTCTAGCAATAGTCCTTAGAAACTACACGCAGTCAATTCTGTCTCTTGGAATTCAAGAGAACCACACACTACTCAGGAGGGACCTCTGAAATCACGGCATGCTCCTGCCAAGCCCTGACGAGTGGCTTTAACACTGGCACTACTATTATTCATCATTCAGGAGTGTTTACAGAGGCCAGTGGGGGGTGGGGCACTGTCCGGAACCCCCAGGCTGACACGGTCTCTTCCCTGCAAATAAACAAAGCCTTGAAATATTGTGTTTTTATGTGTGCCTTGGGCTTTCTTAAAAATAGCATGCCTTGTGCTGTGTTTTCCTTGCCTTGCTTTCATGCTCTCGTTCTGAGCAGGAGGAAAAGGTGAATGAGGAATTTGCAGGCAGCCGAATACATAGGGATTTTCAGAAGCCTCTAAGTCCAGTGATATCTCTGGACCCTCTGGGTTTGGATGCCAGAGAAGCTGACTGCCCAAATGAGAAATCTGAGGTTCACCCTCCACTTCCACCCTTCTGCCCCATCTTCATGGGCTGCCCAGCTTGCCCTATTGGTTGTACCTCTGACCTCCCCCACTATGACCCCCTTCTCCTCCCCCCACAAGTCTAAAATCACTGCCTCTGACTTTGACCATGTGCATCAGCCTCATTGCCACTCCCCTCCCATCCGGTCTCCCCCACAACAGAGCCCTCTTTCTGAATCCAAGATCTAATGGCATCTTCAGTAGAGTTCGTATTGCCAATAGGTAAGAGATCCAACTTCCTTAGTTTAGAATGCAAAGACCCTTCCAACCTGGCTCCAGCCCTCCTATTCAGCCTCATCACCACCCTTCCCTCCCTGGAACAAGACCCTTGAGCCATGCCAATATGACCATAATTCCCCATCTGCAATGCTTTCTCCTGCCTGGTAGGCCTCCCTTTCTCTGCCTGGGAGACTTCCATTTGGCCAATCCATCCTAAGTGAAGTATGACTTCCTTGGGGAGGATTTTCATTCATCAGCAAAAGTTCACCAAGTCCTTGGAGACAGGACCAGGCCCATGGGCATGGGACTTGTTCAGGCACACAGGGCCTCACACATCAAAGAGCCCTATGCTTGGTTTAATGCTCTACCATCAACATCTTGACATTCTTAATAATTTTATCCTTGAGCTTGTGCTTTGTAAGTGAAGTCCGATAGGCCAACAGAGTGTGCCCATGAGCAGAAGAGATACTGAGAGTATGTATGTCTGGTGTTCCTTGCCCTTGCATTCACGAACAGGGTCTTTGGGAGACCCCATGAGCACAGAATACTGATGGACTTACAATGCAGAGTCCAGGAAGATACAAAGCAAGTTCAAAGTAAGCGTGTGACATCTGTGACTGGAAAACAGGGGCTCTGATATCTCCTGGAGGTCAGACTACAACCAGAACCTCTGTCAGATGCAGAAAGAGGGTATTGGCATTCTTGGTACTAATGACCAAGGATCCTTATCACAGCCTTCTTCATTCTTGTTACATTCCTGTATTAAGCAGTCACTTACACTGAAAGTGATAGGGTAGCCCTCTCTTTCCTTCCAGTGCTTCCTTACTCATCAGTGAACTGAGGCCAGAGAGCATTGGTAGACTGTGTGTGTATCTAGAAATAAGATAAAAATGGTTGAGTGAATTTTGTGCAGTGTTTCCACAGTTCTGAGAAGAAAGAAATGTGTGTGTGTGTGTGTGTGTGTGTGTGTGTGTGTGTACTACCAGATATGAAGACGCAGTTCCGGAGTATTTGCATACAAGTTAAATGCTCTTATATTTTCATTTTTCCAGTGTATCAGAAAATTTAAAGGTAAATGATAAAATTCAGGCTAATACATTTTTGTTTTTATTTATTTAGACAGCTATCAAGTAGTAAACTTCTATTTTTTTAAAAGATTTTATTTATTTATTTGACAGACAGAGATCACAAGTAGGCAGAGAGGCAGGCAGAGAGGAGGAAGCAGGCTCCCCGCAGAGCAGAGAGCCTGATGCGGGGCTTGATCCCAGGACCTGAGATCATGACCTGAGCCGAAGGCAGCGGCTTAACCCCCTGAGCCACCCAGGCGCCCCTAAACTTCTATTTTTTCCAAGCTTCTCTTAAATTTCAATTAACATTCACTGCAATATTAGTTTCAGGTGTAGAATTTAGTGACTCATTGCTTCTGTACCGCATCCAGTGCTCATTACAAGTGCCCTCCTCAGTACTTATCATCCATTTAACCCTCAAGCAGTAGATTTTTAAAAACAACATCATAGGGTGCCCTGGGTTGCTTAGTCGGTTAAGCATCTGCTTTCAGCTCAGTTCATAATCCCAGGGTCCTGGGATTGAGCCTTGAATCGGGCTCCCTGCTCAGTAGGAAGTCTGCTTCTCCCTCTCTCTCTGCTGCTCCCCCAGCTCATGGTCACTCTATCTCTCTATTAAATAAATAAATAAAATCTTTTTTAAAAAGGATAAAAACACCATCATAGGTCAAGAAAGAAACCACCAATGAAAAGAAACATTATGGCCATTCTTGGTCATTCTTTTTCAAGCATACATGCATTTACATGCCTACACACACACACACACACACACACACACACACACACACTGCAATGGCTTTTTCACAAGGCTAGATGAGATGTACTTGGGTACCTCTCAGACTCTGAAAGGAACCACCTTGCTCTGATGTCTTCTCTGTGGATGTCCACTCCTGGACACGGTCCTAGAGATGCAAGGGCTTGTCTAGTGCCCAAATTGAAGGAACCTTGGCAACACAAGTGTCAACTCTACCCATGTAGTTACACATCATTGCAATTTCCTGTGTGTGTGTCTGCCTTGTATGATTCATTTTATTGAATGAATGAACAGATTGATTAATAAATCAAAGGATCAAAGAATCGAAGAATGATTATCAAGCCAGAGTAACGACTGCTGAGTTTGGTCCTGCTATGGCAGGGCCTGGTGGACCTGCAGATCTGGTGGTACACTGGTCATACCATGCTGAGCTGGGACGGGTAGCTGGGCCAACGGTGTCAAGGTCCAGGTTTCAGAGCTATTGGATGGATACGTTTGAGGATGGGTTTTGGAGCCAGACAGGGTTCAAATCATGCCTTTCCTGCTACCTTCTGTGACTTTGGGCAAATCACATGTTCCTTCTAAGACTCAGCATATCCATAAAAAGGGGAGGGAAATACCTTGTAAGATTTTTTAAAATGATCTTATATAATGTGTATTTTAACACTGGCAATTCCTGGCAGCAAGTGCTACACTTATTTTCATCCCTAGACACACACAGAAATCTTAAGGCAGCCACTACAGGAGGAAATAGCTTTCAAGGTCATAAGAGCTTTCATCTGTGCTACTTGGCACGTGAGATGTTTTTCATGTACTGGCTTGTGTGGTTAACTGATGGGAAAGAAATAGAACAACAGGCAGAACACTCAATAAACATTTACTGAACTGAACGTAATCCAGATCCCTCCCCGGCTCCCTGTTTTTATTAAAGGCAAAGTCGTACCCTCTTCCCAGCCCCTTCCCCACCTGCCACTCTCCCCATTCTATACCATCAGCTACCTATCCTACCTGGCTTTGTCTTCATGGATTTGGTCCAAACACTGGCTGAGAGCTATGACATGGCTGTATTGGTCCCTGTAAGTCTTGTAAGGAGCAAGCCAGAAGAGGGCGCTGCCCTCACAAAACTTACAGTCTGGCGTAAAAGAACAGACCCTGAATAAATACATACCGAATACACACATTTCCACTGCATACTGGGGTCAGGGTTCCAGCAGGTTGAATGGGGCAGAAGATGCGTTATCAATGTGTGGGAGGAGAAAAGACTCTTCTGAGAAAGAGTTGGGGTGGGTAGTAGGAGAAGAAGCTGGCCAGGCAAAACAAAACAAAACAAAATACAAAAACAAACAAACAAACAAACAAAACAAAACAAAAAAAAAAAAAACATGAGAAGGGCTTTGACAGCAGCAGAAATAGCACATGCAAAGGCCCTGAGGTAGAAAGGAGTTCTTTGGGTGTGGCAGGAATGCAGTGAGCAAGGCAGAGATGGAGAAACAGCAGCTCACATTTACTAAGGACTTAGGTTGTGCCGGACACTGTCCTAAGGGTTCCAAAAGTATTGACCCAATCCTCACAACAATCCTATGAGAGAAGGTTCCCACCACCCCCCCCCCCATCATTTTACAGGTAGAGAAGCTGGGATCCAGAGAGGCCAGTCCAGAGACCACCCAGATAGTGAGCAGTAGAGCCTGGATTCTGTCTCAGGTAGCCTTGCTGCAGACTCTGCCTAACCCATGGAGCTGCCCTCCACCAAGGCTGCCTCAGCATCCCAGGGAACTCTATACACCATGTTAGAGACCCTGTGTTTCCTTTGTTCTTTAGCTTTGAACCCCCATTCTTCTACTTGCCAAGTGTATGCTTTTAGATAAGTTACTCAACCACACTTTCATTTCTCAAGTATTTTTATGTACATAAATGTGCCAGACAGAGTGGTGAGGGTGGGAGAAGAGACATAGTTTGAGTAAAAGCATGTGTGGACCCTGCCATCAGAGTACTCACAGTCTATTTGAGGAAAAGAGGGTAATTGCATAGTCAAATCAAGAGAAGGACTCTGAAGGCAAGGGCCAAAGTTCTGGGAACGTTCCTCAAAAAGTTGAAAACAGAGCTGCCCTATGGCCCAGCTATTGTATCACTAGGTATTTACCCCAAAGATACAAATGCAGTGACCCTAAGGGGCACCTGCATGCCAATGTTTATAGTAGCAAATTCTACAATAGGCAAACTATGGAAAGATCCCAGATGTCAATCAACAGATTAATGGAAAAAGAAGATGTGGTACACACACACACACACACACACACACACACACACGAATAATACACAGCCATCAAAAAATGAAACCTTGCCATTTGCAACAATGTGGCTGGAACTAGAGGGTATTATGCTAAGTGAAATAAGTCAATCAGAGAAAGACAATTACCATACAATCTTACTGATATGAAGAATTTAAGAAATAAAGCAGAGGATCAGAGGAGAAAAGAGATAAAAATGAAACAAGAAGAAACAAGAGAGGGGGAGATAAACCATAAAAGACTCTTAATCTTAGGAAAGAAATTGAGGGTTGCTGAAGGGGAGTGGGGTAGAGAGTGGGGTGACCAGGTGATGGACATTGGGGAGGGTATGTATTGTGATGAGAGCGGAGTGTTGTGTAAGACTGATGAATCACAGACCTGTCCCCCTGAAACAAATAATACATCACATGTTCATTATAATAAATAAATAAATAAATAAATGCAATGGATTTCTGGAAAAAAAAATAAACAGGAAGAGGAGGATAGCACATGAACTTTACTGCTTGCTAACTATGCACCAGACACTATGCAAAGTCCGTACATATTAACCAACAGTCGTGTGATTTATGTATTATTACAACCCCCATTTTATAGATGAGGATAAAGGGGGCTCTCTGTGCCCAGTCACACTGGTCTTCCTACTGTTTCCTACCGATACTGTACTTCTTTCTGCAGTCATGGCTTTGCACATGCTGTTCGCCTGTCCTGAATATCCTTTCCATCTCGAGTTGTCAGACTCTCAAACAAAACAACAAAAACAGAAGGTACAGTTAAATTTGAATATCAGATAAACAATGAAAAAAATTTAGTGTAAGGAAGTCCCATGCAGCATTTGTTGTTTATGTGAAATTCAAATGTAACTGGGTGCTCTGTATTTTATTTGGCAACCTTCTTTTGACCTCAAACTCATTACTTTCTTTGTCAGTCTCAGCTTGAGTGCAGATTCCTTAAGGGAATGTGTGAACCCCCTCATTATAGCTCCTCTCTTCCTCTTCCTCCTCTTCCTTTTCCTTTTCCCTTCATTTCTCTTCCTCTTCCTGTTCCCTCCTCTTTATTTTTCATTGTCTCTCTGTTTCTCTCTCTCTTTTTCTACCACCTCCAACCACTTCTAGATCCCTATCACTGGACCCCCTGTAGTTACCTTCTAACTGTCTTCATTTAAGAAAGAAGTGATTAGATTCTAATAAAAATTCTGATCAGAAAACCCAGGAGGGGCACTTGGGTGGCTCAGTGGATTAAAGCCTCTGTCTTTGGCTCAGGTCATGATCCCAGAGTCCTGGGATCGAGCCCCCATCAGGCTCTCTGCTCCCGGAGAGCCTGTTTCCTCCTCTCTCTCTCTGCCTGCGTCTCTGCCTACTTGTGATCTCTGTCAAATAAATAAATAAAATCTTAAAAAAAAGAAAGAAAGAAAAGAAAACCCAGGAAATGAATGTTTTGTTTAGAGTCAGCTGAAGCTCTTCCACAACAATGTTGTGGAACATTGTTCATGTTGAACAATGTTCAAGCTAGGTATGATAATATATGCAAAAATTGGAAGACAATAGCTTATGAATGACATTAGCTGCTATAGAAAGGCCATGTATGGGGTGCCTGTGTGGCTCCGTCAATTAAGCATCGGACTCCTGATCTCAGCTCAAGTCTTGATCTCAGGGCTGTGAGTCCAAGCCCTGTGTTGGGCTCCATGTTGGGTGTGGACCCTAGCCCCCCCCCCCAAAAATTGCTATTTATGACAGGATATGGGTTCAACTGCTACAGCTGAGGATAAACTTTTGTTTCTCCCTCACATATGTACACTAGCCAGGCAGGTGCCATGGTGCAAGCTTCTCATCATACTGTCTGTTATCCCTATGATGTTGCTTTGGAGTCTCTCCCTGACCATTCCAATATCTGATGTCTCTATGGGTCTATTTCTATGGTCTGCTATTTCTGTGAATTATCCCTCATGGAGTCTTTTTTCCTCACTTGCTTGATTATGTTAGTTAAATGAATAAACAAATGCTCCCACAGAGTCCACTAACACTTGTATTTCAACCAGTAGGAAGGGAAGAAAGGGTGCCAGAGAAGGTACAGCCCTCCACCTAAAGGCACAGCTCAGAGCTTACACAAGTCACATTCATACCTTCAACAAAAAGACAGAGCTAGTTGCAAGGAATGCTGGGAAATGTAGTCTTTACTGTGAGGATGGCCATTTGCTTAGCCAAAATGTCAGTCTTCTATTACCATAGAAAGAGAGGAGTAGTGAATATCAGAACACACCAATGATCTGCCAACAGCCAAACTCAGAAGTCATTCAAAATAATTCCGACTGGCACATCCTTCTACTTAGGCTCTGTTCTAGCTATGAGGAGTGAGGACACAGGGCCCCTGGACCCAGGGTGGCCAGGAAGACAGAGATGCGGGGGGAGTAACAAAACATAGAAACAAATCTTACGGTAATTAGGACAAGCAGTTAAGTGTGATAGTTAATGCCAGCCACAATGAAAGGGCAAGTTTTTCACTGCACTTGCTCGTAAATTCAAAACAGCTTCAATGAAGGAGAAACAGATTGAAAAACTTCTGTGAATAAATATATTCACAGAAGATATGTACAGAGAGAGAGAGAGACTTCAGTTTAGCCTAAACCTCGAAGAACATCAGAATTGGATTATGTCACATAACAAGGGACAACAGTTGATTCTAATGAGAAAAGTTACCACATCGTACTGATGTGTTTGTAGTACTCTTAAAACTGGTCCTTATTTTATGTCTGTATTTATGTCTGCCAATTACTGAGTAGTTAGTTGAACATTTGTGTTGCTATTTAAACAAAAGCAAACCCATGTGTAATCTCTCCTCTCCTTTGCTCCACGAAATTTTAATGAGTGCCCGCTCTCTCCTGGGTACAGCTCCAGGCAGGCCAGGCAAGGATGTGGACATGGCAAAGACTCAGCTTTCTCTCCCAGCATATGTGCACCACCCCCACAAGGTGTAACCAGACGACCTACTTACTCATTTGCAGCAGCAAATAGCTTTTTTTTTTTTAATTTATTTATTTATTTGACAGAGAGAGATTACAAGTAGGCAGAGAGAGAGAGGAGGAAGCAGGCTCCCTGCTGAGGAGAGAGCCAATGCGGGACTCGATCCCAGGACCCTGAGATCATGACCTGAGCCGAAGGCAGCGGCTTAACCCACTGAGCCACCCAGGCGCCCAGCAAATAGCTTTATTAAAACACACACACACACACACACGCACACACACAAACAAACAAACAAACAAACAAACAAACGACACAGTTTTTGGAGAAAGGTATTCCTGGGTTCTAATGCTTCCTCCCCAGCTTCCTACTTGTGTGGCCTTGGGTAAGGAGTGTCACCTCACATGTGAGGATCTCATGAGACCTGGAAGCCAGCAGATGGCACAGGAGAACAACAGGCTTGGAGACCGGGTGGACTTAGTTGTTCATCTTGGCTCTGACACCGCTTGGGTGACCAACCATGCTGGTTCGCGCAGAAATGAATATGGAAATCTTAATCCTAAACCCGGGACAGACCCACACAAACCAGAACAATTGGTTCACCAGATACTGGGCAATCCCAGGTAAGTTACACAACCCCTCTGAGCACCAATTTCCTCAAATATGAAAACGGGAATAATAATGTCTACTTTGCAGGAGAGCTGTAAAAAATGAAAAAGTGCTTGTGCAGAGTCACCACCATCATGATTATTAATAGTATTAACGTCCCCTCTTCCTGAGCTCCTATTTTATAATGGCCAACGCCCTAAATTTGCCAGGAGGGTTTATATAACTCTGCCAGCCTATTTTAAAGTAACCACTTTGACGGGCCTTCTCTCTGATGCATTGTGTCTCCAGCGATGGGGCCAAGGAAGGCTTACAGCCCTGGGAGGGTCTCCCATATCCGGCATCTGAGTCCTCACGTCCCTCCTGCACAGCTCAGGCCTCAGGTCATAAACCTTCCCTCCAACTCCTTGTTTGTTACAGACATTGCTGGGCTCTACAGCTCCAAGACAACCCAAGGACGACCTTGTCCAACCTCATCTTAATTGCATTCAAAAGTTCTTCCTAAAATTAATTACCAAGAAAAAAGAAGCCAAATACAGCTAGTGTTTCTTTGTCAAAGGAAAAATAACTCACCATTCATTCCAAGTAAAATTGCTTCATAACCCAATGATTTCATCTGGCTTCCCAGGCTCCCAGAAGACACTGGAAGTCCTTAGGATACCACGAAGTGCAGCACCCCGATCCTGTCTCAGAGAGGTGTGAATTTGCAGGAATGTGGAAGCCTCTCCAACCTCCTTGGTTCTGTCATAGATTGCCTTCCTCTTTTCCAGAACCTTTAGAATGGGAAACATGCACACTGAATGCAAATTTAATCCATTTGTGCAGACAGAGAGGGTGGTTCTAAAGGGAAAATGCCAGAGCATTCTTTCCCACCCTCCCCCCCCCTTTTTTTTTTCCTTAAAGAAGGAAATACAGGCATATTGACTTTATAGGAAGGCTATCTTGGAGCTAAACTTGTACTCTGATTTCCCATCTGAAGAAAGTTTTAGGTTGCAGACTGGAGCCACTTTCTAGAAGTTATCAGAATATTGCCCCTGCCCTAGCAGAGGCCACCTGAACCATGACAGGATGGCAGCCACAACCCCAGGAGAGAATCCAGGCAGAGGAACACACAAAGGCTTCCAGGAGACCCTCTTCTTGGTCCTTCTTAAGAGGAGGTTTGTTCCCACTCATGCCTCATGGACCTGGAAGGCATCCATGTCTAACCAATCATGGACAAGAGGCCCAAGGCGCCATGATTCATTTTGATAAACCAAAATCCCAGCCCTGTGGCTTGGCTGGAGGCAGCCTCTCTTGAAGCCCATGGTTGTAAGGAAAAGGTTCTGTTGGGGTTCTATAGAAACAGAAGAAGTTGGGGGATAGATATTAATAAAAGCACATAGTCCTCCAGGGTTTGCCATGTGCCAGACACTTTTTTTTTCATGCAGCCTATTGGTGGCATAGTGGTCACTCTCAACACATGGCCCCCACCCCCTCACCTGGCCCAGGAATACCCAGATGCATCCATGGCTTGCAGTATTTCTCTCCTGAGGGTGTTCTCTGGTCACTGGGCCATGCTTGGCCCACACACCAGGCAGGCTGGTAGTTCTGGGGCATTAATGCCTGGAGTTGGATGATAAATCACCCCAGCTTCCTGTCTCTAGTGGGACATCTCTAATGCATATTCTGCACACTCTCTCAAAGAACATATAAATTATTTGGATCAAATCTATGTGGGGGCTGTCTGTCTTGGGAGAGCCCAACCTAATTATTGGACAACTTTATTACTGTGCCTATTGTGTGAATGCATCTGCCAGATTTGGGGGCCACCAGATTTGGAGATCCACCATAAATCCAGTGGTGATAAGTGGCAGTAGAGCTGCCCCTCACTCCTGTGTTCTTCCACTGCCTCATATCAGAAAGTTTTGTCCATCAGTGTCATAGCCTGGTGTTAACACTGTTAAATGAGCATGACAAAGAAATGTCATCACCTGTACATGGATCCAGAGTTCTTCAAAGATCATAAAGCCCCTGCCCACCATTTGCTCCTCTGAGCCTCACCCTATTCTATGACATGGGCATGGATATTTCTTTCCTACCATTCTGCCCATGGGAACATAGAGACCTTGGAATATCAAGAGAATTCTCCAAGGCCACCCAGATAGGAAGCAGCAGAGCTGGGACTGGAAGGCAAGTCTCCATCATCATCATGATTGGCCAGAGGCTTTAGGTGGCATTGGCATGAGAGCCCATTGTTATGACAAACTAATCCTGGAGGAAATTTTCCCAGGAATAGAGAGCCCCACCCTTGAAGAGTCAACAGTGATGAGTGACTTTCATAAACATGAGTCATTGTCAGAGAAGCAGTCCTCTCTCCTGAGGTCCTCCTTCAACTGGCCAAGTCGGAAGGACCAGCCCCGCTGCCAGGGAAGCCAAGCCGGGTCAGATTCTCTAGCATGCCTGGGAGTTTGGAAGCCCACAGTCTCAACAACATGGCTCATCAGGCAAAGGGAGTCTTGGCCTCTTGGTGGATCCTGAGCCAGTATTGTGTGGCTGCATCCCTCTGGGAGAACCTTAAACCAAATTTGATGGGAACCCGCATCCGGAGGGGCTGTTGAGTCAGGAAGCAGTGAGATATTCAGGCTTGTGGAAGGCTGGAGCTGGCAGGGTGCTTGCAATTAGCAGGGCCAACACTCTTAGTCACAGATCAGGAAAATGGGGCCCAGAGAGGCTGAGTGAGTTACTCAAGGACCCATCACTCATGAATTAGAGAAAGCCAGGAATCAAATCTGTGTGTCTTGGCTCCCAGTCCACTGCCTTCTCCCTACTAGCCATTTTGAATTAAAGAGGAAAATAGTTATTCCTCAGGCTTGCGCCATTTTGTCTTCACAACAGGCCTGTGAGGATGGAGGGAAGAGACTTTCTTTTTTCCTAAGAGAAGAAACTGAAAGCCAGAGTAACTTTGCCGGGATCACTCAGTTCATCAGCCCCTTGTGGCAGCAATGGATGCCTGCATGATGGGAAGACAAGGGAAGAGAGAAAGAGAGGCTGGCTGGGGCATGGGTCCCTAACCTTTGCCAACCCTGGATGGGACTCCCAGCAGTCTCCCAGAGTCCCAAGGCCTAGGCAGTCTTTTAGAGAGAATGATCTGTCTGACTTGGACAAATCAGCCACTTAGTGTCCAGGATCCAGGGAACTAATCCTGTCCCATTTTCGGAAACCTAAACCTAATCTTTTGGGTATCATTGAGTAACTTTTTAAAAAAGCTAATCTTAAAGAATCTCTGAAGCTGTTTGCCAGCACTTCCTACCATCTCCTCACATCTCTGCCCTCCTCATTCTCCTCCCACAAATGTACTAGAGATACGGGATTAAGAGAAGAGCTGTCCAAAGATCTTCCCAGCTGAAACATCACTAAGACTTTCCCTGGTGTCTACCCCATTCTATCTCTCACTTATCTCCTTCCATGACAACCTGCAGGGTAAGGATGCCATGTTCAATGTTCTATGATGGCCCAAGGTTTTCACCTGCTGGCTGAACAGTGCTTGATTTGGGTTTTCTCAGAGATCTGAGGTCCTCAAAAGGAAACTGAGGCCTTGGAAACTGTCCCCCATGGAAACTGGGGGACAAGGGTGGACGTTTGCTCCCCTGCCCGGGTTGCTAGCTTTGCTCTGTTAGGCCTTCATTTAGTCTCTCAAAGAATGTCTGTGGTTGCTCCCTGCAGACCTGCCCGGGTGGTGCAGGGATGAGTCCCCTTTCTGCAGTCAAGTTAACAGCCAAGGAGGAAAGAGGACACAGGACACAGGATGTGGGCCCAGAGCAGTGAAGGGAGGGGATAGTGTGGCCAGGTTGTATGCTTGCATCTCCCAAGACCAAAGGGGGAGCGGGTGCCAGCGAAGTCAGGGAGGGCTCTTCAGAAGTGATTTGAGCTGAGGAACATCACTCTCCTGTTGTTGGTGGAGGTGGGGGAGGAGGCAAAATCTCATTCGGCCACTTCCTGCCACAATAGGAAGAAGAGGAGTCAGAAGAGGAAGAAGGTGGGGAAGCGTTTGAAGAGAACAAAGTAAGCAAAACCACAGAAGGGTGCTTGGTAAAGTGTTTATGCTCTTTTCTGAAGCCTAGAGTGTTCTAGAGTATTAGAGCCTAGAATGTTCCAGAGCCCGGAAAATTGAGGACACCTTGGCGAGGAGGGTCTGGAGAAGGTGGCAGGAACCAGGTGGGGTCTACTGAAGAACGTGGATGTCCTCCAGTCATGGAAATGTCAAGGGGGTGGTGACAGAGGCAGGTGGGTGGAGGTGAAAGGGGCACAGATGGAGACACTGAGGATTGGAGAGCATCCACCTCCGTGCTGTTCTAGGCTGTTGCCTGTATGCTTTCCCTCTGTCCTCCTACAGGGCTGGGAGGTGGGGCCCACTGTTGTCCCCCTTCTATAGATGGAGAAGCTGGGACTTAGCTCATTAACATGCCCAGCACTTGAAGCTGGAAACCCAGAGCCCACCGCTTGGAGGACCACCCGACGCCCTGCAAGCCCTCACCTCAAACCAACCCTGCCCTGCAGCCCAGTTTCAACCTGACCCCAAAAATCCCTTCCTCACTTGCTTACCAAACTCCCATCAGCATCTGACAACAACAACATCAAGAGAAAGGCCCAGAGGATCTGATGCACGCTTCAAGGGATGCCAAGATCTTAATGTTACCCAGCTGTGCAGAGGGCCTGACCGGGGACCTGGCCGGGGCAACCAGAGGCCCATGACTCAGATGGGTGGGTGGGAGTGGTGAGTCAGGGCCCGTGACAACGAGCTGCCATGTGCCCAGGAGCTCCTTGCGGGAAGGAGCGGGCGCAGGGACATGCTGGGACACCCCAGATGTGCTAGATATGGGCTGCTTCTGCCATGCCTCAGTGCCTTTTGTTAACCCCCTCACTTGAGCACCGGTTCTTCCTGCCCTCGGAGAGCCTCCCATCTGGGGTGTCCTCCAGGCATCTCTGAGCAGCGCTGGGTGGCAGCTGGCAATCACAACTTTGACCAAGAATTCCATGTTGCTTCCAATAAAGTAAATCCAGAAGGAGCTGCTTAGGAAGCTGGATCCTCAAGGCGTTCATGTCTCCAGAGCTCTGGGACACCAGGGCTTGATTAACAAGGCCATTCTCTTTAGCAAGAACCTCCAAGGTAACCAGACAAAGGGAGTATATCCCAGCCCCCTGCCCAGACCCTTACCTTCTTTTCCACTGGCTTTCTGACCACTGGATGCTTTATACAGCATTTAAACTGTGGTCCATGTTGGTTCCCTTTGCCTGGGCTCCCCAAAGCACAGAGGGCAGGCAGAGGTACAGCAGGAGGGAAGAAACATGTCCTAGTCCAGACACTAGACCAGATGTGGCCCCAGCTGTGCTCCAGAGAGCTGCTCTGCAGACACACGCTCCAGCTCACAGATCTTACCAGGCCGTGCCCTGTGTCCCTCTCAAGGTCCCCAGCCTGGTGGGCTCAGAGGCCCAGGGAAGTATGTGGGGGCAGAGGCAGGGAGAGCCCAGGACACTTGAAAAAAGAGAAGCAGACACTTTGAGTGTGCTCTATTTGGGGAGGGACCTGGAGGGCAGGGCATGTGCAGACATGGGGTGGGGTGTGGCAGCAGCTGCGGAGAGGGGAGGAGAGGGCACATGGAATTCAGGACAGGGCGTGGAGGCTGGCCATGGCTGCAGACCCAGATGGAAACAGGGACCTCTGTGTCAGTGAACCCCTCTTCTCCTTCTGGCCATAGCCCCTGTTCTCCCTGCCTGTCTGGTGCCTGACGTCCTAGGCCAAAGTGACCCGTCCAAGGAGGGTGCTTGAGACCCAGCTGAGCCGGACACAGTTCTCTCCAAGGTTTATCAGATGGGAGTGGAAGACAGGACACCATGTCCTCTCAATTTCAGAGCTCCAGGGCTGTGTCTCCCTTGCGAACACAGTAAAAGACAACAGTCTCACAGTGCGAGAGAGAAATAGATTCAGAGTCAAGGAGAGACTGGAGTTCTGGCTGTGGCTGTCCGTCCAGGTCTCTCTGCTCTGCTCTTCCCCTGTTTGATGCCTTAAACCAAGGTGTTCCTCTTGGACTTAATTCAGCTTGTAAGTTTCATGTCCAGCACCTGCAACCAAAGATACCATCTTACCCACAACTAGGCAGGATCGAGTGTCCCCAGCATTGCATGGACCTCACACATTCGTCCATTTGTCTTTCTATCACCCCCTCCCCAAGACTGTGAGCTCAGAGGGCTCAGAGCCCAACCCATTGGAGGGGCAATATTTATTGCACTTATTAATTAATCAAGGTTTTGTGACCCATGTTGGCCCAACCTGGAATGGATTCTAGAAGGTGGCAGTGACCAAAATCAGGAGGGTGGCAGCATCTGGTTTAGTTCTAAGCAGGTGAGTGGCCAGAAGGTAGGGCAGAACTGAGAGCCAGGAGCAATAGATGGGACAAGGTACGGACAGGGCAGAAGAGGGGCAGACCCCACCCAGCAGACCCCTGCCCAGCAAGAGGCAAATAATCCACAGATGTTCCTTCATTCATTTCACAAATATTTTGAGTACCTACTGCATGCCAGGGACTCTTGGGGGTGTGAAAGGAAGAGTATTGGATGAGATAGGCAGGGTCTTACACTGCAGGCCTACACCGTGGGGGAAGGGGCACAGACAGTGAAAAACTCAGCAAACAAAGCTATGCTGTGGCAGATGGTGACAAGGGCCCTGAGGACAAGTGAATCTGTGGGAGGTGGGTTTCAGATGGTGGATTGGGGCAAACCCCTGGGTGGGGGACTTTGGGCAAAGGACAAATTGAACAGAGAGGGATCTGTACCACATGTCCCAGCCTTGCCAGGGAGGAAGCTAGCCCCACGGACAGATGACAGGGCCAATGACTAGGAGCTTTCTGGGAAAAGCCCAGGGTCCCCCAGCCTGTGCCCAGGGAGGTACGATTAAAACCCAAGCATGTCCAACTTCAAAATGTATGCTTCTTAAAATTAAATATCAGGCTGTCATGGAACACAGTGGATGATCCAGGCTCATGGGAAGGGATTGGGTATACATCTGCTAAGTGGTCACCTCCTACTGCCTATCACCAGGAGCCTCAAGGAGGCAGATCACGCAGAAACAGAGGAAGCCCTTGCCCCATCAGGCAGCCTTCAGCTCATCACCAGCCCTCATCTCTCTGCTGAGGGTAGTGTGTCTGGTGGGAGTTAGAGGTCAGAAGTTGTGGGAGTCCTGACACTCCAGGGTCCCAGAACCTGTGATGTGGGAAGACAGCACCTTTTTCCCGTCCTCCCCTGCTACTTTTAGCTACTTTTAGCTACTTTTCCTCCTTGAACCAGGAAATGGGGACTGGGTGAGTTCTGGAGCTGAGAAAGATCATCTAGGTCTCATACGAGAAGAACAGGAGGGAGGTTGTGGAATGGGGTACCACCAGAGCAACAGAGAGACTCCTTCTGCAGGCAGAAGATTCCAGATTGGGGCTCAGGTCACCCACAGAAACCTCCTGATACCAGAGAAGGCAGGACACAGATGGAAGGTGCACAGCCTCACCTGCTGGGAAGGGTGGGGAGGTGGCCACATCAGGAAATGCCACCGAGCTGTGAGCTTCTCTGTGAGTCTGGGTACGGCCCCCTATGGCCCCTGTCCTTCAGTGAACTGACATGGGACAGTTGTATAGCCAATTTGGTGAGATTGGAAAGCTGAAATTGGCAACCCCTCCCTGAATCCACATCCAACTGACCCAATTACTGGGGAAATACTGGCAGTGAATCCCTGGTAAGACAGCTGGGGGCCAAGTCCCAGCTCAGCTCCAGACCCCTCTGCGCAGCTGTTGGCGAATCATTTCTGAGCTCTCCTCCTTTCCTGTGGAATCAGGGACGATCAGATGGGCCCCGAAGGGCTGTCCTGAGCTCACAGGAATGCCCGCCAAGAGTACTCCGACATGTGCCACACCCAGAGCAAGGTGGTGGGGGCATCATGGTTAAACCCACGAGGGATGGGGCCCAGATTTCTGTAGATCTCCCTGTGCGCATGGGAGGGCTGGGTTTCCCCTCCAGCCTGATGATGCCTGGCAAATGCTGACCCCGAAATGAAACATGATTCTCTAATGTGGACTCCGAGATGGATAGTTCCTGCCAAGGTCTCCAGCTCATGTCACAACCCACAAAGTCCCAGGTCTCGTTGGGTTCTGGGGACTTCACTGCAGGTAGCAAAGCTCCTGGGAAAATGGCAGCGTGTACCTTGAAAGTATTCCCAGCTGGGGCGGGGCACCTGCATACTGGTCCCAGCTCCGCTGGCCTTCAGTAAATCAACTCTCCTCACTGGCTCTGGTTTCTCCATTTCTCCTGTAAGCACATGACAGACTCTGAGGCCCAGGCAAGTAACATCAAGAGGCAAAGAGGGTCCAGGGTGTAAGACAACGAACAGGGGATACTGGACTGGCCAACACATTAGCCTTATGTAAGGGGCAGGGGATCCTGCTTCAGCTTCTCCCTGCCCAACAGAAATGCAAGTCCAGTGGTACCAAATCTTCCTGTCTATTTTTCTTAGGGGAGGAGGAGGGACAGAGGAAGAGGGAGAGAATCTTAAGCAGGCTTCACACCCAGCCTGTGAGCCTGATGTGGCATCTGATCTCACAACCCTGAGATCATGACCTGAGAAGAAATCAAAAGTCAGACACTTAAAAAAGACTGAGCCAACCAGGTGCCCCTTCCTGCTTTTTCAAAGGAAACCTAAGACGCAGATTTTTATGTGATGGCTCCAACTTCTAAATATTAGCAGCTTAAGTCTGTGGTTTTAGTGGGGTTTGTTTTGTTTTATTTTGTTTTGTTGCAGAAAACACTATATGCTTCAAGCCAGACCTATCTTTGGGGGTTGACCCAACAGGCTGCAATCCTGCAGGGTCCTGTGAGTCCCGCCTCCCAGACAGGGTCTTACAGTAGGGGTTTATGGCAGGTGTTGGGGGAAAGAGGAAGGATGAGAGAAGCGGATTTGTTTTTCTGATGACCAGGTTGCAAACTCAAACACATCCAAGTGCCAAGCAAATTCCAACAGTGAATGGATTCTTGTTTTACTAGTTCTGGGAGTCCCCACATCCCTGACGCTCTCCCTTCCCCTGCCCACCACTCTAGACTGGGCCCTTTGCAGGGGAATTTGCTCCCTGCATGACGTTCGTAATGTTGTATGCTAAAAACATTCTCAGGTTTTCTTGACTGTTTCCTTTGCTGTGCAGAAGCTTTTGATTTTGATGAAGTCCCAAAAGTTTATTTTCGCTTTTGTTTCCTTTGCCTTTGGAGACATATCTTGAAAGAAGTTGCTGTGGCTGATATCAAAGAGATTACTGCCTATGTTCTCCTCTAGGATTCTGATGGATTCCTGTCTCACGTGGAGGTCTTTTATCCATTTTCAGTTTATCTTTGTGCACGGTGTAAGAGAATGGTCGAGTTTCATTCTTCTACATATAGCTGTCCAGTTTTCCCAGCACCATTTATTGAAGAAACTGTCTTTTTTCTATTGTATATTTTTTCCTGTTTTGTCAAAGATTATTTGACCATAGAGTTGAGGGTCCATATGTGGGCTCTCAACTCTGTTCCACTGGTCTATGTGTCTGTTTTTATGCCAGTACCATGCTGACTTGGTGATCAGAGCTTTGTAGTAAAGCTTGAAATCAGGTAACATGATGCCCCCAGTTTTATTTTTGTTTCTCAACATTTCCTTGGTGATTCTGGGTCTCTTCTGATTCCATACAAATTTTTGGATTATTTGCTCCAGCTCTTTGAAAAATACCGGTGGAATTTTGATCGGAATGGTATTAAAAGTATAGATTGCTCTAGGCAGTAGAGACATTTTTTTTTTTCATTTTTAAATGTTTATGTTTTTTTTTAAATTTTTTATTTTTTATAAACATATATTTTTATCCCCAGGGGTACAGGTCTGTGAATTACCAGGTTTACACACTTCACAGCACTCACCAAAGCACATACCCTCCCCAATGTCCATAACCCCATCCCCCTTCTCCCAACCCTCCTCCCCACAGCAACCCTCAGTTTGTTTTGTGAGATTAAGAGTCACTTATGGTTCGTCTCCCTCCCAATCCCATCTTGTTTCATTGATTCTTCTCCTACCCACTTAAGCCCCCATGTTGCCTCACCACTTCCTCATATCAGGGAGATCATATGATAGTTGTCTTTATCCGCTTGATATTTCGCTAAGCATGATACGCTCTAGTTCCATCCATGTTGTCGCAAATGGCAAGATTTCATTTCTTTTGATGGCTGCATAGTATTCCATTGTGTATATATACCACATCTTCTTGATCCATTCATCTGTTGATGGACATCTAGGTTCTTTCCATAGTTTGGCTATTGTGGACATTGCTGCTATAAACATTCGGGTGCATGTGTCCCTTTGGATCACTACATTTGTATCTTTAGGGTAAATACCCAATAGTGCAATTGCTGGGTCATAGGGCAGTTCTATTTTCAACATTTTGAGGAACCTCCATGCTGTTTTCCAGAGTGGCTGCACCAGCTTGCATTCCCACCAACAGTGTAGGAGGGTTCCCCTTTCTCCGCATCCTCGCCAGCATCTGTCATTTCCTGACTTGTTGATTTTAGCCATTCTGATTGGTGTGAGGTGATATCTCATTGTGGTTTTGATTTGTATTTCCCTGATGCCGAGTGATATGGAGCACTTTTTCATGTGTCTGTTCGCCATCTGGATGTCTTCTTTGCAGAAATGTCTGTTCATGTCCTCTGCCCATTTCTTGATTGGATTATTTGTTCTTTGGGTGTTGAGTTTGCTAAGTTCTTTATAGATTCTGGACACTAGTCCTTTATCTGATATGTCGTTTGCAAATATCTTCTCCCATTCTGTCAGTTGTCTTTTGATTTTGTTAACTGTTTCCTTTGCTGTGCAAAAGCTTTTGATCTTGATGAAATCCCAATAGTTCATTTTTGCCCTTGCTTCCCTTGCCTTTTGTGTTGTTCCTAGGAAGATGTTGCTGCGGCAGAGGTCGAAGAGGTTGCTGCCCGTGTTCTCCTCAAGGATTTTGATGGATTCCTTTTGCACATTGAGGTCCTTCATCCATTTTGAGTCTATTTTTGTGTGTGGTGTAAGGAAATGGTCCAATTTCATTTTTCTGCATGTGGCTGTCCAATTTTCCCAGCACCATTTATTGAAGAGGCTGTCTTTTTTCCATTGGACATTCTTTCCTGCTTTGTCGAAGATTAGTTGACCATAGATTTGAGGGTCTATTTCTGGGCTCTCTATTCTGTTCCATTGATCTATGTGTCTGTTTTTGTGCCAGTACCATGCTGTCTTGATGATGACAGCTTTGTAATAGAGCTTGAAGTCCGGAATTGTGATGCCACCAACGTTGGCTTTCTTTTTCAATATCCCTTTGGCTATTCGAGGTCTTTTCTGGTTCCATATAAATTTTAGCATTATTTGTTCCATTTCTTTGAAAAAGATGGATGGTACTTTGATAGGAATTGCATTAAATGTGTAGATTGCTTTAGGTAGCATAGACATTTTCACAATATTTATTCTTCCAATCCAGGAGCATGGAACATTTTTCCATTTCTTTGTGTCTTCCTCAATTTCTTTCATGAGTACTTTATAGTTTTCTGAGTATAGATTCTGTGTCTCTTTGGTTAGGTTTATTCCTAGGTATCTTATGGTTTTGGATGCAATTGTAAATGGGATTGACTCCTTAATATCTCGTTCTTCTGTCTTGCTGTTGGTGTAGAGAAATGCAACTGATTTCTGTGCATTGATTTTATATCCTGACACTTTACTGAATTCCTGTATAAGTTCTAGCAGTTTTGGAGTGGAGTCTTTTGGGTTTTCCACATATAGTATCATATCATCTGCGAAGAGTGATAATTTGACTTCTTCTTTGCCGATTTGGATGCCTTTAATTTCCTTTTGTTGTCTGATTGCTGAGGCTAGGACCTCTAGTACTATGTTGAATAGCAGTGGTGATAATGGACATCCCTGCCGTGTTCCTGACCTTAGCGGATAAGCTTTCAGTTTTTCTCCATTGAGAATGATATTTGCGGTGGGTTTTTCATAGATGGCTTTGATGATATTGAGGTATGTGCCCTCTATCCCTACACTTTGAAGAGTTTTGATCAGGAAGGGATGCTGTACTTTGTCAAATGCTTTTTCAGCATCTATTGAGAGTATCATATGGTTCTTGTTCTTACTTTTATTGATGTGTTGTATCACATTGACTGATTTGCGGATGTTGAACCAACCTTGGTCGTGGTGAATAATCTTTTTAATGTACTGTTGAATCCTATTGGCTAGTATTTTGTTGAGTATTTTCGCATCTGTGTTCATCAAGGATATCGGTCTATAGCTCTCTTTTTTGGTGGGATCCTTGTCTGGTTTTGGGATCAAGGTGATGCTGGCCTCATAAAATGAGTTTGGAAGTTTTCCTTCCATTTCTATTTTTTGGAACAGTTTCAGGAGAATAGGAATTAGTTCTTCTTTAAATGTTTGGTAGAATTCCCCCGGGAAGCCGTCTGGCCCTGGGCTTTTGTTTGTTTGGAGATTTTTAATGACTGTTTCAATCTCCTTACTGGTTATGGGTCTGTTCAGGCTTTCTATTTCTTCCTGGTTCAGTTGTGGTAGTTTATATGTTTCTAGGAATGCATCCATTTCTTCCAGATTGTCAAATTTATTGCCGTAGAGTTGCTCATAGTATGTTCTTATAATAGTTTGTATTTCTTTGGTGTTAGTTGTGATCTCTCCTCTTTCATTCATGATTTTATTTATTTGGGTCCTTTCTTTTTTCTTTTTGATAAGTCGGGCCAGGGGTTTATCAATTTTATTAATTCTTTCAAAGAACCAGCTCCTAGTTTCGTTGATTTGTTCTATTGTTTTTTTTGGTTTCTATTTCATTGATTTCTGCTCTGATCTTTATGATTTCTCTTCTCCTGCTGGGCTTAGGGTTTCTTTCTTGTTCTTTCTCCAGCTCCTTTAGGTGTAGGGTTAGGTTGTGTACCTGAGACCTTTCTTGTTTCTTGAGAAAGGCTTGTACCGCTATATATTTTCCTCTCAGGACTGCCTTTGTTGTGTCCCACAGATTTTGAACCGTTGTATTTTCATTATCATTTGTTTCCATGATTTTTTTCAATTCTTCTTTAATTTCCCGGTTGACCCATTCATTCTTTAGAAGGATACTGTTTAGTCTCCATGTATTTGGGTTCTTTCCAAACTTCCTTTTGTGGTTGAGTTCTAGCTTTAGAGCATTGTGGTCTGAAAATATGCAGGGAATGATCCCAATCTTTTGATACCAGTTGAGTCCTGATTTAGGACCGAGGATGTGATCTATTCTGGAGAATGTTCCATGTGCACTAGAGAAGAATGTGTATTCTGTTGCTTTGGGATGAAATATTCTGAATATATCTGTGATGTCCATCTGGTCCAGTGTGTCGTTTAAGGCCTTTATTTCCTTGCTGATCTTTTGCTTGGATGACCTGTCCATTTCAGTGAGGGGAGTGTTAAAGTCCCCTACTATTATTGTATTATTGTTGATGTGTTTCTTTGATTTTGTTATTAATTGGTTTATATAGTTGGCTGCTCCCACGTTGGGGGCATAGATATTTAAAATTGTTAGATCTTCTTATTGGACAGACCCTTTGAGTATGATATAGTGTCCTTCCTCATCTCTTATTATAGTCTTTGGCTTAAAATCTAATTGATCTGATATAAGGATTGCCACTCCTGCTTTCTTCTGATGTCCATTAGCATGGTAAATTCTTTTCCACCCCCTCACTTTAAATCTGGAGGTGTCTTCGGGCTTAAAATGAGTTTCTTGGAGGCAACATATAGATGGGTTTTGTTTTTTTATCCATTCTGATACCCTGTGTCTTTTGACAGGGGCATTTAGCCCATTCACATTCAGGGTAACTATTGAGAGATATGAATTTAGTGCCATTGTATTGCCTGTAAGGTGACTGTTACTGTATATGGTCTCTGTTCCTTTCTGATCTACCACTTGTAGGCTCTCTCTTTGCTTAGAGGACCCCTTTCAAGATTTCCTGTAGAGCTGGTTTGGTATTTGCAAATTCTTTCAGTTTTTGTTTGTCCTGGAAGCTTTTAATCTCTCCTTCTATTTTCAATGATAGCCTAGCTGGATATAGTATTCTTGGCTGCATGTTTTTCTCGTTTAGTGCTCTGAAAATATCATGCCAGCTCTTTCTGGCCTGCCAGGTCTCTGTGGATAAGTCAGCTGCCAATCTAATATTTTTACCATTGTATGTTACAGACTTCTTTTCCCGGGCTGCTTTCAGGATTTTCTCTTTGTCACTGAGACTTGTAAATTTTACTATTAGGTGACGGGGTGTGGGCCTATTCTTATTGATTTTGAGGGGCGTTCTCTGAACCTCCTGAATTTTGATGCTCATTCCCTTTGCCATATTGGGGAAATTCTCCCCAATAATTCTCTCCAGTATACCTTCTGCTCCCCTCTCTCTTTCTTCTTCTTCTGGAATCCCAATTATTCTAATGTTGTTTCGTCTTATGGTGTCACTTATCTCTCGAATTCTCCCCTCGTGGTCCAGTAGCTGTTTGTCCCTCTTTTGCTCAGCTTCTTTATTTTCTGTCATTTGGTCTTCTATATCACTAATTCTTTCTTCTGCCTCATTTATCCTAGCAGTTAGAGCCTCCATTTTTTATTGCACCTCATTAATAGCTTTTTTTATTTCAACTTGGTTAGATTTTAGTTCTTTTATTTCTCCAGAAAGGGCTTTTATATCTCTCGAGAGGGTTTCTCTAATATCTTCCATGCCTTTTTCGAGCCCGGCTAGAACCTTGAGAATTGTCATTCTGAACTCTAGATCTGACATATTACCAATGTCTGTATTGATTAGGTCCCTAGCCTTCGGTACTGCCTCTTGTTCTTTTTTGTGTGTTGAATTTTTACGTCTTGTCATTTTTTCCAGATAAGAGTAAATGAAGGGGCAAGTAAAATACTAAAAGGGTGGCAACAACCCCAGGAAAATATGCTTTAACCAAATTAGAAGAGATCCAAAATCATGAGTGGGGAGAAAGGGGATAAAAAGAGGTTCAAAAAGGAAGAAAGAAAAAAAAAGAAAAAAGAAAAAAAAAAAGAAAAGAAAAGAATTTTTAAAAAAAGAAAACACCTAAGAAAAATGTAAAAAAAGAAAATATATATATATTAGATAAACTAGTAAAAAATCGTTAAAAAAGAAAAAGGTAACAGTTAAAAAAAAAAAATTTTTACCCGAAGGCGAGAATAAAAAAAAAAAAAAAAAATGAAAAAGAAAAAATTAAGTTAACTGCAAGACTAAAAAAAAATCACAGGAAAAAAGCCATGAGTTCCGTGCTTGGCTTTCTCCTCCTCTGGAATTCTGCTGCTCTCCTTGGTATTGAAACCGCACTCCTTGGTAGGTGAACTTGGTCTCGGCTGGATTTCTTGTTGATCTTCTGGGGGAGGGGCCTGTTGTAGTGATTCTCAAGTGTCTTTGCCCCAGGCGGAATTACACCGCCCTTACCCGGGGCCGGGGTGAGTAATCTGCTCGGGTTTGCTTTCAGGAGCTTTTGTTCCCTGAGCGCTTTCCGTAGAGTTCCGGAGGACGGGAATACAAATGGCGGCCTTCTGGTCTCCGGCCCGGAGGAGCCGAGAGCCCAGGGCCCCACTCCTCAGTGCGCCCTCAGAGAACAGCGCCCAGTTACTCCCGTCTGCCTGACCTCCGGCCGCGCTCCGAGCTCACCGAGCCTGCGACCGGTTCAAGGTAACACCGAGCTGTGAGCTTACTGTCGGCTCTGTCTCTGTGGCCGGCTTTCCCGTTCCAATAGCCGCAAGCTCTGCGACACTCAGACACCCCCAATCCTTCTGTGACCCTGCGGGACCTGAGGCCACGCTGACCCCGCGTGGGCTTCGCCCCGGTTTAGCCTCTGGAGCGATGTCCCTCAGCGGAACAGACTTTTAAAAGTCCTGATTTTGTGCGCGGTTGCTCCGCCGCTTGCCGGGAGCCGGCCCCTCCCCCCGGGGTCTATCTTCCCGTCGCTTTGGATTCACTTCTCCGCCGGTCCTACCTTTCAGAAAGTGGTTGTTTTTCTGTTTCCAGAATTGCTGTTCTTCTTCTCTTCGATCTGCCGATGGATTTTCAGGTGTTTGCAATCTTTAGATAAGCTATCTAGCTGATCTCCGGCTAGCTGAAGCAGTCTCAGCTTGCTACTTCTCCGCCATCTTGACTCCTCCTCCCAGTAGAGACATTTTGACAATGTTTATTCTTCCGATCCAAGAACATGGAATGGTCTTCCATCTTTTTGTGTCTTCTTCAATTTCTTTCATGAGTGTTCTGTAGTTCCATGAGTACAGATCCTTTACCTCTTTGGTTAGGTTTATTCCCAGGTATCTTATGGTTCTTGGTGCTATAATAAATGGAATCGATTCTCTAATTTCCCTTTCTGTATTTTCATTGTTAGTGTATAAGAAAGCCACTGATTTCTGTACATTGACTTTGTATCCTGCCATGTTGCTGAATTGCTGTATGAGTTCTAGTAGTTTGGGGGTGGAGTCTTTGGGATTTTCCATATAAAGAATCATGTCATCTGTGAAGAGAGAGTGTTTGACTTCTTCATTGCCAATTTGGATACCTTTATTTCTCTTTGTTGTCTGATTGCTGTTGTTAGGACTTCTAATACTATGTTGAACAAGAGTGGTGAGAGTGGGCATCCTTGTCGTGTTCCTGATCTCATCGGGAAGATTGCAAACTTTTTCCCATTGAGGATGATATTTGCTGTGGGTCTTTCATAGATATATTTTATTAAGTTCAGGAATGTTCCCTCTATCCCTATACTTTGAAGCATTTTAATCAGGAACAGATGCTGGATTTTGTCAAATGCTTTTTCTGTATCAATTAAGAGGACCATGCAAAGGAAACAGTCAAGAAAACAAAGAGGCAACCCACGGAATGGGAAAAGACATTTGCAAATGACCGTACAGACAATAGGTTGATACCCAGGATCTATAAAGAACTCCTCAAACTCAACACACACAAAACAGACAATCATATCAAAAAATGGGCAGAAGATATGAACACACACTTCTCCTATGAAGACATACAATGGCTATCAGGCACATGAAAAAATGTTCATCATCACTAGCCATCAGGGAGATTCAAATTAAAACCACATTAAGATACCACCTTACACCAGTTATAATGGCCAAAATTAGCAAGATAGGAAACAACATGTGTTGGAGGGGATGTGGAGAAAGGGGAACCCTCTTACACTGTTGGTGGGAATGCAAGTTGGTGCAGCCACTTTGGAGAACAGCATGGAGATTCCTCAAGAAATTAAAAATAGATTGTTTTTCAGAGTCTGAGGGGTTTGAAGTGGCGGGGGGGTGGGAGGTTGGGGTACCAGGTGGTGGGTATTATAGAGGGCATGGATTGCATGGAGCACTGGGTGTGGTGAAAAAATAATGAATACTGTTATGCTGAAAATAAATAAATTAATAAAAAAAGAAAAAAAACAAATTAAAAATAGAGCTTCCCTATGACCCTGCAATTGCACTACTGGGTATTTACTCCAAAGATACAGATGTAGTGAAAAGAAGGGCCATCTGTACCCCAATGTTTATAGCAGCAATGGTCACGGTTGCCAAACTGTGGAAGGAACCAAGATGCCCTTCAGTGGACGAATGGATAAGGAAGATGTGGTCCATATACACTATGGAATATTATGCCTCCATCAGAAAGGATGAATACCCAACTTTTGTAGCGACATGGACAGGACTGGAAGAGATTATGCTGAGTGAAATAAGTCAAGCCGAGAGAGTCAATTATCATATGGTTTCACTTATTTGTGGAGCATAACAAATAGCATGGAGTACAAAGGGAGTTAGAGAAGAGAAGGGAGTTGGGGGAAATTGGAAGGGGAGGAGAACCGTGAGAGACTATGGACTCTGAAAAACAATCTGAGGGTTTTGAAGTGGCAGGGGGTGGGACGTTGGGGGAACCAGGTGGTGGGTATTAGAGAGGGCACGGATTGCATGGAGCACTGGGTGTGATGCAAAAACAATGAATACTGTTATGCTGAAAATTAAAACAAACAAACAAACAAACAAAAAGCATTCTTAGGTCCCTGGCTGAGAGAAGGACTAGTCCTGAGCTAAGTCACAGCTCTTCCTTTTACTGGCTATGTCACATGAGCCTTCTGTACCTCAGTCTCCTCATCTGTAACTTCAGAAAACTGATGGACAGGATGACTCATGATAATGTTAAAGTCATCCATCCAAGGCGGCTCTGCAAACTGGCTACTCTGATCCTGAATTTCAACAACAGTAGGATCCATGAAACAATGGCATTTTCTGGAAAGGAATGGCAGGCAATCTTTAGATGGTGACTTGCTGATTTCTGAGCAATGCCTTGGCATGCTGCATCCCACCCCCTGCTCAGCCTGCATCCTCCACCCCAGGCCCACCCTTTCATTTGGCAGGTGGACATGAGAAGCTGAGAGATGAAGATGGGTTTTCCTGGGACTGGGGATGAGAGGTGTGGAGAGAAGGAGTGTCAATGCAACCATTCTGCCATCACAGGTAACTTGCTCTCCGTCCGTCCCTGGGCAAATGTTTTCACACTATGTGAGAGGGTCTGTCCTGGGGCCTCCATGCTTCCTACCAGCTTCTCCAGGCCAGGGGTCCACAGTGACCCCTACCTTTTTGGGCCAAAGGCAAATTCTTCTGCACACTCTCTACAACACTTTATCTTAATTAAGCATAAAAATTAGGAAATTCCAAGCTAAGCTTTCCTGAATTGTGTGGGTAGAAGAAATGTTTAAATCTCCTTTTTTTGGCTGAGTCTTTGCAAGGCAAGCGTTTCCAAATGTTTGGCTCAGTCCCTCTGCCTGAACCTCCCCCTCATTGCCTGTCCTCAGGAGGAAGGCTCCAAAGATAAGGGGGGAGGACCAGACTTCAACCAACCAGGAAGCTGCCCAGTTGACCGCGGATGACCCATTGGCTGGGTCTCCCCAACACCTGGATGACTGACTATTATTCTGGACTTCCTTTGTGCCAGATGTGTTTGGCAGCTGCCCACAGTCAATCAGGGGGTTTGGGTTTGGAAAACTGGAGATTAGCAAACAAAGGCAAAGAGTGAGAAGGGTGAGGCCTGGTTAGAAAATATTGAAATTCACCCTGGTTTCCTTCCAGCCCAAAGAACAGGCTGTTCCAGGGGTTCCAGGGACTATACAGGAGTGAAAGAGCTGGATGAAAACCGCTTGGCCACCATTTTGTAAGATAGAAGTTGCTTGGCTGCCATTTCATAAGATTAGTAAAACCCATCAGCTCTCCCTTTCCCAGGCCTGTTCACCTGGAGAAGCAGAAGCTGAGATGGACTGTGTTGGGGAAAAACCACAGCTTTGAGATCAGACCACTTGTGTTTGGAATCCAACTTTGTTAATTACTAGTTGGGTGATGTGGACAAGTCACTAAGTCCACCTGACTCCCACTGAAAATGGAGACAGCGACACTTGCCTCACAGGGTCGGTGTGAGGGTAAAAAGATCAGCTTGGATGACTATATGAATGGACAGATGAGCAATACTTCATTGGCACATAAAACAGAGCTCTGAAGATTATCACCCAAGAGTATCAGAATCTCAGTTGAAAGAAAAACAAAGCCTTGATGGAGGAGGTCCTGGAGAAAATGCCTAACTATTCTCTCTAAATTTGATCCCACCCTGCCCCATCGTAAAAGGTGCTACTGATTTTTCATGCTGGTGCCACACCATTTGTCTGCACCAGAGAACCATAAGGAATAGCCCACTGTAGTTACTGTGAGGACATTGTTGAGGACATTGCTCACTGCTTCATACTTTGTTATCCTTCTGAGGCCCCATGGGAGATGTTTCTTTCCACTTCAGAACCAGAAATAGTTGTGTTACTCAGCCCTATACCAGTTTCCGAGCTGCCCATCTAGTTCCATCTCAGGGATACCAAGCCTTGTGTGCTCTGAACTGGCCAAGGGGTCAGAACTGAATCTTTAACCTGCTGCCAGGTCTCCTGAACCTCACGGCCCACGTTCTCATGTTCTATGGACTAACTTCAACCTGGCTGCCTTTGATTTTTTTTTTAACTCTTAATTCCTCTTTGAGATGAAATTTTCTTTCCCAGCTTTCTGTTAACCGAGTTGGATTTTGCGTGTTTCTAAGTCACTCTAGATATTCTGATGACAAAGTTGGTAGGTGGTACCTAACACATGCTACAACAAGCTTTGCTCCCTGTCTCCTTCTTTTCTACAACAAAAGCCACACTGACTGGCAGATGAGCTCTAGAAATGGTTTTCCTTCCATAGATTGAGGATCTTGTGGACTATAAGGATGTAGTGTTAATCTCCACTGACTCACATATCCCTGGTTTCAAACGGTGAACATCCCCAGATATTGTGGTGGATGTAGTGTTAACTTAGGCATCGTCTTCTTCATGCATGGCTTCTCTAGATGACACTTTGTCCATCAGAAAGCAAATAGCCATGTGGCTGGTCATCTGCATCTGGTTTTACTCTCTGCACAGAGTGGTGGCCAACAGGGTCCCCCACTGGAAGAAGAGGTTCTTCAGTCAGCTGAGGCAGGAACTGACATGAACCAGGAAGCCCCACTTCCATGACATTCTGAGGAGATTGTGATGGGGTACCCTTTGAAATTCTGGGAGAGTCATCTACTGGCCCAGCCTGTCTCCTTGCCTGTCACACTGCCCACCTCCCAGTGAGGGGTTTGGGGGAATGGAAGGATTGGGGATACAACAGGTGCCCATCAGTAAATATTTATTGAACTCCTACTATGTGCTGGGGCACTAGGGATCCATCAGTGAACAAGATAGGTCCGGTTATTGCCCTATAAGTTCTCACAGAACTTATCTCTAAAAGGGGTTGGAGGGAGTAGGACTTAGAAAAATACATAACCTAGAAAAATAATGGCCACGAGAACAATGCAGAGAATTAAGATGGCTTGTCCAGATAGTGACTGGTCGGATGGATACTTAAAGTTTCAGAGTTGCAAGCATTGACAAGAGATGGTTTGGGGGGAGAGCTAGAAAGGAACTTCAAGACATGGCCCAGATTGTGAAGAGGTCACAAGAGTGGAGAGATTACGCAGCCAGGGTGGGAGGAAGGGCCGCTGGCCTGGATGCTGAAGTCTGTCGTTTTCTATCATCTGGAGAGGGGGAAAAACAGTTACGGCCCAGTTTGAAGGGTGGAAAATGTCAGTGACATACTGTAGTGATTTGCAGCTGCACATAATGCAGCGACTGTGAGACAGTTTCTTGGACAACCCACCTGCCGAGCTCCAAACTGAGAACTCAGAAAAACCTGCCTACTGTGTGCGAAGCCCATCATCCCACCTGCTGCTGCCAAACAGCTGTCAGCTGGTAACAGAACCAAATGTTTCCACTAGTCAGAACATCCAGCCTTTGCCTCAAGTGGAGGGAAAAGCAAATCTTGATTTCAGCCCAGAAAGGGATGGACACATTGGAGGCCAGAGATGCAGACGGTTGTTTGACTACCTGGCCATCGTCTGTTTACAGAGAGAGAAATCAACTTAGGACGTTAACTTTTAAAAGTTGAATATATTCATACATGTAATTCTAAAACATGAAAAGAAAATCACACGGCACACTTGCTTGTATTTTCCTCTGAGTGAAGGAAAACGCATGCTCTTAAGGTCAAGGGACAGCCCCAAAATGAACATACAGAAGTCAACAGAGTTAGGTCATTGGCCTCTTTCTCTCTGGCTCTGCTACTCATCAGCTTTGTGACGCTAGACCAGTCACTTCACTCCTCTGGGAACAATGAGGCCCCTCCTTCCCCTCACCCACTGCAAGGTTGCTTTGCAAATCATTCAAGTCAAAGAGATTTGAGTGTGTTTTGAAAACTGAAGTGTCAAGGAATAAAAGTGATTTTTAGTTAACAGCGAGAAACAAATCTCGAGTCAAAGCATTTTCCCTGGCCAAGTTCCATCCCTCTTGCAGCTTCTGTCCTGTTTTCCAGCCATCATTTCATTAGTTTCACTTCATTTTAGGATTTCTGGGACCAAAAAAAAATTGAAGGTATTTATGAAGATGCTGGTTTGAAAAGATCAAAGAACCAAATAATACCTATTCAGAAATAAACCATAGCAGAGGCTGTTGGTGTCTGGCCAGACCCCATGCACCAGGGTGGGTGTCTGTCCGTCTCACTGCTATAATGGTGGTTGCTAATGACTCTCAGCCGCCCCTTCTCTGGACAACTGCCCTCTGATTTTGGATTATTTTTGAGGAGTTACACCCTTTCCCCATGCTGGCCAGGGTCTGCCTGCAGCCAATTTCTGACTAATGTGTGTAAACAAAGTCTTATCCACCTTGTCTCAAAATGAGACACCCCAGAGCTCCCATGGGATCAAGTTAAGGATAGACTTTAGCTGAACCCACTTCCTTGCCAAGCGGCATCCCTGCCCTGTCTTCTCTCACACACTTAAGGACTTCATCTGAAAGCATTCCCTCAATATATCAATTGTACAAGAGTCCCCTTCTTGTGAACTGATCCTGGGGAACCCAGGCCAACACATTTGATACCAGAATTTATCCTAGGAGACAGAGCCTCAGAACAGAATCTGGAGTTGGGTCCCGTGCCTGCCAGATGGTGATGAGAACCCCATCACTGGTAGTAGGGGCATTCTTTGGCATGTTGTAGCAGTGTAGCTGAGAATTTTATCTGTGCTCATTGGGACAATACACAGGTCAGAAGGTGATGCTTTAGTCAGGACCATGTCTCTAACATTTGGGAGGTAAAGGAGAAACAGTAACTTTAACATCTGAGCAAGTGAATGGCTATGGCTAAACACTGATGATGAGCTGAAGGGAGAAAATGAAGGGCTCAAATTGAATAATCATCAATTAAAAGCCAAATGTGTGAGTCAGAGAATCCCCTTGGCAGTGTTTCAGAGACTTTCATCTCTGCAGTGGGAGGGCAGACTCTGTTGAACACTGCTCACAAGACTTAATTATCAGATGGCAGAACATCAGGGAAGGTTGAATCCTTGGGTTGAGTGAGTCTCCTATGCCAATGTTAGGGCAAAGAAAATGCAGACTCTTGACACTTGGACTGAAGACACCTGAATAGGTTCCACCAAGATCTTTGAAGTTCCCTTGAGTCCTCTGACCCTGAATGGCACATCCCCCTCATTAGAAGGTCATGGGCATCCCTTGTTGGAGAATTATGTAGGAGCCTTCAGGAGGATTACTCCTCCGGAATCTTCCCCACTTCCTCTTCCAGCCATCAGATCAATAGTTAGGGTTAATCTCTGCAAGACCCAGCTGGGGAAGTGCTAAGTCTTCTAAGGGACAAGAGGGGCAATAAGTACAAAAAAGTTTCAGGACTGGCTAACAATAGTAGCAGGAAGTTGAAGGTCTCATTGGGAGTAGGCCTGAAGGTACTGGATCAGAGAGATGAACTATAAAGCTGGGTAAGGATTTTGTTGACATGGGAGCACGCTTCTATTACACAGGATTTAATGTCTTGACAAGAGACCCAATAAATGATTCTAATGTGCCTTTCTTAGAAGCTTGACCTCATTGTATGAAGTAGAGATTAAAAGACTGTGATGGAAGATTCTGGAAGAAGAAATCAAAGACTAACATAAATAAGCATACTTTAATGGATCTATATATCAAACTAGAGAGCTCAGTGCCTGATTGTGCTCTTTGGAAAGGCTCAGAGGACCCTGAGATGACCAGTGACTTGGTATGAGAGGCAGATGCATCACTAAGAAGTTCTACAGTTGTGGTCCTCTGTAATCTAGAGCTCATGGTAAGACATGCTTGTATAATTCAGGCTACTTAGTTGCAAGGGGGATGATAGAATCTCCAAATAACAGGAGAAAGGTGGTAGCATTTAACTGTCAAAAACAAGGTGGGGATAATTACTTTAAACGGGCAACTGAAGGTTCCTAACCCACAAATACCTATGGATACATCAAATAAGATGTGGAATTCCTAAGGCAAGATAGGAAGCCCCAAAAAGACATCAGTTAATAAATTAAGGTATTATCAAAAGAGATCAAGCAGAAAGATGAGCAGAAGGCTGATGTCAGCCACTGACTTATAAAAATTCACAATCCCTGGCTCATTTTTAAGAATGGATTCTCAGGAATCCACTTCTTAAAAAAGAGCTTGAGTCTCCACGAGGAAAGACCATGTAACGCCATAGTAGGGATAAATAGAACTGACTTATACCAATCTTCTCCAAGAGGACCTGTAACCGTTTCATAGCTAATCTTACCCAGGGGAAAAATAAATACCCATATCTTTTGATGATTGTTAGAGACATGGTCTCTGCAGAAACAATGCAAAGTGTTAAAGGACTGTTATGGCTCTCCTATAAGGGTAAAGGCATAAGGGAGTCAGGTCCAGCTTCTAGAAAAACTAGGTGGATCATGGTAGACCACAGTAGAGGGCCACGAATTTAACCAACCAATTTCCCTAGTTGCAGCTGCCGCACCAGACACTGAGTCTTTACTGGAGCAAATTTAATCCAGCTTCTGATATGTGGATTGTAGCTATTGATGTGCAGGTTTTTAATACTGTTGGGAAAAGGGATCAGAAACAATATGCATTCACGTGGGATGGACACCAGTGTAAATTCACAGCTTTCCCCAGGTCTAGGTTAATTCTCCCACTTTTGGTCACAGTATAAGTAGAGCAAACCTCAGAATCCTAGCATACCTCAGAATGTCATATTGATTTCAAATACTGATGGTACCATGCTCATTGGACTTAATGCCTTGTTAAAATACATGAGCTCCAAAGGTAAGGACCACCATATAGATGAAGTCTTCAGGGGTCCAGTGGTCTAGGGTGTGCTGGGATATCCCTTCAAAGTGAATGACGAACCATGGCACTTTGCACCTCTTATCACTAGCAAAGAAGCACAATGACTGGTAGATCACTTTGGGCTTGAAAGTCAGCATATTCTACTCTTGGTAATACTGCTTCTCCTACTTATCAGGTAACATAAGAGGCTGCTAACTCTAAGTGGGACCCAGAACAAAGAACAACTCAGGAGCAGTTCCAGGCTATGATACAAGCAGACTGTTGTGGGGGCTGTTTAGACCAGTGAATCTGTGGTTCTAGAGGCACGATAGTAGGAAAAGACACTATGTGGGGTGCCTGGCAAGCTGCAATAGGAAACTTGCAGTGAAGACCCCAAGGACTCTATAACAAGGCCACACCACCTACACAAGAACACTTGAGACCATTTGGAAAGTAGGTCCTAAAATGCCAGTGGGTTCTAGTAAGAGTGTCTGACCTCAGAGTATCAAGTGACTGTGCAGCAAAAGTGCCTGTCACATGCTGAGTGCTGTCAGACCCACTGAACCATGGAGTCAGGGGTGCCCAACAGCAACCCTTCATAATATAGAAGTGGTAGATCTGAGATGGGGTTAAACAAGTCCAGAGGATATACGTTTCCTAAACAAACAGGTGGCCCAGACAGCCATGGCACCCTTGGCTCATACTCCTTATCTGTGGCTGTTGCCTGAAATTGACAGAGGAGAAAACACCTGTGCATGGTCCACAGATAGGTCAGTTGGGTGTGGTGATGTAAGACAAAGGGGACTGCCCTCTCCAATAGCTTGACTCAAAGATGGCCCCAAAAGACAGATGTGGATCAACTCAACTACTTGGTTTGAGAAGAGAGGGGTCGAGGGAAGGATATACATAGACTCATGTGCACCAGCAGAGGTTTGTCTGGTTGGTTAGTTTCCTGATGTGCACAATGGGAAAAACCATCTTATGACTGCTGTGGCTATTTTTTGACACAGACCATGTCCTCAAGGAACTTATCACCAAGTGAGCGAGTTGCACACATGAACAGACAAAGGCAATGCAGTGTAAAAGGTGCTGGTGCTATAGGTGAAGCACAGTGTAGGCCCAAACAGGGAGTAGCAAGCCCTGCCTGGGGGGGATCAGGGAAGGCTCTCTGGGAAATGACACTGAGTCCTAAGTTTACCAGATGGTCAGGAAAGAGTATTCCAGACAAGTAGAACAGCACATGCCAGAGGAAATTACGTGAGACAGATGGACAGACCCCCAGATCATGAAAGACCTTTTAGGTCACACTCATGATGGACCCTGCCCCTCTGGAGATGAAGACATTTTGAAAGGAATTGTCCTGACCTTAATGGAAATACTTGTAACCTGAATAAAACTGGTCTTCTTTGTTCTCACTTTATTCTTACATAATGGATAATAGGGTTGTACCCTGCCCACCTTCCTCACCCACCCTTGGGTCTGCCACCTACAGCTCTGAGGGCTGAGAATCACCTCCCTCTGCACTCAGTCCATGAAACTAGAGCCATAACATACCATTGGATATGGCACCTTTACCTAAATCACATAAGGGGACCATATGGGCTCAGGAGGTCTAACATGGCCCATGTCCCCAAGCCCAACTACTCAGAAGCCTTGTGGTTTGGTAAGGACTCATCACCATCCACCCCAGGTCTGAGGGTGGAGCTTGATCTGACAAAGCCAAATAAAGAATTCCTACCCCTTCCCAGCCATACTTACTGGGTTAGAGGTTTCAAGTGGCTTGAGTTAGCGCCATCACAACAAGGCAGGGGATACCCATTTGGTGGGTCCACCTGAAAAGGAGAAAGTGTGTAGCTCCAAGAGCTTCCTGTGTCACTTGGCTTTTCTAAAGAACGTCTATCTGGGGACAAAGCCAACAAACGACACCCAGAACAGGGCAGACAAGGAGAGTTACAGAGAAACTGAGCTTCAGTCTGATGATATATGAACTCTAGAGTGACAACCCCAAAGTCAGCTCTACCTCTAAGTTCTAATTACTGAGCTAATGCACCCCACCCTTACTGGTAATTCAGGTGGAAATGAGCTTTCTGATGTTTCCAGCATATGGCGAGTTCATTTTTACAGGACTTCCTCAACATCACAATCACCAAGAAAAGAACTCCAGTTCACTGAACAATAATGTTAATCCTTCCTAAACAATTCTGAAGAGTAGCGAAGGAGTGTTTCATTGTACAAATAGAATAAGACATGTTCTTTGCCCTTCTGTCCCCAAATCCAGTGAAAATTGTCATTCTCCTCTCCCCTTACCTCCTCTCCCCTGGTCCAGCTTTCCCGTACACCCCTCCCCTCACCCTGGGTGGCCATACAGGAGCCTGACTGACAGGTGCCCAGGCAAGTCAGAGCCCTTAGAAAGCAAGGCAGACAGACGATGAGGAACACCTGTAATTTTAGATATCATCCTGATTTCTGCCACACTCTCCAAAGGATCCTCATGAAGGCAAGAGCACCTTTTTTACTCTAAAGAAACGTATAAAGAGGGAAAAATCATAGGTTTCTTCAGTCATCCCCTGTTGCCAGCATCAGCCAGAATTTCGTCTTTCATCACAATGTCCCCCAAGTTTAAGGCAGAACTGGACAGTGATACGCACAAGACGAGGGGTTACATAGGGCCCTGGCTGGCCCAAGGACAGAGTCAAGTGGTCACCATGAGCCCTGAAGACAGGTCAGGTGCAAGGGCCCTGGAGGTGAGTTGCATGGATTCAAACCTGGCTTTGTCATCTTTAGCTGTGTGACCTTGGACACGTTAGATGACCTATCTGGACCTTCGTTTACTTGCCTATAAAGTGGGAACAATGGTGATAGCTACCTAGTTGATGTGAGAATTAATAAGTTAATACATATAAATGGCTTAGAACAGTCCCTGGCACACAGTGAGTTCTCAGTTAACTATAATTCGTGAAAATTCTGGTTTGTGCCTCTTGGGCATTGACTCAGGGATGCACCCAGTAGGTGAGGAGCAAGTTGGCCCCATCAGCTAGTACTAAGATGAGATCTAAGTTTGACGGGTAGTCTACCACTGTCTCAGTTTGGGTGCCCTCAAAAGCATATCTTGAGACAGGGCTTGTGTGCAGGTAGTTCATTTAGGGGGTGTCAGGAAACAGGCAGGGGAGCAGTGGAACAGGGAAGATGGAGACTCCAACATAAGCATTATCAAGTGGGAGATGGGGATTCCATTCCTGAGAAGTATGTAGAAGGCCTCTGTACTGAAGTGAATAGTGTTCTCCAGAAATTTGTGTCCACCCAGAACCTCAGAACATGACCTTATTTGGAAATAGATCTTTGCAGATGTAATCACTTAAGATGAAGTCATACTGGATCAGGGTAGACCCTAAATGTAATGACTAGTGCCCTTTTAGAAAGGTCATGTAAAAGCACATGGAGAGAAGAAGGCCATGTGAAGATAGGGAGAAAGGTGGGAGTGATGCATCTAGAAGCCAAGAAACACCAAGGATGCCTGGAGCCATGAGCAGTGAGGAGGGAGGCTTGGGACAGTTCCTCCTTCAGAGCTTCCAGAAGGAGTCAACTGTACCTACACCTGGATCTCAAACTTCAGGCCTCCAGAACTGCAAGACAATACATTTCTATTGTTTAAGTCACCCAGTTTGTGGTAATTTGTTATGGCAACCTCAAGGAATTAATACAGCCTCCCATAACTGCCCACCCACAGGGCAGGAACCAGAGCATCTGGTTATATAGGGTCGGTAATTTGCCTGTACTTCAGTGATACGCTTGCAAAAGGAACCCTGGAGAAGTCCCTGGCACAGATGCAGAAAGAGTCAGAGCTGACTTGAGCAGGAACACTTCAGAGGGGGTGAACTGGCCAAGAACTGGAGGCTGTGGTCAAAATCAGAGGATCCACAGGGATGTGATGGGAGTCCCAGAGAGGGTGGCTGTAGCCACCACCACAGCAGACCAGGTGTGGGGGAGTTGTCCCTCCATGTTTACTCACACTTTCTGCTGCAAGTTCTCCAGGATTGACCAAGGTTACTTTCATTCATTCATTCGTCCTGCACACACTCCCCAACCTTCTGCTCTGTATTGGGCCTGGGAATATACTGATGGCGAGATCTGTCTCCTGAGCTCCATAAGCTCCCAGTCCAGTGAGGGAGACACTTGGGTCTTCATGACACAGTGGGGTAAGCTCAGTGATATCTGGAAGCAGAGGAGGTCATGCAAGCTCGGAAGGCAGACCAAACTTGGCAGGCCTGGGGGCTATAGGCAGGGAGATGTGGGAGGGAGGGCAGTAAGACTTCCTGAAGAAGACTGCAGGCAGGGAAAAACACGTGACAGCACAGAGGGTTTGGTGCGGGGAGTGCAGAGAGACAGCCAGCAGGTGGGTGGGTGTCCGGGGGTTTCTGCTTCTCTCCAACCCCATGAAGAGCAGCCTCACTGTCCTTATACAATGTACTCCCCCTACTCTGGAGATGGTTCTGCGTCTTGAATCCTGCCACCTCACCCCCTTGACAATGGGGCAGGGCCCAGGGAGAGACATGTCACCCAGGCTGGGCCAATAGAGCCCTCGTCTGAGACTCCATGTAGGTCCGCCAGTGTAAATCTCTGTCTCCCTTATATCTTACTTGGCTGGCATTGGCAGTGGCCTGTAACCCTGCTTTTCTCCTGCCCATCCAGAGAAGCTCATGGACACAGGTAGAGGATGGGATCAAGGCAACAGAAAGACAGAGGAGAGAGAAAAGGATTTTGCCTGGTCATGTCTGAGATCAGTTGCACTCCTGGCCTTCCCAGTCTCACATCTATTCCTTTTTTATGTAAGTAAGTTGGTGTTGAGTTCCAGACCCTTAAAACAGAAAATGTCCAGTGGAATTTTTTCAGTGAGAGTTTTGTGGGTTGGATTGTGGCCCCAAAACATACGGCCACACAGGACCTCAGAGTGTGACCTTATTTGAATGTTTTTACAGATATAGTTAAGATAAGGATCTTGAGATGAGATCAGTGGACCCTAAATCCAGTGGCAGTGATGCTCCACCCACACTGGGCTCCGGTGCCTGGCTTGCGCCCACATGTGTGCCAGTCAGAAGGACCAGGAATCAACACTGCATGAGTCAACTTTTGACCAATGGGGTCAAGAGCCCATGGAAAATAGCTCTGCCATCTCTTCCCTGGGAAATCACTGAGATGATTCTCACGGAATCGATGGAGGCGGTCGGTCTGGGAAACAGTTCCACATGATGGGGCCAGAGTGTCCTGCACCCAGTTACACTTACTGTCGTTCCCCCCCTCCCAACAGCCCCCTGGGACACACGCCCTGACAGAGTGCTCACACAGAAGCCAGGGTCTCAGACTCTGCTTCCTGGGAATCCAGAACACATGTCTCTAAAGAAGAGACCATGGTTTGTCCATCTCTACATCCTGCTACAAATGTTCTTCATGGTAAAAGCCAATGAATGACCACATCTGAAATAAATCCTGATGAAGCTGTTTTACCAAGGGACCCCCAAGTGCAGTGACTGTAAGTGGAGCCATTCATTCCTGGGATGCTAAGGTGGAGGGAACTGTATTCAGCAGAACTTCTCTCAAGGGTGATGTGGCCCAGAGAAACCCAGGAGGAGCCACAAGGGCTGAGGGATAAGACCCTCCCCGCCCCCCGCCGCCCGATGGCAAGTGTGAGGATCAATGGAAGACTGTAAACTCTAACCTCAGGAGAGAGGGTCCAGTTAGCTGCAGGCATTTTGTTTTATTTACCCTGCAAAATCCTGCAAAACCTCGGACAGCCAAGGGGATATTGAGGCAGGACCTGGGGTTCTTCTCCACACCTCCCACTTTACCCTATAGACCCAACGTCACTATCTAGTAGATGCCAGTTTGAAGGGCCAGTTGTCAGCCTGCTCCGGACTGCCACACATTTTTCCTCTCTTCACAGGGATGCTCCCCCCCTTAATGTCCTATCGAACAGTCGAGTCATGGCTGAAAGTTCCTATCTGAAGTATTCCATAGAGGCCAAAGGATTTCAAAAGGGAATAAATGTGGAGAGTAGCATAAAAGTCCAGTATCTCAGTGGGCCATGCCATCTCTCCTCCCCCACCCACCCTGGCCCACCCTCCAAGGTCCAGCCTCCCTGCCAAGGACCCAGCTCACACACACACAAACACAAACACACACACACACACACACCACACCACACCACACCAGAAAGAGGCAGAGCACAGAATGCACAGTCACTCCCTGCAGAAGCTCAAGGAAGTAAGTACCATTAGGTCTTTTTTACAGATCAGGAAACAGGATCGAAAGATGTGGGCTTTGCCCAGTACATGCTGCAGTGGGCCGTGAAGCCGCAGTTGGGTTCAGCCTGTCCAAACTGCAGAAATCTCACTGCCTCCCTATCACAAGAGAAAAAATAAGTACATACAACTTTTCTGGCCTCGCTGCCCCACACCCTTCTCATGTCACCACTTAATATTCAAATGTGGAGAATTTCCACACTGGAGAATAAAAAAGTCAGAAGATTTTCCCTAGAAGGCCTCGGAGCTTGGTTTCTCACAGATGGCCCCAAGGATGGAAAAAGTCTCCCAAATTGAGACTGGCAGGAAAGCGGGGCCCACTTTGTCTGATATTTCTTCTCTCCTTTCTTGGCACCCGTAGGCTTAGCTCACGCCAATGGAAAATTCCCAAGTGCCAAACAGTTCTCAGATAATCTGCACGCAAAGAGAAAGAGAGAGAGAGAAGAAAGAAAGAAAGAAGGAAGAAAGGAAAGAAAGAAAGAAGAAAGGAAGAAAGAAAGAAAGAAAATGATTTTCAACTAAGACAGCTCATGAGGGATTAAGACAGGGCTCCAGCCAAAACATATATTTTTTCGGATTCCTGACATCTTTTTCACATCTATCAGGAGGTTCACACCCACCCTCAGCCTTGTCACTGAGACTAACACTGGGGTGCACCAGAACCTGGATTTGGGGCTCCAGAGGGTCTCAGGCCTGGGCTTGGAAATGCCCGTGATAAAGTTGGAGACTGCCTAAGAACATCATGGAGGAAGGGTCCCTGCTTGCTCCTGTCCAAACTGTGTCCAGGAGAAGATATAGGCAACAAGATCGTCAGACTAAGATCATCAGACCAAGAAGAAAGTGGTAACCATAGACCAGAGTGGGAGCCTAGACCAGGGGAGAGAGAGACAGAGACCGAGGCAAAGAGACAGACAATGATCAGCAAAAGGCTCCCAGCTCATACAGACAAAAGCTAGTATATAATGCTCTAGTCATATGGATTACATTCAGTAGGTATGAACTAATCTCTGTCATACTCCATCCATTTTTAATCCAACATCATGCAATGTCATATAAACAATCACACTAGTGGATCCACTCAACCAATAATGAGTGCGCACACTTGCACATCAGGCATTCAGAGAGGAGACTTCCATAGTGAGGGGCATAGCCCACGCTATGCCCCTGCCTACAGGGGCTCCTATTCTGACAGTGGATATGGGCATTAAAAATAATAGTGATGTAACTGGGCGAGGCAGAGGTGAGGACCTGCGAATATGCATGTTTGTTCAGCATTGCTGTTTTTATAATGCATGCTCACCCAAGCTCATTTTTAATATTCTAAGCAAACTTGCATGATCAGTATGACTGTTATAACCAGTAGCTGGTCCACATTAGAGATGAGGAAACAAGCTCAGAGAAGTTAGAGAGCTGGACAGAAGCCAGACATGCCTTACTGCAGGTCTCAGAGTGCTCCCTCAGTTCAGTGTGTATGTGGGGAGGGGGGTTCCTCTGCTCATAGGTAACACTGGAGGGGATTCAGGCCTGTGGCAGCTGGGGTTGGCCAACTCCACATGGTCACAAGCTGCCTGCCTGGTGCCCCATTACTCAGGTTTCCTCTTGGGGAACTCAGTGGATGAGCAAGATCTTCCAAACTGACCTTGAACATCCTTGCCAAACCCAGGCTTAACGTTATTGCAACCACCCCTACTCCAGCAGGCGCGCCCGATCAGTAAACATAACTCAGCTATATTACACCTTACATCAAAGTCCTCCTGTTCAGAACAGATTCCTGTGGGGCAGACGCTTTTCAGAGTAGCGTGCCCTGCTTTCTTTCCACTCCCAGAACTTTATATTCCAAGGTTGGTGGCAGGTAGGATTTCTGGCAAAGTGAACTGCCTGGGATTGCACATCTTGGGGGCAGGCTGCACCTGTTTACTTTCTCTCTTGCCCATGGAACTGTGAGTTGGAGAGAGCTCAGTTCTAACCTGGCATCAACACTTTAAAGCAGTGTCACCTTTGTGTTTACTTTGCCCTCTGAGCCTTGGTTCTAAGAAATCACCTGTCTAATGGGGATACCTACAGATAGTTGAGTGGTCTGTGCTTATGGGTCTGTACTCAGGATGATGTCTGGTGCTTCTTAACTTCCTTCATTAACTTCTTAAATTCCTTCTTCCCTTCCCTAACATCCTCCATGCCAAAGACTACATTTGCTCTTTCATCTCCAGCTCCTAGAATGGGACCAGGCAGGGAAGAGGCAAAAAGATGATTTTTTAAAATTAAAGTGGGTTTTATATATAATAAATATAATATAATAATATAATATAATAATACAATATAATAAAGACAAACCCACAGCTAACATCAAACTCAACAGCAAAAAAAAAAAAAAAAAAAAAAAAAAGGAAAGCTTTTCCTCTAAAATCAGGAACAAGATAAGGATGCCCAATCTTGCCACTTCTGTTCAACGGAGTTTTGGAAGTTCTAGACAGAGCAATTGGTCAAGAAAAATGATTAAAAGACATCCAAACTGGAATGGAAAAATCCAAAATAGGTAGTAAAACTACCTATTTGCTGATGACATGATATTATATATGGAAAACCCTAAAGACTCTATCAAAAAACTGTTAGAACTAATGAATTCAGTAAAGTGGTAGGATACAAAATCAATGTACAAAAATCTGTTGCCTCATAGATTATAAGAATTAACATTGCTTAAAGTTAATTTAGCATTAAATGTTAATTAACATTGCTATAAAGTCCATACCACCTGAAGCAATCTACAGATTTAATATAATCCCTACCAAAATTTCAATGGTATTTTTTGCAGAAATAGAACAACAATCCTATGGCCAAATAGCCAAAGAAATCTTGAAAAAGAACAGAGCTGGAGGTATCACACTCCCTGGTTTCAAAGTATATTACAAAGCTATCATAATTAAAACAATATGGTACTAGCATAAAACAGATGCACAGATTAATAGAACAGAACAGAGAACACAAAAATAAACCCATGAATTTATGGCCAATTAATTAATGACAGAGGAACCAAGAACAAACAATGTGGAAAGGACTATCTCTTCAATAAATGGTATCGGGAAAACTGGACAACCATATACAAAAGAATGAAACTGGACTGCTATCTTATAACACACACACAAAAATAAACCCTCAAAATGTATTCAAGACTTGCACAGAAGACCCAAAACTATAAAATTCCTAGAAGAAAACACACAGTAAGCTGCTTGACATTGGCCTTAGTGATGATATTTTGACTCTGATGCCAAAAGTAAAAGGAACAAAAAATAAATAAATAAACAAGTGGAACTATATCAAACTAAAATGCTTCTACACAGCAAAGGAAACTATCAACAAATAAAAAGGCAATCTACTGAATGGGATAAAATATTCTCAAATTACACGTCTGATAGGAGATTAAAATCCAATATATATATATTAAAAACTCATACAACTCAACATCAAGAATGCAAACAATGCAGTTTAAAAATGGGCGGAAGATCTGAACAGTCATTTCAAAGAAGACATGCAGATAGCCAACAGACACATGAAAAGATGTCCAAGGCCACTCATCATCAGGGAGACGTGAATCAAATCCACAATGAGACATCACCTCACACCTGTTAGAATAGCTATCTTCACAAAGATAAAAACAAGCATTGGTGAGGCTGTGGAGAAAGGGTACCCCTGTGCCCTATTGGTGGGAATGTAAACTGGTGCAGCACTATTAAAAACGGTATGATGGTACTTCAAAAACGAAAAATAGAGCTATCATATGATCCAGCAATTCTGGATACAGAATTTTTATTTTGGTAATTTAATTGAAGAAAATAAAAATACTAACTCGAAAAGATATCTTTACCTCCATATTCACTGCAGAATTATTTGTAATAGTCAAGGAAACCTAAATGTCCATCAATGGATGAATGGATAAAGAAATTCTGATAGATATCTATTTCTATATCTATATCTGTGTCTATATCTATATCTATCTATCATGGAATATATATACATAGATATATATGGAGATATGATTTTTCATGGCTGAATAATATTCCTACATACATTATTTTTCTATATAGGAACATTACTCAGCCATGAAAAAGAATGAAATCTTGCCATTTGTAACCACATGGAGGGAACTAGAGGGTATTATGCTAAGCGAAATAAGTCAATCAGAGAAAGACAATTATCATATGATCTCACTGATAGGAGGAATTTGAGAAATAAGAGAGATGATCATAGGGGAAATAAGGGAAATATGAAGCAAGATGAAACCAGAGAGGGAGACAAACCATAAGAGACTCTTAATTTCGGGAAACAAACTGAGGGCTGCTGGAGGAAAGGGGGGTGGGAGGGAGGGGTAGCTGGGGGATGGACATTGGGGAGGGTCTGTGCTATGGAGAGCACTGTGAGATGTGTTAAGACTGATGAATCACAGACCTGTACCCCTGAAACAGATAATACATTATATGTTCATAAATTTTCATTTAAAAGAATGAAATCTTGCCATCTGTGACAACATGGTGGACCTTGAGGGTGTTACACTAAGTTAAATAAGTCAGATAGAAAAAGGCAAATATTATGTGATCTCTCTTATATGTGGAATCTTAAAAAAAAATGCTCAGAGATACAGAGAACAGATCAGTGGAGTTAGGGGTTGGGAGAAACAGGAGAGGGAGGAGAAAGAAAGAGAGAGAGAGAGAGAGAAAGGAAGGAAGGAAGGAAGGAAGGAAGGAAGGAAGGAAGGAAGAAAAGGAGAAGGGAAGGAAGGAAGGAAGGGAAAGAGGGAGGGAGGGAGGGAAAGACAGAGAGAGAGAGAGGGAGGGAGAAGATGGGAGGGATACCTGGTGGCTCAGTTGGTTAAGTGTCTGCCTTTGGCTCAGGTCATGATCCCAGGGTCCTGGGATTGAGCCCTGAGTCAGTCTCCCAGCTCTGTGGGGAGTCTGCTTCTCCCTTTCCCTCTTCTCCTCCCCACCCCAACTCATGCTCTCTCTCTCTCTCTTATCTTAAATAAATCTTATCTTAGATATCTTATCTTAGATAAATAAATAAATAATATTTTTTAAAAAGGAAAAAATAGTCATTTTTATTATTACTATAAACCTCTGGATTCTCCCCCTTACTAATGTCTGCATTGCAATTAGTCTTAATTTTAAAATAAAGTATCAATTAATTTACTTTAAAATAATTAATTTATTTTTTAAATAATTAATTAAAATTCATTTATTTTAAAAATAAAAATGAAGTGGGTTTGTTTTCTTCTGCCTTGCTGTCTATCTTGTGGGCTGCATGGGTTTCAAACTATATGAGATTTTACCACTTTGCCTTGGTTCATGAAAGGGTCTGTGATGGTATATTCCCAGGTCTCTGAGATCCCTAACAAAAGAAAATGGAAGCAGGCTGGACACTGTAGTCATCTTCTAGTTTGGGTTCAAATTCCAGCTCCACAATTTGCTAGCCTCATGGATTTGGCAAGTCATTTTTCTTTTCCAGGCCTCAGTTTCTCAATAAAGGAGTTGGGGCTCCAAAGAACCTTCCAACCCTGACATTTTCTGAGGTCAAAAACAGGCTGAGAGACTTCTCCAGGCCCTACCTCATGTCTCATATCATGGATATTAGGGGCCAAAAGCTGATTTTAGAGCCATGATTCTTCACCATGACTGTGTTACCTGAATCACTCATAGAACCTTCTCTAAATGCCTGTGACTTGGGCTTCATCTCTAGAGAGGTAGCTCTGGGTTGGAGGCACATACACTCAGTGAAAACAATAGGGCCTATAAGAAATCAGGCAAATCTGAAGTGGAGAGGAACACGAGGCCAAGATTGTTGTGTGTGTCTCCAGAAACCATACCATATTTCACAAGGAAGCCAATTCTTCATGCCTTGGAAAATCCCAAGATACTCCAAGCTGATACTTTGATTTCCTTTAAATTTTTCCAACAGCATATAGCAGTTTACTTTGGCTGCTGTAACAAATTACCCACAAATGCGGTGGTTTTAAGCAACAGAAATTTAGCCTCTTCTGGGGGCCTGAAGTTCAAAATCACAGTGTTGGCAGGACCACTCTTCTTCCAGAGGTTCTCTCTCTTTTTATTTTTTAAATAAACATATAATGTACTATTTGTTTCAGGGGTATGGGTCTGTGATTCATCAGCCTTAGGATCCTTCCTTGACTTTTGCAGCTTCTGGTGCCTGTGGGCATTCCTGGGCTTATAGCTGCATCACTCCAATCTCTGTTTTCTAGTAGTACACTTGTCACTGGATTTAGGGCCTGCACAGATCACCCAGGATGATCTCCTCATCTTGAGATCCTTAACTTAATCGCAGCTGTAAAAACTATCTTTCCAAATAAGGTCACATTCACAGGTTACAGGGATTAGGATGTGGACGTATCTTTGGATTGCCTAGTCAACCTTCTACACCGCATGTTTGAGTTTTCAACTGCCTTTGTATTTTACATAATGGAATTGTGCTAGAATGTACCTTCTTGTGATGCCTCCATTTTTTAAATATGGGGAAACTGAGGCCCAAGGAGAATACTTGACTTACCCCAAATCACATGGCTAAAAAGTCTTGAGGTTTAGAGATAACATACATGTCCCTCCATGGGGGGTAGTTAAATACATTTTAGATGATCCATGCATTTTGGTGTGGGTTGTTGTGGAATATTATACTGTCATTAAAAAGAACACAGTTGATCTAGTGGGGCTAATGCAGGCTGATATTCAAAACTTACAGCTGAATTAGAAAGGGAAGCTACAGGGGCACCAGGGTGACTCAGTGGGTTAAGCTTCTGCCTTCAGCTTGGGTCATGATCTCAGGGTCCTGGGATCGAGCCCCATGTCAGGCTCTCTGCTTAGCCAGAAGTCCGCTTCCTCCTCTCTCTGCCTGCCTCTCTGCCTACTTGTGATCTCTCTCTCTCTCTGTCAAATAAAATCTTTATTTTAAAGAAAAGGGGGGAAGCTACAGAATGACGCTTACAACCTGATTGTGTGATGTTCTATCCATCTGTGTGTTTCTGTACACACAAGGCTAAGAGGCCACACAGGGTAGAGGTTAGAAACCAGGCTCCAGAAACAGACCTGGTCCTAACCCCCTCCTTTCCACTCATCAACACTGGTTTTGGGCAAATTACATAGCCTTGTAGAAATTCCCTTTCCTCATCTGTAGTATGGAGATGAAACAATGCTTAGCTCCTAAGCAGATATCAGACAGTGGCTACAAAGTACTAAATTAATGTAAGTGACGGGAAAATAGTTATTGTTATTATTATTAGCTTCATTATCATCCGTAGTTTTATTATTATATAAAATCTCAAAAAGTTTCTATTTCCATTTAAACATTGCAGATTAACTGCATACATTTATTTTCATTAAAATGACAGTAAAGGAATTTGAAGAAGCATTAATATACCCCAGCAAAGAAAGCAAGAATCAAGAGATGTCAATAAAATCTTAGAATAATGTAAGCAGATGGACAAGTGGTACAGAACTTATCAGAGCAGACTCAGTTGAAATCCAAGCTTTAGAGAAGAATATCTACAAGTGAGTCAGGCATGCCCAGAACCAGAGGGCAACAGCTCAGAATTAGAGGCCCAGATGCCTCTAGAGACAGGGCAAGAGATAGAAGTGAGCACAGGAGGACTGGTGAAAGTACCTCCTCACATCCAGCAAGATACATATTCCTCTCCTATTCTAGTGCACCACTAGAGCTTTCTTCTCTGGACAGACAGGCTCTGGTTTCCAGACACCAAATAAATCTGAAGACAGTACCATGGCACCTGGCTGAAAATAGCATTACGAGAAATTCTGCACTCACAATGGTAAAACTTCTGGGCACCTTTGTCTATTCGACTCCCAGGAAGCCAGTGGCTGGGTCCTGCCTTTAATATCCTCCCCAGGAAAGAAACTGGAAGGATCCTCTCTGGGAAACCCACTGTCTTAAGGAGAAAGATGCACAGAAACTTGATTTGGGCTGCCCCAGTGAAAAAGGTGGCTCATGGTCTTATTGCCCAAATAGGTAGTCCATCTGTCCACATGCCCAGCTCATATCCACATAGTTTTTGGTCAACTTTTTGCACAAAGATTGCCAGCCATTTGGGGAACACCTCTTAACATGAAAGAGGAAGACTAAAGGCAAAAAGAACTTGAAGACAAGGAAAGACAATGCAACAGAAGAAAAAAATGTCTTAATCTATAATTCAAAGCTTTAGAGAGAGAAAATACTGCATTTGTTAAGTGAGAACAGGATGCTATAAAAAGGGAGCATTCAGAGAAAACAGAAGAGCTCTTAAGTACAACAGAAATAAAAACATCGAATAAAAGAATTAAAGATAAAATAGAAATCTTCTACAATAGCACTGTAGAACATGGGAGGAAAAAAGATTGATAAAAACATTTTCTTAATTTTTAAAAGATCAATGTAAGTAAACTAACATCCAAATGCTAGGACACAGTAGGAATTCTAAAAGGATCAAATGAAATAACAATTCAGGGCACTTTCTTACAACTAAAAACCATGGGTTTCTTGATTGAATGGATTTACCTAGGGCCCAACACAAATATAAAAAAAGAACCATACCAAGGTACATGATGGTGAAATTCAAAAGCAACAAGGATAAGGAAACGATCCCAAAGCCTAATGCAATGACACCATACTATCAATGGCTGAAAGTAAGAAGAATACAGAGACATGGTTCCAGGGTTGAAGGCACTAGAAGTTTACATTAAAGGAACCTATCACTGATATGTGAGAGCTGAATGAAGACAGTGTTAAAAGTACAAAATTTTGAAACTTTAATTCCTAAGGATCTTGCCTCAGGAAGCTACTGAAAGAAATGTCCCACCAAGACAGGAAACAAACCAAACCAAAGAAAGCCATGGAACCCAGAAAATCAGGGATCCAAACTAAGAGAAGTGCAAAGGGAGCTTCCTGGACTATGGGCATCAGATATTCAAGGCTGACAGCTGTGCAGTGACCTGCAGGGCAAGCTGTGGTAGGAGACCAGTGATCCTCAGGAAATGGCTCCAAGTGGAGGAGGGGGCAGGAATGGATCTCAGAGATTACCTGGTATGTGCTAATTTTCCCAGAATAGTTTCCATTTCTGAGAGGGGTGAGGACATGAATTAATGACAGGCAGGTAAGAAACTAAATAAAACATAGAGCAATTGTCAACTCCAGGAAAAAGAAAAAGTTATGTAAGACAGGAAATGCAATTAAAATTACTATACCATGTGGAACACTACATGGTCATAGTAATAAACACCAAATATTGATTTAACAAAAAGATAAAACTATAACTAGAATGGTGAGAAGGTAACTGGGAAACTAATGTAGAAGTATATTTTTATCTTTGTAATAGGAAGTCCACTGATGATGTTTAATACAGAAAAATAAAGGATTATTAGTGTAGAGACGCTATTTAGAAAGAGGTAAGAAAATGCCAGGAGAAATAACCAAAAGCTGAAAATGGTTGCATATTGGCAGAAGAATTGAAGAGGGCAAGGATAAGATGGAAGCTTTTCTTCTTCATTATAACAAGCCTTTCAGAACGATTTGACCTTTAAAAATATATAAACTTACTTCCTTAATAAAGAGTCAACATTAAATCTAAAAACAACCAAAAAACTGATAACCCCTAGGGATAAGAGTGAAATATGCTCTATACTCATGTATCTCCAGTTTATTTTGCAGTGGGAATGTGTTTAAGTATGGCTTATATTAGAAATAGGGGCGCCTGGGTGGCTCAGACGGTTAAGCATCTACTTTCAGCACAGGTCATGATCCCAGGGTCCTGGGATTGAGCCCTGCATCCAGCTCCCTGCTTTGCAGAGAACCTGCTTCTCCCTCTCCCTCTGCTGTTCCCCCTGCTTGTGCATTCTCTCTCTCTCTCTGTCAAATAAATAAATACATACATACATACATACATACAATCTTTTTAAAAAACATCAAAAACTAATGTTTTAGTGGTTAACAAAAAGGATCTCAAATTTGAGCCCAGGACTTGACTTAGTCGTGACAGGGCCAGCTAGCTTCTGAGACAAAAGGGGAAAGTTGGACCAGCAGGACGTGCAGGATTTGCAGCAACAGAGGGACAGGGGGAGGGAATTCCCAGCTGGGAAAAGACATGGTGTATTTGGCTCAAAACAAGAAACCCACACAGAGACTTTGGTTTGAAGCTTTGGAAAACATTTGTTTTCATTCCTCGTAAAAAATGGATGACGAACGGAATTATTTGAAATGAGATTTTAACAAGAAAAAAACTAATAACATTTCATTAGCATTCTCTTACCAGCTCATTATTAACAAGTCCAAAGACTGATTTTAAGAGTTTCTGTTTCTTTATAATCTCCAGTGAAAACCATCAACACCAGGAGAGGGTTTCGAGTTTGTTTGTTTTTTGTTTGCTTTTTCTAAAAACATTCCTCTTCTTATAAACATTTTACTTGATCTGTATTTTTGCCACCACTTCCAGAGTGCTTTCTGAGCTTATTAATGTGTTAAAGAGGCACTTAAATCCAGTGTGGGTAGAGAGAAAGGACATGTGCTTTAGAGTCACACAAAACTTAATATGAATTCCAGATACTGGCTCATTAACTGTGTGATCTTGAGCAATTGACTTACCCGCCCTGGGCTCTAGTAGTCCCTGGATACAAGGACGGGATGACCTATCATTAAATATTAAATTAAGGAACAGTAATGAGGAACCTAGTTGGTGCTCCAGAAACAAAATAACTTCCTTTCCTCCAATCACATATACAGAAAAGTACTCAAGTACTAATGATTTAAAAGACTTATAATTTCATCTGAGTTGGATTTCCTACATTCACTTGTATTTTGATCACTTCTGGAAAATCTTTGTCAGGAATTATCACACAGGGGTCAGAGTCTGGTAGGGCCTGGTGAAAACTTCTGTGACAGGCTTGTAGATTCATGGTTGGGCCCTGGCCTAGGATTAGAGATATCTTAAGGCTCCAACTCATCCAAGTTGTTAAAAAAAAAAAAAAAAAAAATCAGTAGTTGTGGTGCAGAAGGCAGATCCAAGGAGGAGCAGTTCAGTGTGCAAATGGAATGAGAAGATAGTACAGGTCCAGGAATCCAGACTCTGAGGCTAACTGCAGACCAGTCCTTATTGTGCAACCTTGGGAAAAATTCCTCAATCCTTCTGGGCCCTGGCTTTCTCAGTTGGCAAAGACAATTCTAACTCCTGCTTTGCCAGGCTCAATGATTTGGGTTAGGATCTTCAAGATGAGAGTGCTGGTGTCCATATGTCTCTTCTCCTAGGATTTCCCCCCTGTTTTTCCCACTGTGACTGAGGTGGGGTGAAGGTGGGAGGGCAGGAAACAGCAGGAGCCTCCGGCTTTCTAGCTTCTGAGTCCCAGGGGTCTGATAGGAGTGACTGATGGCTTATGGAGGCCTATGTCCCTATCACTATTCCAAGCATGTTACCTCCATCAACCATAGAATCCTCTAATGGTTCTAGGAGGCACGAATTGTTATAACACCATTACACAGATGGGAAGACTGATAAGACCTAGAGAGGCAACAAATGTGCCCAGGGTCACACAGCCAGTGAGTGAGGGGTCAGCATTTGAACCTCAGCTTTCTGGCTCCTGAGAATGGCATCCCCACTCACCACCTGCTCAGGAAACCCTGTCACCTTGAGCCTGTCCCTTCTTTGACCTTGCTGCTTGGAGGGATCTATTGGACACTTAAGTCGAAACACTTAACTCCCCAGGTGTGAACCCCTCAATGGCTTCCAATCTCATTCACAATAAAATGCTGCTGCTTGGAGGGATCTATTGGACACTTAAGTCGAAACACTTAACTCCCCAGGTGTGAACCCCTCAATGGCTTCCAATCTCATTCACAATAAAATGCAGAGCCCTTATTCCAGCCCATAAGGCCCTACATGACTTGACTCCCTCTGCTCGGGAGGGGTAAGTAGCAAGATATGAGTGACAGCTGGCAGACCCACATAGAAATGATGGTCTTTTCCTCCTTTACCATTCCCCCGCCACACCCCGTCTGGGTTCCCAGACCTGCCAGGGACGGCCATCAGATCAGAGGCTGCTGGTTATCCATGCCCTTCTTCCTGTTTCCAGGACACCCAGATTCCCTGGGGCCTCCTCTAAGAAAAGGACTGCAGTAAGGACAGGAACCAAGAGCTCAGCATTCAAGGGTGCCCAGTTTGCTGTCCAGCTGCTCCACTGGGACCTGTGGGGCCTGGAGCCAGTCACAAAATTCAGAGCCTTGGGCTTCTACTGTGTATGAGGTGGGGCAATTCTTCATTTAACTGATAAATATTGAAGCCCTACTGTGTGCTGAGCACTTTCTGGGTGCTGGGGATCCAGTGGGGAACTTCATGACTGCCCTCCTGATGCTAGGCATCAAGTGAGAGAGAAACAGAATATATAAACATATAAGCACGTCTTCTGTCATCAAATAGTGATTTCTATGAAGAGAAAGAACACCAGGTTAAGAGTGAGTCAAAAGTGCTATCCCCGACAAGAGGAACAGGAACAGCTTCTCTGAGAGACCAGAGCAGAAACATGAGAGAGAAAGAAAGAGAGAGAGGCATATAAATACCCAGGGGAAAAATCATTCTAGGCAAGGGCAAGTGCAAAGGCCCTGAGGCACAGGTGAGTGTGCTGTACTTGTGACATAGCCAGAAGGTTGGAGGAGATACCATGGCATGAGTGGTCAGGGGGCAGGGGAGTCAAGTCATGTAGGGCCTTATGGGCTGGAATAAGGGCTCTGCATTTTATTGTGAATGAGATTGGAAGCCATTGAGGGGTTCACACCTGGGGAATTAAGTGTTTCGACTTAAGTGTCCAATAAATCCCTCCAAGCAGCAAGCAAGAGGGTCTTAAAAACCATAGCGGGAACCAAGAAAACACTTGGCTGGGGGCAAGCATATGGAGCCCAGTCTCCAGAGTCAGACAGACTTGGGAAAGCATCCCAGCCACTACATTTAAAACTCATGTGACCGCAAAGTAATTCCTTCACTTTCTTGGGCCTCTGTTTCCCCAACTATAAAACGGGTCATTGTGAAGATTCAGTGAACTAGCACAGCAAAGCACAGTGTACAACACACAGCACATTGTCCCAGACAACACTGCTAGGGAGGTCACTTTGCACGCAAGACCTCAAGGGGCCCTCGCAAAAGCCTGGTGAGATGGACACCCAGGGACAAAATGGCACATACTCGTTCAAGGAAATGAGTACTCGGAGAAGAAAGTTGGCTGCCCAAGGCCACCTGGTCCAGAAGTGGCAGAAGTGAGACAGGAATCCAGGCCCTTGGTGCTGCTGTTTCCTGACCATGTGAAGCTGGTGAGGAGAGTGTCCTTGTGGAGCCTCAGATGATGCATTCCAGCACGCCTGAAACGGAGTTCGGGGTGGTATGCAGCATGAAGGAGCAGATGCGTCCAAGGGCACAGCCAGGGACTGGAATATGGAGAAGCTGCTTATCTTCTCTGAGCTCATCCCCAGTACCTCCAAAGGACAGAAAGGAACTTGGGACAATGCAACAAGAAGACTCGGCCGAATAAGAAGGCTTCACCTGGAACATGGTAGAAAGAGTCCTGGACTTGAACCCTGGGCTTCAGTTTGCACCCCCTGCGGCAGGGTCTGCTCCCTCCGCAGCAGCTCCACTCCCTCTGTCTGCCTTCAGTCCCCTCCTCTCAGAGCTGGACCTCCCCTTCCAGCCTAAGACAGATCATAACATCTCCACATGCAGCAGTGATCTTATGTTAAGGGGGATTATTAACTAGTATAATGAATGTTACCTATTAAAATGATTATTTCTCATGTATTTGTGTCATATTCAATTAGTGCCTGTCTCCCCCTAGAATCTAGGCTCCATAAGGACACACACAGGTTCATGGGACGCGTGGGTGGCTCAGTAGGTTAAATCCTCTGCCTTCAGCTCGGGTCATGTTCCCAGGATCCTGGGATGCCTCGGCCTCTCTGCTCAGTGGGGAGCCTGCTTCCTCTTTTCTCTCTTTGCCTGCCTCTCTGTCTACTTGTGATCTCTATCTGTCAAATAAATAAATAAAATTTTTTTTAAAAAGTACACAGGTTCAGTCTTTTTCCCTCCTCACAAGTACATTCCCAGTGCTGGCCCAGTTCCTGGTATATACTTGGTGCTCAATAAACACTTGTAAAATGAGTTAAGAGTACCTAGTGCATTATGGGTATGATAAATGCTAAATAAGTGAGTGGACAGAGAGGTGAGTGGATTCACTGTTTCACAAGGTAGTGAGCATCCCATTCCTGGAAATGTACAAGGAAGCAGAGAAGCAGAGATTGGCTGCATTCATTCATTCATTCATTCAACAATCATCATTGGTCATCCACAATGTGTCAGCACCCATGGTATGCACTGGAGTCAGTGTTGAACATCCCAGTGGGTCATCCAGACAAGAAAATAACGGATAATGTCTGGGGGTGACAAGTACTAGGAGGGATAAGAATATAAAGCAGAGAGTTACAGAGGCACACAGCCATCTCTTAAGAGGTACGAGAAAGAGGGACGCCTGGGTGGCTCAGCTGTTAAGCATCTGCCTTCAGCTCAGGTCATGATCTCAGGGTCCTGGGATCAAGCCCCACATCAGGCTCCTTGCTCAGGAGGAAGCCTGCTTCTCCCTCTTCCTGCTGCTCCCCCTGCTTGTACTCTCCTCTATCAAATAAATAATATCTTTAAAAAAAAAAAAAAGAACTATGAAAAAGAGATGTTCAGATGATTCTCTTCAAGGAGCAGAGAAGAGGCTTAGGCTAGAGGATTCCAGAATCCCTTCCAGGAATACGCCTTGTCCCCTCCATGGCTTCAGAAGGAAAATTGGTGACGGAGTCCCTTCACGGTGGATTCCTGAAGCAAGAGGTCTTGGACTGAGTTGGACCAAGTGACCTGAATAGCCTGATCTCACTCTGTTTCACCTCCCTGTGTGACACCAAGACTGTCACCGACTCTCTCTGGCCCTCAGTTTCCTCCTCCTCCTCCTCTCAAGATGTGCACCTATGGCTGGGGGTCCATGTGCCTGACTAGCTCTCTGATTCTGAGCATGGAACTCCCAGAGTTCCAGAGAGTTCCCGGGGGGTGGGGGGGACGACACATCATCCCTGAACCGGGCAGCAGTGCCTATTGGCATGTTGCCAAGAGTCCCTCCTCGTAAAGCTGAGGTTCATGGGGAAAGAGGCGTCCGATTTTATGAAGACTTGTTTATTAGCTGAGAGGTTACTCTTACCTGTGCCCAGACCCCTGGAGTTTCAGCTCTGCTGACCGGGTCAGCGGCACACGAGCCTCCAGAAAGAACTACCCAGAAGCCATCTAGCAGTTGGGGGCAGGACCAGCGACATCATTTATAAGGCCTGGTGCTGAATGAAAACGCATAGCTCCCAGTTCAAAAAGCAAGGTGTTGTGGGGGGGGGGGCACTGTTAAAGGTACTCATGTATAAAATTTTTCCTTCCCTTGTGCCCTTACTCTTGACCTGACCTGGACTTTCCTATTGCTACTTAATGTCGCTCCCCCTTGTGCCCTCACAGGCATCCTGGCAGGTGAAGGGAGACACTCACAGGCACCTGAGAGCCCCAAACTGTGACCTGGCATTCAAGCACAGTCCATCCAGCAGCTGTCCCCCCCCCCTTGGCCAGCCACCAGATATCAACAGTGGTTGGAAGTTCAAGTTAGGAACCTCCTCTTCCTTTGGACCCACTGCCCCAACCCATCTCAGATGGTGATCCCCCGGGGGTACTGAAATCTCTGTACTGGGATTTACTAGGCACCTGGATGATGGGTGGGCAGGAGGCTAACCACCCACAATTTGCCCACCCAACATTTGCTTTACCTCTAAATGCCATAGGGGTGTGCACACAGCACTGACTCACTAGGGAGCCAGGAAGCGTGTAGCCAAGAACTATCCCATGGAGGCAGCTGGTGACAGGTCCAAGCCCCCAGAGCACTAGATGTTATTCATAAAACAGAAATTCAAAGCTAAACTTCCTAAGAGCTTCAAGGTGGCACCTGCAGCATTAGACCCCAAGCTGAGGCCCTTCTGAGAGTGGGTCCCTGTGTGACTGTCCTGTTCACTGGCCCATGAAGCCAAACCAAGGAAACTGAAATGGGCCCTGCAGCTCACCAGATGCGGTGAGGGGAAGGGCTTCATCGAGTAAACTTTTTCAAAGACGTTCTCAATCCCAGTGAGCCTAGCCAGTGCTGTGCTGGACCAGCAGCCGTGCACCCTCCCAGAGGGAACCCAGAACTCCAGCAACTTTTGAATCCACCCAGGAGGATCAGATTTTACACAGGAAAATGAAGACCCCCCCCCCAAAATCAGTGAGTACCTCCAAATTCTGGATCTTCAGAACCCAATAATCCCCAATCCTTTCCAGAGCTCCTAAGACAGTGATGTTCCTCCATCCGCTCCATGCTCTGCTACTTCCAGCAGGCACTGGAATCTTCCTTGTGACCCATCCCTAAAGATATGTGCCTGTGGGATGCCCGCACAGATCTAAGTACTCTCCTGAAGCCAGTTCATCTGAAATCAGCTGGGGTGTCTTAGATTGGCCAGGATCTGCCTTCTCACTCTAGGTGGACTCCCTCACCCACTGAGTGACCAGGTCATCCCACGGGGCCACAGTTCCCTATCTGAAAAATGGGCAGCGAGCATGGCCCTACGGCTGCTCGATGATGAAGATCAGAGATAACTAGAGTCATGAATCAGTTTAAAAGCGGAGATGTTTTTGATCAAGATAAATCACTTTCTACCAGATCAAGATAAACGACTTTTCTACCAGAAAGCCAGTCACTTTCTACCGCTGAAGGATGGTCACAGCCTCACAGTTCTGCCCAGGTCAGTGACTGAGGACCTTTGCACCTGCTGGTCCCTTGGCCTGGAGGTTCTGTATTCAATCTAACGTCCTCTCTGTCCTTCCCCAGGAAGCACCCCCACACACCCTCTCATCATGTACCACCTGGTCTGGGAGCCTCCTCTTCCCTTCCAGTCCCAGACCAGAGGCGTCCAGTCTCATCCTGAGCTGCTCAGGGACAGTCACTTTGTCCTGTCACAGGATCGTGTCCAGGACCTCTCACTTAGCCAGCCGGGCACAGTAATAATTGGTTAAATGAGCCAGTGTCCTAGAACCTCTACTGGCAACTTTACAACTTTTTAACATAGGAAAGTAAATTAATCAGGGAAGCCTGGGTGACTCAGTCAGTTAAGTGTCTGCCTCTGCCTCCCGCTCAGCTTAGGGTCCCAGGGTCACGGAATCTGATGAGTCCCGCACAGGCTCCTGGCTGGGCGGGGAGCCTGCTTCTCCCTCTGTCTGCCACGCCCCCTGCTTGTGAGCGCCCCGCCCTCTCGCGCGCTCTCTCTCTCTCTCTGACAAATAAATTTTTTTTAAAAAAAGAAAGTATAAGAATCATATTGGATATAGCATAAAAGAGAAGAAAAGGGAAGTCAGTTGGAGAGGCAAAGAAGAGCGAGAAGAAAAAAGCGACCCCTTCGCGGGGTCCTCACGTCCTATCTGCACCTCCCGTCTCCCCCGCCCCGCTGTCGGGGGACCTCCAGAAGTCAGACCCAGGGTCCACCTCCTAGAAGTCGAGGTCACGGCGCAGGGGCACCTCGGAACAGCAGGGGAGCACCCGGGCGCACCTACCCCAAGCCGTCGCCCGCAAGCCTGGTAGTAGTTACTGGGCCGGGAATTTCCTGACCCAGCCGCACAGATTCGCTGCGCGCAGCACCCGCCCAGGGCAGCCGCTTTACCACTGGAGGAGCCTTAGATCTCTGTGCCTGAAGGACCAGCCTCTCAAGGGAGTTTCAGGAGGAGCGGAAGCGCCCAGGAAGGTTCCCGGGGCGCCTCCTTGCGCCCCACCGGAGTCGCCGCGCGGTGACGGTTCCAGCTCAACCCCCATCTCTTGAATCTCTTCCCCGAGCCCCCTGAGCAGGTGGGAAAACTGGGGAACCTGGTCAGGAGTCCAGGGTCCTGAGGGTTCACCCAGAAGCTGCTGGGTGACGGTGAGTGTGTTGCTTGACATCTCTGGACCACAACTGACTCATCTGTGAGAGGGAATAAAGAGGTTTCCTTTTAAGGCCACGCAGCGAATCAAGTGAGAGTAGGAGTGAGGGGTGCCTGGCACAGAAGCTGGCTCAGACAAAACGGTCACTCAGGAGATGAGAACCTCCCTTCCCCTCCCCAAACCCTACTAGGAGCTTGCATTAAAAAAAAAAAAAAAAAAAAAAAAAAAAAAAAAAAAAGTCTGTCAAACCAGAGCCTGCCTTCAGAGAGCTCTCAGGAGGAGAGGACAGGGACAGATGAACTCACTGCAAAAATGCAAGCCCACCCAAACTCTGCCCCACAGCGAAGGCCCTGGGTCTCTGCAGAGTCCGGGGGACTCCAGGACGGGAGCTGGGAGCCGAGAGCCAAGACACAAAGTCTAGAATCTGAAAGACAAGAAACATCATTGGGGTCCAGAGCTGCTTCTCAGCTTTTCCTCACACCTTCCATGGTATGGGAGGGAGGTCTGTCACAGAAGAGGCGAGGCCAAGGAAAAAGCTTCTCTCTGGCCCCGTCAGGCCACCATCACTGCTCCTGTAACTGGGGGCATGTCTCCTACTCAGCCCCCACTCTCTTCCTTAAAGCCCCACAGAGTTTCTGAAACCCAAAGCTGACCTTGTAGGGCTCCTGTTCTAAACTCACCAAAGGCCAATTCCGGCCCCCCTTCTCAGAGGCTTTGCACTTGCTGGTCCCTCTACAGGTGGAGTCTTCCTTTGGCTCTTTGGAACTCTCAGCTCCTCCTCTCCCTTTGAATCCCAGCCCACAGTGCTCCTCCGAGGAGGGGTCCACTCTGACTACCTCCGCTGCGCTCCCTGTCCTCATCCTGTTATTTTCTCCCTTGCAATCACTCGCTCTACCTGAAGTTCATACTTACTTGTTAGTGCCAGGGTCTTGTTCAATTGTCAATGAATGAAGTAATGAAGGAACACTGGACTAAAATCAGGGATGCGGACTCTGCCCAGACCTTCTGCATGACCTTGGCCAAATCCCACTATCCCTTCAAGCCTCAGTTTTCTCATCTGTAAATGAGTACATGAGCCCACTGGTGACAATGGTATATCTGTAAAATGGCATCCAGACTGGTTTCTCCACTCCCTCCTGGGTTTAGGGATGTGAGAAGCACCAGAACAAGGTCAACTGTTAGATCTTGACTATGGTTGGAGGAGATTCTGCCAAGTGCTGCTGCCTACAGTAAATGCTTCCAGGTCCCCTCCTGGGCATGTGGATGAATTTCTGCATTCACACCTCTGGAGACAGCAGCCAAGATCAGTGGACACAAATCTGGTCTTAGACTCCTGTGTGATCTTTGGCAAGTCACTCACTTCACTCTGTGCCTTGATTGCCTCACTGGTAACGTGAGTTAATGAGGGTACTTGAGTCACAGAGAGAGGATTAAAGGAAGAGTCTCTTTTAATTTAATTTAATTTAATTTTAATTTAATTTAAGAGTCCTCAGTGGCCCAGTCTTCCTTCTTTGGGTCACCCTCTGAGGACTAACACACACCTCCGCTTCAGCCCCACCCATCCCTCCAGCCTCAGACCAAGCCCCCAACAGCCACCCCGCGCCTCCCCACTCCCGCCTCCTCTGTCTCAGTATCAGAACCTCCTGACTTCCAAGCGGCTGGGGCTGTCTGGGGAGCCACCGCGCCCTGTGCCCTGTGCTCTGGAGGTCTCAGGGCACGTTCCTGGTGGGATCAGCTCCAGCTTCCCTTCACCAGCCTGGGAGTGACTCCATTCCTCAGACCAGGAAACCAGGGTTCAGAAAGGCTAAGTGGCAGGGCTCAGCAAAGTCTGGGTCGGAAGCTCTTCTCCAGCTCTCATTCTCTGTGCGAATCCTACTTGAGTCACTCATCTCCCTGTGCCTCTGTTTCCTTGCCTGTGAAGTGGGGATACAATGGTGCATGCATGCCTATAGTGGGGATGTGTTGGAATAATCCCCATGGACCACTTGGAGAGGTTCGGGAGCAGGCAAGGGCCCAGCACATGTCAGCTGTCACATTATAGCAGGGACAAGTCTACTGTACTGGGAAACCGCTGGCATAACACACCGCTTGCCTTAAACATTAGCTTCCAGTTGGTGCGGCCCTGACAGTAGCTGTTTCTCTGGTAGAGGAGCCCCAGCTGCCATGGGGGGATTGAAAGTCGTCATCAGAGAGAAAACGGGGTATCTTTTAACAATAACATCCCTAAGCCCCAGAGTCCAGCCTACCCTCCGGGAAGTTCATCTGAGCGGAGACAAAGAGCAGGACTCTGCGAGGATGGCCAGAAGGTACCTGGAGGGGGAGACAGAGAATTGGCCCGGTGCAGGGGAGACTCTGAGGTTGCCGGTACCGCGCGCCCGCGACCGCGTCACACAGCGACACCGCAAGCGCGGCTCCCGGTGCCTACCCGCAAGTGCGTCCAGAGCCAGGAGTGCGGCTCTCGGAGACTCACAGACACACCGCAGCCCTGCATGTCTGTCAAAACCCGCTTTCCGCGGGCGGGTTAGGGGGCAGTCTCCATGGTCCCCAAGCTGCCGGCTGCGATCCAGCTTCCCTGCTGCGCAGCCTGGAGCCAGTCTCCCCGCCTGTAAAATGGGCAGCAAAAGCCGCCACGTGGGACTGCTGCTCCCCCCACCGCAGAGTCTCAGGTCCCGGGGCATCCCCTCCATTGGCCCCCAGGAAGGCCCTGAAGTAAGAACAGGCTTTGAATTCCCGTTAACCACCCCTAAAAATCTGTCTTTACTGCATCCCGCTGCGGTGCTCTAGGCCCTTATGAGCCAGGCATTAGGGACATATTCCAAAGCCTTGGAGAGGCGCAGCGACTTGCTAGAGACCCCACTCAGACAGGCAGAATCTGATTCCAGCCCTCATGTTTGAGGCGTGGGCGATTGTCTTTTGGAGTCCCCAGAAAGGTGTACACACACACACACACACACACCTTTGAAATTCGTCTTTTTTAAGTACTCATGATCCATGTTTAATTCTATAAATGCCAAACATCTCACAGAGCATTTCATGTTATACCCATAATAATAGGAAGAGTTTGTTACCATGATTCTACACTTTATATATGGGGAAAGTGAGACTCAGGGAGGTTAAGTAACTTGCCCAAGGTCACACAGCTAATAAATGCCCAAACCAAGATTCTTAAGACCAGATGGTCTGGCTCCAGGCTGGCGATCCATCACTGTCTTAACCCTGGGGTAGCTAACTGCTTTTCCAAGCACCGCCTTCACTGTGGGGGAGTGGGGTGCAGTGGAGGGGGGAGTGCTGGGTGACTGGATGGACATTTCCAGATCTTGAGTCTGAGTTCAGTCCAGCCAGAGCAGGCGTGGGATCTGATTCCCCGGAAGGCATTCTAAGACTCTGCAGAGGCAGGAGAAGGCGGGCGGCAGAAGGGGGTGGGAGTGGAGGGAGCATTGTCCCAGAGGAGGAGCCCCAGAGGAGAAAGGAAAGCTGGTCACCGCAGGGCTCAGGCAAGGGAACTCCCAGCATTCCCTCAGGCGGTTCTAACAGCCTTCCAAGTAAAAGCTCTGATCTAAAAGATTGACTCCATGCACCAGCCGAGACTCCCCCCCAGGTCCTCCACATGGTGTACCTCCAGCCAGGCACCCACTGTGCTCTGAGCTGTGCTTTTTGCTTCTGTGTCAAGCTCATCACCCAGTCTGAGTAGCTTCAAAGGGCTTTGGTAGGCCTTTCTTTGGTCGTCACTTCTTGTGGCTGGATGTCCAGAATTTCTGGAGGTTGATCCCACCCCCCCCCCTTCAGTGTCTATCTCTGGGTCTCCCCCATCACGATTATGCGTGTCTCTCAGTGTCACTAGGCTCTGGGTGGCAGAACTTCAGTAGGGACGTTGAAGCCTGTGACCTTAACAATGTGCGTTTGCCTCTGTAAGCTGGAGTTGTGTATTTATCAGGATGTGTGTGTTCATTGTGGGTTTTGGGTGTGTGTTGGCTTGCGCGTGTTAGCTTTGTGTGTTCAGAGTGTGCAGCATATGTTGATTTTGTGTGGTTGGGTGTCTGTTGGTTGTACGCGTATGTGTCACCTTGCATTTGTTTGAGAGGTGTTGTCTGGATGTGAATTTGACGGCTACGTGTGTATGTGTTGGGTGTGTGTGTGCGCGCGCTCGCTGGCTGTAGGTGTATTGGGTGTGCATCTTGGTTGAACATGGGTTGCATTGTTGTGTTAGATGTGTGTGTGTCGCCGTGTATGTTGGTGTGTTGTTATGCGTTATGTGACGATGATGACGATGACCAGGAGGACGATGAGGACGCGCTAACGGAACAGCTCTGCGTCGGAGGGAGCCTGCTCCCGCGTCCTGCTCCTGGGCGGCAAAGAGCAGGGGCTGTAGGCCCGCGGGGCCGCGGGAGGGCGCTGTGCTGGAGGCAGGCCTGTACGATGAGAGGGTCCTCCCAGGCTTGGACAAGGGGTACTTCGCGAGGCCGGAGTGGAAGCTGTCGAGTGGAGAGAAAGGAAATCCGAGAGTCTGGAGTGGGGACTGCGGGGGCTCGGGAGAATGGACATTTGGTGGTCGTGGGTGAGGGGCAGTGAAGGTGTTTCCCAGGAGCGGTCGGAGTCGGGGCTGGGGGAGTGTCCCGGCGGTGCCGCGGTGCCGCGGTGCGAGCGGCTAGGAGGGCGGGGACGGAGCCGGGGAGGCCGCACGGCCCCGGGGGCCCGGCCAGGCCGGCGCCAGCCGCCAAGTTGAAAGGCGGCCGCAGCCTCTCCTTGCTGTTTCCCACTGCACCCCCGAGGGCTCCAGGCGGGGCGCAGGCCGGGCTCACCTCCGGGCCACGGGTCACTAGGGGGGGCATCGTTCGGTACGAGACCCCTCCAGCCTCACGGCCCGTAAGATTCTCACTTGAGGTCCCCCGCCTCCTGAGTAATTGTCTCCACTGGGCCTCCCGCGCGACCTGGGCCCTCAACCCCCGGGTCAAGCGGCGGAGAAACGAGCCCAGACACAAGGCGCTCTGGGCGGGAGCTCTCCAGCCCCACCCAGGCCTCGCAGATCTGCGACTGCCCGGGACCCCGCGGACCTGCGCGGAACGAAAGCGCCCCAGGGCCCCTGCCGCGACGTACTCTCTCCTACCCCGGCTTCCAATCCATGGACCTTGGGGCTTTTCGGTCCAGCCTGCGTGGTCAGAAGCTGAGTTTGCAGGTTAAGCCTTTGCTTCCTCCCCAACAAAACGAAAATGCCGTCACAGACAGCTTGTAGGGCAGATGAGATGTCCGTTTTCCCGAAGAGACGGGCCTTGCTCATGGTCAGAGCACGAAGGAGTTAAATTCATGGAGCTAGGGCTGGGCTCCCCGAGGCCGGTTTTCCAGCGACAGGCCCGCTTCGTGCATCTTTTCTAAAACCAAAGAGCCGTTCAGGCACTAGGTGACCCTCAACAAGAGAGGACTGGGCAGTGGGGGAAAGCCTAGAAAGCGGCGTGGAATCTATGTTCGAATCCCCTTTTCCCCCTTATGGGCTGTGTGACTCTGGGAAATCACGTAACCTCTCTGGACCGATATACTCTCTTGTTTTAAAAGAAAAAAAAAAAATCCCACAAGGTTCTTGGGAGGCGCGGGGGAGGAGGCTTGCGCAGGAATTCCTCTGGGCGCCATAGGTGGTGTCTTAGTGAATGATCCGGGGTTTTCTGCCGAAGGAGGAAGCTGATCTGTAAAGGACCAGGCCTGGGAACCCTCTTCCCATTCTGCCTTCGCTTGATAAACAAGCAACTGAGTTCGAAGGACTGGGCTGAGGGAGAAGCGGTGCCGAGCCCCGCCATTTCCCGCCGGACCTGGCTGAGTCTGGCCCAGGGTCTTCAGCCCACACCATTGCGCCGCTTCGATCTAACCAACATTTATTGGGCACCTTCTGTGTACACGCTGTATTGAAAAAGGGAATTCGAAAACAAAAGCGGGGGAAAGAAAGAGCTAGACGAAAAGAAACAAAAATGGGGAAAGTAGGGGCACCGGAGGGGAAGGAAACCCGGACCCAAGCCGGCAACGCGGGCGGAGGCGAGCGAGGAGGCCGGCGCGAGCGGGGTCCCCGGCGGGCGACCTCCTCTGCCCGGCAGAGGTGCTGCGTGGGGGAAGGGGGCGCGCCCGCCTCGCCTGCAGCTACCGCCTCTCTGGAGCCGCGGCGCGTCTGCAGAGCGCGAGCCGTTGCTCATTACTGCAATTATGTTGCTCTAAGTTTGCCTCGAATCTAAATTGCCAAACTTCGAGGAGCCAGGAGGCCGGGGAGTCCGAGCCAGAGGAGACACCTGATCCTGTCCCACCATTCCCCTACCCACACTAGAGTAAAAGACTCCAGGGCTGCGGACGCACCGTGAACTGGGAAAAATCAGATCCACCACTATTCCCTGCGCGCCCTCTCCCGCGGGGATTCGTTGACTCGTCCCCAAAATCCCGGGAGCGGGGAAGCCGTCCCAGGCCCATTTCGCAGGTGAGAAAACTGAGGAACAGAGAAATAGAATATCTTCCCTACCCAAAGTCACGCGGTCAGTAACCAGCAGAGCTGGGATGAACCACGTCGGCTTGTCTGACTTCAAGTTCAATACCATCCCCAGGACAGAAGATTCCCCAGGGGTGCTCCAGAAAAGAACCGGAAAAATCTGTAGGACTCAGTGTCCTGCGCTCTGTCACTCTTGGGTTGCTTAGTTTGTAGAGAGGACACAACTCCTTTCTGTTGTGAAAGCAGCGTTGTACCTCAGCCTTCAAGCGTCTTTAAAGGACTACGTGAGTTTGAGACCATTTTAGGTCTAACTCCTCTCTCCTGGGGAGGAAGAGGCCCAGATTCGGGTTCTGGCCGCGCTTTGGGGAACCCAGGAGTCTGTATGGAGCAGCGAACTGCGCTCTACCGCAAGCTTGATTTCTTTTCTTAAGGAGAAGGAGTTGTGCGATTTGGGGACTTCAGCCCCAGACTCCCGGAGGGAGCGTTTGCCAGAGCTATCGAAATTGGAGGATGGGAGACCCAGAGTATCCTGGAACTTGCCCCGCACCAGCTCAGAGTCCGCCCGGAGTGTCTGCGCGCAGTTCTGCGCTCTTTTGGAATTCCTAGGCAGAGCTCCGGCCCCTGGGGCTAGAAACCGCTCTTTGTGCTCCAGACTCGGTTTCCACCCTGCACCGCGGCCTCTAGCTGTGGAGACGTCCACCCTTCCCAAGTCCATCGCCAGGTATTTGGAGTTCTAACAACCCTTGGCCTGCTGGCTTCCAGGGTTAACGGCTCGCTGCAAAAGCTACCTGTCCTGCGTGGAGTTTTGAGGCGCCTGGGAATGCGGGACTGAAGCAGGGCTGGGGGAGGGAAGGGCACGCAGATCTGGTGAGAATTAAGCCAAGGCCCCTAACTCAAAAGGGAACAGAGCGGTGCCTGGAACATAGTAGGCTCTGTTTACTACGAGGTCATTTTCTGCCATCAACATCCTTGCAGAATTCCCCCCAGAAGGCTAAACTTGGCGGCCATTCAAATATATTCTCCTGGAAGCCTGAATTTAACCTACTGTATAAAAGAAAAGCCGAATTTGTGAGCATTGGGGGGCAGGGGCTCACATAAAGGACACGCCAAGGTGGGAAGTGTACTGTCGCCTTGGGTTTTCAGTAAAGTGTTTTGTTTTGGGGGTCGTAATAGGGAGTGTGAAGATGTTCACATTCTGGCAGCTCAAAATTAGATCCACAAACCAGGTCTACACCAGCCCAGTGAGTTAGAGAAGCAAAGCAATGGCCTCCACCCCCCACCTGGCCTCCTGTGGGAAAAACAGGTTTGCAGGGGTGGGAATTGTCTGGATTAGCTGTCTACAGTCATCAAACCATTTGGGTGATTTGCTTTGTTTTCATAGACAGGTTAAAAGGAAAGAAAAAAAGAAAGAGTCGGTTATGGGTCGCCTAAGCAAGTGTCGATTTCAGCTTAAAGTGAATTGGAAAATTGAGCCTAATTATCCTAGGTAATTGCTTCAATTCTCCACTTGACTTTGCTAACGCAGATCTGTCCTGCGTGTTCAAAAAGACACCCCCCACCCGTCCCTGAATATCCCGTTGTCACCTTTGAAAGGTGCTAGTGTAAAACTACCATCGAGCTGAAAAGCAATTGTATATGTGAACAGAAGGCAAGAAGTAAAATTCAAATAAAAGCCTAAATGAATGAAGAGATCATTTCTTGTAGCTTAAAATTAATTTATTTAACAAATATAGCTATAATATAAATGATAATAAAATTTCAAATATACAGTATATTACACACAATCCCTTCCAAAGGGATTCTTGAGAGTCACACAAATGTACTGTTAAATAGAACAGGAGTTTTACATTTTATTTTACAATTTTTTTCTGGTACTGGTGAGAGAGGTCCCTTCAACCTACCTTGGCAAGGCATCTGTGTCACCCGCCCTCCCCCCCACCGAAGCAGACGTTTTGCAGTTGAAGTTCTCTGAAGTTTTCCGATGGAAGGACCGGGTTTCCATCTCCCCTAACATGCTCTTCTCTTTTTCTCCAACTGTTCTTATTTTCCAAAATCTTCACACGAGAGTTTCTCTGTGCCTCTCCTGCCTGCTGTCAGGATAGGACGCCACCACCCAGCGCCGATCCAAACACTAACTCTGCTGGGGACCGCTGGGAATTCTACACCTCTCTAACCCCAGTTTCTCCCATCTGTAACACAAAGGGTAGATCTAGATTCTAGAAGAGTGTTAAGGGCCTCTTCCAGCCTCTTTGGGGAAGGGGATCAGACATTGGAGAGTGAACGCAAGGAGCAGCCGAGAATAAACCGATAAACCGGAGCAGCGTGAGGGGTTCAAGGGGAAGGAGCCGGGAGGTGCCGAACAAGGGAGCTCCTTGGGGGATGGCTCCTGCCGCTCGCAGGAGCCCGGGGCTGGAGGAATCAGCTAGGACCGCAGAGAAGCGACCCTGGGACCCTCTATGTAAGGTGGTACATGCTGTAACCCACGTGGGCTGTGTAGAGTCCCACGGGGGCCACCGGCAGCGCGGCGCGCTGGAAGGGGCCCGAGGCACCGTAGAGTGAGGCGCCCGCTGCGGCCGCTACCGCCGCGGGGCCGCCGAGCGGGAAGGAGAGGCCAAAGGCAGCCGGTGGCAGCATGGGCTTGGCGGCCATCTTCAGCTTTTCCAGCTCTGCCTCCTGCAGTCTCTTGGCTTTGGCGCGGCGGTTCTGGAACCAGATCTTCACCTGCGTCTCGGTGAGGCTGAGCGAGCTGGAGAACTCCGCGCGCTCGGCGATGGACAGGTACTGCTTCTGGCGGAACTTGCGCTCAAGCGCCAGCAGCTGCGCGGTGGTGAAGGGAGTCCTCGGCTTGCGGTTGGTCTTGTGCTTGCGCAGGGTGCAGGCCGGGGGGCTCAGCCGCCCTAGGGGGCCGAGAAAAAGGCAGGGCGTTAAGAGAACGGCGTGGGAGTGTAATCCGCCGACCGAGTAGCAGCAGTAGTCAATAATAACAGCTACTCATTTTCGTGGAGCACCTCGGGGCCAGGCACTGGGAGCGACACTTGGAAAAGGTTTTCTTCAGTTGCCGCACCCCTCGGGGTAGACGTTCCTGTCTACTTCTCGCGAATGAGGAAACAAAGATTCCAGGTGAAACAGCCGCAGTTTCAAGGCCCAAACTTAACTGGGAAGAGGTGGAACGTCTTAATGCTAGGCAGCTTCTCCAGAAGGCCTTCCTCAGCGGGCTTCCTCCCACCCACGCTTGTGTTGGCACAGTAGGTGTTAATAAGACCGATGGAACTTTAGGCCCTGCGCCCACCCCGAGATCACACCTACTTTCATGAATTGGCTAAACATGTATATGTGCCCACCGAGTGTTCTGCACTAGGCTAGGCGGTGGTGCGGCATCCAACCCAGATCTCGGAATTCCACTCTCTCCCTTGGAACTGCATGTTCCTACAAGGTTCTAAGGGCCGTCCCTGGGGACCCGGAGGGGGAGCAAAGCCTGCTGTCAGACTGTCAGGGAGGTGGCACCAGGGCCATTTCTCAAATATGGTGCCAGTGGGGGTGGGAGTGGACTTCTAATTGTCTCCATTGTCTCCTGAGTCTCTCCCACCGCCAGCGCCTTGGCCCTCTGGACGCACACAATTGGGAGTGGGGGGGGGGGGACTGTAATCACTTGTCCCGACCTGTGTCTCCCATCGCAGAGATCAAAGGTGCCAGGCTTTTTTTTATGGCTTCCAAATGTACCTCAAGGATGGGCGGTGAGGGAGCACACACCCCACCCCCCACCCCCGCCCCGACAGAGGGCTCCCGCAGGTCTGAGACTAAGTCCTCTGGGCCAGTCAACCCCTGCCACACTGGGCAGCGGAGGCCAGATAAAACGTAGAACAGATTATTTCCAGGACAACAGGGATTGCAAAGACTTTGGGGTCTGGGCAGGGGCCCTAACCGAATTCCCAAGTCCGGGAGAGGCAGCTTTCCCTATCCAGCAGCCTCCCTTGGGAAAAATGAATTCAAGTCGATAATGTTTCACCATGCGGGTTTTGCCTAAGCATGCATTTTTTCCCCCGTTGTTGTTGTTGTTGTTGTTGTTGTAAATAATGATCCTTTGGACTCAAAGACCACCAGGATATGAGTCAAATGAAACCTCCTGTTAACATTCCCCCCTTCTTCCCTGCTCCAGGCCATTGAGAGTCCGGGAAGCAGTTGGCCCCCAACTCGCTTTCCGCCCGGCCGCCCCAGGGGCGGGCGCCGAGGAAAACGTCACTCCCTTCGGTAGGGACAGCACAGCCCAGGGCCACCTTCTCCAGCCATTAGGCCCAGGGAGGGGCTGGCCTTTCAAAGACGTTTAATCCCCTGATAAAAATCATTCCTCAGCATCACGCCATTGAATTCGGGTTGCTATTATGCCGCGCAAAATAATCGGAGGAAACGAGGAAAACTTGGGAATTTCCCGTGCTCCTGAAATATCTCCGAGCGTGTTTGCTGGACAGAGAAGCCGGGGGGCCATGAGGCCTTGGAACGACCCCGAACGCGCCTTTGACGGTTGGAGTCCGCTTCAGTGGCCCAGTCCGCGAGGTTTGGGAGCTTCCCACCGCAACGGAGGGGGCGCCTCCCACTAATTGACTTGGTGCCCCGCCCCCTCCACTGGAACCTGAGCGCCCCCTCCCACTAAATGACCCATCCACCAGGAGCACTAAGTATCTTCCTGAAACTTGAAGGGGGAAGGGGAAATTTGCAAGAGGTTAAGAACTTCTGGGCAAAGAGATACTTTATTGCGGGGCGTGAGGGCAGTCTTCTACTGCGAGAAAGTGAAACTCTGAGCGCCAGGAAGATGTCCGTACTACTTGGACCCACCCGCAGGGATAACGGCAAAGTAACAGGGTTTGGGGGCAGTTAGGGAATTGGGGACTCCTGGGGTCCTTTGATGGGGGCAGGAGGAGAGGGTGCTCAGAAACCTTGTCCTACAAGTTAATTCCCACCCGCAGCGTCCCCTGGCCAAGGCGGAGAGCCCTCGAAAGTGGACCGAGAGCTGGGTTTCAGCCAGGTCTCCAACCCTTTAGCTGATGGAGTGCGGAGAGGAGTAAATTCTTCCTCCCAGCCAACCGATCTACAGCACCAGCTCCAGGTACCCAGCTGCAGGTACGCAGCCGCTGGAGACAAGCAGGCGCCAGCGTGCGGCCTGGCGCCCGCGGTTCCGGCACCCCCCGCCCTCGGCCCTCTCCCCGCCGCCTGGGTTCCTGGCTACTTACTGGCTGGGGGCGGGGAGAAGCGGGGGTTCTGCATCCACGGGGTCCTCTCGGGCTTCTCGGGGCTCTCGGCTTTGACCAGCGCATCTTCTGGCAGCTTGAGAAGTCCTCCCACCGAGAAGTGGCCCAGTGGCCGCGGCGAAGACGGCGCGTCCGGGGCTCCCAGCGACCCGGGCCGGGCGCCTAGGGGCTGCGCAGAGCCGCCCACAGCCTGTGCGCCCTCAGAGGCCGCCAGGGCGCTCTCCTTGGCCCCGGGCTTCCTGTGGTCGGCCATGAGAGCCTCCACGCTGAAGGGCAGGAGTGAAGGGGATACTTTGGGCTTGGCCCCCTCCTCGTCTGCGCCCATGGCGGCCGCCGTGGCCGCTGTGGCGCTGGGGACCTGGCCCCCGCCTCCCCCCGCCGGCTTGCCGAAGGCGGAGTCCTCCACTTTGACACCGAGTGGCAAAGAAGTCATGTCAGCAGCCGGGGCCATGCAGAGACGGGCCCCCCTTCCAGCCGCAGCACGGCCCAGCCGCCGGGCATGGGCTTCGGGCGGGCTGGGAGCACCGCGGGCCTTTGGGAGCGCCCGGGGCCCTGGCCGGGCGGGCCCTCGCGCGCGCGCCTCCCCAGAAGGCCAGCTCCGGCGCTCGGGGCCTGGTTCCTCGCAGGCGCCGCAGCGCAGGCAGAGTTCCCGGGCGCACTCGCCGGCTCCGGGTCGGGCCGCAGCTCCCCAGAGAACTTGTTAATAAGGCGAGGCTAGCGCGGCGGCGGCCAATCAGCACTCGAGGGGGCGGGCCCGGCGCGAGCCATTGGACAGCGGTCCTGCGGACTAGCCCCGAGGCGCACTGGGCCGCGGGGCGCGCGGGACAGGGCCGGGCCCCGGGAGGGCAAAGGAGGGGAGGGGGCGCGGGAGAAACTTTCTTCCGCGCTGTAGCCTGCGCCGCCTGTCTCTTTCCGGGTCCCCGTCGGTCCCTATTTTTCTGTGTTCTTGGGGGACTTTTCTGCCCTCCCCTCTCTCCCACACCTCCCCTTTTTCTCTACTCCTTCCCTGTTTCTCTCCACCAAGGCTTCTCCAATCTTCCTCTTTCAGTCAGCCGCTGGGTCTGTTTCTCTGTGCCCATCCGCTACCTGCTTCCCCTCTTCTCTACCACGATCATTTGAGATGAGTCATTTCATGAGTATTTCTTTTATAGTTGAAAAAATCCGCATGGTTGTTTACTCTACTAGAAAGACGGCTTGTTCGTTTCTTTTTCTTAGACGCCTTTATTTTCTTCCTTTCCCCATCTTTCAGATTTTACCTCTGAGTAGAAGTGGGCCTTTGTCTCTTTCTAAGCGCTGGACTGAAGTTTGGCTAAAGAAGCCACGCTCCCGTGGCGTTGTGGAAGCTAAGGATAAGAATACATAATATTATCCCGGGTCGGTAATCGATTTTCATTCATGTGTACTTTTCCCCGCTGTGAACTTCCCCGGGAGGATTACAACACCTATACCCGAGACCAGCTGGGGGAAGGAGCCGCCGGGTCCTTTTGATATAGAACTTATTGAAATAAAACAAGCAGAAACGTCAACAAAACATTGGTCTGGCCTTAACGTGACCTCAGCACGTCCGCGGAAACAAAAACACATCCCGGTCTCTGGGTCCAGGGTGGCACAAGGGTGGGAGGCACATTTGTGGGAGGGGGCCGGGGTGAGGGCGGAAAGAGGATGGTTCCTGGGATGGATCCTTGGTAGCTAGGCTTGAGAACTTTTATTTTGCCAGTTTCAGAGGTAACGTGATTTTTTTTTTTTTTCCTGCTTGGGGGGAAAAATGGAGGAAAAAGAGTTGGAAGTGTGGGAGACTTAAGATCTATGCAAAGTCGGGCCGGGGCTCGGCAGTTTTCTGCGCCTCCTCTTTATGGCCTCTTATCCCGGGGCCCAGGCGGGCGGCTCCCGGGGAGCCAGCGGCGGTGATTGGCGGCTCATCGGGACCGGCCATTGATGACTGCGGGGTTCTAATCTCCAGGAAACACAAGGGGCTGCAGCGGCCATTTAGGGGTAATTATCCGAGCGCGGAGGGACAGCGAATTCCCTCGCCTTTTAACTGGGCCCAATAAAAGCTGTAGATTAGGGGCGTCCAGATTAAGGAAAATGAATTGCTAGAGCGGGAACTTTATTACCCTGACGGCGTCTGGGGTCTGGCGGGAGGGGTCGGACTGCGGACGCCAGGGTGATCGGCAGCCTCACATCTGTCCATAGGCTCCGGAGATATGTGCAGGCCTTGGGGCGGGTTCAGGAATACTCGCATCTGTGACATTTACGTTTCCAGATTTCTTACTCACCCGGGACTGCAACACAAGCATGGGGCAGGATTTGGGGCTTCTAGCTGGCGCATCGGGCCCAGCTGGAGGCGCGGTGCATCCACCAGGCCTATCTTAAACTCACCGTAGCCTGGGGAGGGGGGGCGCGCCGGACGAATAGAGAGTCCTTCCACCGGGCAGTGAAATCGAGGTCCTGGAGGGACGCCTGAGGGTGCAAGGATAGGGTATCGTACGATCCATTTTAGGGCCGACCGAACGGAAGCTGAGCAAGGCTGTAGGCCGAACCCGCTGCTAGCAGGCCAGCCGGGACAGCGAACTTCCATTGCCTGCATTTTTAATTTATCTGTAGCTGAAACAACACCCTGCAGCCCAGCCGGAATCTCTGGACTGGGACTAAAGCCGGAGAGGAAATCGAGGGCCCTTGGCTTTTTAGGTTATCGTGTCAAAAGCGAGCCGTGTGTCTTTCTGACCCGGGCTTGCTTTGTTCCACCGTCGTCTCCCATCTCAAAATGTTTGACTCTCAGATCACTTGGAGAACCCTATATAACTAAGAACTTCCTCCGTGGGAAAATACGCATCAGTAAAAACCACTTCAGGGGCTCTTACCCACTTGGAGTCCCCCAGCTAAGAACCCCTGCTTTGGGACAGAGCAGGGGCTCGAACCCCGAGAGTGCAGCGGTGCGGCGCAGAGGGGTCTCAGGGCTGTCTCCCCGCGGCGGCGCAGCGAGACCCAGCGCAGGGCCGGGGGCCGGCCAGCCGGGCGGCGGGAGAAGGGCCGCATCGCTAATTGCGGGGATAAACAATCTGTCACGATCCCTCAGCGCGCCTAATAGGCAGACGAGGATGTTGTTTTTAGGCGCCAGCGGCGGCCGGATCAAAGGCAGCAGCCGGCGCAGGGGCCCTTGAAGTCGCGCCCCCGCCTCCTGGGAGCAGACCGCCTGCGCCCGCAGCCCCCCGGCCCTGCCGCCCGCCCGTAGGCATCCCAAGCCCGTCCTGAACCCCATGGTATCTTTTTAGGTTTGGTCTGGGTTCGCGTCTGCTCTCGCCGGGCGCGGCGGGCTGGCGGCTGCATGCGTTGCAAGGCGAGAAGAGTGGGTCTGAAGAGGGAAAGGGGTTCGGAAGAGACTCCACGTGGAGTCAGCGCTCAGAAAAGCGCGCCGCTCTTCCGCCCAGCCACCCTTGAGTTGTGGAGTAGGGACCCCCTCGGCCTCAGAGAAGGGAGTTAGAGAAAAGAAACAATGTCTAGGCGTCTCGGACGGAGCTCGTGGGGCGAGGGGAGGAGAGACACGAGTTTTGGGGCGGCAAGAGGGAGCATTCTCTGCATGTATTTTTGTCTGGGCCTTTCCGGATTTCCCGGTTAGTGGGTTTCTCTAGCTGACAGGGCCGGGGGAGCTGCGCCCGTTATCTCACCGCCAACACTAACCCCCAGGCGCTTCTGCCCCGGCATTTCTCCGCTCGGCCTCAGCAGCCGAGAAAGCCAGGCTGTAATTCATGCCTGGCAAGGGCAGGGCTGGCCCGCAGCAGATAAAGCTCGGGGACTGGTGCTCGCCTAGCATCCTCGCGCACTGCCCTCCCCTCCCCTCGCGCCTCGCTCCATCCTCCTCAGTTCGAGGAGTCTTAAAGCACTCTCCGTTCCCCGCCCCCCACTGCCCCCCAACAAAGCGCCTCGGCGGTTAGGATCCTAAAGACGGATTGCCTTGCGTCCACTCTCTGGCCAGCTAAACTGGTGATGGGTTTGATCTTTTTCCTCCAAATGCTTGGTTTAGGAGGGTGTGCGGGGGTGGAGGAAGGGTGATGTCTTTAAACGCCCCCGTCGTAGGCAAAGACTAGTTTTTAGAGGGATCCCATCTTGAAGAGCGCCGCAAGGCTCGGAAGAGCCTACAGGCTAGCCCCTCACTTGGGCATTCGTTGTCACCTCCGTCGGGTTTTTGTTTATGCCTCCCCCCCCCCCTTTCCAGTGCATTTTGTGGCCTCGACCCAGGAATCCCGCGTGCATTTTTAAAAATGTGCAGCTCAGTGGGATCCCCCAGCAATTAGCGAGCCCCAAACAGTCCTCTTTAATAGAATGAATGTGCTATGAAAACCGATTACCCGGAACGATTTATTTTGGTGGGAATTCACCGATCTCCAGGAGGGCGGCGGAGGGGGAGAAAGAGGAGGTATTTGGTCCTGAGGTTGGGGGTGGTTGGGGGAGGGTGTTAACGGGTAGACAGAAAGCACCAACTCGGGATCCCCCCGACCTACAGAGGGGGCCTCCCAACGCCTCGTCTTCCAGTTTTCTGGCCTCTGTCGCCTGGAAGTAAAGGGCTGGGAGTCAGAGGTTTGGGAAACTGTCTGGGAGTCACTGATGGTATCCTTCGGGAGGATTTCACAGCTTCCCAGAGAAAAACTCTGAAGAGCTGGGAACTCCAGGGGGTCTTCAGCTACTGGCTGAATATCTACAGCAGGGATCCAGATCAAAATGCTTTCTGCTTTCCCGGGACCTGGGCAGAACTTAAACCTTTTAAGAGTTTAGGAGCCCTTCTTTAACATAAAGTCCAAAAAAAAAAAAAAAAAAGAAAAGAAAAGAAAGAAAGAAAGAGAGGAGAAGAAACGAAAGACGGAAAAAAAAAAAAAGAAAGAAAGAAATAGAAAAAACTACTTGTAAAAAAAATGTTTTCTCCTCCTTGCTAATTCCTCCGCCTTAAGTCGGCCCAGCTTGTTGGATGCAACTGCCCAAGTGCGGTGGATTTCACCCAGCGCCAGGAAGAAATAGACAAGTCCGACTCCCCGCTTCTTCCCCCTTTCCCGCCCTTCCCCCACTGGCTTCTTTCCCCTCGCTCAGGCTGGGGCTTCCTTGTGTCTTTAAGTTCGGAAGCGGGTGAGGGGGCCTGGATCGGCGGGGGAGAGAGGGGCCCCCTTTCAAATGGCCCAAATTAATGTGATCGCGACATGAGGGTGCACTTGGGGAAGATGAAAGCGGAGGCCGGCCGGCTCCTCCTAGAGCTCTATAATTATAGATAATATATCCCATTTCAAAGCAATTAGACCAATCAGGCGTAACGAACCACTTTGCTGCCGACGAATAACAAAGGCGCACGGTTATTTAAGCCTGGAGATGTCAGGCAGACCCGGAGGCTCCGGGGGCCGACCAAACGTCTTCCATCCTGGCTCTGCCCTCCCTGCGCCGAGGACGGCTTGCCCTTCTCCCCTCCAGGCGCTGCCCAGCCCCGTTGAGGGCCCCGTCTCGGTTCTGGCAAGGGTTAGGGGATTGGAGGGAATGGGGAGAAGAGAATTTGACTTTTATTGAGCGGGTGTCAGGCCTCTCGTTAGAGGTCTCAAAAACTTTATCCGATTTAATCCTCTCAGCCCTGGGAGATGCGCACTATTATAGTCCCCGCCTCCCATGAGAAAACAGAATCAGGGAGTCAAAGCGTCGTGTCTTCCCCGGGATCATACAGCTAGTTAGTGGTGCCGTCGGGATCTGGATGTAGGTGGGTCTGAACCCCCGAAATGCACTCCTTACACTGCAGGGAGCGATCTCTCTCACTGCGCTTTCAAGAGATGAAATGAATGCATTGAAATACGGAAGATGCCGGCAGCTTTTGGTGGCACCTCCTCCTAGCCCCGCCCCCAATCCACAAAAACTTGTGTTGGGTTCAGCTCTTAGTGCACTTCTCTCCTGCTCCTCCCCCATTGCCTACCACCTGCTTGAGAATCTTGAACAGTTTCAGTTTTTCTATGAATTTATCAAATGCCCAGGATCTCCGTTCTCTCAGAGAAGAGAATGGACACGGAGTGTGAGATGGACCAGCAGCCAATGGCTGAGGGTCAGTTTCCCTGAGCCTCAGTTTATTCTCTTTAAAATGAGCATGCTCTTTCCCGGCTCAGATACAGTGCAATCGGCCCTTGGCACTCCCTCAGCTGCTCACCAGGCCAAGCTGCTGACTCCCACTCTGTGGCAGACTCCCGGCCCTGCTGTGAGCACTTGGCATTGGGGGTGGGGGTGCTGGGGCCTTCCTCTGGACTGGGGGATTCCACCCCTGCAGGAAAATCCGGGGAGGCCCAAGGTACTTGTGTTGGTGGGGAACCTGGGATTTCATCCTCAGTTCTGCAATCCTGGGAAAGAGACAGAGGGAAAGACCCAGACAGGCTGGAAGGCAGAGAAGCCCAGGCAAAGAGAGACAGCCCACAGCCACGGATACAGCCTTGCTGACAGCCAGGGCCTCCGGCCATCCAGGCACTACTGAAAGATGATGTATTAAGTGAAATGGAAGGCCAGTTTGGGGTACCAAGGAAATCCAGAACTGACACTAGAAAAGAGAGCCCTGGAGGGGAGCCTAGGGAGTGGCCCTCAGAAACATGGTCCTGGCCTGCCATCAAGGCAGCCCACAGAACTTTGTGGGATGCATCCCTTTTGGGAGGAGGGGTGGAGAATGAGGTTGGAGGAGCCCACCCAGGGCCCCTTTCCCACCCCAACTCCCACACCATGCCTCTTTCTCTGGTCTCTCTCCCCTGGGTCCCTGGCTTCGGACATTCCTTCCCTACATCCTCACTCTCTCTCACTCCAGAAGGGACTATTGCTTGATCTTTTAGGATGGATCTCACAATCTCTATCTCTTCCTCTTTGTGATCTCTGTCTGTGATTCTGTCTCTCTCCGGCGCCATGTTTCTTTTCTTCACTGCTTGTCTGTCCCTTTCTCAGATGGAGTCTCTCTCACCACCACTCCATCCCCGTCATGCACCCATGATTTAGTTAGAATTACTGCTCTCAAGTCACTCAGAAGCTAATGCAACTCCAGCCATTTCTTTCTGCAGACAGTGTCCCATCTCTGGAGCAGCCTTTGAGAGCACTGGGGAAACATCCCTCCCCGCTCTGGCTCCCACCTCTCCTACCAATGGGCTGGAGCTAGTAATTTCTCCTCTGAGTCTCAGTTTCCACATATGGACTGCGAGCTGCACAATACACCTTCCTCCTAGGGCCAGTGGGAGGGTAGGAAAGGAGGGTGGCAAAGGTGCTGCTCTGTGGAAGGCCATTGTCCCTGCTCTGCTCTGGACCCAGGGAAGGACACCAGACCCCACCTCACTTGGCCCTTCCCTCCTGACCTGACCTGCTATCTCCAAGAGGATGACCCCTCCCCCCCACCCAAAGTCTCAACCTTTTTGCACTTTCTTTGCACCAAACGTCAGCCATCCGGAAAAGACAGCAACTGGCCTCTGCCCTATGCACCCCTCCCTCCCTCGGGCCGAGATCTTGAGATCCTGGAGCCTCCCTTTCCTTGCCTATCAACTGGGACCAGGATGTTCATCCCCTGAAGTGAGCTGAGGTGCTCCCAGAGCCGCAGCAGCCGCCCTCCTGAGTAGAGTGAAGGGCTAGGGGAGGCAGCGGCTGGGACCCTTCCAGCATGCTGTAAGTGCTCAATCAGTGCTCAATGGAACACCAGTGTTGCATAGATAGATAGAGATACTGAGGCCCAGATAGACTGGGACTAACAGAACTGGCAGAACTGGCACTAAAATGCGGATTCCCCAATCCTAACCCAGTGTTCATCCTTCCCCGACCTCCTGGGGGGGCGGTGGGTGCTGGTGGGAACCCACCCTGTCTGAGCACCCGCATATGCCAGGTGCTTCAAATGCCTTAGGACAGTTTCTTCTCACAACAGTCCCTGAGGTGGGCATCTCTCTTTTTAGCTGAGAAAATGGAGATTTGGAGAGTTGAAGCCGCGTGCTGCAGGCCGCGCTGCTGGGCATCGCAGGCTCCGGGACAGGTTTCATTCAGCACAGACGGCTTCCGCTGTGCCACGCATGTAGGGAAGAGTGGGAATTGTCTGGTGGCGCCCTTCCAGCCTCTGGCACAGGGCAGGTGAGCCGCGGAGGTTGTAAATACCGGCGGCTTTGTTCCAGTTCTGTTTTCCTTCACCTCCAGCGGGTTTGGCGCTGCGTTGTCCAGGGAGGGGTTCCCCAGACCCGCAGGTTCCTAGTGCGCGCTGAGGGGCGGAGTCAGACTCCAACAGAGCCACGCCCCCTGGGATCCGGGATTCCGGGCCCAGCCTGCCAGTGACTGCAGCCAGTGGACAGCGCCCGCCCAGACCCCAGTTCTTCCATACCTATATTGGACCCTGCTTTGCGGTGCTCCTGAGACTGTATGAGGAGGATCTGAGTCCAAGGAAACTGGAAAACTGAAGACCGGAAGGCGAGGATGGGGAAATAAGTCTTGTTAATAGCAGCTAACACGTAGTGACAATTACTATTGCCAAGCACTGTTCTGAGCTCTTAATCTTGAAGCTTTTATCCAAGCAGCAAGTCTGCTTTTCTCCCTTGTTTACAATATGGAGAAATTGGAGTTAAATGTTTACAGGAGCAAAACAACAACAACAACAAAAAGACATGAAATGTTCTAAGATTTCTCCTGGCACCACAGGGTATTTTCAGTGCGCCCCACAGCATACCCCATTTTCAGACGTACCCCACGTTAGAGACCCCTACCCTCGACTCCCTGACGGGAGAAAGGCAAAGAACGCAAAGCCTTGCCCCTCCACAGAGCGTGGTGTCTCCGGCTGCCCCGCTCTGATCCCCATGAGTGGGCATCGGTCTCGCTTCCCCTAGCAAGCTTGTGTGGGCCCCCGGGGCTAGCACCAGGCTGCCTTAAAGAGGGGACACTTCAGAGGAGACGTGAATGGATGACTAGCGGGTGACAGAAAACCTTCAGCACCAGCCAGACTCCTAGCCCGGAGCATCCCTCCCCACTGTGCCAGCTGCACATAGGGCCAGAGAGCTGAACCTTAGGGTTAACGGTAAAGACAGACCCTATTAGTGCAGATCGAATAGTTCTTGAATGATTCTTTTAAAAGGGCAATGAAGTCACTCCCTCTATTGCTGGCTCGGCCGCCTTTAAATCTTTGAACCTGAAGGGGAGTTCTAGCTGCCTCTTCCTCTGAAGATAGGCATTTGGAGCCCAAACGGATTACACAACGTGCTTGGTGTCCCTCCCAAAGTCCTGGCCGAGGAGGCCACCTCCGCTCCGCAGCGCCTCCCCTGGCCGCGTGGGGAATGCCAAGTGTGGGGCCTGAGGAGGCTGGGAGGTCGCGGCCCTGGGGCGTTTATCCACAGGCCCTACTCTCCTCCGAATGCTGAATTTCCCTCCCCGGGCCTTTCTGGGGGTGCAGAAGTATTCCCTAGCTTCTCAGGCAGGAACGAGCAAACTCTCACAGGGCACCTCCCCGGCGGGTGCTGCTCCCAAGCCCCTTGGGCTTCTCTTTTCCCAGCCAGGGGTGCACGACAGCCCCACTTGAAGGGGACCCTTTCCATCCCTGGGGAGACCTCCTATCTGATGGAAAGGTAGGCCCCTGGCCTCAGCCCAATTAAGTGAAAAGAGATCCGGCCTTATCAGGTTCAGGGGTAGTCCCCGGCGGTGGTCCCGCGGCGGCCCCGGAGGGTCGCTGTCTGTTTGATTTTCCGGCTCAGACACACTTGTTTAAACAGACCCCTCAGGGCCTCCAGTAACCTGAGCCAGCAGGGAGCGTGATTGCCAGGTAAGGGGAGGCCGCTGGGGATTGGGGGAAGGAGGGGGGCGTCCGGTGGGAGAGAAGCGGAGGAGGCCACCTTTAAAACCCCAAGAAGTCTCCGCGGAGTTACTGACCTTCTCTAGCCTCCCTTTCTTTTTCTAGGTGATGATTAATTGAATAAGAACATCTCCTAGGAGCGCCTGGATGGTTCAGTGGGTTAAAGCCTCTGCCTTTGGCTCAGGTCATGATCCCAGGGTCCTGGGATGGAGACCCGCATGGGGCTCTCTGCTCAGCGGTAAGCCTGCTTCCTCCTCTCTCTCTGCCTGCTTCTCTGCCTACTTGTGATCTCGGTCTGTCAGATGAATAAATAAAATCTTAAAAAAAAAAAAAAAAAAAAAAAAAAAAGAACACCTCCTAAGTGTTTGGAGCTGTTCCTGACACAGCCCCAGGGACTCAGGGCAGTGATTGGCTGGTCTGCTCCTGCCTACACCGGCCTTCCCCCAACCCACCCACCCAACCCCAGGCGGCTACTGCTGTGCCCTTTCAAATAGATGAGAAAGTGGGCGTCCAGAGAGGTCCAGTGACTAGATGGGCCAGTGTCTAGAGACAGCATCCCAAACCAGCCCTCTGACCCCCAAGCGGTGTCCTTTCATCCCTACCACACCCTGAGCCTGGCTCCCAGCTCCCGCTCAGTGCCCTGCACCTGCCTGCTGTAGGGAGGGGCACAGACCCCTGGAGGTGCGGTCGGGAGTCTGCAGACCCCTCAGCAGGGCACGGGAGGCTCCTGGGGATCTGGGATACATGCCCTCCTTCTCCCCTCATCTCTCTACCCTCCCTCCTTCCCTCTCTCCCTTCCTCTGAAACCTGGCTCAATCCTACAGCCAGCCATCCAGGCTTATCAAGTTGTCCAAGCACCTCTGCCTGGGGGTGGGGGCGGGGAGAGTCCCTAGGTGTTCCCTCTTCTCTCAGACACCTTCAGAGCTCCATTCCTCTCTTCCTCCAAGATCTCTGCTGCAGCGTGGCTTTCTCACAGAAGGCTCCCTGGACCACCTTCTCTAAAGGCTCCAGAACTCTCCCCCAGACAAAGGGTCCGTCTATCCTGCTGATTCTTCTCCATAACACGTGCTGCCATTGGACATTTTATGATCTCTCTTTCTTTGTTTGTTATTTGTCTCGCCCCCTTCACACTCAGCCCCATCAGGGTGAATTCACCAAGCACGGGGCTCAGCACATAGCAGACACTCAGGAAGTATTTTCGAATGACTGAAAAAGAAATCTCCCACGTACTAGCTGTGGCTTTAACAAACTTGCTGATTTCTTCCTGTCTTGGTTTTCTCATCTGGAAAATGGGCTTAATGCCATCTGCCCACCTTATGTTGTGAGGAATACACAAGAGAAAGCATGTGAAGTTCTTGGCACGGTGCCTGGCACTGAGGAAGCCTGAGGTAAAATTTGTTTTCTGACTATAAGAGGTCAGTGGGCTTTCCAGAAGATTCCTGTCACACGATGGTCTGTCACGCAATGGCACGATGTGACAGGAACAGCCACCGTGACGGAGGTTTATAGCATATCCCGGAAGATACACCCACTTTCCCATCTCACACGTTATCTGAGCCTTGCAATGACTATCCGAGCTGACGGGGAGATGTTTGAAACTTTTTCTAGGAAGAAGGTTGAGGCTCAGAGAAGTCAAGACACTTGTCCAGATGCAGCACAGCTGGGGAACTCTCATGGCCCTGCTCCAAATCCCCATCCGGAGGATGGCAGCTTGTAAGCTGATACCCTCAGACATGACCTGGGTGCTGTCCCTGGAAGGACTGGCGTGTGTGTTCACATCGTGGGGTTCCCTCTCAGGTGGCAAGTAGTTCCCTGGAGGAGGATGACCCTGGGGCTCAGGCAGCCTGTGAAGTGGGGGCTGGGAGGACCGGACACAGTCTGGATGTGCCAAGTGGGAGAGAACAAGCCAGTTCAGAAAAGAACAGCAGGGAGGTGGGAAGGGGCAGGGTGTGCAGGGTGTGAGGTGGGGAAGCAACCCCAAGTCTTCACAGCTACCCTCCCTGCCTATTGACATTCCCAGATGCTCAGGACTTTTGATCAGAGGGCAGCATGGGACAGCGTGGGGCTCCCCTGGACTCCATTCCCCCAGCATAGTCATTACAGCTGCCTTAAGTCCTCATTATCCTGTTTACAATCCTTCCAGAAAAACAAAACCAGCCCAGCATACCCCTCCCCACTTCTCAGGCAAGGGTGCTCCTTCTACTTTCTGAGTACAGACAGAAAACCTCTCCCTGAGACTCTCAACGGAGCTGGGCAGTGATTCCTGCGTGGAGCCTCTGGTTGCCTGTGGGGGTGTATTGATACCTTTCTATCCTGTGGGGCAAACTTGGAAGAATTCTTTGGACTGACAATTAGACTTCACCCTCACAGCGTGAAGAAGGCAGTGGAGGGAGAAGGTGGTGATGTTGGCTTTGGGTTAAGCCTTTTCATCATCTCGGTGACTGTGTCCTCTAGCCCCTAAACCCAGGCACCATTAACCCACTTAACAGATGAGAAAATAGGGGCATCAAGAGGCTGTGGCTGAAGGCAAGGGGTCACTGAACTGGGTTTGCTTCCAACCTCAGGCACGAGGAGGATATTAATGGCATAAGGATTGCCCACCATGAGTCTCGCTCCTTGAATCCTCCTGGCCACATGGGGCTCGCGCTGGGCTCTCCATTTCAGGGGAGGCAAAAATGGTGGATCAGGTACTGAGAGTGAGGGAGGATCTGAACCTTGCAAAGGAGGCTCAGGCCAACAAACCGAGAGGAAACAAACGTTTTGTACTGTGGTTGTTCCCTCCCCACATGTGCATGGATGTCCAAGGCAGGGACAGTAGGCCCCTCAGCTCAGCTGGTGCAGCTGGGGCAGAATAGGTCTCAAACACCAAGGCCAGCTCTGGGTCTCAGCTAGTGAGGGAGCCAGATGCAAGGGAGGGGGAAGGTGGGGGAGAACAGAGGAGGAAAGGAGGGGGCATCAAAGATGTCCCCTGCTCTGCCACGTTTGGTCTGTGGTCCATGTGTAAGGCCCGGGGTGGGATGGGGGTGGGGGCAGCTCCCGAGAGGAGGCTTCGAGGAGCTTGACCGTCTTCTACAGGATGCCAGGGCACTCCTGAGCAGAGACTCAGGGCTTCCCATGAGAATTTAAAAAAAGAGAAATCATGCTACAGAATGCCAGCAAGTAAAGCATCCCACCCCCTCTGCCTCTGCTGACACTTCTCAGACTTGGTGCCATTCACTCTTCACCTCTGCCCCAGAAGGGGGGATTGCAGTCCTGATTTCTGGAAGATGGGCTCAGCGGCTTGCTGGAAGCCATCCAGCATCCTCACCGTATAGGGTCCATGTGATTCTGAGAGACCTGGCCCCACCCCCTGAGACTTGGAATTGAGGTTGTTGCCTTAGGACATGTGTTCATTTCCAAGGGCAGCGTAGGGAGCACCACAGAATGGAGGGCCTAAAACAGAAATATGGTTTCTCACAGTTCAAGAGGTGAGCGTTCCATGATCAAGGGGTCTGCAGGGCCTCACACTCTCTGGGTGGAGGCCCTCCTGGCCTCTTCCTGCCTCAGTGGCGGCCAAGGATCTTCTGTGGTTCTTGGCTTGTGTCTGCACCTTTGCAGGATCCGCCTCATATGGTCCGTCTGTGTTCACACCATCCTCCCTCCATGTGTCTAAGTTTCTCTCTTAAGGTCCCACCCACCTTCTTGGGTATGACCTTGTCCTCACTTGATTTCTTCCGCTGAGATGTCGTCTCCCAAACAAGGTCCTACTGGCTGGTATGGGGGCATGGGAAACAGTTAGGACTTCAACATATTTTGGGGGACAACACAATGCAACCCACAACAGAAAGTGTGTGTGTGCACCCCTTTTCTCCCAGGGAGCTCTGTGGGGCTGCTGGAGACCCAGACTCTGAGGATACCCAGCTCAGAGCAGAATCATGACAATAACAACTCCTTAAGATGACACAGTGCCTTCACCACCTTTGGCAGAGCCTTGCATGACTTCCTGCAACCACTGGACAGGAATCTTTATGCCCATTTTACAGACGAGGAGATGGAAGTTCAGGAGGGTTAGCAGCATCGTCTGGGCCTGCAGCACTATCTGCCTGACTCCACCACCCGGGTTGGGGTGGGCAGGCAAGGGTTAAGGCAGATACAGGGCAGGTGGGCCCCGTCCAGGTCCCGCTGACTCACTGGGCTTGCTTGCTGTGGGCACTGTTAGTTGCCTGGGAGCTGATTAAGATGTCACAGAGGATTATGATGTCAGGTGCAAGAATCACGCTCCAGGAGGGGTGACTGCTGGGCTGGGAGGGGGGTTACCCTAGCAACGGAGACGGGACATCCATGCAGAGCAGTGGCACAGTGTGGGGGGACGGGCCTGGGATTTGGGGTTACTCGGTCCAGGGTATGAATTCAAACCCCTCGGCCCCACCAGCTGGTGACCTTGTGTGAAACGGCTCACCTTCCTGAGTTTCTCGTTCCTCATCTACAAGATGGAGAATATTCTATCCCGGGGAGTGGGGGGCATTGTCACATGGAACCACCAAGGAAAATCCCCTGGCCTCTACAAGCGTTTGCCAAATGGTGGTGGTCTCCGGGGAGCCCAGGCAGTCATTAGCTCCAGAGTCAGGGCTCAGGCATGGGCAGGCTTGCCAGAGGTAGCAAAGGAGGGTGCCAAGCCACCTCACTGCCAAGAGCTGGGGCCACTTAGAAGACAGCATCACCTGGCATGGAAGAGCCCTTGAGTGGCCCTCTTTGTGGTGACCAGTGGGAGGTCAATGGCTCTTCCTGGTCCCCTCGGCTCTGCTCAAATAGTGCTGACTGCGACCCATACCACCCACCCCCTTGTCGCTTTCCCTCTGCTGCCATGCAGCCCATTCCTTTAGATCCCCAGAAACCAGCACAGCACCAGGGAAATGTTTGAATACATGAAGGGAAAAAAATGTATGTTTTCTCAACTTCCCCCTTCATGTCTCAGAACAAATTTCTTTATCTTTGAGGGAGAAATACTCCACCTCTTCTGCAAAGCTGCCCGTCCTCAGCACCCGTAATTCTAATCCACTTATTTTTCCAAGCCCTAACTTTCATTTATTTACCCACCCACTCAGCCATCTACCCATTCAGCCACCTGTCCTTCCACCCATCCATCCCTTACCCATCCATCCACCCCTCCACTCATCCAACCATCCACTCAAGCACCCACTCATCCACTCATCCACCCATCTATCCATCCACCCACCCACCCATCCATCCATCCATTCATGTATGTATCCATCCATCTATCCATCCACTCATCCAGCCAGCCAGCCATCTAACCATCCATCATCCATTCATATATGTATCCATCCATCCACCCCTCATCCATCCATCCACCCATCCATTCATACCATCCATCCACTCAACCATCCATCCAAACATCTAACCATCCATCCATCCATCATCCATCCATCCACCCATCCATTCATACCATCCATCCACTCAACCATCCATCCAACCTTCTAACCATCCATCCATCATCCATTCATATATGTATCCATCCACCCATTATCCATCCATCCACCCATCCATTCATACCATCCATCCACTCAACCATCCATTCAACCATCTAACCATCCATTCATACCATCCATCCACTCAACCATCCATCCAACCATCTAACCATCCATCCATCCATCATCCATTCATATATGTATCCATTCATCCATCATCCATCCATCCACCCATCCATTCATACCATCCATCCACTCAACCATCCATCCATCCTTCCATCCATCCATCCATGATTTTTATTCACTCACCCACCCATTCATCTACCTATCCATTTATCCACCCCTGAACCAATCTATCCCCCACACATTCGCGGCTCCATCTATCCACCTACCTATTTATTTACCTACCCATTTGTCCCTCACCCATCCCCCATCAGGGCCAGAGACATGTGAACACCTGTCCCTTAGTCACCATGTCCTGCGCTAGCTCTGAGAGGCCCACAGTGTCAAGTCAGACTGGGATCCTGGCCTAAGGAATTTTCAGTCTTGTAGGGGTGAGAAAACATGAATGCCAGTAGCTGGATGCATAGGAGTGGGTGAAGAGAATGGATGACCAGGTAATGGGGCTTACAGAAGAAAGAGAAGCACTTTACTTGGGAACCAGGAAAGGCTCCCTGGAGAAGCAAGAACTAAAAGGGGAATTTGGGCAGGAGAGGTGAGCAACGGGGCAGCCGGGAAGCAGTTCACTTTTCCATGGCCTTCACCACATGCTGATGTCTTTTCCCCTTCTTGGAGCTCTCACACAGGCCCAGAGAGGTTAAGTAACTCTCCAAATCACCCAGCCTCTGAGTAGGAGAGCGGATTTGAGAAGCTCAGAGTGCAACTCCTCAGAGAGGTCTTGGTATAGCTTGAGCTGCCCATTTTCTATCACACTTCCTTCTACCTGTGTCTGTTGTCTCTTTCCCCCACTGCAAGGTCAGCTCCGTGAAGGCAGGGAGCTTGCCTTGCTCCCTCCTCAGTCCCCAGAGCCTGGAGCGCCAAGTGTGCCCAGAGATATTGTTCCTAAGACACTGCAGATACACCGATCTCCTTTTAGCCCTCCCCCCCACCCAGTGCCACAGTGTTTAGCTGCTTTCCAGTTGTGGCCAGCTGGGTCTGGGAGGGGCCTGGGGCCCCTGAGCCCAACACTGACCCTTCAGGCTTCAGTGCTTCCTGGCTATAGTGGGCATCCCTGCTGCACATTTCTGATCGTCTTAGGAGACATGCACTGGGCAAGCAGATAATTGAAAAGATTACTCCGGGATGGGACTCGTGGAGTGTTGATTTATGGCATGTCATCCCTATATCGGGGGTTTTATTACAAATTGAAGAATGGCTTCCCAACTTGGGCCTTGTGGCTGCATTTAACCTCCACCAGTCACACAGACCTGCGCTGGCTCCCAGGATGTCTGTAAAGTCCCTGTGCCTCAGAGCCCAAGATGGGACCCCCCTCCCTCCTCCTCCTCCTCCTCCTCCTCCTCCTCCTCCTCCTTTCCCCCTCCCTCTGAATGCATCTCCTCCTTCTCCTCCTTTCTGTGCTGGGGGAGCTGAGTACAGCTGGTGGGACAGGACGGGGCTTCAATGAGGAAGTGGAGGATCTGTAAGCATGAGGAAGTTGACTCCACCTTGGAAGGTCAGCTGGTCCTTCAGGACCCAGCTCAAAAGTCCCTTCTGCGAGGCCTGCCTTCATTCCCATCTGGAAGCCATCCCTTTCCCCAGGTGTTTCCAGAGTTCCTGGCTAGCCCTCAGGCTCATAGGGATCTGCCTTTCCCACCTGGTGCTGGAGTTGCCATGTTCATGGTCAGTGTCTTCCCTCTCCATGAGCGCAGAGCTCTGTGGGGGTGAGTCTGATGCTGGAGAGTGGGAGGAGTATGGCAGGCACTGATGTGGGGCAGCGAACATGGAGGCTGAAGACCAGTTGAGGACTAGTGTCATGAGCCATGGAAGCACAGCCCATGGAGCTGTGTGGCTTTGGGTGAATTGCTATACCTCTCTGAATCTGTCATTCCTTATTTATACTATGGTGGTAATGACACCCACCTTAGATACTCATCTCAGAACACTGTTCTCAACTGGACCAGCAGCAGCAGCACCTGGGAACTTGTGAGAAATGCTGACAGTTGGGCCCCACCCTTGACCTGCTGCTGAATGAGAAGTGCTGGGGCCCCAGCAGGCCCCAGGGGATTTGAAGCCAGTGGGTACTGCCAAGAGTGATATGGGCGATAATGCAGGAGAAACGAATGGTTGAGACAGGGAAGTGCTGGTATCCCTTCCTCCAGGCTGAAATGAGGCTGTAGGTGTGGTTCTAGCTGGAAAGGTACTGGCCAGACAGAAGCATGTGTCCTAGGACCAGCAGCAGCTGCCCACGGATCCGCACAGCACCGCCCCTTCTCCCTCCCTGGCAGCCTCCACCCCCTCTTCCCCAGGGCAAATATTGAGGAAGGAAGGAGGAAGTGTGAGGGTCAGGTCTGGGGGATGCTGGAAGCCTACAGAGAGAAGGAAATAGGTCTGAGTTCAAAGCAGCCCTTGAGGAAGCTCTTGGAAGGGAAGTTAGAACAGGGGCAGTGAGTGACCTGCCCTGTCCCCATTCTGTCCGTTTCTGCTTCTAGACCTTCTGTAGGAAGAAATAGACAGGCCATGTTTCCTGCCCTAGTGTGGGTCAACAACAGGTGATGACAGGGGCTGATGGATCGGAATGGTGCTGCCACAGATAAGGAGACAAGGACTGCCCCCACACACACACACACCTGCCACCAAAGGCAGAAAGAGGCACTGAACAGCATCTCCCCTAGAGCCTTCAGAGGGAATGTGGCCCTGCCACCAGCTTGATTCTGGGCTCTGGTCTCCAGGACTGTGATAGGAGAAAGTTGTGTTGTTTAAAAGTCCCCCACCATTAGTGGTTCCTTGTCACCCCAAAGAAGTGAGTACAGATTTTGTGTTTGTCCCCCAAGGACAGATTATGTAGTATTCCCTATTACACAGATGAGGAGGCTGGGGGTCAGAAAGGTTGAGGGCTTTTCCCGGGGTTACTTGGCACCCAGGGGTCACCAGACCCCAGGCCAGATGTTGTATGGTGACTAGTGTCCCTGCCATAGCCTTGCTGGCATGAAGCACCACCTGTGGGCAGCCGTGACCATGACTTCTTTATCTTTGCTCTGGTCTTGGGCCTCCCAGTGAAGCAGGTGCTGACAACAGTCTTCCTCTACTTAAACCAGAACACTTCTGCTCCCAGGACTCTCTTTTTCCTCATTTTCTCCCCTCCCCACTCCCCAGGATATCTCTCAGTTTTTTGGTTGAATAACTTGGGCAACTGAGTTCTGTAGGGCTGCCATCCTCAGGAGGGCATGGTCCCTCACGGCTCCGAGTGCTTCCCCAGACCAGCAGCATCAGCCTTCACCGGAACTGGTCAGCCATGGATGTTTACATTCTAAAAAATGTTTAGAATGCCAAAGCCAAATCTGCCTCTCTTTTTTTTTCTTAAGATTTTTATTTATTTATTTGAAAGACAGAGATCACAAGTAGGCAGAAAGGCAGGTGGGGGCGGGGGGGGGGGGGGAGGCAGGCAGGGGGTGGGGGGCGGGGGGTGGGGGGTGGGAAGCAGGCTCCCTACTGAGCAGAAAGCCTGATGTGGGGCTTGATCCCAGGTCCCTGGGATCATGACCCAATCCAAAGGCAGAGGCTTTAACCTACTGAGCCACTCAGGCGCCCCTAAATCTGCCTTTTAATAATATTTCCAAGCCACCTGAATGGGAGCTGAAGTCTGCAGCTTCAGCACATGGGCGTGGACACGCAGAGCCCTCTAACACCCTGCCAGGCCCAAGGCTCAGGAAGAGTCCTGGGGGGCTGTGGCAGGAGGAGCCCTGGTTTGCCTCCCCTCTCTCCCACTGGTCAGCTTTGTGGTTGTGGATGGGTTTCTCAACTTCTCTGTGCCCCTCAGGTGACAGTTCCAGTGCCCCAAAGCAGGGACTTCATGGGGCAGGGGCTGAGCTAGCAAAGTTCCTGGGACTTTCAGGGAGGTGGACTCTAATTCCCCCATCATCCTCTTTCCTTATGTCCAGCAAAGGGACCCCCCCCCCCCCACCTGGTCACAGGGTTCTGGGTATGGTCTGGGCTGCAGCGTTTAAGGCCAAGGGCTCTTTCCTGCCTGCCTGGGGTGGCCTCCCGTGGCCACCTCCTCACCCTGCCTCCCTCATTCTGCCTCTGGGTCTGTCTTCAGAGGACTGTGCCTTCATGCCCCCTTTCCCATTTGCCTTTTTCTTGATCTGGACCCAGGCCCTCTTTGCTCCTCCCGCCCATCCTTACTCCTTCTCTCCTGCTGCCCCTTCCTTTCCTCTCCCTCCCCTCGGTTCTGGGCGGAGTGGGGGGAGGGTGCGGCGGGGGGGGCGGGGGGGGCGGAGATCGCAGGCAAAGCCCCGGGCAGAGACCTGAGCCCCCTGTTCCGGACACTTCTCACCCTGTCCCAGGGAGCAAGCGCCAGGATGGTGCTCTTGCTGTAAGAGCGGTCGGCGACCTGCATGGGCGGACGCACCAGCCTCCGCGTCCCAGCCCCGCGTCCTGGGCCCTTCCGTTTCCTCCCTCCTGCCTTCCAGTCCCGGTCTCTCAGTCTCTGCCCCTTTTCTTGTCTCTCTCAAGAGCTCGTCTGTGTCGGTTTCTAAGTCCCTCCCTCCTTTCTCACCATGGAAACGGATTTTAATTCTGACCTCATTCAAACGATTACAAATAGGAGGAGAAAACCACAGGCCTGGAATCCGTGCGCGGTGCCTTCCTGTGGGGCAGGGCTGCCTCTCACAGGGCCCCGTCGCACCGGGCCCCACGCTGAGACCCGGAGCAGGAGGGGAAGGACACACCGCTGGGCTTCAGGGTCAGAGGGGCACGTGATTCCGGAGGCTCTCCAGATGGACCCGGCCACCCCACCCCCGGCTGTGGGGCTGCACTTCATCTCCCTGGTCCCCTTTCACGCGGCAGGCGGCGGCGGGGTTTTATGGGGACCAGACCCCGGCGGGGGAGGGGGCGGTGCGGGGATGGGAGGGGAGCTTGGGGGCTGGAGACCCGCCTTGAGACAGCACAGAAGTCCAGGACGTCTCACCCATCAAAACCTGTTTGCCTGATTCCTGCTCCCCTGGGTTGGGAGAGGGGAGCTGCACGCGGAGACAGCGGGTGTATGTCCAGGGGCCGGGCTGGGCAGGGTGGGGGGGCTGCGGTGAGGGGATAATCAAGACCTCTTTCATCCAGTGGGACTTGTCTCTCTTCATCCCTCTCCCCAGAGACTGACCGCTATCACTTCAGTCCTTTGGAAAGATTGCATTCCTCATTGGGCTCTGGGGTTTGGCCAGTAAGGATTAGAATTTGCAAGATAAGGGATAAGATTACGCTAAAAGGGTTGATTAAGGAAATGAAGGAAACGGAGTTTAGTGTTTCTTGCCTCTGCCCCAGGTCTCAAAAATGAATGTTTTTATTCTAATTCTGAGGCAATCAGCTATAATCTTGGTTTGCAACCTCCAATTGTAGCGTTGGGCATCATCCTTCCTAAAACACACACATACTCGCCGCTCGTTCATGTGCACGCACGCGTACATCACGCACACGCACAGACTCACGTATACCACACATACACACACGGGCACTTACACACCACGTACGCTCACCTATACACACACACACAACATACACACACATCGACTCACCGCACACACATGTTCCTATGCTTGCACACACACGTATACCACAACACACACACACATGAGTGTATATGTACACACAGTAGTAATACATTCACACACAAGAGCTAACACACACTCTTGATCACTCACTCCAAGGCAGTCTCACATTCATCATCCCACATATACCGCATGAATACACACATAGCCGACTTGCACACTCGTGCACACTCAGTTTCCCAGCTCTCACTGAGCAAGTATACAGACCCCGGAGATTCCTAACACTCCCAGGGAACCTCAGAGGCCCTCTGGGCCAGAGACAGCCAACTCACTGCCCTACAGGACAGGTTGACCCTGACCAGACTGGCCCCTTTGGGATGAGGACATGGACACGCAGCTGGTGTGGTGTGGGAGTCCTGGACTGGGCTTGCCTCCTCTACTGCTATTTGAGGATACTGAGTCAGAGCCCTAACTTTTTATTATACATTTCCCCATTTAAAAACACTGGCCCTTGCGGTGCCCAGTGTCTGGGTCAGTTAAGCCTCTGACTCTTAATTTCAGCTCAGATCATGATTGTGAGATCGAGCCCTGCTCTGACTCCATTCTGTATGTGGAGTTTGCTTAAGATTCTCTTTCTGCCTCTCCCTCTGCCCCTCCCTGTCCTATACACACACACACACACACACACACACACACACACACATACACTCTCTCTCTCTCTCTGTCTCCCTCTCTCTTTCTTTCTAAAAAAAAAAAATGCTGGACATTAATAACTAACAGCAACAGCAATGGCTCTTTAGGCTCTTTCTATGGTGGGGGCAGCCAGTTTAGGTCCTGTCAGCAGGGCCGTGGTGCCATTTTACAGATGGGCAAACTGAATTCAAAAAGGACAGTGGCTTTTCCAGGGTTGATCCAGAGAATATCAACACACTCAGGAAAGGGCCTTGACTGGGCTTTCCAACAAATTGAACCTGATAAATCCACATTGTTCACCAAACAAAGAAAAGTTTATCAAGAGAGTGGCCTCCCTTAACCCAAAGCTGAGACTCCTTCAACATCTTCAGTGTCACTCCCCCAGACCATCCCATCTAAGGCACCCTCTGTGCACAGGGCCCTCTGCACCCCTGTCTCTTTATCCCCAAACTCCAGTTTAACTCCTTGCTGGCCAGTGTTCTAATTGTAAATGAGCTTCTTCCCCTGCTAGCAATTTATTTCTTGTGTGTTCTCCCTGCCCCTAGGCACATGGCAGGTCCTCATAGAACCTGTCCTAGCCCCTCCTGGGATGATGGGCTCATGTGACTGGTATTAGCCAGTGATCTGTGAATGGAACTGACTTATGTCACTCTGGGGAGAAAGACTTCTCTAGCTGTTGTGCAGTCCTCCAGAACATTCTCTCCCACAGGCATTGGTGACTGGCAGTGTTTGAGAAGTAACTGTGCCATCTTTCTGGCCCCTGAGTGAGGAACAGAAGGGCCCATGACCCATGGGGGATGGGCAGCATGAGTGAGAAATATTTTTGTTGTTTTGAGCTTGGAGATTGAAAGGACGGTTGTTACAGCAGCAAAACCTACCCTCACCTGACTAGTACATCTTTCAAATGCCTGTTTCCCATAATTACAGTGTAGGGAGAAACTTCTTCTGTTTTGCTCACCGTTGGGTTCTAACGCCTACACCAAACCTGGTACTTAGTGAGCATTTAATAAAGGTCTGTTGAGCAGGTAGATGTGTTCTATGGAGGTTAGTAGCGACACAGACCCAGACTGGGAGCTCAGCCCAGCAGCATGCCTTTTATTTGGAAGCAACTCATCTGAGCCTCACTGTCCTCTTCTGTTAAATGGGGGCAATTACGGTCCCACCTCCTGTGAAGACCATCCCCGCTGTGTCCTTAGCACTGGATAAGGAGCTGGATAAATGCACATGCACAGGAGCTGGTGAGAGTCTCATTAACATGATTAATGTGCTGGGGAGGTAGTTGTCTGAATCTCTCCAGGGCATGTGGCCATGCCCACTCCCAGGGTCCAATCCTGGAGAGTCTCATTCCATACCCTTGGCTCCCAGCCAGAAATCTGCATTTTAATCAAGCCTCCTGGGTGACGGGGTGCAATCCGCTTTAAGAAAGCTGGTCCAGGTTTTCACTGAGGAGACTGATTGATGGTGAGTTCCGAGAAGGTGGAAGGCTTGGTCTGCCTGAATATAATTTGGCATCTCACAAGAGCGTGTATGATTTTCCCACGGCAATCATGCCAAAAATACACAGTGTGAAGCATGTCCCTCACACCAAACTCTTGTGGCTCACAGTCTCAGTTCACAGTGACCTCAAGGAGTGTGTCACCATCTCTCCTTTACTGATGAGGAAACTGACTCAGAGGAAGATGGGAATCACCCAGTCCTATCAACCCAGGGAGCAACAGAGCCCCTGAGGAGCTTGGTCCCGCATATGGGGATGTGATGAATGACCCAACCAGTAAGCATCACTGATGTGGATGAAGAGGGTACTGTGTAAATCTTGCAAGAATCTCCAAAAACAAGGGACTTACCCAGATGAAATATGATGTAGTCAATCAGTTCCATCTAAACACTGATATTTACCTTAAAACACTTTTATCAAGACATAATTGTGTATGATAAAATATATATGTTTTAGGTGTACAATTAGGCTTTACAAATGCAAACAGCCATAACGCCTTCCCCACAACTAAGACCATGCACATAAAATCCATCTTATATCAGGATGCTGTAACAGAACACCACGGACCAGGGGACTGACACAACAGAACTTCACTCTCTCACCTTTCTGGAAGCTGGACGTCTGAGCTCACGGTTCCAGCCTGGTGGGCTTCTGGTGAGGGCCTTTTCCTGGCCAGGGCCACCTTCTCGCTGTATGCTAATGTGTGTGCTCTCGCTGTGTGCTCACTCGTGCTTTCCTCCATGTGTGTGCATGGAGACGAGGATTTCGCTCTTCCTCTTCTCTCCAGACCCCCACTCTATGATCTCATTTAATCTGAATGGCCTCCTGGAAGTCCTGTCTCCAAACATAGTCACTTGGGTGGTTAGAGCTACGGGAGATGGACAGTCCCTGTCTTAGAATGGTTCGGCTTTCGATTTTTCGACTGTACCATGGTGAATGTGAAAGTGATATGTGTTCAGTAGCAACTGTTCTTCAAATTTTGAATTTTGATCTTTTTCTTGGGCTGGCAACAGGTGGTACCACCTCTCCCGTGATGCTCTGCAGGGCTAGTGAGCATGGTCCCCAAGCCATGCCACAGCCATGAGGGTGCACAACTGATATACTTATAACCATCCTCTTTGACACTTTAAGCACAGTGTTCAATAAATTATATGAGCTACTCAACACTTTTTTTTATAACATGGTCTTGTGCAAGATGATTTTGCCCACTCTAGGCTAATATCAGCAAGAGTGTTCTGAGCACGTTTAAAGTTGGCTAGCTAAGCCAGGACGTTTAGCAGGTCAGGCATATTGAATGCACATTTGACTTAATGTTTTCAACTTACATTGTGTTGATCAGGACGTAACCCCATCATAGGTCGAGGAAGAGCTGTAGGAATTTGGGGAGGGGCACAATTCAGTCTATTGCAATGGTTAACTTTTCAAACCGAATTGCTTACCCATGCATGGATAAAAAATTATGCTCATAAAAGTTTATTGTAGGGCGCCTGGGTGGCTCAGTGGGTTAAGCCGCTGCCTTCGGCTCAGGTCATGATCTCAGGGTCCTGGGATCGAGGCCCGCATCGGGCTCTCTGCTCAGCAGGGAGCCTGCTTCCCTCTCTCTCTCTCTGCCTGCCTCTCCATCTACTTGTGATTTCTCTCTGTCAAATAAATAAATAAAATCTTTAAAAAAAAAAAAAAAAAAAAAAAGTTTATTGTAGAACCATTACAATAGTGAAAAACCAAAGCTGCCCAAACGCCTAACCACAGGAGAAGACCACATAATTATGGTGCATCTTCACAGTAAATTATGAATATCGACCCATACCTACGACAGGACCCCACACTTAGAATGTGCCTAACATGAAGGTTAACAGCTCTGCTTACGAAGAGTGTCTAATGACATCAAGATGTGCTTACAATGTATTATCACATGAAAAAAACAGGATTTAAAATGGTATAGAAATCTATGCTAACCACTTAGGCAACAAACACAGAGAAAAGGCTAGAAAACATAGCAATTTTTAAAAATTTATTTATTTATTTGAGAGAGAGAGCATGCGCTCATGAGCCAGGAGGGGCAGAGGGAGAAGGAGAAGCAGACTCCCCACTGAGCAGGGAGCCCGAATGAATCCTGGGACTCTTGGATCATGACCTGAGCTGAAGGCAGATGCTTAACTGACTGAGCCACCCAGGCAGCCCTGGAAAACATAACAATTTTTATAGAGGTTTTTCTGGGGTGATTTATGAAAATTATGTTTATTGCATTAAATACTTTTCAGGTATCTGGAGCACTTTGGTGGCTCACTTGGTTAAGAGACTGACTCAGTTCCTGCTCCGGTCGTGATCTCAGGATCCTGGGATCGGACCCCTCCATGGGTTGTGCCCTCAGTGAGAATGACCATAAGTCATTCAAAGACTAAGCCAGATGTAGTCACAGGTTCATACATGTGTGTAGTCTTGGGGTGATTCCGTAGGCCTCCTCTGGCCTCAGGTTCCACATCTATAAAATGGGTACTTCAGTGCATGCCTTGGGAGCACACTCCAAGATGAGTGTGTGTCGCATGTGTCCTTTCCTGCCTCCAACCTCCCTGCTTCCTCTCTTTCATCTGTTGTCTGTTCCTTATGCTCTGATGAGTTCTCTCCTTTATCTAGTTAACATTTACTGACATAGTCTATTCCAGACTCAGACTAGCTTCTAGAGACGCAAAGATAAATCAGATATTTTCTCTTCACCCTTGAGGAGGTGAAAAACTGTCCACAGTGTGCCAGGGACAGGCCAGACTCTTGGGGCCAGCTGCTTCACATTGTCACGACAATGTGGACACCCCCCACACCTATCAGGAAGAAACTGCCCCAGCCAGCGGGAGCAGGTTTTCCTGCTGAGCTGGGGGCTGGCCCACAGGAGACCTCCACTAGCAAGATCTAAGCCCCATCATCCGACTGCCACCAAGGGAGCTGAGAATGCCGCTGGTGGGTAAGGAACTCTGAAGTCATATAGACTCAAAAGAGAGCAGACATCTGATCCAGGCCGGGAAGCCTGAGCAGAAGAGAAAGCCTGGGGAAGAGAGAATAGCATTTCCAAAGGCCTGGAGTTTGACCTTTGTTGTGTGCCGTGTGACTCATTCTGGTTGGAGAGCTATACAGACCAGGAAGGCAGCCCTGGGAGGTGCCCAAGGAGGTACATGGCCATAGCTCAAAGGGTTTGATAGGTGGGACTGAGCAAGAGCAGCTTTAACTCAGAGGCAAAGAGGAGCCGCAGAAGGGCGTGGGCAGGTGGAGGCACTGGGAGGACTTCGTAGGCAGAGACCCCTGTGGCTCAATGAAGAGCATGGTTCTGGAGCAGAAGGAAGCCAGAGCAGGTTTGGAGCTGCTTCCTAATATAGGGAGGGCTGTGGGGACTGGGGATGGCAGAGTCCAAAAGATAGAAAAATGTGGGTGGCAAGGGAGTAGAGCATGTCTAGAATGTCTGCCAAGCTCCTGGGGGCAGTGACCATGGATGATAGTGGTCCCTTCGAGGAGGGATGGAGGAGGAGAGAGAAGAGGAGGAGAAAGGAGGCAGTGGGGAGAGGAGAGGAGGAGGGGACCGGAGGAAAACGAGGCAGAGGAGGAGAGAGAGGGGAAGGCAGAGGAGGGTTGGAGGAAGGGGGAGGAGGAGGAGCTGATCTTCTCACTTGGGGTTGGGGGGTGAGAGAACTCTGGCCAGGGAATTCAGGAGCCTCTTGTCCATGCCCTTGGGCGACCTTCCCTGCCCTTCAGAGGTCCTGCCAGGTTTAATAAGGGTCTGTGATGTGCAGAGACTATCAATTACAGAGATGAGTTTATTTTGAAGTCCAAGATAGGAATGGCTGTGTCTCCACCAGGCATGTGTTTACACCTCCAGGTCAGCAATGCCAGAAATAAACACTTTGTCACAGCCTCAGATCTGAGCCCAGACCCTGGAGGGGCAGGGGGCTGGAGTCTGCCCTGCAGATGCTGGGTTACAGGGGAAGGGGTCATACTCATCAGTGGGGCCCCTCCTGTAGGCCAGGCAATGCTGAGAGCCAAGGGCCCTCGTGATGCTGGGGTGGCAGGCAGGCCCAGGCAGTGACAACGGAAGCCGTCGGCACTGGGGAAGAGTGGCACTCGGGCAGGAGCTCACAGAGGCTCCCCAGAAAGCAAGGCCTTCCTAAGGACTGCAATCAGGCATTCTAGGGGATTATGCATGTGACAGAGTGGCTGCAAGATGCTGCTGGACTGTGCCTCAGTTTCCTGGAGATGCTGAGATCACCACAAATTGGTGGTGGGGGGGGTTGCTTCAAATAACAGAAATTGTTTCTCACTGTTCTCAGGGCCGGAAGTCCAAAATCAAGACCGGAAGTCCTCAAAATCATGCTCTCTGAAGAATCTAGAACAGTCCCCTCCTCAACTCTTCAGCTCCTAGCAACCCTTGGCTGGTAGACGTGGCTCTGGTCTCTGCCTATCTTCACGGGGCCATCTCTGGGGGCCTCTGTGTCTCTCCCGTTGTCACGCGGACAGCTGCCATGTTGGACTCAAGACGGGGCCCATCCAGCATGGCCTCATCCAAATCACACCTGCAAAAACCCAGCTCCCGAGGAAGACCACATGTGCAGGTTCCAGGTGAACATGAATTTGAGGGGGACACCATTTGAGGCAGTAAGAATTGTGAACGGTTCAGCATGACTGATACTGTTATCTGAGATGAGGAAGCTGCTGGCCAAGGTGGATGGGAAGGCTCAGAGCTGGAGGCCTGACCTGGAGGCCCTGAGAGGCCATGCAGAGAGCCTTGGACCCAAACTGCCAAATCAATAAACACACATCCCCCCTCCCACAGAGCACAGGCAGACGTGGCCTGCCCCCCAGCAGGAATCCCTTGCAGAACCCTGCAGAGAGGAGCCTTAGAGTTCACTCTCTGCAGGACTGTGAATCCAAGGGGCTCTTGCCCCTTCTTCCAGGCCATGTCTGCAGCTCTCGACCGCCCTACAGATTCACCCCCCTGCAGCAGGTGAGGAGGGGAAATGTGGCCAGACCAGAGGCAGCTCTCTTTCCTGGTGTCTGGGACTGCTTTTCTTCTTTCTCCAGAGGCTCCATCTCTGGAAAGTACTGAGCCGCTGCCCTCTTTCCAGAGAAGACCCCTTGCCTCTGTCAGCCTGGGCCTGGTTCTTGCCATCCATGTCTTCTTGGGCTCCCAAAGGAAGCACAGGTGCTTGGGGTCACGCATGAGGCCTGGCTCCTGGCTCCTGAGCTCGGAGTGCCCTGGAAGGAGGAGGGAGGAGGAGGGAGGATCCGATTCCTGTTTCTTACTTCTGGTGGGCCACGCTTCGTGCTCAGAACTTCATGTTCGTTTTGATTTAATTTGAGGCCTTGCAGTCACTCCCTGCTATGAATTTGGTTGTCCCCATTTGGCTGAGGGGGGCGGTGCTGTGGCCCAGAGCCTCTCAGCTGCTGTTCAGCAAGCTACATGGTGGATAATGTTATGCATCCCCTTGGCTTAGGTCCGGAGCCCACTTGTTTGATTGAACACCAGTCTAGAGGTGGCCACGAAGGAGATTTTTTTTTTTTTTTTTTTTTTTTTTTTTAGGTGTGATGTACGTTTAAATCCGTGGACTTTGAGTAAAGCAGAACAAGCCTCCATACTGTGGATGGGCCACACCTAATCATCTGAAGGCCTTAAGAGCCAAGACAGAAGTTTCTCGAAGAAGAAGGAATTCTCCTCAAGACTGCATCATGGAAACCCTGCGTGAATTTCCAAGCTGCAGATTTTGGCCTCAAGATTGTGACATCCTGCTTGCTGGCCTGCTTTACAGATTTCTGACTTGCCAGCCCTTACAACTGCATTAACCAATTCCTTAACTTCTCTCCCCACTCTCTCTCTCCCTGAGGGCCTCTCTCTCTCCCCCCTCCCCTGGAAAACCCTGAGGACCACAAGCAACCAAGCAGTGGTTCAGCTGTCACACACTGAGCTTCCGTCTGCCTTCCTGCCCGCATGGCCCCTCTGAATGAGGTGAGTCGAGCACACATGGTCATCTCTGAGCCCTCGCCGTGCTCCGTGCCCTCCATGGAGCCACAGCATTTCAGCGTCATCTGGGACCTGGTTAGAAATGCAGGCTAGGAATCAGAGCCCAGCCTTACAGAATCAGAAACAGACTTTTAACAAGATCCGAGGCGACGTGCGGCAGAAGCGAGAGGTGCTTCTCTGACCAGCAGTGGCTTTTCCATCCTCTCACTGTCATAGCCATCCTGCTTTGGCCCATGGTAGGCACGTCATAGATGGTGCCTGGCTGATTAGTTGCTCTATGCCCAGCCCCTGACATTTAGAATTAACCCTTCCATCCCCTCTATCTTTTATTTCTTGCCCAGACTCCTTTTTTTTTATTATGATAAAATATATGTAAGATTTACCATTTGACCCATTTTTAAGTATACAGATCAGTGGTGTTAAGTACATTCACCCTGTGACGCAGCCATCACCGCTCTCCATCTCCAGAACTTTCTCATCCCCCCAAGCTGATTCTCCATTCCCATGAAACACTCACTTCTGGTGTCCCCTCCCCCAGCCCCATCACCCACCATCTACTTTCTGTCCACGAAGCTGACTACTCTGGGGAGCTCATGTAGATGGATGGAGTCATGCAGTATTTGTCTTTCTGTGACGGGCTTATTGCACCGAGCATATGTCCTCCCAGTTCGTCCATGTGGTAGCTGGTGTCAGAATGCCCTTCTGCTTTAGACCATATTTACTACTCTGTGCATCTGCTGATGAACGTTTGGGGTTGTTTCTAGCTTTTGGCTCCTGTGAACAGCTGTGAACATGGATGTAAAGATATCTGTCTGCGTCTCTCCTTCCAATTCTTTGGGTATACACCCAGAAGTGGAATTTCTGGGTCCCAAGGCATTGCTGTGTTTAAGTTTCCTTTAGCTGCTGCTTTGTTTTCTATTCCACACCAGCAACGTACAAGGGTTCCAGCTCTCCAAGCCCTCACCAGCACTTGTCTCCTTGCTTTGTTTTATTTTTAACAGGGGCCATCCTGACGGGGGTGGGTGGGGCAGATATCTCATCTAGATTTTTATTTCAGGCTCCTTTGCATACCTGGTGGTCTGTGTTCCTCAAAGGAAGAAACCATGTTTCATCAACCTGTATCCCTAGGAGTGGCGTGGTGGGATGCGGGGTAGGAGCCCAGTAACACTAAGCTGGATGAATGAATGAATGAATGAATAATGAATGAGTTAGCAGAGAGATTTTCTGATGAACTCTGCAGCCAAGCTCAGTTAAGAATCCCCCACCTCATCAAGTTAACCGTCTTTCTGCGTTTCTTTCTGTAGTTCACACAACTCCAGGCCGGAAGAGCAAATTCCACTCGCTCCCTTCTTCCTGGAACCCTGAAGAAGCTGCAGGACCCGCGCAGCCTGTAGCCGACAGCTACCTGAGTCAGTGATGGAAGGGCTCGGATTCGGTGAACATTTTTCCCCCATTGCAATTTTTTCCCAGGGGACCCATAATTTCACCAGCAATTCATGATTTTTGGCAGTGTGCCTGTGTGTTTGTGTGTGTGTGTGTGTGTGTGTGCACGCGTGTGTGCGTGTGATGTCTTATTCCCTGTAGCAGTCGCAGTGGTTCACACTGGAATGAGCACCGGCTTTGCACGCAGACATGCTACGATGGAAATTGCAGCAACAAGAGGCTGCAGTCTCCCTCAGGGGAGGCACTGACCTCAGATTCCTTTCAGAGTATGGACTGGGAATGCTAGGACCCTCCTGGTCTGATGGGTCTGGCACTGAGTAATCGTAAATATTATAGGCGCATCCACCTGGGTGGCTCAGTCAGGTAAGTGTCTGACTTTGGCTCAGGTCATGATCCCAGAGTCCTGGGATCGGGCCCTGTGTTGGGCTCCCTGCTCAGCTTGGAGTCTACTTGTCCCTCTTCCTTTGCCTCTCCCCCTGGTTATGCTCCCCTCCCCGTCAAATAAATAAATAAATCTTTAAGAAATATAATAAAAAATATTTATCAACAACATCAGTGCTTTACGTATATCAGTCATTTTGCGTTGGATGCTATATTCTCCGTTTTTCAGATGAGGAAGCTGAGTGTCCAAAGGCTAGGTGACTTGCCCAAAATCATGCAGCTAGAGAGTAGTGGAGGGAGTCCAGACTCTGATGGCAAGGCCCCAGAGCCCAGGAGCTGGACCTCTGTATGATGCTTGGGACAGGGCTGCTCAGGACCTTCACAGCAAACCCAGAGACAGAGGTTGTTAGATCTGAGGCTCAGAGAGGTTGAGTGACTTTCCTCAAGGTCACACAGCTGGACTGGGATTCCCCACAGATCCCTGGGATGCAAAGCCCAAGCTCTCAGCACTGTGGGGGGAACCAGGGCAGGGAAAGGTAAATACTAGCTGTCATTGTTGGGAAAGTTTACCCCCTTGCTCTTTCACTGGCCTCAAGAAAAGTGGCATTGACCCACACAGCCTGTTGGCTCCCAAGATTCCACCTACCCCAAGGCCTCCATGGCCAGGGGCAGGCCCTCCGAGGCGCTGACGGTGCAGAGAGCCCCCTGCCAAGCAGCCTGGGGCGGGATCCCCCCCACTCTGGGCTGGAGAGCCTGGAGCCTGTCCCGCCAACCACCCGCAGCAGTCCCTCTCTCCCGCCCTCTGGGAGTTGTCACGGCAACCGCGTGGGCATCTCAAAGGCGTCTCCTTCAATAATCTGGGCCTCTGATCTCCGGCAGGCCTGTAATGAAGGGACAGTTTGTTAGCGCTGACATAAACATTGGGTTACCGGAGCTGCCTATTTCATGTCGCTTAAGAAGTCAGATCAAGCCAGCCGACAGCCGAGCAAACTGTGAAGATATTTATTTGTTCAGCTTCCTAGGGTGAAAACCAATGTTTATGAGGCCAGGATTTTTTTTTTTTTGTAGTCATTGATTTGGGGGGGTAAGGAATTAACAATATCTCAGAAAGTGATCACATAGTCTTTTTTTTTTTTTTCCTTCCATTAACCCCCAGCTAAGGCAAGTGGAGGATCAGTGCCTGAGAATGAACATGGAAGATCCCATGTGTGCCAGATTGTCTGGTTCGTGGGACACTTTCCTGGCCATTTTGCTGCTTCCATGATCCAACAGCTCTGAGAAGAAGGCAAGGCATAGTCTTGTTGCCCCAGGCAGATGCGGAGAAGAGAAACAGGTTAGTCACATACTCAAGGTCACACAGCTGATAGAGTCAGAAGAGAAACCCACCCAAGCCTTTCATTAAAAATCCAGAGTTCTCTCTGCTACCCTGTGCTGTGGGGCCTTGCTGTAGGGAATCTAAGGAACTGAATGTATTAAACCCCCAACTCTGCAGTAGTGACAAGAGGAGAGTGTGTGACCTGGATCTCTCTAGGGTTTTTCACTGACATTAACGTGATGATGTTTTTATGAAAAGGAATGATAAGAACAGCTATAAAAACAGAACTTGGCTGCTGTTGGCTTTATATTTCTTCTTAGCAAGACACACCCTTGATCAGGGCTCTGGGATGAGAGGGAAGACTCCAGATTCTAGGAGCTCGGTAGTGCTGGGTATCACCAGCCAAAGATTTAGGGTTCCTCCATCCATCCTTGGTTTCCATCTTTGGGCTCTGTTCTCCCTGCGTTTGCAAAGTGCTAGTCCTTGCTTCAGCACTCTCAGACTTTATGATCTTGGGCAAGTTCCTTAACCCACTTGAACCTCAGTTTTCTCATCCATAAAATGGAGCTGACAACCCCATCCCTTTCTCATAGGTGAGGATTCTGCATGGGGGAGAAAAGCTCTTGCCAAACACAAAAGGCGTTTAGTTCTTGGGCAGCACCACGGCGATGAAGAAAGGACCCTGGGTCCGAGACAATGTTCTGATTCTGAGTCAGTGCGATCTGAATGACTGTGTCAGCTCTCTAGGATTACACTTGCTCTTTGCAGAACGGAATGGCTGGACTCCCCATCCTACTTTGTGCGTTTTCGGCACCATCTCTTACAACTTTCTAGGCACTCGTACCCATTTGACAGAAGAGGTGAGTGAGGCTTGGCAAGGTTAGGGAACTGGTGGAAGGTCCCTGGAGTCCTAAGGGCAGACCCGGGATTGAAACTCAGGTCTGACTCTTTTCTCTTGGTCTCCATGAGAAGCAAATGAAGTGTGTCTCACAAAAGGGGTGGTAAACAGCCCCTTTTTGTCACCGAGGGATTCATCAGCGCTTTTAATTTCTATCTCCTCCAACCCTTCAGAGGCTTCGCTGCCCACCCTCCCCCAAAAATGAGATGCCACAGGACACAGACCTCCCAACCTCCAACAGAAGGAGCCAGCCTTTCAGGGGGAAAGCATCCTGGCCCCAGTCCTCCTCAGCCAGGAGGCCCAGCCGATGGCAGGGGGCACGGGTGCTGGCCCTCTTCCTCTTGGAGCCTGTTTCTGCGGGATCCCAGTCCCCAGCTGTCCCCTGGGGTCAGATCCATCACGCCATGGCCTCACTCGATCAGGCGTGCTCAGCCAGAGGGTCAAGTGGCCCGCCACCACCCGCCGCTGGGAGCCCATCACGGCCATATTTAATTTAATTAAGGCTGTCAGCACTATTGATTTTAGCGGTTTCAATTACTAGCCTGTTATGGTTTCTGGATCAACTGATCTGTGATGGGTCCTATCAGCAAAGACACACATTGAGGACAGGGCCCTTCATCTCCTTTAAAACCTGACACGTCCTGCCATGGACCATAAGTTATTGCTTTTATCCAGCCTGGCTCCCCTTCCCTTCCTCATAATTAATTTCTCATTAGACAGCTCTTTATTGTTTAATTTGTGCAGTTTATAATCAAATTGGGCACATTAATTGTCGTTGAATTTAAAGCTAATGAAAAATAAAGGTTTTCAATAACTTACTCTTCCATTACTCCCGACAAGATAAAATAAAGCGCTCGGAGAAGTGTCAGCTTTTTAAATTATAAATTGGGTTTTTTAAAGAGCATGAGCATTTAAGGAGCAGTTACCACACATTTAGTAATTATAAATCCTATGCTGCAAAACAATTATTAAGATATAATTATGATGCTTTCCTCTTGTGCGGCCCGGCAGCTGGTTCAGGGCTTGGATTCCTCGTGGTGCGTGGGTGGGGGTTTCCGTTGGGTTTGAGGAGGGGAGAGATACCAGCAGAGAGCCAAATGGGCAGACTGGGAACCAAGGAGGCATCACCACTTTTGACTGAAATTATCTAATGCAGGGGGACACAACAGATCTCCACTCCTGGGCGTGTCTCTGTCTCCTTGAGGTCTGCGGGAAAGGCTGCCAGAGGTGTGTGGGTGCGCCCAGCCAGTGCCAAGTCCTGGAGACACAGCAGTTGAGAACATGAGGGCCAGCCTGATGCCTGCGCAGACACACAACTTCGCAGGTGGTTGGGAGCAAGTGAGGGAGTGGTCGGATCCACCTGTGGGGTGACCAGATCCACCCGTGGGGGTGGAGCTACTTGAGTATGAAGTCTCCTTCGGAGGAAAGGAAGTGACGATCAGCAGGTGAGCTGGCAGGTGCGGAGCCAGGAAGTCGAGGCTGAAGGGGTGTGCTGGGGTGGAGGGATGCAATGAGTTGGGGTGTTTTGTGACCAGATTCCAAGTGGAGCACTGGGAGGATTCAGGCAACTGAGCCCCTACTATGTGTCATTCACTTTGATAAGCCCTGTGGTGCCATAGTCTCCCAGAATCCAGCCCGTTGCTTGGGCGGGGCGGGGGGGGGGGTTTCTCAGACAAGGAAGCTGAAGCCTGTAGAGGGCAAGTCACTCCCTCCAGGCCATGTGACTCTTGGGTGGTTGCCCTGGATGTAGACCTAAGTCTCCTTCATACTCCTCTTGGTTGCACCTGCAAAATCACCTGCGGTGTGCAGAGAGTGGTGACGGGGTTGTAAAACAGGTGAGGTTGACAAGGCCCTGCTCTTGGAGGAACGTTTGGGAGCTGGGCGTGTCCCTGGAATTCAAGAGGAGGAACACAAGGAGACTTAGGGGTGCAGGGAAGACAGGCTGTGAGCCAAGCGTCTCACTAAAGAGTCTACATGATCTCCCCCCAACCCAAATGCTGGATTTATGGGGCACAAAAAGAGATGCATGCATGCCTTCGCTCTGCACCACTGTGCCAGGCCCTCTGGACCCCAGGTGAGGAGCCAAGGAGCGGAGGCTGACATTGCACAAGCAAAGCAGAAGGCTATTTCAATAGAGAAGCTTCCATAGATGCGTGAGGGTTTGCAAGAGGAATTGGGCTGCTTTAGGGTGCTGAAGTGTCCCCTGGGAAGAGGCTAGAGATGACCTCTCTGAGAAGTGACATTGGAGCTGTAACACCAGGGATCGGTGGGATGTTCAGGAGAGACCATAAAAGGGGTGCATTTATAACCCATCCCCATGGCAGAGCTGGGCCTCTGGGAATTCAGGGTGCTGGGCCACCACTCACCTTGTTTGCAACTCAGTATCCTCGTGTGGAAAGATGAGAGTCACCTCCTCCTCTAGATGGTCTCTCAGTCACCTGCACACATGAGTGAGGTCTTCTAAGGGCCCTGAGGGTCTCCCAGAACCCTGAGCTGAGGAACTAGGAATCCTTTGAAATGGTCATCAGCAAGTACCTGTCACCCCCACCCCAAATCCTGATGTTTTATGGCTTGGAGATGCCTGGGTATCCCCACCTGAAGGATGAATTCTGTCCTGCCAGGACTGCCACATACAGAGGGTGTCTCTTCGTCTCCTCTGTTTCCAAGCAGGAAGTCCTCAGTGGGGTCTGGAGTCCCTAGACCAGTATCTCGTATGTCCCACGTCTGCTCCCCAGGACAGAGAAGCAAAGCATTTTTCACTCTCCAAACATTGCTTCCTCCCAAGTGCACCTGAAGGTAGAGACTTTTGCCCTTTTCTTGCAGATGGGGAAAGCAAGATCAGTGGTTGGCAGGGAAGGGAGTCTCTCCAGGTCCTCCTATCAGCCTGTCTGCTTCATGACCCAGAAGCCCAACAAGGGATCTTTGTGAGAAATTTCTGTTAGGCCTCAGTAAAAGCTTTCCTCTGGAGGGAATGGTTTGATTCCATTGACCACTCGTTCAGCACCTCCAGCATCCAGGTCCAAAAGGTCCCAAATGACTGAGATGTCTCCCTGTCCCCTGGGGACTGAAGTCTTGAATCTTCAGGAACATTCTACAGGGATTTTAAAGCTCCTAGGAATAGTCCCAAACAGAGCTATCTGATAAGCAGGTATCATGAGTTGGTTGTGATGCTTGCAAGTGGTACATTTGAGAAATGACGAATCTCTGTTTCCTTAGCGAAAGTGAGGACGGCTGTGCCTTCTTCAGGGGACGGTTCCTAGAATTAAGTCTGATGACTGGCCTGAGGTTCCTGGCGTAAGGCCAGGATGCTACTCTAGGAGGTGCTGGCAACAGCGTCCCATCCACACCTGCCCAGGGGTAGGATCTAGGCACAGGGTTCTGTACCCCACCTTACAGATGAACCAGTGGAGATTCTAGGGGGACAGATCTCACTCCATTGGCAGAAGGCAGGACAGCTGGGGACAGATGCCAAATCCAGGCTCTCATCTGCAGCAGTGAGTGTCCCTCAGTGAGCGGTGACATGAGAAAATGCCAAGTCCCAACGGAGGGTTCTAGGGATCACTCCATGAGGCGGGAGCTTGTCTCTTCTCAGGGAGGAGAACCTTTGGCTAATCTCAAACCCATATAGGGCCTGCATGGTTCCCAAAAGGGTTTCCCAACTGCTATCAGCTGAGAACAAAGTGGATTTGAGTTCACATTGTTGTGGAGCACCTACTGTGTGCCAGGCCCTGGTGGGCAAGAGGGCCACGCTCCCACTCTGAGGAGAGTACAGGGTTTGGGAGGCAGACATCGAACAGGACCATGGAGAAGATGAGTCTGGACAGAGACAGATGGCAGGTGAAGCCAGGACCAGAGGAAGCTGGGGGAGGAGGTGTCCTGGGAGAGGGGCATGGCCTTTGGAAACTGACCATCCGTGTGGCCTCAAGCAAGTCACTGCACATCTGTGCCTCAGTTTTCTTGGTGAAAATGGGATGACAGCTGCTTACATGGTCATCAGGTTCTCCCGAGGATGAAATGAGGAGTGCTTGAAGCATCCAGGAGAGTGCCCTGCCTCCAGGAAGCATCAACTGCCATTTGCCACCATAACTATAGGGCGGTCCAGAGGCTTCTGTGCGCAGTGACCTGTGTGCTGTCTTGGGCTGCTATGCCGAGAGGACTGGCAAGAACAGAAGCAAGGAGATAAAGTAGGAGTTGGTTGTATTCCACCAAGCAGGAGCCCTGGTGGCTTAGACTAGGGCAGAGCTGCTGAAGAAGGAAGTCAGTGTGGAAGGGAGGAGAACAGTGTTACAGCAAGTGCAAAGGCCCAGAGGCAGGAAATATGTGGGTTTGTATAGGAAACAAAAGGTTGTGTGGCTGGAGTGAGGGCGGAAAAGGGTGTGAGGGGGTGAGGTCAGAGGTGCAGGCAGAGGCCAGAGCCTGTAAGCCTGACAAAGCAGGGGACGGAGGTGAGTTTAATCCTCAGTAGCAGAAAGCCATTGTATTTTTTTAATTGAGCTATAATTCCTATCCATCCCGTTAAATCTATTGGGTTTTATGCAGGAGATTTCAGAAGACTATGGTAATGGGCTCTCAAGAAAGCCCCATGGTGCCCACCTCCTGATATCCCCACTCCTGTGTAGTCCCCTCCTTCTCAGTGTGGGAGTAACCTGTGACCAGCTTCTCTAACCAACGGAATATGGCAAAGCTGATGTTATGTATATGTGATTAATTTATGTTAAGACTGTAACATTCGTCTTGCTAAGCAACTCCCCACTTTTGGTTCTGATGAAGCCTGCATCCATTCTGGGGAAGTCCAAGTTTGGGCAGGGACCTTTAAATGACATCAGGAGCTGAGGGCAACATTCAACTGACAGTCAACAGGAATTCAAAACCCTCCATCCTACCACCATAAGGAGCAAAATTCTGCCAATAAGTGCATGCATTGGTAAGCAGATTCTTTTCTGGCCTAATCTCCAGGCTAGCAGAGGACCCAGTGAACTATTTTCAGATGCTGGAAGTCTGAGATAATGAGATAATAGCTATATGTTGGTTTAAGCCACTAAACTTATAGTGACATTGTCATCCAGCAATAGATGACTAATTCAGACACCACTGTCTCTGGGTCTGTCCCATTTCTGCACGTCTTACAATCAGGAGCTTGGATTTCCTTTGTTCCACACTATCTTTTCAAAGATGTTTGTATAGTGAACAGCCTTAGAAGATCAAGATAGTGTCTGCCTTCCAAAGCAGAGGGCAATTTGTTTGCTGTCTAGTATGATGGAGAGTAATGTCTCCCTCGGGGACAAAGGTTGGGCTGGTTTACTTACAGTTCATTATAAAAGATTCAAGTCCCTAAGCTTGGGATTCCTTTCCTGTAATACATCCCTCTGCCTGGGCAGTAATTTCTTGGTCCTTCTCCTTCACCCTGTGGGAACTGAGGAATTGAAGACAATGAAACCCTGGCTATTGCTGTTTGTAATAGGCTATTTTTTGTTTCTGATCCAAGAGTCTCGTGTCTTCTGCCAGCATCCATGACACTGTGGTCAGCTAACACATGAGCTTGCAAAGAGATTAAAATCTTAGACCCTTCACAGACCTGACAGAGCAGTGACATGACCTTATTGGAATTTTTAAAAAGTCTCTGTGTGGAGGGGACAGGCAGGCAGGAATGGAAGTGAGGAGACAACGTGGGAGTCAACTGAAGTCCACCAGGAAGAAGCCGAGGGTGGTGCCATGGTTGAATGTTGGTGACCCCCTCAAAGTTTATACGTTGAAGCTCTAACCCTCAGTGTGATGGTATTAGGAGGTGGGACCTTTGGGAGGTGAGGTCATGAGAGAGGGGCTCCATGATGGAATTGGTGTCCTTAGAAAAAAAGATGAGACACCAGAGATCTTTCTCTCCACTTGTGTGAAGGTGTCTAAAGACCAAGAAGTGTCCTCACCAGGATCAGAATCGACTGACCCTTTGATCTTGCCTTTCCAGCCCCCAGAACCTCGAGAAATGTACATCTGTTGTGTGAGCAACCCAGTGTGTGATGTTTTGGTGTGGTGTCCCAAGCTAACTAAGACAAGGACTAGGGGCCAGAGCAGCCCCAGAGAGGATGAAAACTGGGACTTTGGAGGATCACCTGGCAGGACCTATGGGAGGATGAAAACTCAAGAACACTCCTGAGTTTGGGGCCTGTGCACAGGCAGCTCTCTTTGCTAAGATGAGGATGGAGAGGCAAGGTGAAGGGGCCAGAGACCATCGGGTCTGGAACGTGCTGGAGAGATGCCTGCTGGGAAGCACATGGGTGCCTGATCTGGGGGCTTGAGACCTGCATGGGCTGTAGATCCGGACTTGCAAGAGAATGCAGAAAGGAGAGAAGAGACAGGTGTAAAGAGGGTCTGCAGGGGTCCCTGGGACACCCCAACATGTGGAGGGAAAGGAGGGTCTGGAGCACTGACCAACAGGAGTGAAGCTCTGTATCAGGATTGGGAAACCCCTTGTTGGGCCAGGCATTTACTCTCATTTCTGGATTCTGGAGAGGTCCAGGGATTCCTGGACAAGGTCCCTGGAAAGTTAGGAGGTCCTTAGCGGGTTGGGGAAACAGTTGACCAACTGGGAAGAAGGTATTTTCATAGTTAAACAGAATAATTACACCAGTGTCCACCAAATATCACCCTGACTTCAAGATCCCTTGGCAGGGGTGACCTGGCCCCCCCACCTGATTCCTTACATCCCCATCCCAGCAGGGAGACTGGCTTGGCTGCCAACTGGACACTGCTTCCAGCTCCTAGATTTTCATTAAAATCCTGGGCATTTCCTCAGCACTCAAAGGTGTCCCTATTAATTACCGGCAAGTGTTGGCTCTCCCCCCGGAAATCTGCCACCCCAGCCTGGCTCTGTCCCCTATGATTTTATTAAAATCCACCTTGCCAGCCAGGGCCCTGAGATTTATCGCCACAGCTAATAGGCTGCCTCCCCACGAGACATAAATCTGGGGCCTGCCTAGGGAGCTGCTCGCTGCTAAGAGGCCAGTTAATTGTTCTACCTAGAGAGTTCCACGGAGGAATGTTCAATTAGGCCTCTCAGAAAATTTGGAGCATTAAATAAGGTGAACAAGGATTTGGGCACTTTCTTTTCTGAGAAGCAGCCCTTTCTTGCTCCCCTGGCTCACTGAAGGCCTGTTAGCTTTTCACTAGCCAAGAGGCATTCTCGAGGGCCATGGAGCAGTTTTCTTAGCAGTGAGCTAGAAACAGGACGACATGGGGATTTAGCATCCTACAAAAGTCCTTGAGACTTTCTCACCCAGAGTCAACTCGTGACTGGCCTCTCTGTGTCCTTGGATGAGTTTCTTCTGTTCTTGGGGTTTCTACTTCCCTTCCTCTAAGATGGGGTTACACTATCTACTCCATCTGCCTCACAGCCTTGCTGAAGGATGAAATTCATTCATTCATGTCTTTGTTCATAAAACCTATGGTGGAGGGACCAGCCTCCTGTGTGCCAGGAAATGTGCTAGATCTGGAACTCTAGGGAAAAAAGACAAGACAATGCCCTCAAGGAGCTCCTGGTCCTGAGGAAAGGCCAAAAAGGACCCTGGAGATGTGGACTGTTTTGTGCTAGGATAGAGACATGATGGGAGATGGGGTGGAAGGGATGTGGGTGCCCAGAGATTCCTAACTGGCTGGAGGGTAACATCAGTCAGGGAGGACTTCCTGGAAGAGGAGACAGGAATTACATTATTTTGTCGTGCCTGTGAGTGGCTGAGCTCCCCCTGAGACATCACCTTAGTGGGTCCCATCATGTCACGTCTTCCCCAGAAGCTGACTTATTAGCACACTTGAAGAATACCTCACTTTCACTCAAGATTAACAACCACAGGCACTGAGTCCGTTGCTATTCACTTGGAACCTGGGGCTCAGAGAAGTTGAGGGGCAGGTCCATGACCACACAGCTGGCAAGTGGTGGCACAGATGGTGAGCCCGAGGATCTCAACTCTGTGCAATGTGTGGTTAGATAAGGGGCCTCTGGTGACCATGATGCACAGCTCCATGAGCACATGGTGTGATGGCCACAGACCCCAAATGCCATTCTCCGCTGGGTCCCACTGGGGAAAGGCCTTTCTTCAAGGCACCATTCCCAGAGGCCTGAATTTTGGCAAGCCCTGCGATGGGTCAGCACTGTGTTGCCTGAGCCCAGCTGTCCACCAGCCTGTGACCTGGTCACATGGTCCCTGGTCAATGGAAAGAGGACCCCGGTCTTTCCCACTGAGATCACAGGTTCCCTTTTCGCTCTCCTCCATGACATCTCAAGCTCCTGGTTCTTGGAGGGTGACCGGGGAGGGGTGGAGCTGGGACTGAACTGCCCGATGATCTCTGGGTATGTATGCACTGCCCCAACCTGCGAACCATTCCCTTACTCAATCTCAACTTCCCACACTTCAAAAATACCATCTCCTTCCTGTTGGAGCCAATCCTCCGTACTAACACCAAATCAGATACAGAGTGGAAAATGTCCCCTGGGGGTAGGCGCAAGTGATGAGGATGCCAATTCCAGCCTTCTTCCAGGTGCCAAGAGTTTTGGCTTTTCCCTGAGTTGAGGTTTAATGTCTTCCCAGTCTTGCCTAATGCATGAACAGGACATTGCACACAGGGGATCATTCTCTACACGTCGTGCTTGTCCCTAACACGACAACTTGCAGAGTAGAGGGATGCCCAACAGGGGCCGAGTGGACCTGCGCGGTCCGGGGGACTCTGCCCTTTTGTGCCTCGGTTTCCTTATCCACCGTTAGGAATGAAACAACCAGTCTCCCATGATGGTGGTGGGGACCCGTGGTGAATCATGGCTCAGAAAATACTTTGCAAACTGAAAAGTGCAGAGAGAACAGAAGGGATTATCATAATGCTTTGCATTTTTATTTTTAACCTGCGTGAAATTCTGGAAACTGTTGGCTGCCAAGAAATGCTAAGCTGTAGTTTCTGTTCTGCGGGGAGATCGGGTTTATTTTAAGTGGGGGAATTACACAGTGCACAGATTATTTATTTGGGAAACCTGGACAGATCCAAGGGAGCCCCCAGCCCCCAGCTCCCTCCTTGGCAGAGCACTCCGAAGGTCTGTTGCTCAGGTTGATGCACTTTCAAGAATGGGAAGAGAGCGGTTTCTGCCCTGGGCCCCTGCATCCCCTCCCCTCGCTCACCTCCTTCACCTGTTAAGTAGGTCAGCCTGGTTCAGGCAGCCTGCCCTGAATGCAGGTCCCCTACAGAGTAACTGCACACAAAATTCTGCGTGGCTGCTGGCTTCCCAGGCACAGAGAAGTCGCAGCAGTTTTGGGATGTCCCACCAAGCCCACAGCAGAAGGCAAGTTCTGCAGCCCTGACCCCCTTAGGGAGGAAACACTCATTCTCAGCTGTGGGAAGTGTTGGTGGTCAAGGCTCTCTCCTGAGTTGCTCTCCAGACTTGCCCTCAGCAGGAGAGCCATCTTGCTCACAGCAGGATGGTTGGTGGGGCAGCCCTCATCCGGTGAGGGGGAGACAGTTCTTCCTGAAGGCCCCTCCTCCTTAGCCCAGGCTGCACCGGCTCAGGCTCCCCACTGCTTCTCTCTCCCTACTAGCATCTCTTGCACACAAATGGCAGATGGTTTCCCGGGGAACCAGACCTGTGACAAACACTAAGAGGGGCTGTCCCCATTTCAGAGATGAGGAAACCAAGGCGCAAAAGGTTGAGAAACTCGCTGTAGACCCCACAGCGGGAAAGTGGTGACCAGAGGCCATGTGGTTCCCAGGGAGAGGAGCTCATTCACAACATGTGAACATCCACTGTGTGCCTGGGCTGGTGCCAGCCCATTCCCTGGCCTTCCAGACACCGGGGCCTCCCCAGCTTAGGAAAGGGTGGAGCGTGGACCAGCCACCTCAGGGACAGTGCCGGCCACATGGCCCCTCCACTGGCCTGCTCTGCCATCCCTTCCTGCCTGGGCTGGCCTTCTTCTGCTCCAACAACTGTATTCACTCCTTGGAACTAATTAGGCTTCTAGCTACAAGGACATCTGGGAAATGTAGTTTTTAGCTTGCCAGCTTCTGTGGTTCCCAAGCGGTTGCGTGGCCTGGGCGTGAGCAGGGATGCTGGGGCCAACCAATCACATCAGCCTGTCCATGTCTGCTGTGGTTTTCTCCGTGGCTCTGATTAGCGCCCCACATTCCTTGGGCCTTAATGCTCCTTGTCTTCTCCTGCGGGAATGCAAGTGCCACGTACTGTACCCCCAGCACCCACCTAGGACAAGCTTCAGATAGGTGTCCAATGAGTATGAAGGAGTGGTTTAAGCCATTGCAACTGCTTCCCACAGGTTTGTATTCTCCCAGGCTTTCACCATTCCATCCTCCACACAGTTACTAGGAGCTCTTTCCTCCAGAATAAAGCTCATGATATCTCTCCCCTGCTGAAGAATCCCTCCATGGCTCCCAGTTGCCCAGGGACCAAGTCCAGACCCTTCTGCCAGCCTGCAGGGGTCCTCCAGGCACTGCTTTCCCAGCCTCCTTATGCATGTGCCCCTGCGCACCCATTCTGGCTCCCCCCAGCTGCACCCCACGGCAGCATGCTTGCTTCTCCTGCTCCTGGCTTTCTACTTACCCTTCTTTGTTGCCTTGCTTGTATCCTCTCTAGAAACTCAGTTCTTAGAAACCAGTGTTTCTGTCCTAGCAAGTTCTGCAACCTCAGAACCCATGCCTGGCACAGAAAGGGAGCACCAGAAATGCCGGATGGATGGATGGATGGATAGATAGATGGACAGGCGGATGGGTGGATATCCAGGGCAAGTTCTAAGAACACTAAGTCAACTGTGTGGCTGGAACCTGGGCTTCGGGACATATTCATGGAATTCTTTACATGCTGACTTCCTTACTTGATCCTCACCTACGGTGCTGTGAGGTCATCAAGGCACAGGTTTTCATTCCTATTTTATAGGCAAAGAAACTGAGGCCAGGAGAGGTTTAAGCAACCTATACAGCAAATGAAAAAAACGGAGGCCAGAACAATGACCCTGTGACTCCAAACACAGTGCTCCTGGTCCGACTTGCCCCGGGGGTGGCGTGAAGTGCAACAATTAAGACTTCCCTGAGAGGGGCCTTTTATCCAAATTATATGGCCCTTTGGGCTCTGGAGCAATTAACACGGAGCCACCGGATGGCATTCGCAGCTGGTGTGCCAGCGTGGGCGACACGGAGCCATCATTATCTGGTGCCACGCAGCCTGCCCAGCCCTGCCTAGGACCAAGGGCTGTGGAGTGTGGGCCTCAGAGCTGGAGGGGAGGCTGCCTCAGACTTCCTGGCTCAAATCTCCCCTTCTCAGGGAGACCTGCTCTGACCACCCTACTGAATCGGGCCTCCTCCCAGCCCCGGCCCCCAGTTGCTCTCCTCCCTGGTTTAGACTACTCTGTCTTGTCTTCCATGCTTCCCTGGCATCTCACGTGGAGCCTGGCTTAGAGAAGACCCTCAGGAGACTTTGGTTGAGGGAATGAATGAGCGCATGAATGCAGGAATGCGTGGGCAAATGCCAGCACAAGTCTCCTTACCCCTCTCCAGGCCTCCCCGTGCCCCTCTGTGGAGTGGGGACAGGCCCTCCCATGTAACTCAGGGAATGTAAATCTCCCGAGATAACAGGGAGAAATGCTTGGCATGGGGTCTGGCACTTTGTAGGGTCTCAAAAGTTTTTTCTTGTCCTTCTGATTTTCTCCCTTTCCCCCCCCCCGCCCCCAGTTCCTGCAGTGGCCCTGGTGTCATTTCATACGATTTCACCTCTCCAAGTTAGACTGTCCGAAGGGAGTGGGAATCAGGGCTCCAGTTATCTATTCTGAACAAAATACCCCACAGTTAGGAACTTAAAACAATGGTCTTATTCCATGTGGTGATTTGGGGGGTCAGAGATCTGAGCAGGGTTCCTCAGGGCAATCGTTATGCTCTGTGTGGCCTAGACTGGGTCACGTGGTGGTGTTCAGAAGGCTGCCGGGCTGGGCTGGGCTGAGGAGATGTGCCCACACAGAAAGACAAGCTCAAGGCAATCTTCTTTGCACATGGGCTCATTATCCAAGTCCCAGCAGGTATGGAGTGGCAGGGGAAACCAAAGCTCTTCATCACAGGGAGAGGTTCCAATAAAGTCACATGTGCCATGTCATCTCCAGCAAGCTGTTCTCCCTCCCAGACTCCAGGTTCACTGGGTTAAAAACCACAACCACCCCCCACCCCCATCTCTCTGCTCCCATCAGAGCAACCCCTGAGGCCATCTGACTTTCTTGGCAGCAAGCAATGCAACTGAAATGTTTGCTTGTTCGGTGAGGTGCCCAGGAAATAGCCTCAGAGATACTGACTTGCGAACCATTTGTGCTCCGTGAGACCTTCTACCTGGCTTGCAGATAGCTGCCTTCTCGCTGTGTCCTCACGTGGCAGAGAGAGCCAGGCAAAAAGAAGGCTGCCAAGCCTATCAGGTTAGGCTCATTGGTTACGACCCCGTTTCACCTTAATTACCTCCTAGAACCTCTCTTTCCATATACAGTGACCCTGGGATTTGGAAAGTCGGAGGTCAGGGCTTTACCACGTGGATTTGGGGGCAAGACATAAATCAGTTTGTCGCATGAAGTTTTCAAAGATGCATGATTTCCCAAAAGTGGATAAACGTGGGAAATGTCGTTCCTCGCTTCCTATTGTTGCTGCAACAGATTAGCAAACTTAGTGACTTAACACAGATTTGTTATCTTGCAGTTTTAGAGGTCAGAAAATCTAACCACGAGTCTCACTGGGGCTAAAACAAAGGCGACTTTCCTCCCAGAAGGTCTCGGGAGAACCAGCTTCCTTATCTTTTCCATCTTCCAGAAGCTTCTGTGTCCCATGCCTTGGGGTCCCTTCCAATCTTCACAGACAGTCTTGCAGCATCTTCTGTCCCCTCTGACCTCTGCTCCCAACCTCACATCTCCTTCTACATCAGACCCACCTGCCTCCCTTTACAAGGACCCTTCGTGCTTGAATCTGGCCTGCTCGGTACAATCGAGGCTAACGTCCCCCTCCCAAGATCCTTAACCTTAATCCCACCCATGAGGGCTCCCTTCCCACAGAAGGTGACTTGCTCGCAGATTCCAGGGACTGGGATGGTGGTCATCTTCGGGACCCCAGTGCTTTTCAAGAATTTCTTCTGCCACAAGCAAAGCTGGGCACAAGTGAGGATCTGGAGGAATTGAAATGCCAGAACATTTGATGAAGAGCAAATCCACCACACAAGACAGGATAGGGGCTTGCAAGAATGGTGATCTGAGAATCTACCATAGCAGAGGCCCCTTTGGAGTGCTGGTGAATTCCTCAAATGTGTGGTTATAAAGGGTGCCGTTTACATGTGGTAATAAAGGGCAGTTGTATGTCTGTTGTCCTCTGCCTTGTCAGAATCTCCAGAAGGACCGATGACTCTGGTCTCCCTTGATTGGCCTCAAGAATCAGTTTATAGTTTTAACACACCAAATGGTGTGAAATATTAGATAAATCATTTTTTTGGCAATTAAAATTTTATTTACAAGATAAACCCCAATTAGCTTCCCCCTGCCCCACATTATTTACTTTGATGTTTGGGGGTCTTTCCCAGAACCCTGTCTTCTTGATAGCCAGGCACTCTTGCTTACAAACAGTAGCTGAGTCCAGAGTCTCAATGAGGCACAGGGGAAAGAGAGGACTGTGTGATAGGGAACTTGGGTCAGAGATGTCAGATGTCACAGATGAGCTGATTCCGAGATGAGGTACTGTCTTGGCTGCCAAAACAGGCAACAGGTTCACAAGAGTGTAGGCACCGAGGCATGAAAATGCCTAGAAGGTTCCAGAAGGTTCTGGAATTCTGAGCTGCTCCAAAGGGATGCAGTGGTAGTGTGGGTCTTAGGAAGGGGATGGAAGGAAGATACACTGCAGCTCACATTGGAGGCTGTGGACAAGAACCATGGAGCTTCCTACAGAGAACCCATTGAGGATCTAAGTCTGGAAACAGGATGCAGTTGCTTTCAGCTCCTTGAGTAAGGAACAAGAGAAGGACAAGGAGCCCGTGGAGAGTCGCGGTTAGGAGCTTAGTTTCCTGAGCCATGGTGCTTGGGTTGATATTCTAGGCTTGACCCATTTCTTGACTTTGGGCAAATTCCTTCACCTCTCTATGACTCCATTTCCTCGTCTGTAAAATGAGGACAATACAGTCCCCCTAGCTGGGAGGCTGGGATGTACCAAGCCAGCTCACACAAACTTCTAAGGCCAACGCTTGACCCAGGAGAGGTCCTCAGCCATCTGATCTTTCTCGCTCAGGAACCCATTTTATTTGGACTATTTTCTTCTTACTGGGAAGAATGTTATGTTTGAAATTCATAACTCCTGTGGTTACAGCCCTTTTATCCATTATTTCTGTTTCTCTTTCGACAACTTCAAAAAAACCCACCTTCATCGATGTATAATTGACACACAATAAATTGTATATATTTTAAGGGTACACCTTCATGGAATATTAACATATGCATATGACTGTTAATCTACCATCATAATGAAGTTAATTAACATAAAACATCACTCTCTCAATGTTTCCTGCTGCCTCTTTGGAATTTCTTCTTGGTCCCCCCTCCACTGTACCGCTCAGCAACCCCTGACCTTTTACTACACATTTCCTAGAATTTTACCTAAATGGAATTGTACAGGATATACCCTTTTTGTCAGGCTTCTTTCGCCCAGCATAATGAACTTGAGATTCATCTTTGCAGTTGCATATATTAAAAGGTCATTCCATTTTTATTGCCAAGGAGTATTCCATTGTGTAGTTATACCACAATTTGTGTAGGCATTCAGCCGCTGGCAGACATTTGGGTTGTTTCCAGATTGGGGCTGTTACACATAAAGCTACTATGAACATTAGTGTATAGTTCCGTCTGAACATATGCTTTCATCCCTCTTGTCTAAACACCTAGTAGTAGAATGTGTGGGTCATACAGTGGTCTAACTTTTTGAGAAACTGCCAGACTATTTCCCAAATGATTGAATGCTTTCACATTCCTCCAAGCAATGTATGAGACTTCGGCTGGTCTGCATTCTCTCCAGCACTTGGTATGGTCTGTCTCTAATTTTAGCCATTCTAGTGAGTACATAGTGCTATCTCCTTGTGGTTTAAATTCGCACTTCCCAATGATTAATGAAGTTGGGCATTGTTTCATGTGAATATTTGCCATCTGTATATCTTTAGTAAAGTGACTATTCATATCTTTTGCCCATTAAAAACAAAATAATTTGTCAACATGAGAAGCAAGGCTTGGCAAGGATATAGAAGAAAAGGAACCTTCTTGCACTGTTGGTGGGAATGCAAATTGGTACAGCCACTGTTAGAAAACAGTATGAGAGTTTCTAAAAAGCTAAAAATAGAAATACCATATGCTCCAGTAATTCCACTCCTGGATATTTACCCAAATAAAATGAAAACATTAATTTGAAAAGATATTTACACCCCTATGTTTATTGCAACATTACCTACAATAGCCAAGTTATGGAAACAGTCCAAGTGTCCATCAACAGAGGAATGGATAAAGAAGATGTTATATATATGGATATTTTTCAACCATAAAAAGAAGAAAGAGATCTTGCCATTTGCAACAACATAGTTGGACCTAGAGGGTAGAATGGTAAATGAAATAAATCAGTCAGAGAAAGACAAATACCATATGATTTCACTCATATGTGGAATTTAAGAAGCAAAGCAGTTGAACAAACAAACAAAAAAAAAAAGAGAAACAAACCAGAAAAAAAAAAAAAAACCAGATTCTTAACTTTAGAGAACAAACTGGTGGTTGCCAAAAAGAGGTCAGTGGGAGGATGGGTGGAGTAGATCTAAAGGAGATTACACAAGTACACTTACCTCCATGAGCCATGAGAAATGCACAGAATTGTTGAATCATTACATTGTACACCTGAAACTATTATGAATCCTTTGGGTTAGACATTGACAAAAATTTTTATCCAGTTTGAAGCTTGCCTTTTTATTTGTGTGAATATCTTTTAAAAAGCAAAAAGTTTAATTTGATGAAATACAATTTGAATCTTTTTCTTTTATAGTTTGTGGCCTCTGTGTACTATTTAAGACATCATGGCCATATCCATGATCCATGATTTTCTACTACACTTTCTTCTTGAAGTCTTACAGTTTTACCTATTACATTTAGATTTTTGACCTATTTTAACTTGGTTTTAGCATGTGCTTTGAGGTAAATGTCAGAGTTCATTTCCTTACATATGGCTATCTAACTGTCACAGCTTCATTTGTTGAAAGATCACCCTTCCCTCATTGAATTGCCTTGATGCTTTGGCAAAAATCGATCAATGGGCCTAGTTCCAGGTCAGATAGAGTAAGCATCTGTCTCTCCCACTGAATGTAACTGTAAAACCTGGACAGAATGCCTGCGACTGCTCAATGGGACTCTGAGAAGGAAATACATAGTGGAGGATAAAGGAAGAATGCCAGAATTTGAAGGACCACTGGAAAATGAATTTATTGTTTTTCTCTATGCATCTGGAAACCCCAAAATGAGACCACTGTGGCCCGGAGAGCTCTCCAAGAAGTCCTCTACCTCCAGCATTAAGGGTAAGAAATAGAATTCCTAACCCTCAAGGCAAATGAAACTCCCCTAGGTTTTCCCATCCTTTCATACTCCCTCCTCAACACCCAAGACATCCTAAAGCAGCAGCAGAAACTCCAGCAAAGAGACTCTGCAAGAGTTAGTCTGAGGAAGCGAAATCTTTTCTCCCCATTGCTAGAGCTGTGGTTCTGAGTGTGGTCAAGCCTCATTGATTTTTTTCTCCCTCTGTCCTCCTGCTCCTTGGCTACAGATGTGGAAGTGTAAAAATGGAGATTAATTAAAGTCCCAGCTTTCTGGCCAGAGGAGTGAAAAAGGAAGCCCTGAAAATTTAAAAGTACTTGGAAAATCATGGAGAGGGAGGGACTTTGGAAAGTGGCCTCACAAAGTTCTTTCTGAACTCCTAGATTTATCCCTTCTTCCCACCCACATCTGCCTCCTACACAAGGTGTGGATCCTTTCTTATACTATCTAGTATATCTTTGAGATATAATGTAATAAATAGACCACCACCAATGCCAGTCCACCTCTCAGGCTCACAATCACCAAGTAATGGACAGAGCACATGTGGGATGCATTGGAATAGCATGGCAAAGACTCAGCTCAGAGCATTGATTTGAGACCCTTCTTTTTATAAAATGGGCATTTACTTCTATATTTACCCCTAAGAGTTGCTTTGACTGCATCACACACATTTTGATAAATTATTTTATTTTTTCAGTCATTTCAGAATAATTTCTAACTTCTCCTTTGATTTCTTCTTTGACCCACTGGTTGTTTAGAAGAACGTTATTCAGTTCCCAAATATCTTTCTGTTTTTTATTTAGAATTTAATTCTATTGTACTCAGAGAACATACTTTATGGGATATGAATCCTTTGACATTTATTGAGACTTGTTTTATGACCCAGAATATGATTATTTTGGTAAATATTCCATGTACATTTGAAAAATATTATGTTGCTCTTATTGGATGGCATATTGTAGAAATGTCCACTAGGTCAACTTAGGTCATAGATTTCAAACCTTCTATATTCTCAGTGATTTTTGTTCTACCCCTTCCAGCAGTTACTGAGAGGGGATGTTCAAATCTATGACTAATTGTAAATTTGTCTATTTCTTCTCTCAATTCTATCAGTTTTTACTCCATGTATCGTAAAAGCATAGAAGTAAGAGAATATTTAAGAATGTTATTTCATCCTCACAAATAACACTTTTATCATTTTGAAATTATTCTCTCTATCCTTGGTAACATTCTTTGCCCAAAAATCTGCTTTGTCTGATATTAATATAGCCACTCCAGTTTTGGGAGGGTGGGGTTTTATTGCTAGCATGGCCTTTTTTCATCTTTTTGTAAAAACAATTTTGTATATTTATACTGGGTTTCATGTAGGCAATATATAGATGAGTTTTGCTTTTTAAGTTCAGGCTGACAATCTCTGTCTTTTAGTTGAAGTGTTTTGTCCTTTTACATTTAATGTGATTATTTATATGGTTGAGTTTAAATTTATCATCTTACTATTTGCTTTTTAATTGTGTTCTCTGTTCTTTGCCCTCCCTGTCTTCTCTTTTATGTCTTCTTTCTCTCTTTCTCTCTTCCCTTCATTCCATCCTTCCTGCCTTGCCTTCCTGTCTTCCTGTCTCCTTTCTTTCTTTTCTTAAGTGATGCCATGACTGTCTTATTCGTTATAACTCAGTTTTGTTTCTCTAGTGATGTTGTAGGGCTGAGAGTTTACATTTATAATTTATCACAGTTTAAGTCATGTTATGCCACTTTACATATAAGAATCAACCTCCTCCTGGCCTTTGTGGTATTATTGTCATACATTCAACTTCTACCCTATAAACCACATGATACTTAATTACTATTTTGGCTTTAAATTGTTGGTTATGTTTTAAAAAGATCAAAAATAATAAGAAAAAAAAAAAAAAAACCCTTAGCGTTACCAACATATTTACTATTCTGGTGCTCTTTTTTTTCCTTTGTGTAGATCCAGGTTTCCAACAAGTACATTTTCTTGCTGCCTGAATGACTTCCTTTAATACTTCTTGTAGTACTGCTGTGCTGCTTTTAATTTTCATGTGTCCTTTGGCCTTCTTTTTTTTATTTCACCTTTCTTTTAAAAAATATTTTCACTGGGCATAAAATTCTGGTTGCTGGGGTTTTTTGTTTAGTACTTGAAAGATTTTGTTCCACATATTTCTGGCTTGCATTGTTCCTGATGAGTAGTCAGTTCTCATTATTCACATTGTTCTGTACACAATGTATCTTTTCATCACAGACTATTTCTACGATTTTCTCTTTATCACCAGTTTTAAGCAATTTGATGTGTCTTGCTGAAGTTTTCTTGGTATTTCTTATACTTGGGTATCATCAAACTTCCTGGCTTTGTGGACTAAAATTTCCATCAAATTTAGAAGTTTTTTAGCTATTAGTTCTTCTGATATTGTTTCCTTTATTCTGTCTCTCCTCTTCTCTGCAGACTACAATTATACATATATTATCATACTAGAAGCTGTGTCACAACTCACTGATGTTCTGTTCATTTTTTCCCAGTCATTTCCCCTCTCAATGTTTTAGTTTTGGTTAGTTTCAAGCACTATGTCTTCAGGTTACTTGTCTTTTTTTTTTTTTTTCTCTGCAGTTCCTAATCTGCTATTAATTTTTCAGATCACAACATGCTTAGTCTTTCCTCTACTTTCTTGGACATCATTTTGTAACAGTTTTAGGATACATGTCTCTTAATGTTATCATCTTTGCCATTTTGTGTTTTGTAGAAACAGGTAGAATATAGAAATCGATTGATTTTTCTCATCATGGATTGTATTCTCCTGCTTCTTTGCATGTCTGGTAATTTTTTATGGCATATATTATGTTTTATTCTTGTATGTGCTGGATATTTTAATATTCTGTAAGTATTCTTGAGCTTTTTTTCTGTGACACGGTTAAGTGACTTGGAAACCATTTTTCCTTTTGTCACATGTTTTTAATCTTTGTTATATGGTATCAGGGAAGACTTCAGTTTAAACCTACTTTTACCTGGTCTTGAGGCAATAAATACCTTTCTTTGTACTCTATTTCATGTCTTTTGAATTGTGAGGTTTTTCCATTCTGGCTGGTGAATACTCTAGGTATTTCTGTTTGAACTCTAGGGATTACTTCCTCCATATCCTTGGAAGAGGACACATCTTTGCACATGTGTGCTGAGTAGTACTCAGATGAAGACTTGGGAGGTACCATCTTCAGATCTCTGTGTGCATCCTCTCCTCACTAGTATTCTGCTTTGCAAGTTCCAGTCATCTCATACTCCTAAACCCCTAATTCTATTCCTCAGCTCATGGACACCTGCCAAATTCTGCCTGGGTTCTACCTCCATGCACTGGTCTCTAGCAATAAACTGGGGTAACTGCAGGGAACTCCTTGTTTTCCCTGTCCCAGGGATGCTGTCCTGTGCTGCTTGATATCCAGTATGTGAAAACTCTTGTTTCTCATCCTTTGTCTGGATTTGTAGCTGTTTCAAGGTGAGACTAAATCTGATCCCTGTAACTTTTTTTTTTTTCAAGAAGCAGAAACCTTCTCATAATATTTTAAGGTAGGTTTTTTCCTCTGCTTTCACTAGTCAAGAAACTGAGGTTCAAAGAGATTCTGAGACATTCCCATTGTCACACAGCCGGGATGTGGGAGTACTGTGTCTATAAAACAGATGCCCTGCCTTGGAGTCTTATGTTTTCCTAATGCTCCCAATGCTGATAGCTGTTAAGAAATTGACTAGGGATGGGCATGAAGAACCAAAGTTCAGCTAGTAGAATTATTGTTGCACAAGTCTATTTGGACCAAAGGTACTCAACACAATGGATCCTATTAAAGATTAAGAGAATGTTATGGATTCTCTTCCTAAGATTCCTAGGAATTCCTATGGCTCCTAATCATGTGTATATATTCCTAATTTTGAATACAACTTTAGGAACTCTTTGACCCCACTCTGGAAGAGAGAGCTAGGATTCTATTGAATAACTATTTCCCTTCTTTCTAAGAGCATTCCCATCTCACTGGAAGACAACAATATACCAGCTCAAATACAAATGCAATTTCCCGGCCTTTCTTAGAGTTTGCAGTAGTCAGTGGAAAGTGTGGGGAAGGTCTTCACAGCAAAAGTCTTAAATAGGAATGAAGCATCTGCCATGCATACATTTGTCCTTGTATTTACCCTTTCTTCTTGTTCAGAAAGATTTCATGAAGGTGGGAGAGGAGGACAGACCCTATGACCATGAGGATGAGAACTTCGGGCTGCAGATGGTGGGACTGAGAGGGGAGGAGGCATGGGTCCTGATGAATCCTAGATCCTGGACCAGCTATTTCCAGCATTTTTGTGTGAGAGAAAAATGAATTCTCTTTATACCCTTGCAAGCTGGCCACCTTTCACTGCACCTCTTAAGGAGAGCAAAGATTTTATCTCCTTCACTGTAAATTTTCATGGAGACAAGCATAAGGCCAGAATATGGTGGAGATGTTATAAATGAAAATGACAGAAGATGATACCTAGAAAGTAAAATACAATATAACATAGTCATCCATCAACATTGAAACATGAAGAAGCGGATCAGATTAGTCCTAGCAAATAGCAAGGCCTTGCAGAAATGGGACATAGGAGAGGCCAGTCACGACATGGTGTAGACAACAGGGAATCGGGCTCCAGATCCTCCTACTTCTGCCAAGAACTTCAACAGATCACTCTTCCTTTCTGAACGTGTTTCCATCAGAATAAAAGTACTATGGTTTTCAACCTGCCAATCTTTTCAACCTTGATTTTCTCCTTAGATCTAAGCTAGAGTCCAATGGCTTTGTATGGATTTACCTCATCTGTGTAAAGGTACGTGAAAATTTTAAGGCACACCCTTCTAAGAAAGAGGGAGTCAAACTTGTATCCCTTGACTCTGTAAATCAGCCTCCTTTTCCCATTGTTGGTAAGAAACCATTTCTCTTGAGAGTTAGGACTGTAAGTTCCCATGAGGAAAAGGATATAGTCCATTTATATGCATGGAGGCATTCAGGTCTGGGGAACCAGGAGTTTTGCTAGGTTAGGAAGAATGAAGTCACTCAGCGTGTTCTACTGGAGAGGCAGTAAAACATAGTAGCTAACAGTCAGATGGACCAGCATGGCTTCAGATCCTATCACCAAGGCTCAGGATTTTCCACTGCAGTGGAGAGATAAAGCCAGCATCTTCCTGAGAGGAATTAGGATCATAAAGATGAGGAGATTAAAATGCCCATGATGCCAAGCTCTTGGTACAGGGCCTGGAGCACAGAGAGCTCCAAATTTTGACTGTTAAGATGCTCTTTGCCTGACAGTGTGCTCAGGAATGTGGAGGGTGGGTTTTAGACACATTCCTGAATGCCTTTACCATACCGGGAAATATGCTAGATGTTACACAGTCCCCATCTTTGAAACTCTTAAAGCTTATCAGGAAAATCTTTCTATTTCATCCCATTTCATTTTTCACTATACCTCTGCCAACTAGGATTTATTACCTCCATTTTCATTTTTTATGAGAGGAAGATATTGCTGGGAGAAGTAGTCATTTGCCGAAGGTCACATAGTTGTTCAGTTTCAGGACCAAGTCTGGGTGGCCCTGAAATGATGTGGTCCTTGCCTTTAGTGACTTGCCCATCTATTTAATGGAAGGAGAGCAGCCCAAATAATATGAGGCCCTATAGAACCTGCTGCTTTGTAATGTAAATGTATAAATGTTCTGCAGTGCAGATTGGAGGAGTCTAGGAAGCCTCGTTTTTGAAAAAAGCAGGAAGAAGGAGGAGGAAGTCATTCTAGGAAGAAGAATCTTTATGAACAAAGTCACAGAGATGGAATTTAGCCTAGGGTGTTAAGGGGATATAGCAAGAGATGATTAGGTGTGAAGAATCCAGATTTTGGAGATCCAGAAGAATGGATTAAAGGACTTTCAAGAATTTAGCTTAGACTCAGCCATTAGTGGGAACCAACGGATGTTTTCAAGCCTAAGAACATTGTGATGACTATGAGGGGTTTGCAGAAAATCACCTGGCGTGCAGGATGACCACATAGGGGAAGTGATAGATAGTTGGGATCCTGGAGCACGAATGAACAAATAAAAGAAGCAAGTCACACTTAAAGGATGAAACAGGGATGGGGAAGTGAGGAAGAATGGAAGAAAGAGGAGTTTATAACAGATAAACACATCATGTAGCCTGGGAAGGCCTTTGCTATGACAGGTCTGATTTACTTCTTTTGCATGATGCATTGGAAAACTTTCCTTGGAGTTGAAAGATTAGGTCAGCAAATGGTAAAAGGAACAATGTGGTGTGGTGCCCAAGAGAGGGCTGGGAAGTGGAACAGTTATGGGTTGGAAGTTGATTCTACTGTTTAACAGCTACGTGCTCTTGGCCAAATCCCTGGAAGCCTCAGTTTCCTTATGTATAACTTAGAAAAAATAAAAAATATAGTTCTTACCTTGTACAATTGATGTGAGGATTAAAAAAGAGAATGTAAGTTGGTTAACACAATCACCAGAGTGTAATAGTGATAGTGTTCAATGATGGTAATTACTATTATCATCACTGACACCATCAGCATAATTTCCATAATTATTATCATCACCACCATCACCTACATTATCACCATTACCATCATCATCATCACCACCATCATCACTGTCATCACCCTTACCACCCTCACCACCATCATAATCCTCATCATCACCATCACCACCAAGACATCACCATCACTATTATCACCATCATCACCACCATCATCACCACTATCACAAACATCATCACCATCATCACCACCATCACCATTGTCACCATCACCACCATCACCACCAACACATCACCATCACTATTATCACCACCATCATCATCACCATCACTATCATCACCCTTACCATCACCACCATCACCCCCATTATCCTCATCACCACCATCACACCATCACCACCATTGCCATTACCATCAGGGTCGGAAGAGCTCTAGGAGGTTCTCTAGTCCATTGGTTCTTATTTTACAAAAGGAGAAAAAGACCCAGAAACTGCTCCAAGGTTATGCCATGAGTTAACAGCAGGGCTGGAACTAGAACCAGGAACTTCTGGCTCCTGCTCCAGTGTTCTTGCCCTTGACAGCAGACCATCCAAGAAATGTGTTGAGCAACAAACATTCTTCACAGGATAGATGATTCTTTCCTCTTCCAAGTGACCCAACTCTCCCACTTCCTTGTGTCATCATTCCTCATCATTCCATAAGTCTCTGTTTATTGCTTTCGGACCCTTAATAGGCAGCACAAAGTGAGGATGTTTCTAGCAAATTGATTTTTTTTTTTTTTGTAGAAGGAAATTTTTTTAATGAAACAAATAAATATAAACTAGAGCCATTTTTCTTGGGAGCCTCTCAATTCAGAAGCTGAAGTTCTGGCATATGTGGAAGACAGGGCTAAAGCAATGACAACTCTGACAGAAAATTATACCATGCATGCTCTTAAAATTCTTACAACACTCTCAAAGAACTCCTACAGAATTCCTGAACAGTCCGTATGAGATTTTTGCAGAGACTCCTCATAGAATATTTTATAAACCCTCTCGAAGTCCCGCTGCATTTTCTTGGGGCTCACCCAGTCATGCCGCCTTCTCATGGAACTGCAGAAGTCTCATGGTGTCGTCCTAGAAGACCTGTGGAATTCTCAATGAATTTTCACGAAAACCTACCAGAGTTGCCATGTGATTCATGATGAATTCTCACTGAAATATCTTGGAATTCCTACTTGAACTGCTCCCTCAACTTCCATGGAATTCTTAACTAACTCTTATAGCATGCTAATAAAATTCTCATGAAATGTTCACAGAATTTGCATTAAATTATCTTAGAAACCATGGAGGGTATTTGGAGAAATCTTGCTGAATTTCCTTGGGAACAAAAATAAATTGGAGATTCTCAAAACTATCGAGGACAAGACAGTTTCAATCTGCAGGGACCTCTATCAACAGACGTTCAAGGCAGGGAAAGAAACAGGGGCTTCTTTTCCAGATTTAATGGTAGGGTATGGGTCTCCAGCTGCATTGGCTTCTTAAGCAGAAGGAGAGAAGAGGCTCATATCGAAGCAAAACAGGAGACAAATCTGGATTCCCTCATTAAATATTTTTCCACCCCGCCCCAAGTTGTCCAACTCCAAAAGCATCTCCACCCAGGCTCAGTCATAGTTGAATGTCCCTATAGTGTTCTTCATATTATCACCCAGCCCCCACTCCCTCTCTTGGAGCCTCAGGCTAGCCACGCATGTTCTTCAAACCATTAATTAAGTCTGAGTCAATTAAGAGCCTTGGATGTTGGTGTATAATGGGTGCCATCTATTGATGTAATGTAATTCTTTTCAAGGTGGAATACAGAGCTGTGCAGGCCATGGCTTCACTGAGCCCTCCCCAGAGCCTGCTATTCCAGGACAATACACTGAGTTTTGCAAGTCAGCCTCTGCAGAAACTGAATCCCAAGGGGCTCAGCATGGGGGACAGCTGTCACACAAATGGGATGCCCAGGGAGGTCAGGGAGGCAGCCAGGCAGCTCTACCCAGCCTTTAGTGTGGAGGCATCTGCCAGTGTGTGGCCCTTTCTGAGCCAGCCTGGCCCCATCCCAAACTCAGGGCCTGGGAGCTGAGGCCCAATGAGCTGAGCTGCTGGCCCCCACACCCAGTTTGTGGAACAGCCCCGGATATGCTGTCCCTACTCTTAACTGAAATGACTCTGGCTAGTTCCTAAGGTCTCAGCTCAGGACCTCTGCTCCCTAAGGAATCCCAGGCTAGGCTCCATGCCCCTGCTTTGTGCTTTCAGGACACCTGTCATGTACCACAATACTAGTTAATAAAGTGTGGGATGGGTTGTTTAGAGCCTGGATTTCAGGCAGAGGGACTCTGCCTTTTTCACTGTTGACTCTATAGTGCTGAGATGGTGCCTGGCACACATGGAAGTCCACTGGATGTTAGTTGAATGAATAAATGACAATGATCCCCAAGCTATGATAATCATAAGAGTCATAACTAACACTATTGAAGCACTTTCCATGGGCAAGCACTGGTATAAGTCTTTCCACAGGTTAAATACACTTGATAGGAGAATGAATACAGTTGGAACACACTCATATTTACAATAAATAAATATTTACTAAGTGTCAACTATGTGCAGGCGCTACACTTGACACTCATTTCCTTTTTACCATTCAAGGTCCAAGCTACTTGATTTATTTCTTTTTGGGCTGTTGGAGCAGCCCATGGCTAGTTCTTCAGGGCAAATGTGGTCCTGAAACCAACTGGCCCCAAAGTCAAGATCCAGACCAGTAATAGTCCCAGACATCAGTGTAGTTCCGTGCCTGCTTTATGCTTTGTTGTTTGCATCCCATTGGCCAGAACTGAGTCTCCAGGCCACCTCGAGGTGCCAGGGAGCTAGGTAAGTATGTGCCCCATCTTTGCAGACTTTGTGGTGGGGGATGGACCAGCAAGAAGGGCATAGTGTTGGGGGTCCATGAGCCAGTGACCACCAGATGCCCAAGAAAGACCCTGAAGAAGGTGAGCACGAGCCCTGGGTTTGCAAGCAGCTGTTGGGAGAAAGAGGGAAGTGACACCACTTTACAGGGCTCCAGGTCCTAGAAGAGCAGTGATAGACTCCCTGCAGGCTGCTCCACATTTCAGCACTTCTTCCCACCTTCCTGATTGTTACCACACCCACGTGGCACCTGGACTTAATTTACATCACAACTTTCTTGCAATTGCCTCATCTTTTAAAAACTTTAATCTCATCCTAAGTAATAATATTGATGAAATCACAGTGTGTGTGTGTGTGTGTGTGTGTGTGTGTGTGTGTGTGTGTGTGTGGTGGCAAAGACCAAGGTCTCTTTCACAAAAGTGATTGTCTCTTTCTTCCCTATTGAAAAGCCCTGATTTCTTCCCAGGCTGTAGGCTGCTTAGAATAAAAACTTCCTGATTTGGCCTCTCTTTCATCTAGGTGTGGTTTTATAAATTGTCCTGGTCAATGAGATGTAAGCAGAAAGTACAAGTTAAAGGAAAGGCACGTATCTTTTTCCTTTCCTATTCTTCTTCCTGCCTGGAAATGTAGGCATGATGGCTGGAGCTGCAGCAACTAGGTTAGACCTGGAGGTACCCTTGAGACTGGGAATCCTGCAGAGCAGAGTAAGAAGATGGAAGGAGTTGGGGCTTTGATCTTGTGGAAGGCCATGCAAGCCCTTGATTTTACCAAAGAAGAAGCAAACATTTTTCTCGTTGAGTCACTGGTTGGTTCATTGTTAATTGGTTGTTGATTGCAGTGAAAGTTCTTCTGAACTAATATAACAAGCTAGAGCCAGTTTTAAACAGTTAATGCCTAAGTATTAACATTTTTTTTTTTTCTGGTTGCAGTTTTACATTCTTTTTTTTTTTTTTAAATTTTTAATTTTTTATAAACATATATTTTTATCCCCAGGGGTACAGGTCCGTGAATCGCCAAAGTATTAACATTTTAAATGGTTCATGACCACTGCTGTAGTTCTGATTACCTGCAGTGGAACATTATCAGACCTTAGGAAATACTTCTATCACACATGTGAGAAAACCTTGAAATCTATGAAGTGCTCCACAGATGTCCTTGTTGCCTTTGGTCTCGCCCAGTGCCCAGTACACAGAAGGTGTTGGGTCATACTTCTCTGGATGGTGATAAGAAAGGAGAGGGGGCAAAGGGCATTGACAATGCAAAGTGTGAACCCACAGCCCCTCTGCCTCCTTTCCAGGAATACAGAGAGTCATGAGTCTCAGTGTCCTCTGCTATTGGTTCCCTGTGTGACCTTGGACAAATTTGTTGATGCAACCGACATGATATCACACAACTCAATTCTTCAAATATTTACTGGCCACTTAGGGTGTGCCTGGTGCTAATGTTTGTGCTGGGCTCCTTGAGGAGATCAGCATCTGGTTGCAGGTAAACTCAGCCTTGAGGGACCAGGAGAAGGGGATTTGGAACACAGACCTGTACCCCAAAGGCAGCATCTTCATATGGGTTCCCAGAAGCTGTCCCTGAAATCAGGACTTCAGTGGCAGGGTTTATTTGGGAAGTGATGCTGGGAAGCACCCATTTTTACCTCTCTATGCTTTAGGTCTCTAATCTTTAAAATTGACATAATAATAGTACAGCTGAAGGGGAGGATAGCCCTATTCCTGTGCAAAAATAGATTGATGATTGGCTATCAGCCAAACACCATGGTGTCTATTCAAAAGCACCAATAGTTCAAGCATATGATAGCTTTGTGTCCCCTTTCCAGCTGAGCTAGGCATTGAAAGTAGCTACCTTTCTTCAGTCTGTGACCTTGAACAAGTCACTTACCTCTCTGTGTTTAGTTTCCTCATCTGTAAAATGACGGTATTGGCGGAAAGATACCTGGCACCTACGGTTGACCCTTGAACAACATGGTTGGAATGGCATGGGTCCTCTCATACGGGAGTTTTTTGTGCTAAATGCAGAACAGTCCTGGAAATGTATTTTCTTTTCTGTAAGATTTTCTTAACACTCTCCTTTCTCGAGCTGCCTTTATCATAAGAATATAATATATAATACAATGTACAAAATGTGTATTAATAGATTGTTCTTGTTATCAGTGAGACTGCTGATCAACTGCAGGCTATGAGTAGTTAGGTTTTTGGAGAATCAAAAGTTTTATGTGGAATATGTGGATTTTTTACTATGTGAGGGGTCAGCCCCCCTCACTCCTGCAGTGTTCAAGGGTCAATTGTAATAAGTGCCCGATAAAGTTCGCTACCACTAAAGTAACATTTTGCTAACACCAACAGGACCCTCACATCTGTGTGTGCCTCAGTGTTTTCACCTGTTCACACAGCTGCACTCAACACCTGCATCAGGCTCCTTTGCAGCCATTTAGAAGATGCTCAGCCGAGGTGCAGAGTTTTGGAGGTCTAGCCAAGGTGGCAGGTGCAAGTTTGTGTGAGAGCTGGGGAACCTCCTTCCCTTGCACATACCAGCCTATACCCAGGCTGCCTCCTCCCCCAAGAGGCTGCTGGCCCCAGATTACTGCAGTGTCTCCTCATCCCCCAGTGGGAGCTCCAGAAGTCAGTGGCTCGGACAATTGCACTTTCTTTTCTCTTTCCCAAGAGGGATCAGCCTTGAAGGCCCTTTGAAAGAGCAGTGATTACATCTTCATTTGTGGGTAATGGGATTAGCATGGCCCATGGCAGAGCCTCAGGCAGTAGTGGGGATTGGCAGGCTCTGAGAGCTAGTGGTAAGAATTGCTCCAGGCTGCCCAGCCCCTCTGCTGCCTGGCTCCAGACACTGGGGGAAGAAAGGAGGATGGATGCAGGGACCAGAAAATGGAATTAGCCCCATCCCAATGCGCAGAGGGCTGGCCACCTCACCTGGTCCAGACTCCTCCAGGAATCAAGGATCTCTGTGCCCAAGGATCTCTGGCCCAAGGATCTCTGTGCCAGAAACTGTTCTCCAGAGTAATGATAATGAGATGAAGGGTGTGTGTGTGTGTATTGGGTGGAGATGTCTGTCTGTAGATTCAGTTGTCAAATATCCTATCCAGGAGGGCTACCCCAGGCCAAGAGTCATAGGAAAAAATCAAGGTAGGAGAAGAGTGAGCTGGAGACCTGAGGCTGGGGTCTCAACTACATCCAGTCCTCAACAGACCTACTGTGTGCCGGTAGAACTTACTGGATTACATACCACAGTGTGCCTTCTTTATAAGCTGGCTCTGAGTCCTGTGCTTTACTGTGTTACCTCATGCAATTCTCACCACATCCCGGAGTCCATGACCCACGATCCCAAGATGGTGTGAAACTCATCCCAGCTGTATTTGGGAGGGAATTCGAGCTTTGGAGTGACTGATGCTGGAATATGCCGTGTACACTGACAACAGCAACCCAAACTGGGGCTTTGCAGACTACCAGGTAGATAATGTCTGTTGCGGCAGCATAGCTAATACAGTCCGTCTCGATTCAATACTTCTCTTGCAATTTCTTCTCTTTAAACACGTTAATTTCCTATTTTCCTAACTTCTTGCTTAGAAAAATTTCAGACCTACTAAGAAGTTGCTTGAAGGGACACTTAGGGGCTCTTTATTTAGAGTCTGGGCCTACCAGATGTGGGAATCTGTCATGTTGGCTGTCTTTCTTTCGGTATATACAATGTATCTTCATGTACATATATGTATATACATATAAGGCTATAACTGTATGTACATAGTTGCGTCTACGTGGACCTACATGACTGTAGTTATATATGCATGGATGTGCATGCATGTACACATATGGTTATGTGTGTGTGATGCATGGGTGTGCATACATATTATGGGGAACAGTGAGCAGACATCCTGACACTTGCCTTGCAACCCCTTGAGCCCGTATCTTCCGGAACAAGGACGTTCTCTTACATAACCACAGGAGTGACGATCACACTAGGGAAATTTAACTTTGATTTAATGCTATTATCTAACTTATAATCCACATTCAAATTTCCCCCCAATTAACCCACTAACGTCCTTTAGAGGCTTTTTTCTCTTTAAATCCAGGATACAATCAAGGATCACTCATCGCCTTTATTTATCGCTTCTCCGAGATGTAATCCGAAGCACTGAAAGCAATTGAAGAAGGGGCTTCTCTCGTACTGTGGCCACGGACCGCTGCGCCAGCACTCCGCAGCAAATCATCTCTCCCTCGGGTGACACCACTCGGGAAACCCTGCCCTGTGCTGGATTGCTTCTGGGTCAATGCAACAGATAACACCGGTGCCTGTCCTTGACGAGTACCCTGGATTCTGCTTCCTCACTTGTCAAATGAGCCTGTCACGAAGCCTGGGCTCCTGCCAGAGGCGTGATAGACACAGTCCCCTCCCCGCCCTTCACTGTCCCAACTTTGGTTTTGTTCAGAGCAGTGAGCGCTTGCCCACGAGATAATGACTGATCAGGATCAGTGCTGGCCAGCCTGTCCACCTTTGCTGGATTCTCCCTTCCTCCCCCGTAGCTGGGACCAGCCAGGTGCCCCATCCAGACAGTGAGGCTTAAAGGGAAGTCTTTGGAGATATCTGCCCCTGGATGCTTTTTTCCTTTGGTAATTAAAAAATAAATAAATAAAACCACTTCAGGAAATGTCCCTGCCCCTCCTTCCTTCCTACTTTCTACCACGACCTTGGTTGTGATGCCTGGAGCTGTAGCAGCCATTGGTGCTTATAAAGCAACACTCACTGGGACAAAAAGCCAACTGTCTGAAGAAGACAGAGCAGAAAGATGGCAAGAGCCTGGTTTCATGGTATCAACCTTCAGTTGCTGCTCCAGCCTGACCTGCCACCTCCCCACTCTCCTTGGGAGAGAAATGTTTGTCTTTCCTGCTGAAGCTACTATCATCCCTCATCCTGATACTTTCAGGAGGCTTCTAAGGAACTTCCAGACACAGTGAAAAGTATAAGGCACATGGGCCCAGACACAACTGGGTCCAAACATCAGAGGCACTCTAATTAGGTCTGTGGGTCTGTGGGCCTGGGTACATTATTCAGCCTCTCTGAGTCCAAAAGTCTCAGCGAGCAGGAAAGAAAGAAAGAAAGAAAGAGAAGAAGAAGAAAAGGAAACTCCAGGAAATGCTGGGAGGCTGGAAAGTCATACGTACGCACCTGTATTCAGTTGCCCATTCAATGAATAGTTGCTGAGACCTACTCTGTGGTGTTCAGTCATTTAATGAGCACCTACCATGCTCTAAACACTGTGCTAAGCACCACAGGTATGCCCACAACACAAAGCCCTTCTCGTCAATTCGCACTGGTAAGTTTCCTTCAGGTTTCAATGCCTTAGGAGCAACATCACTCAGAAGATGGGATTGCTCCCGCCATCACCGATGAGGAAGCAGGGACTCAGAGCCCCCTGCATGTGGCAGAGCAGAGGCCGCACCTGACCTGGACCACCGAGGTGGGCTCTCACTGCTGTCCCAGAGCTGTCACATGCCGCATCAGCGAGGCATGGCGATTTTGCAGGTGTAAAACCCTCCAGGAAAAGGATAATGGCATGGCTACATCCCTTTGCAAATGCGTTTTTGATTCTGATCTCATTTTATGAGATGCAGTAGGTTCTCTGGAAAATGCACAGGCTCTTTCTTTGCTCCTGGCTTCTCAGACCTGATGGAATTACCAAACCAGGAGAGTCATGGCCGAGGCTGGCACCGGGAAAGCTCTCCTATCTATTTCTACCATCTCCTTCTTTAGCTATGCAAGGAGCCTGAGGAATCCAAGAGCAGTGTTTCCATCTCCGTCGAGGGAAAGACAGGAAAGCACCTCACTTTCCAGAACTTGAACTCAAGTGTGAGGTGCTGTCACTGCAACTCATCTTCATGTCCACCTGGAAAACAGTCACCCATCCTAGTTTACATAGGGAGAAACTGAGCTAAGATGACTGGATTTTTCCCCAGCCTGCGTAAAGATTCAAAAGTCTAGCTTGTGACACTTTCCTCTTAGCCATTTGCAAAGCATGAGCAGCTCAATAAACCATGAGAAGCCAGTCTTGTCGATGCACAAATAATAAAAATCACATGTACCCGGTATTTACCATGTGTCTTGTCATACCCATTTAGCAGATGAATAAACTGAGGCACAGAGGAGAAAAGCAGCTTGCCCAGGGAGCCACAGCTAGCAAGTGGTGAAACAGGATTCCCTCTGTCTTTTTCCACCTGCTGCATGGGGCTCCTTCCCAACAAGTGTCCGCTGCGTGTAAGAGCTGGGGCCAAGGTCCCACATGTGGCATGTCTCCCCAACCTCTCAGACAGGGAGATGCAGCCATCGTCCCTATTTGCAGAGGCGGCATCTGAGGCTGATGCTCCCACCGGCTGAGCTTGAGCTAGGGTTCTCCCTGTAAGATTTGTGCCCATGTCCCGTAGATGGGTCATTAAGCTTGCCGACTTGGGCTGGAATCTCTGCCCTTTCACCCAGCTTTGTGACCACAGGAAAGTTGCTAAACCTCTCTGAGCCTCAGTTTTCCCATCCTGGCACTGTTCTCCTAAAGCTGTGAGTCATGTAGTTCTTTTTGCTTTGACTCTGGGCATGAGAGGAAAACTCCCCCTGGCTATTTTTCCAGGGAGGCTGTCATGCTGGAGAATTGAGGAAATACTCCCTTTGCCTCTGGCATTTCCCTGAAGTGAGCAGAGCCCCCGCTGGGCACCCATGCTCCAGTGGGTCACTGCATGTGGTGATTTGAAGGCAGTCCGTCTGCCCGGAGCCGGGCCAAATGCTCATCCTCCCTCCGCCCTGCCCGGGTGCCCGGGATGCCACCAATCCAGCCCTGTGTGCCCCCGCATTCCCTGGCCCTACCTGAAAATGCTCAGGGAAGGCTAACAGTGAAAGCTACAGACTTACTAATAAAATACTCACTCTCATTTTACGGAGGATGTTGCCCATGCTGGGCTGTGCGGAGAGCCTGGCGTGTCTCATCCTTTGAGCTAAGTGATGTTCCTATTATTTCATGATGAAGAAACGCCCCCGAGACAGAGTCCATGCTCTGAGGTGGTACTGTGATGGAGGGCGCCCGGCATCCCAGCCAGGACATAGGGCAACAGCTGCTCCGCGTGTCCAGACTGCAGACGTGAGGCTGGGGACTCCAGGAGAGCAGGACTCCCTCGGGTCCATAACACAGGTCTGGCACACAGTACCAGCACCACACAGGTGCTCACTAAGTGTTCACTGAATGAATGAATGAATGCATGAATGAGCCCCTGCATCCCGTGGCGGAGACCTGGTAGCTGCTCGCCACACATACTCCTCTACCTCCTGAGCAAACATCTGGCTGTATTCCCCGGCATTCCTTGTGGTTCTGGTCCATGGAACTTGGGGAGATGTTATGGGCACTGTCTCGAAGGCTGGTCAAAAAACCTTCTGCGCTGTCCTCTGCTTGCTCTTTCTCCACATTGTCTAGCCCTATGCAGAGGATCAGCAGAGAATTCAGAGGCTAGAGGGATAGTAGACCTCCAAGACGGAACAGAGCCTTGGTGCCTGAACCACTGTCTGGAGGAAGGGTGGTCCAAGCACCTGCACTGGGCTGTTCCTTGGCCAAGGAATCAACTTGCACTGTGTCAAGCAGTTGAGGCATGGACCATACCTAATGTATGCCATAACATTAGACCATGGTAACTGATGGAGGGGTGGGAGAGAAAGCTTCCCCTAAATCAGATGGTCTTGGGGTTGAAAAGGACCTTAGACATCCCAGAGGCAAAGTTCCCACACAATATGACATCTCCATCTGCAGTTCTCCCAGCCAGATTTGCACACCCGCCATGATGGGGAGCTCACTCTCAGGAAGCACTGCTGTCTATCTTTGGATTGCTCAGGCTGTGGGACGAGACCTCCTCACCCGGAGCCCTGCCACCTTGGACTTTTCCCACGTTGACCTTCCCCTCAGCCACAACACAGAGCGAGCTGGCTCTTCCTTCTCACACACAGCTGAAGGTGGAAACCAGGTCTTCCTGGCTGATATCTTATTTCTTCATTCAGTGGATGAGTCCAGGCCAGGCCTGGCCATCCGTCCCTTTCCTCCAGAAAGGGCACGGTGTGTAGAGCCAGCCTATATTTATGTTTCATGTGGGCCATGAGAGGGCCTAGTCTCTTCAGCTCTGGCCCTGGCACCCGCCTCCGTGGCAAGTCACTGCAGTAACATTTCCCAAAATGCCACCCAACCAGTGCCTGGCCTCCTGTCGTACTCTGTCTTCTCAACTTGACGGGACACGTGTCCTCTTAGCCCCATTTTTTGGAGGTTCTGAGAGCTGACTCCATGTGCCTGGGGGACCCTCACCTAAACGTGGCAGCCCAGGGCTCACATCCAGGTACATCTGATACCAAAGCCCTGGTGCCACCTTCCAGGTGGGGGGAGCAGACCCCAGACCCCAAAGGCCATGGATAAAGGACCAGGCCAAGCAACTCTGGCCTTGAACAGTAGCGTGGGCCTGACTCGTAAGATCAGCTGCCCAGACCCACGTTCCGTCCACTTCGGTTAGGATGGACATGTCCCCAGAGGCCCATGGCTCCTCCCTGGGCACTTGGGAGGAGGGGGTCACAGAAGGAGCGGCCAAGGTCTATGCTACAGCCATTCCCTGTGTCCAAATCAGTTAAGAGAAGCCCAGAGTCTGGCAGGGCCAATTGCTGGGCAGACCTCTGTTGACTGGAAAGTTGCTAACATATGTCCTTAATCCGACCTGCCGGCTCCTTGCCAGGCGCTGGAATGCACGGCTGCTCGGCAGGCCTGTCGAGTGTGGACCGCAGGCTCCCGGCTCACGGGGCCCGGATGCCTGCCGGGTGTCAGGGACTCATGCACATCATTTTACTTCATCCTCACAAGAGGTCAGAGAGGTGGTTGATTCTATACCCAATTTCCAGTCAAGGACACCGAGATTCAAAACGGTGAAGTCATTTGTGCACACAGCTGAGGGTGGGAGAGATGAAGTTGGCTTATGCACAGGCAGACCTGGGCTTCAATTGTGTGTCCATTCCATGACGTGGTTCTCCAGTGCTCTGGGTGGGGAAGATTTATGGATGGTGTCTCACCCCTCCCCCTCACACCTCCTATACCGTGTGGCCCCACGTGGATCTCAAGACCAGAGGGCGATGGCCCTGCTGGATCATGACCTTCATCACGGTGAGGATTGACCCAGTGATCCCATGGGCTCCCATGGCTGAGTGCAGGAGGGGCTTAGGACACAGGTGGTGGAAGCGTCTGGAGGACTTGCTATGCGGAAGGCGAGAAGGGAGAGGGACTGGGGACACAGCAGCAGGGGAGGAGCAGGAAGAGTAAAATGGCAAAAGATAAGGAGAGAGAGTCAACAGGAAGGAAGTCTGGAGGGGAAAAGGTTGTAATCAAAGCAAGAGAGGTGAGAGAAGAAAAGAGAAAGGCACTCAGCAAAGGGAAGGGCTCAGAACTCCGCAAGAATACATAAGAAGCACAGGAAGCCATCTGGGGGAGATAGTGAGCTCACTGTCCCTGGGGGTGTGCAAGCAGGACTGCATGAACTTGTGACTGCGAAGTCCTAGAGAGGATTCACCCATCCAGAATGGCTGTGCAGGAATCTCCCACCTCAGAGACAGAGGCTCTGATCCTGCTGACCACCCCTCGGAAACATGCTTTCGTTTACAATGCTCATGGAGAGAGGAGGACCAGAATTGTAAGCTCAACGCTGCCCTTCTTAGTTAATGTAGATGCTCTGTCCTTGACCCTGAGCTCTCAGAAACCCAGGGTGGGGGGCCAGCTGTGATCTTGATGAAGAGCTGCAGGGCCCCATTCAGGAACTGTCTAAGTTCTTCCGCTGTGTTCAGGGCCAGCTGTGGCTTGGTCTGGTCCCTCCCCAGCCTCCTGTCCCTGTGCACCCCCACCCCACCATCCCAGCACCCCATCCAAGCTCCACATAAGCCTGAGCTAGCTCTGGCCAGTTCCTCCCCTCCCTGACCCCGGGGGTCAGCACTGGATGGAGGCTAACCCTGGAAAGGGGTGTGACCTTGAACTTCTCCATCAAGCCCAAGTCCAGATCCTGTTTTCTTCAGTGTCAGGAAGTCCCGGAAGAGGCTTGTGGCTGAGGTCTATCTTCCCAAAGCTGGGGGACCTGGGCAGTGCCTCACGGGGTCTGCCGTTCCAGGTGATTTTTTTAAGCTCATCTCTCTGAGTTTTGGTTTCCTTGATTGTGATAGCACGATAGCCATTCTTGACATTTTGGTCTCAGGACCGCCTTGCTCTGTCTCTTTTTAAAGTAGCCTCCAGCCTGGGCATGGGGCCCAACCCGGGGCTTAAACTCAGAATCCTGAGATCAAGAACTGAGCTGAAATCAGGACTCAGATGCTTAACTGACTGAGCCATCCAGGCAATCCCCCAACCTTGTTCTCTTACAAAGTACTGAGGACCCCCAAAAGCTCTTGTGTATGTTATATCTACTGACATTTAGGCATTAAAATGTTTTATTTATTGATTTATTAAAAATAAAAACAGATCTCTGACATGTTAACATACGTAATATGTTTTCCATCTCAAAATAATCAGTGAAAAGAGTGGCATTGTCCCATTTCTGCAAATCGCCTTACTGTCTGGTTTAATAGATTCAATCTATCGCAATAGATTGTTTGCTTCAAGTCTATAAAGAAAAGTACAGCTCACAGATATGTAGCTGAAGATGGAGGGGATTTAATAGGCTTTACAGGTCATTTCTTGATATACACAAAACCCAACAAGTGGGAGCACTTGTCGATGTGGGATCTGAAAATATATCTATGACCATTTTTTCCATGGTTTCCATAAAATCCATGAGTCTGTCCTGTACCTCTTTCCTTTTTGTTTTTTTCTTGCAGTATAATTAATACACAGTGTTAAATTAGTTTCAGGTGTGTGACCTACCGATTCATCCATTCTAGGCATTGCTCCCTGCTCGCTGGCATGAGCGTAGTCATTTTGGATGGGTCTCTGACCCACGTGTGATTTTTTTTTAAAGGTTTTATTTATTTATTTGATAGACGGAGATCACAAGTAGGCAGAGAGGCAGGCAGAGAGAGAAGAGGAAGCAGGCTCCCCGCCGAGCAGAGAGCCCCATGTAGGGCTTGATCCCAAGACCCTGAGATCATGACCTGAGCCAAAGGCAGAGGCTTTAACCCACTGAGCCACCCAGATGCCCCCAACATGTGATTTTTGAAACATCACCCATTCATCATTTGAAAAGCGCTGACGCACCAACTGATGGGCTCTCCCCAGTGTGGACATGAAGAATCACACATCAAAACCTCACCATTGCTCATCTCACCACCAACTCCAAGTCTTGGAGTATGCGGAAGAGCTCACAAAGGTGGTTGCAAGTTTTCCAAAATTTACATTTTGTCCAAAGCTCAAATCCTCTTATGGGGAACCAGTCCTGTGAGTTGTTTATCCCAAGGTGAAAGGCTCACTTCATTCATTTTCAGAAAATATCTGCCCCTGATCCAAGTCTGCATAACCATGGTTAGCCTGTCAGTCACTCTTTGAACTAAAAATGGCGCTTAGTGAAAAAAAGTAGTTAGTTCAGCTCACAATCAAGCAATTGTACTGGTCACTTTCCTCAAGGCAACAACCACACTTCAGTCTGCCGAGGAGCTCCCTGGCTATACTTCTCATTTCGTCACACAGAATATTAAAACAATGTGTACTTGAGGGTTGAGATTTAATAAAATTAACAGTTTATTTTACATCTTAGGCACATACAGTGACTATTAGTATAGTTTGGGGCCAACACTTTTGTTCCAGTGGAGGAATTAGCAGTTCTGTTCACCAGTGGTTTTGTACCATCAGGGAAATGTCAACACAGTGAAACACAATTTAGTATTAGTAATAATATTAATGTTAGGATACTACATTGGATTAGTATTACCATGAACAGAGTTTTTACACCCCAGATCTCAGGGAACCTCTAGGGGTCCATCCATGGGCCATTTTTTGAGAACCACTGATAAAAAAAATAAATAAATAAAAAATAGAGTATGGTATTTGGTGTGTTTTTTTTGTTTGCTTTAAATTTTATTTATTTATTTGGCAGAAAGAACCAGCACAAGCAGGGGGAGCAGCAGGCAGAGGGAGAGGGAGAAGCAGGCCCCCCGCTGAGCAGGACACCCCCCCCACAATATAGGGTTCAAGCCCAGGATTCCGAGATCATGACCTGAGCCGAAGGCAGACACCCAACTGAATGAGCCACCCAGGTGCCCCAAAATTATGGTATTTGGAGTCAGATAGACCAGAGTTAGAATCCCAGATCATACTATCCATGGGACAATGAGCCACTTGCTTAAATTCTCTGATTTCCAGTTTTCTCATCCATAAAATCAGGATTACGTTACCTGCCTCACAGGGGTGTCTTGAAACTCAAATGAAATAATGTCTTCGAAAGTGCCTGATATAATACTGGACATGTAGCAGCCTCTTCACAAATGTACCTTCCCCTCTGTTATATGATGAACTGTGTCTCCCCCGCAAATTTCTGTTGAAGCTCCAACCCCAGTGTTATTATATTTGGAGATAGGTACTCTGTGGAGGTAATTATGGTTAAATGGGTTTATAAAGTGAAGTGGAGCTCTAATCTCACAGGACTAGTGTCCTTACAAGAAAAGGAAGAGACACCAGAGATCTCGCCCTCTCTACCTGGCCCTCTCTACCTGTGTGAGGACACAGAGAGAAGGTGGCTGTCTATAAACCAGGAAGAGAGTTCTCAACAGAAATGAAATTTTCTGGCACCCCAGGGCACATGGGTGACTCAGATAAGCATCCAGCTCTTGGATTGGGCTCAGGTCCGGATCTTGGGGCTATGGGATTGAGCCCTGTGTTGGCCTCCGTGATCAGCCCAGAGTCTGCTTGAGATCCTTTGCCTCTCTCTCCCTATACCCCTCTCCTAATCATGATTTCTCTCTCTCTCAAATAAATAATTTAAACTTTGAAAAAAGAAAGAACTATGCTGGCATCTTGATCATGAACCTCTAGCCTCCAGAACCATAAGAAAATAAATGTCTATTGCTCAAGCCCCATTGTCAGTGGTATTTTGTTGTTGTAGCCCAAGCAGACTAATACACCTTCCCCATACCATTCTCTCAAGGGCCTTGTATTGTCGGTTTGTATGATTGGAAAGTTTGTATGATTTGAAAGATTCATTAACTGGAAAGAGCTGGGCATGAGCAGATAATAATAGTATTAATAACTCTGTTCCCAGACAGTCCTTGGCCTAAAGGATAAGCCTTGGCCTCAAGGATAATGCCTTGAAGGACATTGATGAGAATGTTCCAAGATGCCAGTGGAAAATTTTGATGCTGGATATTTGGTAACCATACTGGGAAGAAAACAATTTTTGAGCTGACTTTCTGAAACAATACATAGTGGAAAGATCATCAGGGTGGTAGCCAAGAGAATCAGCTTAAAGACATAAAGTCATCTAATGGACTCACAAAAGCAGATCCATCACATGGGGATACAAGCAGTCCCATCTGATGATAGTAATGGTGGTGGTGGTAATGATGGTGTTGACAGTGGTGATAATTATGATGGTGATGATGGTGGAGATGGTGATAGTAATAGTGATGATACTGGTGATGGTGATGATACTGACACTGATCATGATGATAGTCACAAATGTCAAAGATGATGATAGTGAGAGGTCAAGATGGCGGAGAAGTAGCAAGCTGAGACTGCTTCAGCTAGCCGGAGATCAGCTAGATAGCTTATCTAAAGATTGCAAACACCTGAAAATCCATCGGCAGATCGAAGAGAAGAAGAACAGCAATTCTGGAAACAGAAAAACAACCACTTTCTGAAAGGTAGGACCGGCGGAGAAGTGAATCCAAAGCGACGGGAAGATAGACCCCGGGGGGAGGGGCCGGCTCCCGGCAAGCGGCGGAGCAACCGCGCACAAAATCAGGACTTTTAAAAGTCTGCTCCGCGGAGGGACATCGCTCCAGAGGCTAAACCGGAGCGAAGCCCACGCGGGGTCAGCGTGGCCTCAGGTCCCGCAGGGTCACAGAAGGATCGGGGGTGTCTGAGTGTCGCAGAGCTTGCGGGTATTGGAACGGGAAAGCCGGCTACAGAGACAGAGCCGACAGTAAGCTCGCAGCTCCGTGTTACCTTGAACCGGTCGCAGGCTCGGTGAGCTCGGAGCGCGGCCGGAGGTCAGGCAGACGGGAGTAACTGGGCGCTGTTCTCTGAGGGCGCACTGAGGAGTGGGGCCCTGGGCTCTCGGCTCCTCCGGGCCGGAGACCAGGAGGCCGCCATTTGTATTCCCGTCCTCTGGAACTCTACGGAAAGCGCTCAGGGAACAAAAGCTCCTGAAAGCAAACCCGAGCGGATTACTCACCCCGGCCCCGGGTAAGGGCGGTGTAATTCCGCCTGGGGCAAAGACACTTGAAAATCACTACAACAGGCCCCTCCCCCAGAAGATCAACAAGAAATCCAGCCGAGACCAAGCTCACCTACCAAGGAGTGCGGTTTCAATACCAAGGAGAGCAGCAGAATTCCAGAGGAGGAGAAAGCCAAGCACGGAACTCATGGCTTTTTTCCTGTGATTTTTTTTAGTCTTGCAGTTAATTTAATTTTTTCTTTTTCATTTTTTTTTTTTTTTTTCTCGCCTTCGGGTAAAATTTTTTTTTTTTTTAACTGTTACCTTTTTCTTTTTTAACGATTTTTTACTAGTTTATCTAATATATATATATATTTTTTTTTACATTTTTCTTAGGTGTTTTCTTTTTTAAAAAAAAATTCTTTTCTTTTTTTTTTTTTTTTTTTTTTTTTTTCTTTTTTCTTTCTTCCTTTTTGAACCTCTTTTTATCCCCTTTCTCCCCACTCACGATTTTGGATCTCTTCTAATTTGGCTAAAGCATATTTTCCTGGGGTTGTTGCCACCCTTTTAGTATTTTACTTGCCCCTTCATTTACTCTTATCTGGACAAAATGACAAGACGTAAAAATTCACCACAAAAAAAAGAACAAGAGGCAGTACCGAAGGCTAGGGACCTAATCAATACAGACATCGGTAATATGTCAGATCTAGAGTTCAGAATGACAATTCTCAAGGTTCTAGCCGGGCTCGAAAAAGGCATGGAAGATATTAGAGAAACCCTCTCGAGAGATATAAAAGCCCTTTCTGGAGAAATAAAAGAACTAAAATCTAACCAAGTTGAAATCAAAAAAGCTATTAATGAGGTGCAATCAAAAATGGAGGCTCTCACTGCTAGGATAAATGAGGCAGAAGAAAGAATTAGTGATATAGAAGACCAAATGACAGAGAATAAAGAAGCTGATCAAAAGAGGGACAAACAGCTACTGGACCACGAGGGGAGAATTCGAGAAATAAGTGACACCATAAGACGAAACAACATTAGAATAATTGGGATTCCAGAAGAAGAAGAAAGTGAGAGGGGAGCAGAAGGTATACTGGAGAGAATTATTGGGGAGAATTTCCCCAATATGGCAAAGGGAACAAGCATCAAAATTCAGGAGGTTCAGAGAATGCCCCTCAAAATAAATAAGAATAGGCCCACACCCCGTCACATAATAGTAAAATTTACAAGTCTCAATGACAAAGAGAAAATCCTGAAAGCAGCCCGGGAAAAGAAGTCTGTAACATACAATGGTAAAAATATTAGATTGGCAGCTGACTTATCCACAGAGACCTGGCAGGCCAGAAAGAGCTGGCATGATATTTTCAGAGCACTAAACGAGAAAAACATGCAGCCAAGAATACTATATCCAGCTAGGCTATCATTGAAAATAGAAGGAGAGATTAAAAGCTTCCAGGACAAACAACAACTGAAAGAATTTGCAAATACCAAACCAGCTCTACAGGAAATATTGAAAGGGGTCCTCTAAGCAAAGAGAGAGCCTACAAGTGGTAGATCAGAAAGGAACAGAGACCATATACAGTAACAGTCACCTTACAGGCAATACAATGGCACTAAATTCATATCTCTCAATAGTTACCCTGAATGTGAATGGGCTAAATGCCCCTGTCAAAAGACACAGGGTATCAGAATGGATAAAAAAACAAAACCCATCTATATGTTGCCTCCAAGAAACACATTTTAAGCCCGAAGACACCTCCAGATTTAAAGTGAGGGGGTGGAAAAGAATTTACCATGCTAATGGACATCAGAAGAAAGCAGGAGTGGCAATCCTTATATCAGATCAATTAGATTTTAAGCCAAAGACTGTAATAAGAGATGAGGAAGGACACTATATCATACTCAAAGGGTCTGTCCAACAAGAAGATTTAACAATTTTAAATATCTATGCCCCCAACGTGGGAGCAGCCAACTATATAAACCAATTAATAACAAAATCAAAGAAACACATAAACAACAATACAATAATAGTAGGGGACTTTAATATTCCCCTCACTGAAATGGACAGGTCATCCAAGCAAAAGATCAGCAAGGAAATAAAGGCCTTAAATGACACACTGGACCAGATGGACATCACAGATATATTCAGAATATTTCATCCCAAAGCAACAGAATACACATTCTTCTCTAGTGCACATGGTACATTCTCCAGAATAGATCACATCCTCGGTCCTAAATCAGGACTCAACCGGTATCAAAAGATTGGGATCATTCCCTGCATATTTTCAGACCACAATGCTCTAAAGCTAGAACTCAACCACAAAAGGAAGTTTGGAAAGAACCCAAATACATGGAGACTAAACAGTATCCTTCTAAAGAATGAATGGGTCAACCGGGAAATTAAAGAAGAATTGAAAAAAATCATGGAAACAAATGATAATGAAAATACAACGGTTCAAAATCTGTGGGACACAACAAAGGCAGTCCTGAGAGGAAAATATATAGCGGTACAAGCCTTTCTCAAGAAACAAGAAAGGTCTCAGGTACACAACCTAACCCTACACCTAAAGGAGCTGGAGAAGGAACAAGAAAGAAACCCTAAGCCCAGCAGGAGAAGAGAAATCATAAAGATCAGAGCAGAAATCAATGAAATAGAAACCAAAAAAACAATAGAACAAATCAACGAAACTAGGAGCTGGTTCTTTGAAAGAATTAATAAAATTGATAAACCCCTGGCCCGACTTATCAAAAAGAAAAGAGAAAGGACCCAAATAAATAAAATAATGAATGAAAGAGGAGAGATCACAACTAACACCAAGGAAATACAAACTATTATAAGAACATACTATGAGCAACTCTACGGCAATAAATTTGACAATCTGGAAGAAATGGATGCATTCCTAGAAACATATAAACTACCACAACTGAACCATGAAGAAATAGAAAGCCTGAACAGACCCATAACCAGTAAGGAGATTGAAACAGTCATTAAAAATCTCCAAACAAACAAAAGCCCAGGGCCAGACGGCTTCCCGGGGGAATTCTACCAAACATTTAAAGAAGAACTAATTCCTATTCTCCTGAAACTGTTCCAAAAAATAGAAATGGAAGGAAAACTTCCAAACTCATTTTATGAGGCCAGCATCACCTTGATCCCAAAACCAGACAAGGATCCCACCAAAAAAGAGAGCTATAGACCGATATCCTTGATGAACACAGATGCGAAAATACTCAACAAAATACTAGCCAATCGGATTCAACAGTACATTAAAAAGATTATTCACCACGACCAAGTGGGATTTATTCCAGGGCTGCAAGGTTGGTTCAACATCCGCAAATCAGTCAATGTGATACAACACATCAATAAAAGTAAGAACAAGAACCATATGATACTCTCAATAGATGCTGAAAAAGCATTTGACAAAGTACAACATCCCTTCCTGATCAAAACTCTTCAAAGTGTAGGGATAGAGGGCACATACCTCAATATCATCAAAGCCATCTATGAAAAACCCACCGCAAATATCATTCTCAATGGAGAAAAACTGAAAGCTTTTCCGCTAAGGTCAGGAACACGGCAGGGATGTCCATTATCACCACTGCTATTCAACATCGTACTAGAGGTCCTAGCCTCAGCAATCAGACAACAAAAGGAAATTAAAGGCATCCAAATCGGCAAAGAAGAAGTCAAATTATCACTCTTCGCAGATGATATGATACTATATGTGGAAAACCCAAAAGACTCCACTCCAAAACTGCTAGAACTTATACAGGAATTCAGTAAAGTGTCAGGATATAAAATCAATGCACAGAAATCAGTTGCATTTCTCTACACCAACAGCAAGACAGAAGAAAGAGATATTAAGGAGTCAATCCCATTTACAATTGCATCCAAAACCATAAGATACCTAGGAATAAACCTAACCAAAGAGACACAGAATCTATACTCAGAAAACTATAAAGTACTCATGAAAGAAATTGAGGAAGACACAAAGAAATGGAAAAATGTTCCATGCTCCTGGATTGGAAGAATAAATATTGTGAAAATGTCTATGCTACCTAAAGCAATCTACACATTTAATGCAATTCCTATCAAAGTACCATCCATCTTTTTCAAAGAAATGGAACAAATAATTCTAAAATTTATATGGAACCAGAAAAGACCTCGAATAGCCAAAGGGATATTGAAAAAGAAAGCCAACGTTGGTGGCATCACAATTCCGGACTTCAAGCTCTATTACAAAGCTGTCATAATCAAGACAGCATGGTACTGGCACAAAAACAGACACATAGATCAATGGAACAGAATAGAGAGCCCAGAAATAGACCCTCAACTCTATGGTCAACTAATCTTCGACAAAGCAGGAAAGAATGTCCAATGGAAAAAAGACAGCCTTTTCAATAAATGGTGCTGGGAAAATTGGACAGCCACATGCAGAAAAATGAAATTGGACCATTTCCTTACACCACACACAAAAATAGACTCAAAATGGATGAAGGACCTCAATGTACGAAAGGAATCCATCAAAATCCTTGAGGAGAACACGGGCAGCAACCTCTTCGACCTCTGCCGCAGCAACATCTTCCTAGGAACAACGCAAAAGGCAAGGGAAGCAAGGGAAAAAATGAACTACTGGGATTTCATCAAGATCAAAAGCTTTTGCACAGCAAAGGAAACAGTTAACAAAATCAAAAGACAACTGACAGAATGGGAGAAGATATTTGCAAACGACATATCAGATAAAGGACTAGTGTCCAGAATCTATAAAGAACTTAGCAAACTCAACACCCAAAGAACAAATAATCCAATCAAGAAATGGGCAGAAGACATGAACAGACATTTCTGCAAAGAAGACATCCAGATGGCCAACAGACACATGAAAAAGTGCTCCATATCACTTGGCATCAGGGAAATACAAATCAAAACCACAATGAGATATCACCTCACACCAGTCAGAATGGCTAAAATCAACAAGTCAGGAAATGACAGATGCTGGCGAGGATGCGGAGAAAGGGGAACCCTCCTACACTGTTGGTGGGAATGCAAGCTGGTGCAGCCACTCTGGAAAACAGCATGGAGGTTCCTCAAAATGTTGAAAATAGAACTGCCCTATGACCCAGCAATTGCACTATTGGGTATTTACCCTAAAGATACAAATGTAGTGATCCAAAGGGACACATGCACCCGAATGTTTATAGCAGCAATGTCCACAATAGCCAAACTATGGAAAGAACCTAGATGTCCATCAACAGATGAATGGATCAAGAAGATGTGGTATATATACACAATGGAATACTATGCAGCCATCAAAAGAAATGAAATCCTGCCATTTGCAACAACATGGATGGAACTAGAGCGTATCATGCTTAGCGAAATAAGTCAAGCAGAGAAAGACAACTATCATATGATCTCCCTGATATGAGGAAGTGGTGATGCAACATGGAGGCTTAAGTGGGTAGAAGAATAAATGAAACAAGATGGGATTGGGAGGGAGACAAACCATAAGTGACTCTTAATCTCACAAAACAAACTGAGGGTTGCCGGGGGGAGGGGGTTGGGGAGAAGGGGGTGGGATTATGGACATTGGGGAGGGTATGTGATTTGGTGAGTGCTGTGAAGTGTGTAAACCTGGTGATTCACAGACCTGGGGATAAAAATATATGTATATAAAAAATATATGTTTATAAAAAATAAAAAAATAAAAAAAAAATAAAAAAAAAAGATGATGATAGTAATGACAGTGATGGGGTAATGGTGAAGTTGGTGACTATGGTAACAACAGTGATGAAGATGGTGATGTTAGTTGTGATGATGGTGGAAATGATAGTGGTAATGATAATTGTAACTACAGCAATGGTGGTGATGATGATGGTGGTGGTGATGATGATGGTGATAATGGTGGTGATGGTGATGATGGTGATTGTGACGATGATGGTGGTGATGGTGATGATGATAGTGATGATGGTCATGATGATGATGGTGATGGCAGTGATGATGGTGTTGGTGATGATGGTAGTGATGATGATGGTGATGGTAATGATGATAGTGATGATGGTCATGATGATGATGGTGATGGCAGTGATGATGGTAATGATGATGATGGTGATGGTGGTGATGATGGTGATTTGGGTGGTGATGGTGATAGTGGTGATGATGGTGACTTGGGTGGTGATGGTGGTAATGGTGATTATGGTGGTGATAGTGATGATTATGATGGTGATGATGGTGGTAATTGTGGTGAAACACAATTTAGTGTTTGATGGTGGTGATGATGATGGTGATGATCATGACAATAAAACAACTCTTACTTTTTTGAACATCAACCATATGTGTGTCAGCCTGTTTGATGAGAGGTAGTACCTGACAGGCATATTATACCTATTTTAAAAATAAGAAAACTAGTCAACAGAGGCTGAGTAACTTGCCCGAGGGCACATGGCTGGTAAGTGTCTGAGCTCTATTCTTTCCATCTGTTCCCAAAGTAATTTTTTTTTCTTTTTTCTTCTCTTCCTTTCCTTGGTTTGTTATTATTACTATACCTAGGTTAGCAGTAGACTGAAATCAGGGTTTGGGGGTGCAGGAAAAGGAAGCTAAGTAACTTGCTGAAGGTCACACAGCTTACAAGTGGCCAAGCCAGGATGTGACTCCAGGTCTCTGCTCTGAGGTTCTGTCTGGCTTCAGGAGCTTAGGGCTGATATGTAAGTATAGGACCTCTCTGGAAGTGCCTGCCAGCTTGACTTTCAGAATCCAAGAGACTGTATTCTGCTTCCTCAGAGAGCCTTAGAGAGGGAAGCAGGTTCACTAGCCTTGCAGACACTAAACTACATGTTTGGGTATCACCCTACCTTCTACTTAGCTCCTGCCACCCTTATCCAGTCCAACACTAGCTTTCTGAGTTGGTCTCAGCCAAGGACTAACCGTAGCCCGCTCAAGTGGGACATACTTGTCACAGAAGCCAAGAGAATCTCATATGCTGGCTGTCCATGTTGGGAGGTTCAATAGGGAGGTTCATCTGAGACCAGCCATGGAGCTGAGGAAGGGGATCATAGGGCTGGCAGCACCTGCCATCTGGGTTAAGCCCACCCTAGCTCTGTGGGACTGGTGTTCCCAAGAGGGAACTGAGACTAAAGCTCCCACCCAAGCTTTCATAATTGGAGAACAGAAGAACTAGAATTAGAAGTTGGGTCTGTGGTACTCTCAAACTAAGACCCTTCCCATGACACTGCTTTTTTTATGGTTTCTGGACAGCAGATCCTGGAGATGGAAAGGAAGGGAGGAAGCCTCTACCCCCAAACCCCATGTAGGAAGGTAGTGGGCAGGGAACAAACCCCTCACTATGTCCCAGGCCTTGACCCAGGCTCCTGGCTCCACCCCACAACCTCTGGGGACATAGGAGAATGGAATTACGAGGTCTGTGTGACCAATGGAGATGTTATGCTCAGTGAGATTAAGTGACTGGGTAAGGTCTCACAGCCTACTGTGTGGCCATGCTGGGCATGCAAGGCCCTAAGGCAACCCTTCGCTGTTACAACACCACCAGCACTTACATTACCCTGCTCTAACTACTGTGTGTTAATCCATCCAGCCTCTCAACAAAACCAGATTATAGGCTATTATTACTTTTGAGGTGCAGAGAGATACACTAGGAAGTAGGGACTGGGGTTTGAGCTTAGGTAGTCTTGCCCCAGGGTCTATGCCCCTTCTCTTCACATTCTTACCCTTCTACTTTCTTTGATCAGTCCTATGGTCCCTTTTAGGTCATGCTGGACCTGTCTTTTTATCCCCAGGGCACAACTCCATTTCATGATGGGGATACTGAGGCACAGAAAGGTTAAACAAAGGTCCCCTGGCTGGTGAGAGGCTGGGATTTGAACCCAGGCCATCTATCTCTGAGCCCCCATTGCCAAATACCAGGCCAGGCCACACTGCCTCCTCTGACTTCCTGCGACAGTTGGACTGGAATGGCTTCCCAGAGGTTTAGAGACCTGACATCCAGCCATGATGTAAAGAACCTCAGAGGTTCCCCCTGTCCACTTCTTTGGCCTTGATCTCTACCACATACCCCTTGCTCTCTGCAAGCCAGAAAAGCTTGTTCCTCTCTCAGGGCCTTTGTACTTGCTGTTGCCTCTGCCTGGAATGTGCTTCCTCTGGCCCTTCTCTCAGTGGTCTGACCTCAGGTCACCATTCTAGCTTCAGCTCATGTCACCTCCCCATGGAGGCCTTCTCTGATCCATGAACTTCTCCCAGAGGTCCCTTCCAGAGTCATCTCTGCTATAAGACCCTTCTTTGTCCTTCATAGCGTCATCACTGCCCGACGGCACCTTGTCACTGCTCACTGAAGGGCAGTCTGTATCTACATCTCACTGGGGCAGGTCTGTCTTGTCTGTGAGTCCCCAGAGTCCAGTGCTATGCCTGGCACATAGTAGGGGCTCAATTAATACTCATCAGATGACTATTGAATTTGGAGAATGCTACAATCTAAATGTTTGTGTCCCTCCAAAATTCACAGGTCGAAATCCTAACCCCCAAGGTGGTAATTTTAAGGAGGTGGGGCCTCTGGGTGGAGTGCTCATGAATGGGATTTGTGCCAATATAAAAGACACCCCAGGAAACTCCCTCCTGCCTTCTGTCCTGGGAAGCCAGTGAGGAGATGGCTGTCAGTGAGGAAGGGAGCACTCACCAGGCTGAATCTGTTGTGGCCATGATCTTGGACTTCCTCAAAGACAAATTATACCCCAAATGCACCCACCTCCTGAAAATTCAAGCTCCTTTCTTGCAGAAAAAGGAAGTCAAGTCACCTCTCCCATTTGGAAAATGTCTCTTTAATGCTGTTTTCTAAAATAGAATTTTCCTGAAAGAGGCCATCTGTCAGAAGACAGCCCCTTTCCCCAAAGTAGTGAAAACACAGCTCCCTCTCACCGATCCTAAGGTGGCTGCCTCCCAGACAATGGAAAACCATGACCATGGGACCCTGCTCTTCAGCCAGAGGCAGACATCCCTGGGGTCTTGCCCTGAGTAGAGCTGTGCCCACTTCTGATGTCTTGCTGGAGTTTAAACCCCTGAAGACCATGGATCATTACCCTTCTGTGAGGCATCCCAGTCTCCAGCCTTTAGAGACCTGACATCCAGCCATGATGGAAAGAGCCTCAGACTAGTCTCCTGGAAGGAGTATGACCACACAGCTGGGATGAAGCCCAGGGACCCCCCAGCCAACCCAGCCACCCCAGATCTGGGAGGGAGGCCAACTGGAAAGTGCCAGCCCAGCCCAGCTCCCAGCTGAATTCAGCCTGTTAAGCAATCCCAGTCAACAACTCAGGAGCAGATGAGCCACCCAGCTTGGCCCAGCCAACCCATGGGATTATGAAACATAATCAGCCATTGCTGTCACAAGCCTCTATGTTACAGAATGATAACAGATAATGGAAACAAACCGTGAGTACCTCTGTGTATCTGTCCTAAAAATAAGGACATTCTTTCACATAACCCCAGCAGTCAGGAAAATTTAAAGTCAAGAAATTAAACATTGGTACAAGATTATTATCTCATCCATAGTCCTTATGCAAATTTCACCTGTTGTCCCAATAATGTCCCATACAACCTATTTTCCCTCTAGCCTGGGGCGCTTTTAAAACAAATTTGCTTCTGTTGGTAGGCACATTCACACACAACTAAAGAAAGGAGGACTGTCATCGATGAAATACATCACTTCTTGGAGTGGTTCAAAAAACAGGGATTGTCCACCCCCCAGGCCCTGGACCCTGCAGCTCTCCAAGGGTGGATGGGGCTTAGCAGGGAAGTTCTAGTAAAGGGAACAACTCCTTTTGCAGACTCACTGAACTGGGTCAGTTTCCTGACTTCACACCAACTAGCTTTGTGACCCTACATGTGGGACCCACCCCTAGAGCCTCAGTTTCCCACCTGTGAAAGTCCCAGCTTCCCAGATGCCTCAGGCAGAGAAGGGCAGGAGGCAGATGCTCAATCAGTGAGAGTTTTCATCCTCCTTCTCCGACAAAATGCAAGTTTTATGGGTGAGCTCCATACATTTCGGCTCAGGAAAGGCTCAGTGCCCACAGATGGAAAAACAAACTTTTAGTTCTAAAGAAAACTGCACGTTCCAGGGACCACATTGGCTTTTCCGTCTACACATAGTACACTAGGCCCCAGTGATTACCACCCCACCATGCCCAGAAATGTTTATTGACCAAAATACAATTTCATTAGTGGTTTTAGAGAGACACAGAGACCAATGTGGCTAATGCAAACACTCCCAGCCTACAATACAAATGACACCCCTCTTGAAATCTGATTTAGCAGTGCCTGTAGCCCACTCCCTCCCCCCCCCACAACGTTTTATCCCCGGATTTATGCTTGTAAATGTACTTTGGGGTCTGGCCTCTCTATCTGTCCATCTCCTGTATGGTGTCCTGTAGAATTCGTAAAGAAACCCACAGGACACCCACCACACAGTAGGGTCACAGGGGTAATTAAAGGGCCTGCCGCTGTGAGCAGGGCCTTCTGCAAAAGAGGAAAGACCCTGTCCTTTTATTAGTAGTTACTGCCTAGAGAACCCTCAGGAATGGGACAAGAGACCCCCAGAATGCTATCTTAAGGAGCACCGAGCCCAAACAGGCACTCGTAAGAAAGGGGGTATGGTCCAGGTGGTCTCCATCTAGGAGCTCATCTCAGCCACCTGCACTGTTAACCCCATTTCAGCAGATGTGATGTCAAGGCTCAGAGAGCTTATGGGCCTTACCCAAAGTCAGAGTGCTAGATTCACCCCAAAAGCATGGCTCTGGAGGTGGGCTGCCTGGTTCAAACCCTACTGGTGCCCCTCCTGGTATGACTTTGGGCTCTCTAGTCTAATGCCTGGAGGCTCGGTTTTCCTAGCTGTGAAATGGCAACAAGAGGATAGCTTTGTGAAAAGATTGCCATGACAGGGCTTACAGCAGGGCCTGCCTTACAGGAAGTGTGTGTGGTCACACCATCTTGCCTTTAACCAACACCAACGTCCAAACATCACTAGACATAAACAATGTGTTTTTATTTTGATTGAGGTAAAATCCACATAGCATAAAGTTAACCATTTTCAAGTGTGCAAATCGGTGGTATTGAACGCATTCTCAACATTGTGCAACCATCACCACTACCTAGTTCCAAGACACCTCCATTGCCCCAAAGAGAAATCCCGTCCCCATTAACCAGTCATTCCCCGTTGTCCACCCAACCAACTCCTGATGACCACCCATGTTCCTCCTGTCCTTGTGGGCCTGCCTATTCCACATATTTCCCAGGAATGAAGTCGTACACCATGTGTCCTTTTATGCCTGGCTTCCAGCTCTTGGCATCGTGTCTCACAGGTGGATGGCCTGTGCTTGACTCCTGTTTTTTCTGGTTGAGTAATCCTCCATTGCATGAATATGCCATCCTTTGTTAATCCACTCATTCATTAGCTGAGGGACTCTTGTGCTCCCTCTTGGCTATTGTGAATAATGCCACCAGGAGCATCACGTACATGGTGTTCTGTAGACACCTGTATTCCTTTCTCTCGCGTAGATACCTAGTTGTGAAATTCCTGGATCCAATGGCAATTTTATGTTTCACTTAAAATATATATATTTTATTTATTTATTTGGCAGACAGAGGTCATAAGTAGGCAGAGAGGCAGTCAGAGAGAGAGAGGGGGAAGTAGGCTCCCTGCTGAGCAGAGAGCCCCATGTGGGGCTCTATCCCAGGTTCCTGGGATCATGACCTGAGCCGAAGGCAGAGGCTTACCTCACTGAGCCACCCTGGTGCCCCTATGTTTCACTTTTTTAGGAGTCACAGAATTATTTTCCATGGTGGCCGCACCATTTTATATTTGCACCAACGCTGCACATGGGTTCTGGTTTCTCCAAGCCCTCACCAACACTTACTTTCCATCTGTTGATTACAGCCCATCCTTGTAGGTGTGGAAGGGTAACAACATGGTTTTTAAATGAAGGTAAAATATGGTTTTGGTTTTGTACATAAGCACTGTGAGCTCTGGAGATTCCAGGTCTAGACAAGTGTAGAGTCTCTCTGGGCCTCAGTTTCCAGCTCTGTCACAGGACCTGGTAGGTCTGGATTTATGTTTCTCAAATAACCTCTGTGGGAATGGCAGAGAGAAGGCAGACAGTTTGTAGCTAAGATGGAATTGTGCAGAACCCTTCTTGAGTCTAAGAGGAAGAAAAGATGAGTCATTCAGATGAACTTGGAGTTCATCTGGAGTTTTTCTTCTTGTATATCAAGACTTACATAAAGCGGTAAGGGATCTGGCCCTCGCTCCCTGGAGCTATCGTGTTAATGTCTTAAGGCAGAGGCCCAGCCTCTGAAGCCAGATCAGAAACACAGAAAGTCCCCTCCTGCTGGGCAGTCCAGGGTTCTCCAGCCGGTGTCACTGGCCCGAGTGGGCTCCAGAAACCCTGGTGGCCATGCAGAACATTCCAGACCCCTCTGTTTCCTGGGAGGAAACACGTTTTCATTTCAAGCGCATGTCTGTTTTTTTGCCACCATGCTTTTACTCTTGCTGCCCAGGGCACCCTTCCTTACCTCCTTCACCCAGCCTGGTTCTACAGATCTCTGAAGATGGGTCAGTGCCTCTTCCTCCAGGAGGTCTTCTCTGATGCCCCGCCTGGATCGTGGGTCCCTCCCCCATTGCCCAGGACTCCCTCTGTCATGGCACTCTTTACCTTGTTTTATGCACTTTCTATTTAACCAGATTCCTCCACTCAGCTGTGAATTCTCTGAGTAGAAACTGTGGGATTCACACAAGATCCACGCAAGGCCAAGTCTGGGAGAAAGTGCCCAAAGGAGATGATGGTGTCCAGGCTGCCTGGAGCCTTGCACTGAAATGTCTTCTGAGATCCAGCTCTTTCCCAGTGTATGCAGGCTGGGTTTTTAGGCAATCATAGTGCCTGATGCTGGGCTTAAGGAGACACTCGGCAGAGAATTTCAAGCATGGTAGAGTGTCACTAGGAAACGTTAAGGGCTAACACGGAGTTTGACCTCTTCTTACTTCCTGCTCCCCAGAGGCCCAGACTACTCCATTCTTGTCTTTCTGAGGCCTAGCGGTTCAGCGTCTCTTGACTTCTGTAAATTACCCTAAATATCGGAAATAAACATCATTTGTTTCACACGGTTTGTCGCTTGCCTCCCGAGAACCCTGGTGGATTCAACCTATCCATACTTATTTCACAGATGCAACAACCGGTGAAGGAGCGAGTCCAGTCTGGAGGACAGAGACAGCCAATGGGCTGGGAAGGGCAGAATGCAGAGAAGGCACCTCCAGCAGAGTGATGGCCTCAGGCAAAGACCCCCCCCCCCCCCCGGGAATCCATGTGCTGCCTGGGGGTCAGAGGGATGTGAGGACTCCTGACTGCAAAACCAAGCCTGAGACTGACCATCGGGCAAATCCCCAGCACCCACCTTGAGGGGGAGAGCACACTCCATCGTCCTCCAGGGAGCATGGAGCTCATGGAGCTCATGGAGCTGCTGGAGGGATGTGTGCGAGAGAGCAACGCCTTTGCAAAACGCACGTCCCAGGGACGCTCTTCCATCATCTTGGCCTCCTTTTCTTTGTGTTCATTGCGGTTTGATACAAAACAGAGAGATACCCAAATGTTCAGAGAAGCCTCAGGTGGCGGGAGTGGGAAGGGGCGGGAGCTAGGAACGGGACTTTGCATGATGCCCTTCCTCCCAAGTCTCGGATAGGGAACATGAGGTGCAAGGCAGTGTCTGAGAAACCAAAGATCCAACTTGGCCAGCATCTCATGCCAGAGTTGTCTTACTTCAGTAAAAACGGACACTTTCTCCCTTAAGCCTTTCAAAAGGTGGGCTCCAGATGGATTAAAACTTCAGATGTGAAGGTTACCATCAAAAGCCAATCAAAGAAAGAAAGGTGGGGCTCTCAGGCACTGCCACTGGGCCAGGTGGGTCTGGCTGCCCCCGCCCCCAGGTCCCAGAGATCCCACTGTGGGGTACAGAATCATGTATGTTGAGCACTTGTCACATCAGTCCCTCCCGGGGTGGGGAGGAGGGGTGGCAGGACACTGATGCCCCCACCCCCCACCCCGTGGCACTGGTCTAGGAAACCAAGGATGAGGACAAGCTCTTGTCTATCCCTCACTCACTGGGGACATGTGGCAGGCAGGACAGGGACTCCAGGTGGACTGCACCTCAATTGGGGGCTGGAAGCAAGGGGAACAAAGGGGACACCTGTGGTCACAAAGCAGGGCTTGCCTTTCCTATTTTAATCTGGTTTTCACCACCTTCTAGCTACCCAAACTAGGGGCACGGGAAGCCCCTGAGCGTCTGTATTTTCGTTAGTGCTAAGGAGCAAGCCACAGTGATTGCAGCTGGCAGACTGGGGGATTGGGTGAGTCCTAGAGCAGCAGGACCCCCCTGCCCAGCCCATGGTAGTTGCTCAGCAAACAGTGCTCACCAGTTGTCACAATCATGACATCTGCACCCTGGCAAGTCTCCTAGATAGGAAGGTACTAGCCCTCACTCCTCCGAGACTACCCACCTCCATCCAGTGTCCCCTGAACTGGTGGGCACGGAGTTCTTGATTTTGTTTACTTACGCTCTTCTAGTTGCCTTCAGCCTCCCTCCCCAGGTGTGTGGAAGCTGTGTCCCCCAGCTCTGTCCTGCCACAGGAAATGCAGTAGGGCTGATCCGGAGGCCAGAGTGGCCCTCTGCAGGGCCTGTTCCTTCCTGCCCACCCCCACCCCCACTGTTGAGGCCCTGATTAGCCTGGGTATTGGATGACCCCCTGCTCTTCTTCCCCTACCACGCAAGGGTTAATCAGCCTTCCTGCTGGGAGGCTGGGCGGCTAGGAAGGAGGCAGCAGGGCAGCCTGGCGGCAGGAGGCTTTCATTACTTTGATGGGATACATGTGCTCGGCTTTATCTCCGGCCCTTTCTCCGTAATTCAGCGCTTGAACGTCTCAGCTGTCGGCCAGATCTGCAGACAATTGCTCGGGGTAATACTATCCGGAAAAAGCTGATAAAACGCAGATGTGACGAGGCCTCTGAAATTTGCGGTTTGCTAAGTGGTTTGCTGCGATGCTTGCCCGTGGCCTGGGCGGCTTCCCTGCGAGGCTGGGAACGGAGGGGGTGGGAGTTGCATTTTTTGTAAGTGAAAGGTTGAACAGAGGAAGTGACTGCAGAATTTTTTTTTCTAGAATGAGAAAGATTGGCGAATAGAAAGTGGAGGGCAACGTGACCATACCATGGGACTTGCCAGCAGGCGCCTGTGTGTGCCTTGGAGTGGGCGTGGTACAGGGGTTCCTGGGAGGAAGCCTGTGTGACCTTGGGCAAGTCACTTGACCTCTGTCCTGCACTGCACACTCAACAGAAAAACCAAAAACCTAATAACCTCAGTTGCTTGGCACATGGGATGCACCTGCAGGAGGTCAGGCACACGGTAGGTGCTCAGCAGACAATTCTTCCACTCACCTAGGTTCCCAGATGGCCCTGGAGATAAAAGACCATGATGCTGACATGAAGATTTTGGGTCCTCTTTGGGTGGTGTGAGCCAGACTGTGAGTCCCCAGAACCATGACTTCCCCAGCTACGGCCACTATGCAGGACCCCTGGGGTGAAACAGCAACCGCTGGGGTCTTCCTGGCCTGAAGGAAGGTTAGAACAGTGCTCCTCAACCCAAACCATGTGCCCAAATCTCCAGGGATTGGGCTAACACGTGCAGACTCCCATTCAAGAGGTCAGGGTGGCCAGCATTTCTCACTAACTCCCAGCTACACTGACACCCCCGGTCCCTGGACCAAAGTCTGGGGGACAAGTGGTGGGAGGACCTCAACGCATCAGGCTGGAGAAAGGCTCTGGGCACTTCCAGTCCTTCCCCTCTTAGCCCCCCAGGAAGTCTCTGCTGACCGGAGAGGGCAGGCAAGTCAGGCTGGGAGGGAGGGGGACGACCTCCCCTCCTGGCTCCATGCTTTGCTCGCGATGCTTCCGGTGACCCCCCATCCCCTTTCCTTAACTGGCCAAGAACGACTTCCAGACGGTGGGTGTATCCACTCAGAGCTGTTCCAAACAGAGCCCACTTCATAGTGCCCTTCCCAAATTGCTTCTGTGACAAAGGGAGAGGTACACAAATGATACCGGGACGTGGCGCCCTGGAGTGGACTGGCCGGCTCACAGAGGCAGATGCCACCACTGTTTCAGCAGAGCTTTCAAGCTCTTTTACGGCGAGGCTAAGGTGAGAAGATCCAGCACACGTCAAGCCCCACGGCTGGATCTTTACGTCTCACCCTTGAGGACAGCAAACCCATTTTCCGAGGACAGAAACCCAGGCCCTGAAAGGTTATTTGTTCCAAGTCACCTGGTTGGCCCCCAGGGCGATCTGGGCCTCTAACCCAGGTATATTTAGGCGCTTCTGGCTCCAAAGTTCACACCCTTGCATCTGTCCCATACTAACCCTAGACAGACAAACACGACTCTGGGGGTCAGCGGCTGGACACTTGCGTCACATGCAGAATTTAGGGCCGTCCCTCCGTTCTTCCCTCCAGAAGGGCAGCCCACCACCAGAGGGTCCTTTTGCAGTTCCCGCCTTTCAGAGAAAGAGGGCGTCCCTCCCCCTGCTGGGCCTGGGCAGAGCTGGTAGCAATTTTCCCACAATGTGTAAATTAGTCAATCTCCGAGTCTGTAAACGGGGGGCCTTTGAAGGGACCTTAATGAACCACTCCATTAGGGCTTAATGATGGCTGCCTCCAGCATTACTGGACCGAGTGCCTTTTGATGTCTTGGGGGCCACGGGGCTGGAGGCTCGACTTATCTCCGTGCCTCGGCAGGCTTGAAAAAAAAAAAAAGGCAAACTCTCCCTTAGAGAAGTTGAAAAATTTTTAATGAAAAAAGTTAGTCCTGGCCTGACTGATGTTGGCACTTCAAAGCCTGTGCACACTAAATTGGTGTAGACTGCTTAATTCAAAAGTGCTCCCTGGCCGGTGACAGCCCAATGGTGACAAAATACAATTGGCAACAGGAGCCAGGCAGGATCAAAGGCTGGCTATTGTAATAGTTTTGTTCCATGAAGAATTGCTTATTGTCAGGAGGTTTTTTTTTTTTTTAGCCTTTTTTTCTCTTCCCTTTTCTTTCTTTCTTTCTTTCTTTCTTTCTTTCTTTCTTTCTTTCCTTCCTTTTCTCCCCCCTGGTTCTAGCATCATCTCAGGGCTCTCTGGTTCAGCATCAGTATCCACAAATACTTCTAAGGATGCCCTCGGATGATACATTTCGGCTTGCAGAGGCCATGGCTGCCTGTCCACAGCTCCCAAGGCTCGTGGGCCCTGGTGGTCAGCGACACCATAAACCCATTTTTGTGTTTCTCTTAGATAAGTTTCTCTGAGGCACTGGAGGGCAAAGCAGAACTGGGACCTGATCCTTGGCCTGGGGACTGCTTTAGGATTGATTTCAGATGCAACTGGTGTCCACCTGAGCCCAGCAGAGTGCAGGGGTGATGGTGGCATCAGAGGACCTGGCTGTGAGGTCCCTCTTGCCTACACCTAGCTTCTCCTAGCCTCAGTTTCCCCAGCTGTGAGCCAGAGGCTCATTTACTCATGCAAATATTTACTGCGCTCTGACTTAGGAAAATATTGCCTTGTCGGACTATTTCAGCGACCAGAGACGGCAGGGTAAGGGCACTTGGTATCTGGTGATGGTCCACCTCCTCCCCCCTCCACACCCCCACCTCTTTGGAGGATCTGTTCTGAGACTCCGGGCTGCATCTGGCTTCTTAGGCCATGGTCATTCTCGAGACATCAGAACGCCAAAGGAGATCGTCTTGTGAGTTATTTTAGAACTTCTACTTGAAGGGAGCGACAGGTGGAGGGCCAGTGGTTCTAGGCCTGGGTGTGAGTCCCCCCTTCTCTTCTCAGTAAGCCCCCAGACCCTTACTCTCTTTCTCTGTAAAAGGGGGATAATCCTCTCTGCTCTACCAAATCCCATGGGTTTTGTTTTTGGTTTTGGTTTTTGGTTTTTTTTTCCTCTGACCTGACCCAAGGCTCAGACAAGGAAAAGATGCAGATCACGTTATAAATGGACAGAAGGCCATAAACATCCCCAAGTTAGTCGGGGCTATTTTCCAAAACAAGCTGGAGAAGGCTAGGGCTGTTTTGAGCTGGGTCAAGGCCGGGGATGGCTGGGGACCATTAGGAAGCAAGAATGCTCCGGTTCCTTTTATTGCTTCAAATATTAGCCACCAGGAAGCCGCCCCACGAAGCATACAAGCCTCGTATCATTTACTCGTCTTGAATTAATTAAGAAGACGGGTATGGGGACAATTAGAGAAACCTTAGGCTGATGACATCTCCTTGGGATGGAATTTGCTTCTGCATCCACTTTGCCTCTCTCTCACATTCCTCCAGATATTGGCAGGTTTGTTTTTCTCCAAACCAAGCATCTCAGATATACGGCAGGGATGCCCCAGTGAATCCGCAGACATCTGGGAGCATGCACAGCCTGGGATGGACGAGTTGGGGATCACGTCGATATGCATCTGTTCACTCGGACGGTGTGTCTTGCTTTCTATTTTAATTTCCTTTTAACCTAACTTCTCCTGCCCTCCCCACTGCTGGCAGACATCCCCGTCTGTCCTTTGTTTTTTTAAAATTCCATTGGCACCAAGCATGTTAGATTCCCAAACATTTAAAGCAAACGTTTTAGGGTGGCACAGTTCTAAAGCCCACCGGATCTCAGGGGTTCCAGCGCCACGTTCTCAGGGTGCTGTCCAAATGTCCACAAGACTCACGAGGCTCACAGTTGACTTTAAGACCAGCCCACTCATCAGGCAAGGGCACACCACTAGCCAGAGATCAGCCTGCTCACCATAATCACGCAGAAGTATGCATCAACCCAGCTGAGCAATTATGAATAATTAAATCAATTAGAGACAGTCTAGCACCAGGGATTATGGCTGCTCGGGTGTGGGCCTCTGTAATATTTTAACAGTAAATGCAAGAGCCCCCAAAGCGTGCTGGCAGGCAGAGGGGAACAAAAGCACATCCAAATGCCAAGCCATGTTGCTTGGTGACCCTTCTCCGCTGTATCGGCGGCCTTCCCAAGGAAAACAATGGTAATGAAATGCCAATAAAATATTTTGGGGGCAAGTATGAAAGCTTCAAAATGAGTTAATTAAAAACGGATAAAACATGAGTCTCTGAAAGTATGTTGAGTAAATTTAGAGCTTGCAACTTGACAGAAGGAAAAGGTTTTCCAGCATGACGCAGAACGTTTTAAAGTGGCAGAGCTGGGCCGGCGGGTCTGGTCCTTCTAAAACCAACCTCTCCCCGCTCGCGCCAGGGAAGGAAGCTCAGCGGAGAGCTTACAGCAGGGAAGGCTGTCTGGGTTGCCACAGATCTGCCAGCAAACCTCTTTTAAGGTTGTTTTGGCGAGTAGGTGACCAAGAAGACTGTGGGGAGTGTGAGCAGCGAGCAAGATAGTCAGGTTCCCAAAGCAACATTTGCACCCTGAAGCCATTGGCAGAGCAAAAATCTCCACCCTGTTTCCTCTCGCTGAGCGCAAAGTTTGCACTCCAGAGATACCTAGCAAATGAGGGACTGAGAGAATGATGCATGGTCAGGACTCAGTTCCCTACGAGGGGACCAACCCGTCCAGCTGGAGGAAGTGAGCCCGAAATTGATGGCAGGTCCCATGTCTTCTCGTGGAGAGTTGAGATCCGTCTCTGTGCTCCGTTGGCTTGAGAGCTGCTCCCAGAGGTGCCGGCTTCCCCGGTCCCACTGTCCCAGCGGCCTGCACATGGTAGGGATCTCACTGGTTAACTGTGGACAGCTAGGGGATAATCAGGGATATGAAAGATTTAATGAAATCAATAGGAACATAATCTCTTTTCTGTTTACTCAGTGCATTGAGCCAAAGGCATAAATATAGCCCACTTTGACCCAGCAGAGAGATTTGAACGGAGCCCTTCCAGACACAAAGGACAAATACCCCTTTTGAGTAATGATTTGTCCAGCTTTGCTGACTAGATCATAAAGGTTATTTGAGAAACCCGAGAAATGCCACATGTCATCTCCAGCGGGCAGAGTCCAGAGCCGAGCTCACAAGTGTGAGAAGTCTTGCTTTCCATCCTCTGCTTCTTCCAAGGTGCCAGCTCGTGTTTTGTATTGGTCATTCCTCTCTATGCCAAGTTTGAGATCAGCATCCTTGTGCCTTACATGAGGGTGCTGACACCCAGGTCAGGGGACTTGCTCAAGGTGCATGTAATGGGGCAGGCCAAGATTCCATCTCCTGTTTTTCTGGCTCAAAAACCCGTGTAAGCACACATAGCTCCCACCCTATGCTGCTTCTCAGTGCATGCATGAAGAACATCATGCAAGTATCCCCGAGGATAAAGCTACCCATGACGTGCTTCCCCAGATGAATGAGTCTGGGGTCCTCACCTGTAATCTTATAGGGTTGCCCCCCGTGCAAACCTGATTTTTTTTCCCAAATCCCAATGATCTGAACATGTGATTTCCCCTACCTTAATACTCTGGGTCACTCTCTTCTAGGGACTGGAGCTTTGTCGCTAGATAATTTTCGGCCTGCTGCCATCCACAAATAAGCAAATAATAGCTTCTCAAATTTATTCTCCCACAGCAGACTCCTTAGCTGCCCAGACACCAGCCTTAGTCTGTTCCTCGACTGTGAGTCAGATACACCCAGAGAGGCTTGCCATCTTCAGTGGACACCTCGTGGGCCCACGCTGAGATCTTTTTTGCACACATGACCCTTGACAGAATGTCCTTGGTTCATATTAAGCATGAGATTAAAAAACACCCTTATTACTGAGGCTTGCTGACTGCCAGTTTGAAATCTAGGGGATGATGAGCAAGGCTGCTCCCCTCCAGATGAAACTTTGATGATAGTAAGGCAGATCAAAGCACTCTTTTGGGGACCGGGGACAGAAGCAAGTGCACAGCAGCCACTTAATTTGGCAGACCTTGGGGAAGCCCCAGCTCTGAGTGGCTCTTGGCTTCAGAGCAGAGGGAGGCCTCTCATCCACATTTTTGTGGCCATCAGGGGAGTGAAGGGTCAGGAAGGACACCCTGGGCTGACAAACTCTCCCAAGTAGACATTGCCTCCGCTGCAGGAAGGAGTGGGTCACCTGCCATAAGGCTAGCCAAATCCCACCGAAGCCTTGCAAAGCCCAGTGAGTTCCATGAAAGGTGTCGCCATTTTATCAAGACTATTGGGGAACAAAAGAATTTAAGGTGCTATATCTTTATTTGGTTTGTCTGACATGATAACAAGGAATGAGCAAATCCCAAGTCCATGTTCTTGCAAACACAGTCCGTTCCCTGTTGTGTTTTGCAGAGTCAAGGGAGGGGCCCAGGGACTCCCCTTAGGAGCAACTTATGGGGGGCAGGGGGAGACCCAAGAGGACAGAGCTTAGGGGTCCACCAGCTCAGCTCTGCACCTTTCTGTTTTATAAACTGTGAGATTTGGGTACAGGAAGTTTTGAGTCCTTGGCGGAAAAGTCTAAAAGTCACAGCATGACATCACGCTATGCCCCCAACAGTCTTGTGGGGGGACAGACCCCCATAAATAACCCCAGGCAGGGCTACAGATGAAGAAGCCAAGCTCTTTGCTGAATAAAAAGGAAAGAAACAAATCTTATTTTCCCAGGGTATGACAATGCCACACTGGCCTCCTGGGATTCCCAAGAGAGCAACAGCTCCAGGAACAGGAATGCTCCTTGCGTCTGGTCTGCTCAAATCCCTCTGAGCCCTCAGGTCTCCTGGCTCCAATGAGCCTGGGTAACCTCGATCAGTCATGTGTCTCTGGGCCTCGGTTTCCCTATTTGCATCATGAGAAGGTGGCCGGCAGCACTGCCAAGCTCCCTGCATAAGCTCAACCATCCTAATCCTCAGTTTACCTGTTCTCTTCCTGCCATCCCCTTGTCACTCTCTCCTGGCCCTCCCCCGGCTTCAGGGGCCTCCAGCACCCCCACCTCCAGCCAAAGCCCCTACAAATCTAGACTTCCCCTCCCCACCCCATTTCCCTACAAGGCCACCGCAGAAAGCAGCAACGTGGACAGAAAGCAAGGATGTTTTAATTTACTCGATTAAATCGCCATGTGGACAGAGGCTCGCAAAGGAATCTGCTCTACAGAACTTTTCGTTTAATAGAATTAGTTGAAACCAGATCAGCCGAGCCCCTGTTCCTGCAGGCCATCTGCCCAGACGGGGAAACAGCTTCCCTAAATAGAACCCCATGCTGCCGGGAGCCTCCTCTTAATGGCCGGCAGGGAGCTGCCCCCTGCACCCTCCTGTCTGTTCAAATGGGTTCAAAGTCCCTCCCTTTGGGGCCAGCCGAACCAGCGGAGCTCACATCCACTTTCAGCCAAGGCTTGGGAGCTATAATCAGACTCACATTCAGCTCCACCTGCAGAAGACTCCTGCCAAAATCGGGGACGGCACAAAGGCGATGCCAACACAGCACACTTCTAATCCAGAAAAGACGTCTGTCAAGTCACTCGCCTGAGCTCTCTAAGAAAATTAGATAAACTAACATTTACTCAGCATTTTCGGGTCTCCCAGGAAGTTTCCCACATGTTTTCTTTAATCCCTGGGACAAGCCTCCCATAAGGCTCTTCCCTGTCCTTTTCCAGATGAGGGTCTGAGAGGTGTAGTGACTTGCCCCTGAGGCACACAGATGGGAGCAGGGACCCAGGCAACCCTAAGACAGCAGTCCGAGCATATGCTAGGCAGGCTACCATCACAGTGCATAGCCGCTGGAACTGGAGACCTTTCTGTCCTCTCCTGCGCTGGAGCCCGGAGCTGCCTGTTCAAATCCCACCCCTGCCCGTACTAGTTACGTGACTTCAGGAAAGCCGTTGAAGTTCTCCTCTCAGTTTTCTCCTCCGTGGAATGAGAGAGGGAAATGACACCTCTCGCTCTTGGGGTCAAAGGAGTTACAGTCCTACAGAGCAAGCTGTCAGTACCCAAGACCCTCAAGGAGGAGGCTGCGCCATTTAGAGTGCCATTTAGTGGTTGGCAAACTCTGGCCTGCAGGCCAGATCCGGCCCATGTGCTTTTCTAAATAAAGTTTTATTGGAACACAGCCATACCCATTAGTTTACATATTGTCCATGCTTGCTGTAACAGAAACCGCATGGCCCGCAGAACCTAAAATATTTACTGTCTGGCCCCTTACAGAAAACGTTTGCTCACCAGCCCTTGATTTAGAGAAAGAGGGTTGTACAGGGACACCCTGCCCCCCACGCCCCATGCCCCACCCCCAAAAAGGCCGGGCAAAGGTGGGGGAGGAGAGAGGAAGTTGCTTAGGGAACATTTTATCCTAATTGTTAATGAGCTTGTTTAACCTCCCAGGGCCCCACTCCCTGATCCTCGAGAATGGTTCAGGTCTTACAGGTTTTGATGTGGCATTCCTGTTTAAAAAAGAAATGATTAATGTGCCCTGATTAGTCTGTCTTGAGGAGTTTAAAAGAAGGGAGGTGAGCGGGGATAAATTGTTCTGTTATCAACGGCCACTTTATAAGTCTGGGACTTCCACCGCGGGGAGTGGCTGCTGTATGGAATTGATACACATGGAGATTTATAAGGTCAAGTTTTATGAGCCTACAGATTCTCGTGGTGTATTACCACATCCTTATTACAAGCTCATGCTGCTGTCCAGTTAAACCAACGGAGCTAATATATTACTCCTGCCTGCCTGAGCCTCAGACTTGGAGGAAACTGCAAATAAAATACTGCCTTTGGGACTCAACCGCGTCCTGGTTTTTTCTGCACAAGTGACTTTGCTTGTTTCTTGCCTCTCCCTAACCCACAAGCTGAACCACCCCTTGGGGGTAGCCCAGGGGGCAGGGGTGGGAGACCCTTCTCCAATAGGAGGGAACAGCTTTAGGGACCTTTTGCAGATACTGCCCAGAAGGGATGTCTCTTCACTGCTGTGGCGCTAACAGGATCGTAAATTAAGGCTGGGTTGTTTGTCTTCCGGCCAAAGCTGTTTTGATGGAAAGGAGGAAGTCAGCCCGAACCAGGACAGGCTTGGTCTAGTTCAGCGTTAGTCCCTCTGCTCAGGTTCCTTGTGCCTTGAGCCAGGGAGAACCTGGCCAGGAGTGGGACTTCAGGGGACAGAAGCAAAGGCACTTCAGGGCCAGTCCAGACCAGGCACCAGGAGCTCATGGTCTGATGGTAGAGTGGGAGGGATCCAGGCCCCACCTCCACGGTCAGAGCAGCACTTGCAGCGGATTTCCAATCCCTATCTGATTCCCATCACACTGGGATGATCCCTTGCCCAAATATGCTTACTTGCTCCCCTTCTGAATAAATGAACCGATCTAAACACACACACACACACACACACACACACACACACACCCCTACCTTGCTTCTGAAACCAAAGCAGATGCAGACAACAGACTAGCTGAGACGATACCCAGGAGCCTGCAGTCCCCAGAGTGTGACGTTCTGCCATCTCATCTCTTCCCTCCTCCCCAGCCACACCTGCGCCAGCCTGGTGCTGTCAGAACGTGAGTCCAGCAAAACCCTAGGCTTTCACTCCATGCCAGGGGCCAAGAGCAGACGAGTCCTAGCGGAAGTGGCAGCCTCAGCAAGTTCTCTCACCCACTCTGTTCCCACTGCTCTGTGACCACAGACAGGTGGTGGCCACTCTCTGGGCCTCGTTTCTGCATCCCTCAAAGAAGGGTTCCCTTCTAGAAAGCAATTCAACTCTCCGTACAAAGACTCTTCGATAACATTGATTGTGGAATTCTCCTCCTAGGAATCTATTGTATAGAAATAACTGGATATTTGGATGAAGATTAGAAATAAAAATGTCGGGCGCCTGGGTGGCGCAGTGGGTTAAGCTGCTGCCTTCGGCTCAGGTCATGATCTCAGGGTCCTGGGATCGAGTCCCGCATCGGGCTCTCTGCTCAGCAGGGAGCCTGCTTCCTCCTCTCTCTCTCTCTCTGCCTGCCTCTCTGCCTACTTGTGACTCTCTCTGTCAAATAAATAAAATTTTAAAAAAATGTCTATTGTGATATTATTTATATTAGAGGCTTACCGGTAACATAAATGTCCAACTGTGGGGACTGGTTAAACAAACTTGGGGTCAGCTAGTCAATGGACTGCTAAGTAGTCATTAAATATTTGTCTCTGTAATGAATTTGTAATGACATGGAACAAAATCATGCTATCATGCTTGTGGGTAGAACGGACATGAGCGCTCTCTCAACATTGACCTCACAAAGCTGGGGCCCAGCTACCAGATCAAGGCTCCTGGCGGGGAGAGGAGATTGCACACAGGGACTGGACAATACGCAAACAAGGACTGGATGGGAGGGTGTCTGGAAAGGGATCAGAGAGACAGCAAGTACTGATATGGTTGCAGAGCAGCGGTCGGCAGAAAGACCCAAGAAGCCTTGTGCATTTGGGTGCTCAGCAGGATGAGGAAAAGAGAAGAGGGCTAAGGAGCCTGCCTCCTCCGGGGCACCTGCTGTCCCTGCGGAATTGCCTTAGCCAGGCTGCAGCACACCTGGTGGTGGGTTCGGGCCATGGTTGGCCAGCAGGGCCATCGGATGGGAAGATGAGCTGGACATGGAATGGAAAGCAGGGACAGATAGGGACCCACCATATACCTCTGAGCCTGTCCCCATGTCTGAGAACCATGATCTTTGGTTATCAGTCACCTAGACTTTGCTTCTGCCTTCCACATCCCCCGTGAGCTTCTCTCCTGGACAACTCAAACCCAGGACTACATACGAGAGGGGGCTTGGGGAAATGCAGTTTCCATCCACAGATGAGAGCAACAGAGCCAAGCTGACAACACACATTTTATAGTAAAGCCATAATTCCACAGACAACTGAGACACAGAGAGGTTATGTGACTTGCCCAAGGTCACACAGCAAGCCCCTACTGCCTGGACTGGACTGGTATCTTACAAAATCTGAGGTCCATGCACAGCGAGGTCTTGTTCCTCTGTGTCCACCGCTGGGCACCTAACACAGAAAACTCACCTGGGCTGACTGTATTTACTGTTGATCTTGAGTCAATCCCTCAGGGAAGGATGAAATTAACTAGGGTTAGGGTAGGGGCAGGGAAGTAACAGTTGTGCAAACTTCCGGTGTGACAGGCACTGAATTAGACACAACATGAGTGATAGAAGGAACAGGTGCTGGGTGTTTTCCATCTAGGATGACGGCAACCCCTCTCAGCACTTCTCCAAAACAGCTGCTATTATGATCCCCATTTATAGGTGAAGAAACTGAGGGCACATTCTTTGCCCAAGGAATGGACTAGTAGTTAGCAGGGCTGAGATTCAAATCAAGGCAGCCCGGCCCCAGAGCCCACTGCCACGTTCCCATTTCGTCCCACAACCTGGGATTTGCTCCCCCTCTGCCTCAGTCCCCACAGGATCTGAGTCTGTCACAGGCCTGGTGGCTCTCCAAGCAACCCCTTCACGCAGTGACTTGGGGACTCAGACGGCTTCCAATGGGTTCTCTGGGGGAAGAACACACACAGCAGGGACGGTGCCCCTGGACCTGCCTGGGGCGGGGGAGGGGGGGAGGCGTGGCTAGGAGGCGTGGCCTTCTTCCACTCCTGTCCTATTGGCCAGAGCCCGCCACATGGCCACACACCTACCTACAGGCCGGGGGAGGGGGTGGGAAGAGGATTCCCTGTACTCAAGGAGAGGGAATGGGGTGTTGGGAAGGATTCCCACAGGACGCCTTTTCTGGACACCAGGTATTCTGTAAACAACTCATCTCAAACTGAGAGCAAAGTCTCCCTCCCCTGCAAGGGAGAGGACCTCAAAGCCCACAGGACCCGCCATTTCTTTCTGCCAGGGGTCAGGAGGCTCCCATGTCCTCCCCGCAGAGACCCAACATGCCCCCGACCTGCTCCCTTCTCCCTGGCGATGCCCAGGCAGGTTTGACTCAGCAAGTTGCCCAACTTTGAAAAAATAGTCCGGATGCCAAGGTCAGGCCAAGGTGACCTCCAGGACTGGGCGGGCTCTGTATCTGGATAGTTGATGACACACAGACTACCCCCTTCCCAGTGCCTTTCTTTGCTCCTCTGTGCTCCAGGCCATTCTTCTCCTAACTCAGTCCTCCCTGTACAAAGACAAGATGAGCCCGATTTCTCAGACCCATTAAGCTTAGCCAGGGACGCTTCCCTTTTTAAAACCTAAGGGAAATGTCTTCTCACATTTCTGTACCAGGAACAGCTGAACTTTCTTGAGCAAATGTTGGTGTCTTACAGACCCTATAAATCTTGCCTCTGATCCTGTTTACATCGTCGCTTTGGCCACAAGGAAGCACAGTCATCCTGGACGCTCAGCTGTGGCAAGTACACACCCTCTATGGCATACCCTTGGAAGACCCAACTTAGTTTGGCTCCATTTGTTTTTCCTATTGCACCCAAATGCCCTCGTTTCTCCTCCCCTTTCTTATTGCTCTAAATATATCTTCCTACAATGTATCAGATCCTCCTTAATGTGAGGTAGAAGTCTAAAAATAAATGTAATATAAATAAGTCAATTAAACTCTCCTGCTCTAACATTCTGCTTCCTGCACCCCTTCCTGCATCATCCTTTCCCAAGGACGGCTCTAACACATTTCCTAATGAGACCTGTTAGTTTGTTAAGGATTCAACACTGAGCCAGACACACGAAGTGATGGCGAAGGCAGGGAGCCATAAGGCCTGGCCATGGAGATCACCAGAGCCCACAGGGTCACCCAGAGGGACCTCGTCACTTTTCATCTTACTTAGACTTAAAAATACACTAAGTGCTCTGGAGAAATTTTCCTACTTTTCCTCCTGACCTTCCATTGTGTTGTGGCCTTATTAAGAAAAGAAGATCATGTCTGGAACTAAAAACGTCTCCATCGGAGTGTTTCCCACGGGCTCTGGCACCCCAGCCCTCCCCTAGTCAGGGGCTGACCGCAGTGTAGCATGCCTTAGGTGGCTTGTCCACAGCTCAACCAAGGCTTCTGACCACGTAACCATTATCTCAGGGAGTGACAAAGCAGAGGGCTCAGAGGAATGGGAATTCTCCTCCTTGACCAGTTTGGGGGCATTTGAGATTCTTGCCTCAGGCATGTCGAGGTGCTTCCTTCTTACCGACACTCCTGGGATTATTACAAGTTTGAGTAGGGGATACACAGAAAACTGGGCCAATGTCCACTAGAGATGTGGACTATAGGACTCAGAGGGCAAGACCCCCCTCCCCCGGGAACCTGGGTTAGAGACCAAGAGCTTAGACCTGAAGCTAAGGGCCTTGTGGTCTCACCCACTAAGCTGCAGGCTGGGAAACTGGGGGAGGCGACCATTCTATAAGGATGGAAAGGCCATGTGGGGGCTTCCTTCTGGAGACAGGAATTTTTTTTTTTTGAGGGGCTCCAGATATTTTTTTTTAAGAGTTTTATTTATTTATTTATTTCTCAGAGAGGGAGAGAGAGATCACAAGTGGGCAGAGAGGCAGGCAGAGAGAGAGAGAGAGAGAGAGAGAGAGAGAGGGAAGCAGGCTCTCTGCTGAACAGAGAGCCTGGTGTGGGGCTCGATCCCAGGACCCTGAGATCTTGAGCTGAGCCGAAGGCAGAGGCTTAACCCACTGAGCCACCCAGGCACCCCTGGAGACAGGAATTTTGTGATGAATTCACTGTGCACCAGGATGGGCACAGTCGGAGAGCAAGAGCCCTAAGACTGAGGAGGTAGAGCCCTACTTCATTTGAGGTATGACAACCACTGCCATAGTCTCCGATGGCATGGGTGCCGAGCTCTCACTAGGCTTATGTTGGGAAGGGGCAGGTAAGGGGGTACTTAACCTCTAAAGGGTGGAGAGAAGAGCAAAGCTCCTTCTCCATGATCCCCAAGATTCTGCAAGGAGTGGCTGAACTTCCGTCCTTTAAAGGGTCAAGGCAGGAGCACAGGAAGAGAAAGGTGGTGTGGGATTGCACTGAAGGTCCTGATATTCCTCCCCTCCGCATTGTCTTTCCCAGTGACTTTGCAGGTCTTCTCCCCACCCCTGAGTTCATCCACGTGACATGCATTTGCCAAAGGGATGTGAATGAATGGGATGTGTGTGCGAGCTTGATAAGGTGCAGGTGTGTTTACCTCCTACTCTCTTTCCTCTGGCTTTGCAGTGAGAGCAAGAGCATGCCCGGAGAGCCTGTAGCAGCATGAGATGCATAGAGCAGCCCAGTTCCTTCAGTTGGCCAGCAGAGGTCCCCCCTCCATCCGCCACAGGCCACCAGCCTCCAAAAATGAAAGCCACCCACAGAGACCAGAAGAAGCACCTGGCTGAGCCCGGCCTGATCACCAAGCCACTCCTGAGAGAAAGAAATGTTGGTTTAAGTTTGAAAGCACAGTGGTTGGGAGTGACTGGTTATACTGGATAATTATGGCAACAAGTCACCGAGTCCCCTTACCAGGAGCTCGTCCCAGTGAAGGACCTAGTAAAATCTCACCCATTTTAAAGTGTTTTTTAAAGAATGTTTCAGATGCACGTTTCATATTCCAATGCTTTAATACAGCTGTTAACAATGATAGAAATGTAATTTTAAAAAACCAACACCAACTCAAATAGACAGAGAATCAGATTTTAGCACACTGGAGGCCACCGTGAATGTGTTATGACGTGGATGGCCAATTAACTAGATTTTGTTCAGACTTAAGACAGTATGGGGGAGCAGGGGCTGTGGTGGGGGGAGAGGAGGGGTTTCTTTCTTTCCTCCTCTGGCTAATGAATGATGGGAGAACAGAGACCAGCAGACCAGGGGTTTTGAGAAGTGTTGCCATTTGCAGCTACTCTGTGAATGAGCATTGCTTTCAGTACTGTGAATCCAAGTATTGAAATAAGAGTCAGAAATCAGAAATAAATTGGCTTTGGAGGCAAGCAGGCTCCATGCTGAGTAAGGACCCCCAAAGTGGGGCTCAATCCCAGGACCCTGGGATCATGACCTGAGCCAAAGGCAGAGGCTTTGCTGCCTGAGCCACCCAGGCATCCCTGCCCAGAGGTTTTAATTGGTCAAGCCGAAAGTCTAGACTTTTCAATGAAACTTCAATTTTTTCTAGACTTTTTCTTTGAATTGTTCAACTTTTCAATGATGGTGATTAATTCAGAGTTTTCGGAGAACATTGCTGTTTGACAAAACACATGTCTGGGCTATTTCACAGGCCTTGGGCCACCACTTTGAGGTCAGGTGAGAGGTGCTGATGCCACTGCTTCTCTTAGGAGCAGGGGATCCTTGGTGAACTCACATACTCAACATCTCACCTCATTATCTGGTGTCGGGTATGCTCAGGTATCTTCCCCTCTTGTCCTCACTCCCTTGCTGACTTCACCCCACTTTGTGCTTTAACTACCAGCAGATGCTCCCTAAATTGCTCTCTCCAGGTGTTTCCTCACCCATGAGATGCAGATTACTTGCACTTTTATCTGGGTGTCTATACTTCTCTCTCAAACTTAGCAAATCTTCACCCCAACTATAGAGACTTCCCTTCCCCTCAAACCTGTTATTTCTATCATCTCCCCCAACTCACTAAATGCCAACCATATCCTAGAACATCCAGCAGAGCCCAGCCTAGTTCAGCTAGCCTCCAGTCACCCTGCAGGTGCCTAATTGCTGTTTTAAGTCACCAACAATTTGGGAGTGATTTGTTACACAGCCATAGCTGGCTGATACACTTCCTGTGTGGTGGTATCTTTTCTCCCCGCATAAGCACTTTTTTGGCCACCATTTTCAAATTTGGAGGGGCATACTGTTCAACACTAGTAAAAAACAAGGGCATGATCTTAGCAGCATGGCAGGCAAGCAAGGTCATGGTGAGAAGAATTTGGAAAGGCTCTTTTAGCATCAGCATCATCTGAAATATACTCTCCTTTTGTTGACATGTATGTGTGATTCTGACATGCAAGGTCATGGTGAGAAGAATTTGGAAAGGCTCTTTTAGCATCAGCATCATCTGAAATATACTCTCCTTTTGTTGACATGTATGTGTGATTCTGACATGCTATGGATTTTATTTGGGATGCAATAGGAGACTTTTTTCCCCTCTTCATTTTACTTAGGAAAATATTATGCTATTTGAATTTGTAAATATAATTTTATAATTTTTTCTTCTATAAATGCCAGACTAAAAAAAATAAAAGAAAAAAAAGTATTGTGAGACCCAGATAGTCTATAAAATTGGGGTATTAAGAAAACAAGAGTCATCTGGGAAAACACTAATTGGGTGGTGTTCTGAGGGAGGGGAAGTCTGTATTTCCTCAACTCAAAGACACCATCAGTGATAAAAGGCATCACTGATTTGGTAAAAGCTTTCCTGGCGAGTGAAGAAGCAGGACATTCCACATAGGTTCAGATTTTGGCATCCCAGATGCAGGGGAGTCAAACAGGCACAAAAAGATCACAGAGTGGAGGACACACATACGTGCTCACAGACACAAGTGTGCACAGAGATGTGGCATCTGTTCCCATTGAGATTCCCAGCTGATGTTGACAACTGTCTGGTCAGACTAAGTGTGTTCTTCCAAAGCACCTTGGATCACCTCAACTGAAATGACAAGGAAGAGTGCGGCCACATCACTTTGATCTGTGTTGGGCTCTAATGGAAACACCTCTGAGCTTCCTGCCATATATTCCCCTGAACCTCAGACTAGGGACTGGATTCAGTTCCCATGCACGCAGTCCCATGACTCCTGCCATGGAGGAACACGGCTGTCTGTGTGAAGAGCCTGGAGAGACTTCCTAAAGGCCACCCCATTCTCCACATATCTCTCTCACTGCCTGTTTCCTTGTTGAAATTCCGCTATTAAGCTCTGGATTTTTTTTTTTTTTTAAATCTGGAAGAAACCTTAGAAAGTTTTAACAGGAATGTAGAAAGTCACTTTCAGACTGGACAAGGGAGTGAATGGTGGGTAGCACAGAGATTACCAGCAGCAGGAGCTGCCTGCACCCCTAGGATGGGGGATAAATTGGGAGTGCTAGTGGAGAGGGAGAGGGGGTTAGGACCACCTTAATGGGGACAGGACCACAGTGGCTTGGAGCCCATCACAGGATGGAAGCTGAGTTGTTCCAGAGGCAAGGCTGCTTCTGGAGATGCAGGGAGGCAGAGAAGGAAGAAAAGATACTCTATATCAACCTCCTTCCCCACATCTGCCCTCGAGATTCCCTCCAGGGCCGTGCGTCCATTGAACCCAGCCAGAATCCAATTGATGGGAGCTCTGGAGTTGTCTCCTGTGGGGATCAGCCCCTGGAGATACAGAGAACAGAGATTGGTGAGAAATGAGTCTGAATGAAAACAGATCCCCAATGTGGATGTATCCCATACATGTGTATCCCACCATGGCCTGTCATTTAGGATCATTACTTTATCACTACTGTGAGTTCCAGAGGGGCAAGGGATACAGTGCCATCCATCCTTGCATCCTAGGACCCAAGACCAGTGCCTGGGACATAGAATGTAGGCAATAAATATTGTCGGGGGAAAAGAAGAGAATAGGAAGCCTGGGTGCAGGAACAGAAGGATAGGTGTGAAATAAAGTCACTTCCTGTCTCTAAGGTTTCAGTTACCACTTCAGGAAAAATATTAGTGAGAATTGGCCTTCACTGTGCCTAGCATTATTCCAGGTTTGTCTTTTCACCTTTATTGTGTATAATTAATTGACATGTAATAACCTGAGCAGATTTCAAGTGCACAATTTGACTTTGACATATTCTTACACCTGTGAAATTATCCCCACCATCAAGGAAGTAAACATATCCAAGGTCCTCAAGATTTCCTTGTGTCCCTCCTGTCCTCTCCACTCCCAAGTCGAGACAAAGGCTGACCTGCTTTCTGTCACTATAGATTAGAAAGCATTTTCTGGGGGTACCTGGGTGGCTCAGTGGGTTAAGCTGCTGTCTTTGGCTCAGGTCATGATCTCAGAGCCCTGGGATCGAGTCCCGCATTGGGCTCTCTGCTCAGCAGGGAGCCTGCTTCCATCTTTCTCTCTCCACCTGCCTCTCTGCCTACTTGTGATCTCTCTCTGTCAAATAAATAAATAAAATCTTAAAAAAAAAAAAGGAAGCATTTTCTGGGATTCCATATCAATGAAATCATACATGTGTACTCTTATTAGTCTGACATTTCACTTAGTGAAAAGCTTTTGAGATTCATCCACGCTGGTGAATTCATCAATAGTGGGTTACTTCTTATCGCTGACTGTATTCCACTGTATGGATATACCACAATGTGTTTATGCTTTCACCTGTTGATGGACATTTAGGTTGCTTCCAGTTTCTGGGGCTGTTACAAATAAAGTGGCTATGGGCAATTGTGTACAGGTGTTTATGTAGAAATATGCTGTCATGTCTTGAGCAAATATTTAGGAGTAGAATAAGCAAGCAATGTGCTCATGTTTGCTTAACTTTTTAAGAAATTGCCAAATTGTTTTCCAAGGGGTTGTCCCTTTCATAGTCCTGCCACCTGTGTGTGAAAGGCCAGCTACTTTCCATCTTTGCCAGAACTTGGGGTGGTTCATGTTTTTAGTGGGCATGTGGTTGTGTATCATTGTGGTTGCAATTTGTTTCTTTAATGATTAATAATGGGGATAATTTTTTAATACACTCACTTTCCATATGACATTTTCTTTGATGAAGTGTCTGTTCAAATATTTTGCCCCGTTTTTAAGTTATTTTCTTACTGATTTTTGAGAGCTCATCATATATTCTAAATAGAAGATCCTTACCAATACATGATTTGCAAATATTTTCTTTCAGTCTGTGGCTTGTCCTTTTAGTCTATTAACAACATTGTTTTAATGTAATACAGTTCATCAATTTGTTCTTTTGTATATACTATGCTTTTGGTGTGATACTTAGGAAATCTTTGCATATGTTAAGGCCATGAAGATCCTCCATGGTGTTTTGTTCCAGAAGTTTAGGAGTTTCAGCTTTTACATTGAGGTCTATGAATTAAATTATCTATATGGTGCAGGGCATAAATTGAGACTCGTTTTTTTGCATCTAAATATTCAATTGTTCCAGGATTATTTGGTGAGACTGAATTGCCTTTTTTACTCCTTTGCTAAAACTCATCTGACTGTGTATATGGGTAGTATGGTGGGTCTATTTCTAGACTTCTGATTCTGTTGTTGGCTTTTTAAAATCTACTTGTCTATTTTTATGCCAATAGCACACACTCATGTTGCTGTAGTTTTATAATAATTCTGAAAATCAAGTACTGTAGGTCCTCCAGCTTTCTTTTGAAGGTTGTTTGGGCTAGTCTAGGTTCTTAGCAATTCCATATGAATTTTCAAATGAGCTTGTCAACTTCCACACACACACACACACACACACACACACACAAATTCTCCTGGGGTTTTGGCTGGGATAGCACTGGCTCTACAGATTATTCTGGCAATTACTAACATCTCAGCAATATTAAGCCTGCCAATCCAAACACATTATAGCTCTTTGTATTTATGTCTTTTTAAATTTCTCTTAACAGTGTTTTAAAGGTTTTTAAGGTACAGGTCTTAAACATATCTTTTGTCATTGTACTCCTAGTAATTTATACCTGTTATCCTATTGTATGTGGCAGGGTTGACCAATGGGCTAAACCTCATCCTACGCCTATTTTGTCATGAAATTTACATTGAAACATAGCCACACCCATTCATTTACATATTGTCCAGTAGCCCCCTCCCCTTCTGCCGTACAATAGGAGGGCTGAGGAGTTGTGACAGAGACTGTAGGTAGCTACAAACCTAAAAATGCTACCATCTAACACTTCACAGAGAAAGTTTGTTGACTCCCATATTCAAAACTTGTTGAAACTCACTTATTAGCTGTAATAGCTTTTCCCTAGATTCCATAGCATTTCTCTGATCTTATTATCTGAAAAAAAGAGACAGTTTTATTTTGGTCCATCTCTGGCTCAGTCGGTGGAGCAGGCAACTTTTGATCTTGGAGTTCTGAGTTCAAAAGTACACTGGGGGGGGGCGCCTGGGTGGCTCAGTGGGTTAAGCCTCTGCCTTCCGCTCAGGTCATGATCCCAGGGTCCTGGGATCGAGCCCCGCATCAGGCTCTCTGCTTGGCAGGGGGCCTGCTTCCTTCTCTCTCTCTCTCTGACTGCCTCTCTGCCTACTTGTGATCTCTTTGTCAAATAAATAAATAAAATCTTTAAAAAAAAAAAAAAGTACACTGGGTGCAGAGGTTATTTAAAAATTAAATCTTTTTTTAAAAAAAGATGATTTTATTTTTTCCTTTCTAATCTGAATGCCTTTTATTTCTTTTTTCTGGCTTTATTGCAGTATGTTAAATCTATCATGATGTTGAATAGAAGTTGTGAGAGTGGTCCTCCTTGTCTTTTTCCTCATCTTAGAGGAAAAGCATTTGTTGTTTCTTCATTAAGTATAAGACTTGCTATAAACTTTTCATAGATGCACTCTATCAGCCGAAGGACAGTACAATGTATTCCTAGTTTACTTCAATTTTCTAAAAGATTCTCATGTACTAAATTACCCAATCCTACTATCCTTATGTGGTTAGTACTGCTATTACCAACATCATACAGATAAGGAAACTGAGGCATATATAAGAATATTGCCCAAGGTCCCATATGAGTTAAGGGGGTGCCAGATATTTTAATCCAGAAACAGGACATGATGAGATCTCTTCCAACACAAAAATTCTAGCAGTTTGGATCAGTTAGAAATATGCTAGACTCCAAGTAACAGAATATCTATATTGGATTAAGCGGCAGGGACCTTTAATCGTCTCCCATAATATTAAGTCTGGAGGAAACAGTTCTGTATTGATACAACAACTCAAGGTGTTATCAAGAATCCATGCTCTCTCAATCTTTTTTCACCACTATTCTCAGCTAATGGACTTTTCATCCTCCTTCTTCTCTCAAAGCTGCAAGGTGGCTGCTATCTATAGTTGTGAGGTCCAGACATTACAACTGTGGTTGAAGATCAGAAGTAGAGCGTGTATATCAGAATGTGTAGGGGTATGAATGGGAGACATCTGACTCGTGCCACTATTATCTGCTTTCAAGGAGCAAAGATGTTTTTACTAAGTTTCGCCCAGCAGACATCTCCTTGGTCTCATTGGCCAGCCCTTCCAGATGAATGAATAATCAGGTAATTAAACAAACAAATATATATACACAAGTACATATATATCTAATATAATGTATATGTAATGTAATGAATATGTAATATAATATATAATATAAAAACATATAATATTTATATATAACATATATATTTTATATAATATTATATATTATAATACTATTATATATAACATTATATGAAAATAGTATAAAAATATATAAATATTTAATACTTATATAATACATAATATGTACATATTTATAAATATTATATGTTTCTGAAATATCTATAATATAAAATATAATATAATGCATATGTAATGTAGTGTATATTTAATGTGATATAATATATATAATGTGAAATATAAATACTAGTACATACATACATATTAATAGAAAAATATAGATTTGGGAGCAGGATCACGTTTGAATCCAAGGCAAATTTGAATCCATTTGAGCAAATCACTTAACAGTCTAGACTGCCTGGACTCCATTTCATCACCTGTAAAATGGGAGAGGGAGTACTTGCCCCAGAAGGGTCTTGTGAAGGGCAGATTTAGGAAATTATGAAGTCTTTTGAACCAAAAAGTGCCTGATGAATGTTTGAACATGTGTTGTGATGGTTAATCTTTCTGTGTTAACCTCCATTCCCTGAGGATAGGGACATTGTTTAACTTTTTCACCACTGTATCCCAATCCCCAGAAATGTCTGGATCCTACCGAAGCATAAATATTTGTCAGAGAGATAAAGGAATGAATGTTTACATACAGACCCATCATGCACTTAACTAATTAAGTGAATTGTGGGTTGGTTTGCTTTTTCCCTTACCAGCCTATAGACTTCCCCAGAGGGGACACCCAAGGTTCCTTCTAATTTAGGACCATTCCTGCAGTATCTCGGTCTCCGGGGTGAATTAGAGACCTTTTGCGGTATGACAGAAGGGAAGATAAGGAACGAGGAAGAGGGGCGGGGAGGGAACTAACATTAGTTACCACACCGGTTGGTCCCTCAAGCCTTGCCTGAAGTAATTGCTAAATAAATGATGCCCTGCTTCTCTCCCCCGAGCATGCTAGAAGGGGCCCCATCATGTCAGTGCCCGAAGCGGGACGGGCGGTGGCAGCTTGTCCTGCCGAGGGGCCCTCAGGCATCCCCGGAGAGCATCTGAAGCATAGCACAGAGCCCCACTTGGAGGCGGAGTTGAAACACACCCATGTGTCAGGTGGAAGTTGGGCAAAGTCTTCGCCGGAAGGTAAAAGGATCATTTTATTGAATAGATTAAGCAGCTGTCTTTGCATTAGAAGCAATAGATGCCAATGAACCATTTTAATGAAAAGTCTGGAAATTTTTTAAAAAGAGAAATGCGTTGTCTTGTGAAAGCCACAGAAACACAGGCAACCTCTATGGGCAGGGCAGCCAGAGTTTGTTCCCCTGGGGCGAGTGGGGCAGTCTTGCAAGCCCCCGTCTCTCCTCTCTCCTCTCTCCTTTATGCCTGTGAAAACACTCACTAGAGACAGGAAGTGCCTCTGACCCCTCCCGGGCTTTGCCTCTTTAAATAGAGACCGCAGCCAACCACGGAGGGGTGTGCTTCAAGAAATCCTGGTTTTAGCAGCTGATTGGCTGAGCTTGGTCACGGGACACTTGCCGACCAATCAACAATCAACCAGCCAAGGGGAAGAGTCATGTGGGAAAATGGCTGCCTCTAGAAAGCAGTCTTTGAGGGGAACGAGATTCCTGGAAGCAGAGGGGAGATGCTCTAGGAGGTGGCATGGGCGGAGACTGAGTGGACAAAACACGGTTCCCTCCATGACTGTGGAGGTGCACCTCCTGTGTGCCTTGGTAATAACTTAGAAATAATGGCTAAGCGTTTATCAGTTATTCACTACTGTGCCATCTGCCTTGCGGAGCCAGTCTCATAAGAACTCCATGAAGCAGGGCGCCTGGGTGGCTTGGTTAAGCGTCTGCCTTTGGCTCAGGTCATCCTGGGATGGAGCCTCACATCAGGCCCCCTGCTCAGCGGGAAGTCTGCTTCTCCTTCTCTCTGCCAAACCCCTCCCCCGACCCCCAGATCCTGCTCGCTCGCTCTTGTGCTGTCTCTCTCAAATAAATAAATAAAATCTTAAAAAAAAAAAAAAAACTCCATGAAATATTGTTTCCCTCATTTTCTAGTGGAGGAAACTGAGGCAGAGGTCAGGCACCTTGCTCAAGGTTGCTCCCCAACCCTGCACTCTTGCTGTCCCTGATAGGCAGCATTGGAATCCTTACTCCTCACATGAAGGAATCCAGGCTTCAGAGAGGTTTTCAAGTCCAGGCTCCGGGGTGGCAGAGCCAGTGTTCCAAGAATATCTGGGGAGGTCTGGTCTCTGGCCACAACTCGGATCTGCTTTTTGCTCCTTTCACTTACTGATGGGGAGAGCCAGATCAGGGAGGTGCCAGGTCTTGTGAATGTGGTTGTTCTAGTAGACAAAAGGAATGACCCCAAAGCAAGCAGCCCCTCAGTTGCTAAGCTGTTCGGGGCCCCTTGTTCATAAAAGAAGGAAAATCTGCCGTTCATGGTATGGAAATGTAAAGCTTTTCTTGTTCTTCCAGGCTCTCTCTCAGCTTACTGTGGTGTTTTTTTAATCTGCTATTTATGAGATTCTAAGTTAAAAAGGCTTTTAAAATTTTATGTTATTAGCATAAATTTTACCATTCATCTTCAAGGTTTGCAGTATTGGTTTTAAATGCAAATATAAGAGCACTTAAGTCCTAGATGAAATTTCAGGAGTTACACCCTTGTATCTCCTAGCTCATGCATATGTCTTACCAGAACAGTGGGAACATAGCACAAAATCAACTCGGCTGTACTTACTTCATTTCCTGACACGTGCACTTTTCTTCTGCCACTTTTCACCTTCAACTTGCTCATCAGTAAAGAAGGACGGAATGGAGAAAGAACCATGGGTTGGCCTGGCTCTCCTTTTCCTTCAATGCCATCAATTCCTGCAGAGGCATCTGGCCAGAACAGGGAAGAACATGAGTGAGAAAGGATTGCGAAGGTTGTTTCCATTTCTTAGAATGTCAGTGTCTTCTTTTTGCGTTTGAAGCAAGTTCTGGTTGAAAAAAAAAAAAAGTGTGGTTCCTTGGAGCTATTTGTACTCCGAGTAAGTCTGCCCGTAGATGTAATAAGCTTACCTTGTTCTTGCCTTGAGTTCTCTCGACCTTGCGCACAGGTGGGTCCATCAGAATTCTGTACTATTGGAGTCTCACGGATGCTATATGCAAAGGGGGCAGCAAAAAACAGCAGGATATGTACCTACTGTATACATCTCTGTTCCTGCGTGTGTTCTACTGTCCCGTCAGACTTCACTGACAAAACACGAGTTCAAAATAAAATCAGGACCTCACATCGCCCAGCCTTGGTGATGGGCTGAAATGTTTGGGGGTTCTCCTCTCTGCTCCGTTCCCCCAAACTTCCACTATCTCAGCCTTACCAAACTCTGCTCAGGTCCCCAAGCAAGCCTCCACACCTTTGCCTGGGCCATTAGCTCTGCCTGGAACACCCTCTCCTCCCCTCTGATGGGTGAATTCGTCGGCCAACACCTGGGAACTGTACCATTACCTCCTGGGAGCCTTCCCTGACCTCTTCAAACTGAGCTGACCCTTCTTTCTTCTGCGTCTTCTCCCCGCTTCCCTGCTTTTTCCTAAGACACAGCTCTGTGCAATGATGAGAGCTGGGTTCTGGAATCTGATGAGGTTCAGCCTCCCACTTACCACTAGAGGATATTGGTCAATGACTTAGCCTCCCTTAACCTCAACTTTCTCGTCCGTAAAATGAGAATGAGACTGACTCTAGCACTGAAGAGGGTTTTGTGCCAATGAAAGGGGAACCCACTGTGGGCTGCTCTTACCCACCCCCTCCCCCGGGACCGTGAATTAATTTATTCCATCTTGCATCTGCACTCGCTCCCTAGGATTCCCGTTCATCACCATCCTTCCTCAGCCCAGCCTGGGCTCTTCCCAATACTGTGTGTGGACTCTCCCCTCCTCTTGGGAGTGACATCTCTAAGAGGAGAATTCCTCCCTCACTCTGGATTCCCCCCCCCCCCAATTCCCACCCCTGAAGCCAATCTGCCTGCAGAATTCAAAGCAGATTCCTACCTCCTTCTTCATTTTCCATCCACCCCAGCTAGAATTCCCTTCCTGCCAGTCCCTCAAGTCTCTGTCCTGGGCTGATTTGCTGTTTATGCTCCCGGTTCTCTGTTTACATTTGCCTCCCCGCCCAGGCCTCTATCCGCATTGTTCCGGAGCCCAAGCCTGCTCTCCAGCCCCTACATACTCAGCGCCCTAGGGCAAGAGTCAGTTTACTTTCACAAACCTTAAGCTAAAAAAAAAAAAAAAAAAAAAAAAAAACCCACCGCAAATGCCAAAACCTTCCTCGAAGCCCAGACACCACACCATAATCATCTGGGGCTTCTCTACATAATCACGGGTCTTGCCAAGTCTCTGGTTTAAGGATTGGGGGAGGGAATACAATGTAAATACATAACATATTAGACTATTAGGAATTTTCAGTGTTGATTCCAAATTATTTGCAGCCCTGAAAAGAGGCGGACAACCCTGGACTGACATCGCTTCTCTCTGTCCACTTCCTGGCAAGGCCTGGGTGGGGAGGGGGTCTCCCTGCGAGCCTCCATCTTCTCATCTGTGAAGTGGGTGGGTCTGAAGGAGTCCTGTAAGGACAACGTGATTGGAGGAAAATGAAGGGTGGAAGCCAGCACCCAGAGCCAGGTAAACACGGAGCCCATATTCATCTCCCCCACTCTTGAACGGACTTGGAAAAAAGAGCAAGGGGAATGGGCAAAGCCTTTACAAGCAACCATAGAGGCACCAGCAAAACCCAAAGGACGATTATTTCAAGCAGGAGCATGGATGCTACTGGAAGGTCTATGGGGTTAGGTGAAGCCAGCTTCTGAGAATCTAAGCAGCTCTGAGGGGAAAAAATAAATTAAATAAATGGTTTCTCTAATACGGGGCCATCTGGCGATTTGATAAAAGTATTGGGTTTCTCAAGGCAGTCCGCGAGTGCTCCCTGGGCGCCACCGTTTATGGCTTAAATATAACTCGCATGTGGAACCAGCATTACAAATGGGAAACAGCAGCTCCTGAGCTTGTTCCCTAATGGGGGCCTTTCATCACCCAGTTACCCTTAAGCGTCTCCCTTCCCATTGTAATTGGCCCTAAATGAAAAGCATTAGTCCCGTCAATAAAAACTAATGGTTCTACTTACTAAAAAGAAGGGGGTGGGGACAAGAAGAGAGGTCTCTTTAAAAGACAGGAAGGGACTGGCGTCGCCTCCCTTCCGGAGTTTCAGGGTTTGATATTGGGGTGCAGAGGGCCACAGTGGAGGAAGAGCCTCTCCAGGAGCCGGAGCCTGGGTCTCCTTGCTGGCTGTGCTGTACCTTACTGTGTGACCACTCACGGGTAGCTCTCCTTCTCTGGTTCTCCCTGATCCTTGTTAAAGTGGGTATAATGAGGCCACTCTGCTCGGCTCACAGTAGGGCTGGTTCCAAGGATCAAAGGCAAAGCTGGATGGGGAAAGGCTTTGAAACTGTAAAGGGCTTGAGCCCTGGAGGAGTCATGGCAATTTTATCCTTCCTGGAGATGGGAGCTGTCCCTCAGGCATTTCAAACCATCTTCTGCCAGGGTCCAAAGAGAAGCTTGTTCAGGGTCCCTGTGCTCCAGGCGGCCTCAGGCTGTCAGGCCCACAAAGAGGGGCTGTTTGAAATTAAACTGAGAAGACATTCTCCATCGGGCGGCTTGGGGGAAATAGTTATTTATTTGTTTGCTTAAGACTTTTCAGAAATGGTCTAATCCTTACTTGGCCAACAGCCATCCCCCTGCTGTGCCCTGCCCCCAACGCTGTACAAAAGTGGGAAAGGTGTATTCTCCAGGGAGCGCCATTAGAAGAACCTGGAAATGACATGTCCAGGAGCCATCTAACATTTTAAACAACCCTTGTTTCTGACTTGTCAGGCTGAGCTTCTATTTTGCTCTCGAACCATGGAGGAGAAAAGTATGGTGCACGCCTGCTGGAAGGTACAGCCCTCGGGGCCCAGAGACAGGAAACACACACTGGCAACTTTTGCTGTGAGCCAGTCCCCTTGCCAGGAGCTGAGCGGCTGCTTGGTATGTGCTCTGGCCAGGGTTCCTACTGGCCTGGCTTGCTTTCCCATTTCTGGATGAGCACATGGAAGCTCATCCTGGTAGAGGGAATGAGGTGAATTCACCCGGAGGCAAAAGAGGTAGTAGATTCAGCCTTGGAGCTAAACAGGTGCTCTGTCCTTCCAAGTGGCTTCCTTAGGACAGTGGGTAATCCAAGGGAGCCACTTCTGGTCTGAAAGACAGACACTCGCTTCTGCATCTATGTCGCGGCACCCTCACCATTCTGGAGCACAGTGTCCTGCTTCCCAACACCAGCGCTCGTCCTTCCCTGCCTGAGGGCTTTCTCTGGCTGCCAGGGCTAGAGTCACAGGTACTGGGGTTCATGGCTCCCCAGGGTAGCAGGAGTAGGAGGCAGTGCCTCAGGGAAGCTGGGGTGTAAATACTCCTCTCCTTTGCATGGGGTAACTGAGTTGGCTGTCCCTACTCTGTTCCAGAGTTTCCAGTGGGCATGAGCCGAATCCCACTTTATAATGTTTTTCTCATTGACAGTCTTCCCCCCAAATCAGTGTCTCAGGCTCTGCTTCCAGAAGAATCCAAATGAAGGTGTGCAGGTTGGGGCTGGGGGATTTGACATGACAGTGGGGTCATCCAGTGCCGGGCAGATGTGAGCCCAGACCAACTCTAAAATTAGCCTTTCATCCATTCATTCAACACATACTGACAGATGCCTTGATGGGCCAGGCCCTCTGCTGGGCACGAAACAGAGACAGTCTCTGACCTTCTGGAAATCAGAGGCCACTGGGGTTTCCATCAATAAACAGTAAGTAAACAGACTGAAAGTAGTGCCCAAGTACCCAGCAGAGTGGGCTTGAGTCTCCTCCCTCAGGGGAGGGGATGCTTAATGGGGAGACCTAAAGAGTGGGAAGGCCCCGTGGAGAGAAGAAGCTTTCGTGGGACAGAGGACAGAGATTCATACATGGCAGAAGCCTTGACTTATGTTTGCAGCTGTGTTGATGTGGAGGTTCAGACTTAATGGACATTTGAACTGGACAAGTAACCGAAACCCTAGTTCAACCTGCCTTGTGAGGGAAAGAGGAAATACCACCCAGAGTAGCAGGTGTGGTTTGGGGGACAGCTGGAATTGAGGATCAGTTGGTTCTTGCCTCTGCTGTCCTCTTGATTCAGACTCTCCTGTTGACTATATTCTCAGACCAGCTCTTCCTCGCAGCTGGAGAGCGCATGCCAGATCTGCCAGATCCACTCAAATTTCCAGCAAAAGGCTGAGCATCCAGTCATAGTGGTCCACGTAAGTGGCTCACCCCAGTTAGTACATCATGGGCTTAGATCTGGGTCACGTGCCCACCTCTCTGCCCAGGGCTAGTGATTGGGGGATGCCATGGGACTCCCCTGCTCTGCCCTACAGCTTGCTGAAAAGGGGAAATCAGTCTTCTTGAAACACCACAGAAATGGCTGAAATTAAAAAGTCTGAAAGCAGGGTGCCTGGGTGGCTCAGTCAGTGAAGCGTCTGCCTTTGGCTCGGCTCATGTCATGATCTCGGAGTCCTGGGATGGAGCCCCGAGTCTGGCTCTCTGCTCAGCGGGGAGTCTGCTCCTCCCTCTCCCTCTGCCTGCCACTCTGCCTACTTGTGCTCTCTCTCTTTCTCTTTCTCTCTCTCTGTGAAATAAGGAAATAAAATGTGTTTTTTTGTTTTGTTTTGTTTTGTTTTAAAAAAAGACTGACAGCACCAAGCATCGGCAAGGATATGGAGCAGTTCTCACACACTGCTGATGGAAGGCTGAGGTGAGACAACTCCTTAGGAAAAATGCCTGGCGTTTTCTCCCAAAGCCAAGTGTGTCCCAGAAACCACATTCCTGAGCACATACGCAGCAGAAGTGAGCACTTACATCCCGTTGCCCAAGGGACATGTCCAGGAGCGTTCATGGCAACTATCTGCATCACAGCCAAATAGGGGAAATGACTCAGGTATCCATCACCAGTGGAATGGATGAGTATTTGTTGGTGTATCCCTGTGAGAGGATATCACACCGCAGCAAAGACACCCGATCGTTCCATGTACCACGTGGCTGAATGTCACGCGTATAAGAGCAGGAGAAACAAGCCAACCATGAAGTGGGAAGCCTACCAGGATGCTGAAAGTTCCAGGTGCTGGTACACAAGCAAAAGTTCACAGGCAAGAATTCATCAAGCTAAGCTTCACACCCAAGATTTTTGTAGGTAATCTTGTTATACCTTAATTAAAAAATAAAATTTTTAATGCCCCCAGCGGAACACCTATTTCTGTGTATCATCTTTCCTCTGGCTTTACGCTGTTATCTTGCTTCTATTGTTGGCCTCTTTATCTTCCCTTACTGTGTCCCTGAAACTCTTTCAAGCCCTTTTGCAATGGGAGAAGTTAAAAAAACTCGAGAAGAAAAAAGCTTGAGTCATTGTCTGCTTTCCTTTGCTTTAATGAAAGTGATTCTCTTTTTATTGCTTGAGCTTCATTGCTTTTTGTCCTAAATCAAGATTTTTCTCTGTCTGCCAATTGGCAAATAGACCAATTTCTACCAATTGGCCTTAACATATACAAATCAGTTTCATAAATAAAAACAAAAGTTTTCCAGCCAACACAGCTTTGGTTTTCCATCCCTGGGCCCCTGCCCCACGGGGCTCTCCTGTCAGGAAAACGAGAACACTATCATTCTCTTCGACACAGCATAAATTGCCATCTTTCCCTGGGTAAGTCTCAGATGCCGACTGCCAAAAGCAGGCCTCTGATTCATTCCACCGAGATTCCAGAGTAATCTGCCTCGCGGCCTGCAACCAGAGATGCCTTCAGCGGACCCCATTATAAATTAACATTTAATCCTGGCCCAGGGAATGCTGGGGCTGGAACAGGCCAGGGGGGCAGCTGAGCCCACCCCTGGGAAGCCAGGGAAGGGGCTCCGTCATAGCTCTGTGCCTTGTGGACCCCCCACAGTCTGGGGATAAATGTGATTTCCAGCGTGGCTGGATTCAGGGCTCCATCGATGACATTCTGTGATCTCAGTCGTGGAGGGGGCGGGAGGCGGATCACAGCCTCTGAGACTTTTAGCTTCTTCTGCTCTCTGCTCTTGTTCCTTGGGGTGCCCAATGTGGTTTATCAACTCAGCAGGCTTCTGTGTGCCTCAGGCCCCTGCAGACTATAAACTGGTGAGCACAGAGACCATGGGGGAACCCCCAGGGCCCAGCACTGTGCTGTGCACACAGTAGAAAGTCAGTCAGTGTCTGTCGAATGATTGAGTGAGGACCGACGCAAAAGAGGCTGCTGACAGGCTGGTTGTAGAGCGCCAGGGAGGATGGAGGGTCAGATGTGACAGCTGGACAGGGACTCAGAGAACTGGTCCAGGTATGGTGCCATTTCCCAACTCGAAGGGAGGAGGAGAAGGAGCAAGAGTGTGGTGGGGGTTGGAGGTATAGGAGTCCCACTTGGCAGTTTGCCTGCTCCTCCCCCCAAACCAGCACTACCAGAGGGAGATTCAGGGTGTCCACAATACCCTGAAAGCATGCTCAGATGGAATAATCCAGTAGAATCTTGGGGCCTATTGTTTCCAAGGGCAGGACCCCAGGCTCACCAGAAGAGATCAACCCTTCTTGAGACGCAAGTGGACGGTGGGGTCACCAAAGACAAGCAGCTCCCAATGGAGAGAGATGGGCCAGCGCTTGGACCTGCCCCTCACACTCTGGGGGGCCATGGAAGTGGAGGCTCCAACTCTACGGGTGGGCGTTCGCCAGGACTGGCCAGCCAGCCCACCGGAGGGCCACCGATCAGGAGAAAGCATCAGTGCCCACCGAGGCAAAGGCCGACCCCCATTCCCCAGCTGCTGGGCTTGGGCTGGCATAAGAGTGAGCTCGAGGGTGAGATTCCTGCCATGGCACGAATCCCATTTCCAGAAGAATGGGTGGAGTTTCCCACGGAGAGACTTGGAGAAGGAATCAGGTCGGGGGGAAGCAGGGCAGGGCAGTGGGGCAAGGGCTCCCCATCCAGGAAGACCTAAGTCCCAAGCCACACAAGGGAAAAGGCTGGTCAGGCCAAATATGTGAGTGTTGCGTCTGCTGGGACAAGGGGTGCTATAATCCCCCAGGAGACAGCCTGTGTGCCATGGGGGACAGGGAACAGGGGAGGGTTTGGGCTCTGCCTGCAGCCGTCCAGCTGTCACAGAGAGGAGGACCTGGCCAGGCAGTGGGCTCCAAGGAGGGGATGTGGAGGGATCGAGTGACAGCAAAGCTAACATTCCCGCTGCGGAGGGAGCACTGCCAGAAAGGCCTGGGCATATTCTGGCTGGCTCAGCATTCACGACATGCCAGGATCCGTCCCTTGTCCTTGCTGACTGAAGGCATTCTGTCCTCACAGGAGTCCCTGATGACTGTGCCATCCTCACCGTGGCCAGCCTCTTTGTCCTGAAGGCCCGGGCACCCAGAGGCACACATCCACCACCCCAAAATCACATGGCTAGGAAATGGCAGGGTGAGGGCTCCAACCCAGAAAGAAGGGTTCCTGAGACCACGTGGGGACCCCTTCTTGGGGCCTGCCTTCAGAGCACACAGGATTGGAAAGCTGCCCGGGGCGGGGGAGGCCAGCAGCCTTGGTACCCTCACCTCCCAATGGGGAACAGGTGCTCTGTGCAAGGCAGAGCCCTCAGTGTTGACTCTGATCATCCTTTACTGGGGAATTCTGCATGCCCACACTCTGCCATGAATTTTGTGATCCCCTCAGTGTGTTCCTGGAAGGGCAAGCATTCCTTTATATGTCCTAAAACACATATACTGTGATTGTGAGGGGAAAAAATAGCCATACCCATGAGCTCAGCTCTTCACAGTGTCAGCCCCGTAAGTGTGATCGATCCCCATGGCAACAGGGTGCAACAAGGTGTTAGGGCCCCTTCCAGAGCTGAGGAAACCGAGGCTCAGAGAGGTTAAGTGACTTGCTCAATATTGCACAGTGTGACTGTCAGACTTCTCCCTCAAGAACGTCTAAATATAAAACCTAAGGAAGCATTATCTTGTGAAGAATAAGACTTTTATTTGGAGGAAGAAATATCTTTAAAATAATATTTTGTGATGGGTAGGAAGCAGTTCGGTGCTTTGAATCCAAGGAACCTACCCAAAATTGGAAGGTATTTCCTTTCCAAACAGACTAAGTGGTTTTGCTGTTTTTGTGTGATTCTGTGAGGAGTCCCTCTGGTATATTCCACTGGGTGGGTCTGTGGCCCCAAGGCAGAGACGGGTAAAGCCCACTTTCTGCTGCTAAGGATATGCTCCAAGTTACCGCCGAGTAAGAGGAAACTTTCCCACCATCTTGTAATTGCAGATTGTTGGGTAACTGAGCCATGAAAAACCATCATACCCATGTTCCTCCACTGGCCTCAGAGAAAAAATCCTGAAAGCAATTTGTTGTGGTGGAAAAAAGACTGCGTGCCAGGGAGTTCTGGGGGTGCAGGAGAGGGAGCATTCCTGGGCTTGCTAAGAAAGTCTCCACAGAATCCATCTGTCTGGGAGCGCGGGTGAGGGAAACCATCTCCTTTCCCAGCTTCTGCCGCCTGTGGGCTGCTGACCACAGATAAGTTACTAAACTTCTCTGTGACTCAGTTTCTCCAAACATAATATAGGGGCATTGAGACCCACCTGCCGGGGCAGTTTGATGAGATTAAAAACATGCCAGAGGTAAAGCACCTCACCCAGTCCTGAACACGGCAAGCTCTGACAAATGTTGCTTTCCTGACCCTCCAAAGCACATCCCCTCCACCCACTCCGGGGACACCTAGTTTCCGCTCCAGAACAGAAGAGCTCCCATGGCTCCAAACATGTGGGCACTCGTTCAGAGACGGGAAACAAGACTCAGACTGAAGTCGTCTCGTGGAAAAAGCCAGAAGTGAAACAGGAACAGACTATGGGTCAGTTAAAGTATGGGGACACCTGTGAGGCTCCCCAGTCTTGTGTGCATCCGCAGCAAGGAAAGAGGCAGCCTTCCATTCCTCTGACAAGGCAGCCTGCATGCGCTGCTTCCCCAGCTGGGTGGCTGGGGGAGGGGAGCCAGCATTCTACTTTTCCAGCAAATCACTGAAGAATTCTGTGCTCAGTAGCGAAGTTCCCATCTCCATCTTGAGATCCCCTTCATGCACACAGGAAACCTACCCCACTCACCACCCCACAACTATTTGGATCCTGGGGGGCGTCCTCAGTCTGGAAGGGGTTATTCTTGCTTCTGAGGTCTCTTTGGGGAAGTGGAGTCTCTCTCTCCACCCATGTCATTGCTCCTCATGGCCACAAGATGTCACTGTTGAAGATGGGCTTGGTGCAGTTTGGTTAAGGACCATTGCCCCTGCTGCTGGCAAGCTCTCCTTGTTGGGGCTTCTATGGGCCCCACTGTGGGCACCAACAATACAAGTCTCGTGGCTCACATTCCCACAATCTCAAGCTCAGCCACTTCTCCTCCAAACATAATCACTGTGCGACTGGCTCTAGAAGGATTTTCAAAATAGGTCCTACCTAATTTCTGTCCCACCAGTTTTCTCCCTGCTAACCTAACCATCTGTGATGGCTAATTTTATGTGTCAACTTAGCAGGGCCATAGGGCTGATATTTGGTTAAAGGTTATTCTGGATGTTTCTGTGAGAGTTTTTGGATGAGATTAACATTTAAAAGGATGGACTTTGAGTAAGGAAGATTATCCTTCAAAACTTGGGTGGGCCTCATCTGATCAGTTGAAGGTCTGGAGAGAACAAAAGACTGACCTCCTCCAGGCAAAAGGGAATTCCATCAGCAGACAGCCTTTGGACTCAAACTGCAACGCTGCCTCTTCCCTAACTCAGCCTGACATTCCATCCTGTGGGTTTGGGGCTTTTCAGCCCCATATCATGGGATTCAATTCCTTAAAATAAATCTTTTTCCATATATACGTATATCTGATTTGTTCTGTTTTTCTGGAGAAACATGACGAATATAGCCTCCATCCCCATGTTGACCAGGCCACCAGTGCTGACTCCCCTGACTGCCATCAAGTGCCTTATGGGCCCCAGTGCCTTTTCTAGCCTGAGGATCTTGATTGGGGTGACCACAGTGTTTCCAACAGTTTCCTTCAATGTGGAATCTCAGAGAACAGGGACCTGGGTCAGGCTATGCGAGGACAGCCGCACCTTCCTCCCTGTTGTCTGAGCAAAAATGAGGACCCATGCTCCTTGGAGTTACAAACTCATGGAGGCCCCTTATAGACTCTTTGCCCCATCTGTCAGAGGCTGAGAATCCCAGGCTAGCTGCTGGCAGCCCGAGGTGATCATAGACAGGATCAGAGCTGGCTGAGAGCCTGCTAAGCACACTTTCCACACACTTCCTCACCTGCCTGGATTCTCTGCTAATTCTGGGAGGTGGGTGTTGTGCCTTTTGCAATAAACAGGAGGCTTTAGTGAAACGAGTCCCTCCTCCAAGGTCACCCTGCTGGTCAGCGGCAAAACTAATATGCCCCACAGAGTCCATAATGTTTTAATAAAAATATTATTTTTAATAGAAAAGTACAATTGGATTTGTGCCTTAATCTCTAGCCTACTTTAGCCATCTTGGGTCCAGACTACACTCCAAACTTTTAAAACCATTTTTGGGTCAATGAAGCCAAGAACAAAACAGCTTCTAGGGAGTGCACTAAGCAATGCCAAGCTATTAACTTCCAGCAAATGTTAGCCGTGATGCTGATGAAAATTTGATAATATCTATTATTTATCATAGTGTTCCCCCATCATCCCTTTATGAAGAATGGATGGAGGCCCAGAAATCCTAATTGCCATGCTTCTTCCAGATGGGAAAAGTAATAATTTTCTCTGTCCTGCCTTTTCTGTAGTCAAACAAAGTTTATAGAGAAATCAAGGTTTATTCCATCTGGTTGCTATGGAAAAGCAGGAAGTTCTGACCGTGTCCCAAATCTCTGAGATTGGTCTGCCATGAGCTAGACATCTAATGTTGGGAAGCCACTTCATCTTTCTGGGTTGCAGTAAAAACCAGAGACCTAACTGGAGTGCTCCAAAGTCCTTTCCAAGTCCCACAGGCCATCAGGCTCTGTCCTGCAACACCCCTGGGGGGTTCTCCTGGGGGTTCCCCTGGAGGCAGAAGGCTGCTCTGGAAAGACCCATGTCCCAAGGCCTGTTGTGGCCAATACCGGTAACACCTTCATAATCAGAGCATTTACGAGGCCCAGATGCTGCTCCTGGCTCTAACACCATTGGCTATGAAATCTTGGACAGCTCATTTAGTATCTTGGCATTTCCTTATCTGCATTTTCCACATTGGTAAGGTAGAGATGATGATGCCAGGCCCAAGCCTACATCAAAATAGGAAACAGCTTCTTCTAAAGCATTACAGAGCTAGAGGGTAGAACAGTCCACCAAGAATCACTTTGAACACAAGATCCAGCTGCCTCCTCATCGCTACCCCAACCCCCAAGTCCTTGGTCATTGCAAGGTTTTTGTGCAAACACTGCCCACCCCACAGGCCAACTCCAGGCTGGTGGGGGTGGGAGCAGGGGGAGATTTCTCTGATGAGGGTCCTTAGCAACCCCAGGGGACTGCCTGTGTCCTTGAGGGAGAGGAGAGCCATCTGATGAGCCGGAGAATGGTGCTTATCTCATGAAGCTCAGAATGTCCAGAAGCATGGGGAAATCCTTCTAATAGACTCAGGAAGGACTAGAACTCGTGAAGTTCTTAAGATCAGTTTTTCAGATCAATCTGTGTCCTCCAAAATGCCCTGCCCCTCCCGTACCTTCCAAGCTCCCAAAAGAAAGGAAAAGCCACATGGCCCAGGATGCTGGGCCCAGGACAGCTGTGTCCAGGAGAGCATGAGGCCTGGTTTATGAATACTAGTACCCCAGCAGGGAAGCGAGGAAACCAGAACGTGTGTGTCCACTCACCAAGGGCAGGGTCTTGTCTGAGCTCTGGAAAATGGGACTTGTTTCAAAGAAAGGAGAGATCTGTGCTAAAGTTGGGACCAAGGGTCACCATAGCCATGTAAAGATTCATCTCCTTGCATCCCAGAGGCCTTCTCCTCAGGTATGGTCCAAGTGAACACCAGCCAACCACGAGACTGAAATCTCTCACAAGGAGGTCTACGTGAAACATGGATGTTGGCATCAATGTGTTTCTAAAAAGATTCATCGGCACAGATGGCTGTCTCTCCTGTTCTGTGAGCTGATCCTCCATGAGAATCTTTACTGAGGAGCAGTAACTTTGCACAGATTTTGCACTAATGAAAAGGAGAGAACAAGGCAGGGACCCAAGGGCTGACTCCTCAGTCTGACTCCTGGTCTCTGGTTTCAGCAACTGGGCAGGTGAGGTGGTCGTGTCTCCGTTGGGAGCACTGGAGAAGGAGTTTGGGTGAAAGAGTTCATGAGGTCACTTTTGGAGTTTTGGAGGCTAACCTTCCAGGGCTGAGATGGAAAAGTCAGTGGGTCAATGGTTCAGTACTTAAGCGCACAAGAATGGGTCCAGTCACAGACTGTGTATTGACATTGCAATTCCGGACACCCGAGTCACAGAATTTACATCACTCCTGGGATGTGGGAGAAGACTCCAGAATTGATGGAGAACTGGCCCCAAAGAGGCTGCTTTAAACTGGAAGTGGCGGAGTTACCTTGAAATGGCTGAGAAAACGTTACCACCAGCCGTGGATCTGGGAGATTTGATGACAAGCTGAGGTCAGTTGTTGAACACATTCTGATAAGAGAAATGGGGAGAGACAGGGTGCAAGGCAGGAGGGTCCAGAAAATCACCAAATATTGCCACAAAAATAGAGATAAAAATGCCTCCCTTTCTCACCCCACAGAGAAATACAGTGACAAAATGACACTTCGAAACTCAAACTTTGTAGGCATTCTGCAAACTCAAAGATACATCTCCCTAATTTGGTGAAATCTTATCATTGTTTAAAGTAAGTGTTTTATAAAAAAATAATAATAATAAAAATAAAAATCAAGTAAGTGTTTTACTTCGGAGCATGAATTTCTAGACCCTCACTGAATGTTACTTAGCTATCTCTCCAGCAGTAGTCTCCAAATTTTAGGATCTGGTGCTCATTTAGTAAAAACAGATCTGCCCTGCTAATATACGTTGATGAATTTCTTTATAAATCCAATACGTGCCCTACTTTTATTGGCTGATATTCAAAGACATAATAAACAGCTTGGGGCAAAACTTAAAACCATGAAAACAGTAAAAAAAAAAAAAAGTCAGTGTTTAACAGTGGTTTGGAGGCAGAAAGATTAACTAAGTGGAATAGAGCAGGAAGGACAGTAAGGCAGCAAAAAATCTGATACTGTAACAGCGGATACACAGCTGTATACATTTGTCAAAACCTATGGGATGTACACTTAACCCTTGAGCAGTGCGTGGTTGGATCCGTGTTTAGCTTTCAACTCCCCAAAAACTTAACTCCTAGTAGTCTACTGTTGACCTGAAGCCTTACCAATAACATAAACCACATGGGGACACAAGAAAGAAAAAATACCTTTACAGAAGTGTACTGTAAAAAATCCGCACGTAAGCAGACCTATTGAGCTCAAACCCGAATTGCTAAGGGGTCCCCAGCACAATGCAAATGATAAACGTTATCATTGATGAGGTTTAAGGATCACTAGCTAAACAATATTAACCTCATCCGTTGTGACAAACGTAGCACATCCATGCAGATGTTAGCATTAGGGGCACCTGTCGGCAGGCAAGGGTGATATTTGGGAATGGTCCCCATTCTGTTATTCTGTAAAATTAAAAGTGTTCTAGAAAAAAAATAAAGCCTATTAATTTAGGAAAACAGTTTGCTGACAAGTAATTTTATTCAAGAACTTTGTATTGTTTCAAACCATTTAAACTTCCTCCTGAAAAGTTTTTTTTAGCAACTCCAGTGGAATGCATTTGACCGTCTGCATTTATTCTGAAGCAAAGCCGGCTGGTCTAATCCTTGTGGAAATCCGTAGGCCAACCCCATTCTGACATTGTGAAAATCCATTTCTTAGAATCCTTTCTATTCCAAAGTGAATTCGATCTGCTTTCTTTTCATTGACCGCAGGGAGTTATTCTAAGGGGGTGGTCTCCTGGTTCTTTTTGTTATTTCTGGAGTTTAAAATAAGCTCTGTGTTGTTACGGAGGAGAGGAGGTACATGAAAAGCTTAACGGGATCCATTTCATGTTCCAGAATTCAAATATTTCAAAATCAATTATTCAGCGCTTTGCAGCCTTCGAAATGCATCCTGTAAGTCATAACAGAGCGGCTGCAGGGCAGGAGGGCTGGAATGGTCTCTTTGTTGTCATTCCGAAGGCTGCTTACATGTTCCGGGCTCCTAGATCTGCAGGAGCGCGAGTCAACGTTACCCCCGTCTTGTGTTACCTACGTTCTCTCCCTGGTTTTCTTGTCCAGGCAGCCCCAAGCACTGTGAGTAGACTCATGTCTGCACCCCTAGCACACTCCCACCCCTTCCTAGATGATTCTGTTCTCAGGGATGCCTGGTGCACAGATAACAGCCAAAAAAAGAGCCACCAGGGCTCACCCAAGCACCTGAGACATGCCAGACACTGTTCTGAGACTGAAAACAGTCTCAAGAGTTGGATGTTATGATTGTCCTATTTTCCAGATGAGGAAACTGAGGCCAGAGACAGTAAGTAGCTCTACGCTTAAAAAAAAAAATGAGTGACAAGACTCCACCACGCACCCACCTGAAGCTTTGCTGTACTGGTGAGGAGGGAAGTGGCTGAGCTCTGGGACAGGCTGCTGGGGCTCCAATACCCAGCTTGGCCAGGGAGGAGAGGAATGGCCATTCTTCAGCTGCCTCTTTGCCAGTTGTTGACGCCATTTTCCTGAGAGCTTACTGTGTGCCTGGAACTGTTCGAGAGGATTGGGATGTGTTCACGAATGAGAGAGAGATCACTGCCTTTGAGGAGTTGCTGTTCTTATGGAATGAAGCAGACAACACACAATAAATTCAGTTCACATATGGTGGATTATTAGTTTCAGGGGTAGAGGTCAGTGATTCAACAGTTGCATATAACCATCACATGCCCGCCCTAATGCCCGTGAGACAAAAGACTTTTGCATGGGAAAGGAAACAGTCAACAAAATTAAAAGGCAACTTATGGAATGGGAAAGATATTTGCAAATGTCCTATCAGATAAAGGACTATCAGATAGTGAGGTGGTCTCTCATTGTGGTTTGGATTTGTATTTCCCTGATGCCGAGTGATGTTGAGTAGTTTTTCATGTGTCTTTTGGCCATTTGGATATCTTCTTTGGAGAAATATCAGTTCATGTCTGTTGCCCACTTCTTGACTGGGTATTTTGGGTTTGGGGTGTTGAATTTGAGAAGTTCTTTATAAATTTTGAATACTAGTCTTTTATCTGATAGGACATTTGCAAATATCTTTCCCATTCCATAAGTTGCCTTTTAATTTTGTTGACTGTTTCCTTTCCCGTGCAAAAGTTTTTTTATCGTGATGAAGTCCCAATGGTTCCTTTTTGCTTTTGTTTCTCTTGCCTTTGGAGATGTGTCTAGCAAGAAGTTGCTGCAGCCGAGGTCACACAGGTTGCTGCCTGTGTTCTTCTCTAGGATTCTGATAGATTCCTGTCTCAGTTAGGTCTTTCATCCATTCTGAGTCTATTTCTGTGTATGGTATAAGAAAGTGGTTCAGTTTCATTCTTCTGCATGTGGCTGTCCAATTTTCCCAATACCATTTGTTGGAGTTGAAGTCCTAAATAACTTTTGAAGGAACAGCCTCATAGTTTTATTTTGCATTGGGTTCCACCAATTATGGAATGAGTTCTGGCTCCAGAAGCTGAGAGAAATTTCCGGAAGATACAGGGGATAGGGAGAGGCTGGATGGAGAGTAAGGCAGCCTGAAGCATTGACTGGGTGGTCAGCACAGGCCTCCTTCAGAAGGTGTTCAGGGTCTGGGGTATATTCGTTTTCAAGTGCTGACGTAACAAATTACCAAAACTTGGTGGCTTCAAACAATAGAAATGATTGTCTCAGTATTCTTGAAACTAGAAGTCCAAAATCAAGGTGTTGGCAGGGTTGGATCCTTCTGGAGGCTCTGAGAGAGAATTTCCCTGTTTTTCTCTTCCATGTCCATCCATAGCTTCCCCAGGCTGTTGGCAATCCTTGGCATTTCTTGGCTTCTAGACATGTCATTCCAGTCTCTGTCTCCTTCTTCACAAGGTCCTTCTTTGAAGTCTCTGTGTGTCTTCTCTTCTTAGATGACCTCCATCATTGGACTTAGGGCCCAATCTAACCCAGTATGACCCCATCTTAAGTAATTACATCTGCAATGATCGTATATCCAAATAAGGTCACATTCACAGACACTGGGGGTTAGGACTTCAACTTATCTTTTGGGGGGGACACAATTCAACCCATAACAAGAAGTCAATCCAGGTATATGGAGAGAAGGGTGTTCTAAGTGGAGAGAATAGGTGTTGCAAAGGCCCTGTTGTTGGTATGTATCTCACATATTTTAGGAAGAGCAGAATTGTGCTGCTGGAACCTTAGGTACTCTAGAGGGAGACCTACTAGACCTGCTAGACCCTAGGTGCTCCAAAAAGAGACATGACCAAACCCAATGCCAACCTCCTGCAGCAGTGCATCATGGGAGACCACAAAGCAATCAGACAACAGCCAGTGAACAGGGGCCTGTGTGCCCGTACAAAGAGGCCACATTTTCCTCCATCTCATGCTCAGGAAGAGGGACTCAGTATGGGGATACAGAATAAGTATATAAGTGATTAGGAGGATGCCTTGGTTTGGGCTCCTCTGGAAGCAACCTCTGAGGTAGTCCTTGGGTGCAGATGGGAATCAGAAAGAACCCACCCGAGAACTGATCCAACAGGCGATGAAGCTGTTGGGCTATATACCCACAAACTCCCACCTTTCCTCGAGGGGCATCAAGTCTCCAGCACCTCCCCGAAGCCCTTGGGTGGAGAAGCAGAGAAGACCTCAGGGGTCAAGGCGGGCAGCTGGCAGCTTCTGGAACTGTCGACAGTGGCAGCAGGTAGGCTCACAGGCCCTGGGATGGCACCCAGGGTTTGTGGAAGCTGGGCTGAGTGAAGACAAGAGTACAACCACAGCCTGAGTTGTCCCTAATCAGTGAGCAACTCTCCTGCCCCATGGTTGGCGCTGAGAGGACACCAAGTCACAGGAAGAGAGGCAGTCCGCACCGCTCTGTCAGAAAGATAGGCCACTTCCTGGTGCTGGCATACACTAGAAGCCAATTCCAGAGCCCTAACTCCTTAATCAGCCACAGAACCGATCTGTCTATACTTCCTAACTGCCTCCCCGGTGTCAGGCCCAGTTCTGAGCAGAGAGAAATGGGAAGAACCTGTGCTCCCCGAGTGTGAGAGTGAAAGGAGGAGATGGTTCCGTGAGGCTCCTGTGTGGCAGAGGAGAGCCCGGGCTGTGGCAGAATGTGGAGGACCGGCCCTAACCACCACTGTGCGCTGGGAGGAGGCCGGCAGGGGAGGGAGGCAAGGAGAGTCCCAAAAGGAAACATGTGGAGTTGAAGACACCAGGAGAAGCTGGGGAAAGGGTGCACCGGGTGGAGGAACCAGCCTGTGCACGGCGAGGAAGCCTCCACAAGCAAAATGCCGCCCGCACATCTTCTCTGCGTGACTGCGTTCGAGATACAGCCGCACGTGTTCGTTTCCGAGTCCCCAACCCTGAGCTCCTGGTGACAGGTCCAGGGCTGGCTCGCGTCTCTGTACCCAGCGCCAGACAAAAGGCCAGGCCCACGCTGAAAACTCAGTGGGTTCGCGGCCCTGGGAGATAAACTCGGGGGTCCACCCAGAGGAGGAACACACACGCCCCCAGAGGCCAGCCCCCTCTGTCAGGCTAGGGATGGCGGACAGCCGTAGGATGCCTTCCTAGAGAGGCCGAGCCATCTGCGCGCTGGCCTCCCCGTGCTTGCTGCGGTCTGTAAGAGGGCATGGCAAGCCCAGCTCATCTCAGAGAGTCCACGCTGCATGGCAGGGCAGAGGAGGGCTCGGCACAGCCCTCCACGGAATCTTTTTACCGCGTGAGCCAAGAAGCAAAATCAGCCAAGGTGAGAGAGAGAAAGAGAGCATGCCAAGTAGACCTACCCACAGGAGCCACGGACAGAGAGTGTAACCCAGAGTCTTTCATTCTTTGTGGGTCATGAGGGCCTTTGACAGTCCCGCCAGGTCTAGGCGTTCTTCTTGGGAAAAGGGGGAAAATTATATAAATAATATATATTATATTATATATGTTTAATACATATTATTTTTATATATATTTTATATATAATAAAATACAGAGGAATTATCAAGGAAAGTGATTATATTAAAAATAGTATTATCTGAATTAAAAACCACATTTGTGAAATGGTAATATAGGTGGTGCTTTATTAACACATTAAAAAACACCTAGTTTCTGACCTAATAAGACCCTAATTTCCTAATTTCCTAGTAAGATCCTAATTTCTCAGCAACCCCACCTCTGGGTATGCATCCAAGGAAACAGAATCACCACCTGGAAGAGATGTCTGCACCAATCTGTTTCTTGTAGCATTACTTACAGTAGCCAAGACATAGACAGAACCAACCTATGTGTCCAGTGGCAGACAAATGGATAAAGAAAAAAACTGTATCTATCAAGTCTGTTACATATATATAATGCAATATTACTTTGCGATAAAAAAAGAAGGAAAGCCTGCCATTTTCTACCACCTGGATGAAACCTGAAAGCCTGACACTGAGGGCAACAAGACAAGGACTCTGTGATGTCACTCATCTGCGGAATCTAAAAAGGTCAAACTCAGAAACTGCAAATAGAATGGTGGCTGCCAAGGGGTGTAGAAGCAATGGGGAGATGCTGCTCAGAGGGTACAAACTTGCGGTACTAAGAGGAAGAAGTTCCAGGGTGTGGCGTACAGTGTGGCCTTGACAGTTCCTAACTGGGTATTATCTGCTTGAAAGTTGCTGAGAACAGATCGTAAATATTCTCACCAAACACACACACACAAAGGGGAGCCCTGTGGGGTGATGGAGGTGTTAACCCACTTTATTGTGGAAATCATTCTACGAGCTATGTGTGTTCCAAATCATCAGGCTGCCCACTTAGAACTTACACAATGTTATATGCCAATTACACCTCAATAGAGCTGGGAAGGGGAGAGGGGAGCCCTAATTTCTAAATAGTGAATACTTAGTGGTAAAAACCACATGATGTGAAATCACTCTAACATCTCTGAGTGACAAGTTCAAAGGTACTGCTCATCTTACTGGGGTTTGTTGCCTAGAATTGCAAGTGAAGGAAATACTAAATTTCAATTCAAGGTTAGTAAAACTAAAGTAATTTGTTCTCCTGCTGATCCTGTCTTGAGGATAGCTGCTTCTCTGCATGTTGTTTTCATGAAAACCCCTCCACCACCACCACCATCACCATCATCCCCTTTGATCTTGGAGGAAGACTGCAAGGTCTCTGTTACTTGCAACCAGAAAAAAAACAGGTAAAAAGCACAAGCTCACATCTACCCTTTGCAGGGATATTGGCACTCCCTGAACATCTGGTTGTTTCCTCCGTCCACAGTGGGAGCATCAGGACATCTCCTTCTGTACCACTCCGTACCTATAAAGGCAGGAAAGGAGCCAAGCATTTGGGAAGCCCTCCTGGGGGTCAGAAATCAGGCTGGAGGCCTCACAGTAGCCCTGCAAGCCAAGTGGCCCATTTTGCAGATGAGGAAGTCAAGGCTCCGAATGGCCAGAGATTTGTCTGAGGTCCCACAAGAAAAGGGAGTGACGCCAGCTTTCCATTTCAGGTCTGGCTCGAAGTCCGCCTACTCCCATGCATTTTATCAATGGAACAAGAAAGGATTTTACACCATGTATGGTGTTTCCGTTCAAGCATGTGATTCCATTTAGAAAATTTGGACCCCGTCACCTTGTAATAATTGTCTTATTTTGTGGGAAAATGATACATACCCAGCCATCTTCTTTGAATCTGAGAACCTCCACAGATTGCTCTGGATTGGCAATTTTAGTGGTCTGCAAAAGCCACTGACTGCAAAACATGAGCCTATGCAATGAGACCTGTTCTATTTTCCAAATTCCCTTTGGACAATCTACAGCGTTACAGTCTTTGTTGGACAGCCAGGCAAATTTGGAAGGAATATCAAGCCTGCCTCAGCTATAATCCAGCAGGCTGCAAGCCTGCTAGCGGGCTGGACAGTGAGCGCTGCCATGCCCCCACCAAAAAATATTTCCACACCTTAGTCCCTGGAATCTGTGAATATTACCTTATATGGTAAAAAAAAAAAAAAAAAAAAAAAAAAAAAAAAAAAAAAAAAAAAGGTAAATATTATCTTACATGGCAAAAGATATGATTAAGTTAAAGGTTTTGAGAGGAGATGCTCACACTAGATTATCTAGATGGACCCTAAGTCCAATGACAAGTGTCCTTAGGAACAGCCAGGCAGAGGGGGATTTCACACACGCGAACCGGGGAGGTGGACCTGAGCGAATATTAGAGCCATGTGTCTGCAAACCCAGCAACACCAAGCCTGCCCACAGCCCCCAGGAGCTGGAGGCAGCAGGGACCTGAACCTCCCCTTGAACTCTCGGAAGGAGTACAGTCCTCCTCCTCCTGGATTTTGGACTTCCCGCCTCCAGAACTGGGAGAGAATAAATTTGTATTGTTTTAAGTCACCAGGTTGTGGTAATTCATTACAGCACCATGGAACACTAATGCAAACCCCAACAAATGGAAATCCTAACACACTGTCTCTCCACCACATGGAATCATGAAGCAACAGACTTCTTCTCTCAGATTTGGGAGGTTGTCCCACCCTCCCATTAGAACTCCTTGCTAATCATCTGTCCCCCAGGCAAGGACAACATTGACCTTGTTTATCCCATATCCCCAGAGCACGGTGAGTGCACACTGAGTTGAATTATACACCTTCACCACCAGCACATCAGCCCCATGGGCTCATATCCCAGCCCCTCTGCCTGCTATGGCCCATGAACTTCAGACAGCTCCTTTCAGAGTCTCCTTTGTACAACAGAGGGGACAGGTACTATCTCATCAGGCTGCCATGAGGATTGAATGAAATATGGCGGAAAATTTATGCAGAAACACCCAGCACACAATGGAACCCCGGTATGTCTGTTATTTTCACGAAAAAGAAGAAAACAAGCAGTATTATGAATAGTTGAAGGAAAGCTGGATTATATATCAGAAAACCAAGTTTTCATTTCTTTCTTTTTTGGGGGGGGGCTCCTTTTGCTAACTTAGATAGGTGGTTATTGTTGAGTGGGTTTTCTCCTAGTAAACTCAAGGATGGGGACTCGGGTACAGGAGTTGTCTGAAAGCACCCACAGAATCAGCACCTGTGAGGGAGCAGAGAGGGAGCACTGGGCAGAGGGGAAGCTGAACTGCAATGTGCTCCCAAAAAGGCCTCCACCAGTCCCGAAGGCCCAAGCACCTGAGCTGGGAGGTTGGCTGGGACAAGGGGGCCCTCTGTGTTGCCAAGGGTATTTCCCCAAAGGAGACTCCACAGAGGGCTGTCACAGCCACCATTCCCCACACCTGAGTCACTGAGTGCTTTTGTCCTGAGGGAGACTGGATAAGCACGGCATCTGTTACAGGGGCTTAGGGCTTGAACTTTGTTTCTCTGGTAGTAGTTGCTTTTAAGGCTAAAAATCTCCCTCAAAGTATGCCTTTAGCTGCATTTCACATGTTTTGATGCTCATTTGTGCACTTTGGATTTTCTAAATTTCATTTAAAAAATTTTGACATTATGATGTACTATATGCTGGCTAATATTATGTGCTGAACATAATAATAGAAAATTTTTTTGACATTTAAAATTATATGATGGGGCACCTGGTTGGCTCAGCTGGTTGAACATCTGCCTTCAGCTCAGGTCATGATCTCAGGGTCCTGGGATCAAGCCCTGAGTCAGGCTCCCTGCTCAGTGGAGATTCTGCCTTTCCTTCTGACCCCTGCTCATGCTTTCTTACTCACTCTCTATGTCAAATAAATAAAATCTTTAAAAATAATAAATAAAATTATATGACATAATTTCTTGAAAGCTGTGGATTTTCCAGTTAACTTTCTGTTATTCTATTCTGGGTTGATTCTACCAAGGTCAGATAACACACTTTGGTGTCAATCTTTTGAAATTTGTCAAAACTTTCTTATGACCTAGCATATGATCAATTCTAGTAAATTTTCCATGCACACTGGGAAAGAATGTATATTCTGCATTGTGTGTATGTGGGGGGGGGTATAGTGTCTTATGTTTGTCAATCAGGCTGAATTATGTAATTCTGTTACTCAACTTTTCTACCTCCTTACTAAATTTTTATCTGTGTCTTCTCTCCATAACTGAAATAAACTTTTCTACTATGGTTGCAAATTTCCTTATTTCTCCTTCTAGTTCTTCCAACTTTTGCTTTATACACTTTGAAGTTATGTTATTAAACATTCATGTAGATTTAGAATTGCTATATATCACTAGTAAATTTACCTTTTCATGAAACATTTGTCTTCATCTGTAGTAATGTTCTTGCCTTGGGGCACCTGGGTGGCTCAGTCATGAAGTGTCTGACACTTGATTTCAGCTCAGGTCATGATCTCAGGTTTGAGATCAAGCCCAGCATCAAACTCCATACTGGGCATGGAACCCGCTTAAGATTCTTTCTCTCCCTCTCCCTCTGCCCCTTCCCACTTACCTCTCTCTCCCTCTATAAAAATGCCACTTGCCTTAAAGCCTACTTTGATATTATTTGATATTAGTAATCATACTAGCTTTCTTTTGGTTAGTGCTATGTGGTAGATCTTTGCCATTCTTTTACTTTAAAATGTTTTTGACTTTTCACTTTATGTGTGCCTCTTATAAGCTGCATTCATTCAGTGTTATTTATTTTCTCATGTCTGTCAATCTATTCTATTAATTGGAATATTTATCTCATTCACATTTAATGCCATTACTAATATGGTTTAAATCAAGCATCTTACTATTTGTTTTCTCTTCACATTCCAATTTACATTACTTTTTCTTCTCTTGCTTGCCTTCCTTTTCATTAATTAAATATTTAATTATTCCATTCCCTCCTCTATGCATGTTTGTCACCCATTCTTTTGCATTATTTTTAGTGTTTGTTCTAAACACTACCATATTCATCTTGGACTTATTAGAGTCTAATATAAATTTGTATTTTTACCACTTTCTAGACAATAAAAGGAGTTTGAAAAACTTATACCCCATGAAACATTTTGTGTCGTTGTCACGTTTTAATTCTGCATCCATTCTGCATACCACAAAACAGTTCCATTTAGGCATACAGTCAATGTTCATTTCCACTTATTCACATAATTACCCTATCCATTGCTCTCTATTCCTTCCTGAATTTCATCTCCCTTCTGGGACCATGTTTTTTCTGCCTGAGGAACTCCTTTTAAAATTTTTTTTGGCATAGGTGTGCTCCTCATCACTTCCACAATATATTTTATTTTGTTCTAGAAATGTTTTTATTTTGTATTCATATTTTCCCCCAAATTATCAAGCTTAGTTTTGAGCAACCATGTTTAATGATTAGATTATTTTCATAAAATGTTCAAGATCCCAAGACTCATTGTACTATTATGTTTTGATTGAATCATCTGTTTGATTTTGAGTGAGAACAATTAATTTTTTATTACCTTTGAAATATAAACTTACATACAATAAAATTAATCTGTTTTATATGTGTGGTTCAATAAACTTTAATCAGTGCATACAGTTGGGCAATAACTATCTACAATTAAGTTTAAGAATGTGTTTATTGTCCCCTAAATGTCCTCACTTGGCCCAGTTTGGTCAGTCCCCTCCCATGTCCTCAGTCTGATGAAATTATTATTTTGCTCTATCACTGAAATTTTCCATTTTGTAGAATTTCCTCTGAATTCAATCACATAGTATGTATTATTTTGTGGCTGGTTTCCTGAATGTAGTTTTATGTTTGGGGGATTCAAGCACATTGTTGTATGGATCAGTTCATCTCTTTTTATCTTTGGATGGCATCCCATTCTATGGACAACACTGTTCTGTCCAACATCACTCTTGTTTATCAGTTCACAGGTGGGGCAGATTTGTGTTACTTCCAGTTTTGCTTTCATTTCTTTAAGGAGATTTTTGCCAGCTATAGAATTAGAAGTTAGCAGCCATTTTCTTGCAAAGCATTATTTATTAATTCTTTCAGTTTTTGTTTGCTTTTAAGACTATTGCTCCTTCATTTTTGAAGGACATTTGAACAACAATTTTGAACAATTGAACAATTGTTCTCCAGGTTACCACATTCTTTTTTCTTTCAACAATTTGAATATGTCATTTAATTGTCTTCTGGTTCACATAGTTTTCAACAAGACATCTGGTGACATTCTTACCTTTGTCCCTCTGCATGTAATGTGACTTTTCCTCTGACAGCCATCAAGATTTCTCTTTTTTCTTAGTTTTCAGCAGGTTAAATATGATGTACCCAGGTAGTTTGTTTAGTTTGTTTTTAGTTTTGCTCCTGCCTGGAGAGCTCTGGCCTTTGTGGCTTTCTGGTCTGTTGTCATTTATTACTTTTGGGAAATTATCAACCTTTATCTCTTCAAGTATTCTTTTGCCCTGATCTGTTTTTTTTTTTTCCCCTTCTTCTAGGGCTCCAATTATACATATGATAGATCACTTGCTATTGTTCCTCAACTCTTATATGCTCTGTTCTGGTTTTCCCTACTCTTTTTATTTCTTCATGTTTCCGTCTGGGTAATTAATTTTGGCCTAGATTCATGTTTATGGATTCTTTCTTCATCTGTGTCAAGTCTCCTGATGAAACCCTAATGAAGCATGCTATATTTTTCTTACTAATATTTTTATTTTTAACATTTCCTTTGATTCTTATGCTACCAGTCTACCTGCTGAAATGCCCATTTGTCCATGCATACTGTCCACCTCCATTAACCCTTTTAACATATTAATCATTGTTATTTTGAAATTTCTTTCTGATGGTTACAAAACATGTGTCCTCTTTTAGTCTGACTACGTTGATTGCATCATCTTTTGACAGTACATTTTTTTCTCCTGGCTTTTTTATGTGTCTCACTTTTAAAAGTTGATTGCTGGACATCTGTGTCGAATTTGGACTGAAGTAAGTAGTATTTATGACTGCAAATGGGTACAGCTTTCCTACCAGCCTGTTACTGTCAGGGTTGATTTAATCTAGTCTGGTTTTGAACCATATTTGGGTTTTGTTGCTTCTTTGGTTATCTTCCGTATGTCACCAGATTCAAATGTCTCTGTTGGTACTTTTTGCTTAGGGTGGGAACCAGTTTGTCCCAAGATTTTTCTCAGTGTTCCTGTTTCACCTTCAGTGTTGTCTAGTCTAACTTCAGTCTGGAATGCATTGATCAAGTTGGAAGTCATATGAGATTATTTCAAAAAAGAAAACAAGGGGCGAGAATGTGTAAGGCTTAAACCATGGTGAAATGTGGGATTTTTACTTTGAGTGGCATAGGAAACTATCAAAGGGTTTTGATCAGTGACATATTTTGAACATTTGAAAAGAAACACTCTGGCTGCCATGTGAAGAATTTAACCAGAGGGGTAATGGTAAAAAGAGTAGTTGGGCAGTTTTAGTATAAGCCAGAGCAGAGATGACAGTGGCTTGGACAAGTGTGTTAGTAACAAAGGAGGTGAGAAATGTTTGGTTTGGGATGCAATTATATGGGATTGGCTACTGTGTTTGATATGGGGTATGAGAGGCAGAGAATGTTTGCCTACTATACCTTTTTTTATTCCTTTACTTTTTACCTCTATGTGTTATTATGTTTTAGATTTATTTCTGGTAAATAGAATGAAGCTGATTTTTGTAAATCTTATCTAAGAATCCCTGAAATTTAATAAAACTTAATCCTTTTTCATTTCTTATAACTGCTATTCTGTTTAGACTTATTTGTACCATCATTATTTGTATCTTTTTTATTTGTATTTTATTTATTTTTTTTCTCCTCCCCTGACTTTTATAGGATTACTGTTGGTTTTTACAAAATAATTATTATCCTTTTGGTTCCTTTCACTTTGGTTGAAAGTTATATAATCTATTTCCATGATTTTAGGATTTGTCCTTGATTTTTTTCAATATGCATATCTGACTGAATAAAAAAGAAACTCGGTTTCTAACCCAAATATCGTCACTGAGTACCTGTGAAACCTTTGACAAATCACTTTGTCTCATATTCTTTCATTGACACTATGCCAGATTTCAGTGGTGTGTGAGAGAAAGGCTAGGGATGGTTATGCTTTCAAGCCATGTCCTGTGCTTTCTATACCTTCTGTCAAAAATTCAGAGTTCCCACATCATGCTATTGAACAAAAGAAGCCAGACATGAGGGAGTGTATACTGTATAATTCCATTTATATAAAAATTAGAGGTAAAATTAATCACAATCAAATATTAGTTTTGAGAGTGAGGGGAGGGGAGTGGGGAGACAGATAATGACTGGAAGAAGCATAAGAAGGGGTGTGGCACTGGTTTCACTGATGTGTCCAGTTTCTAACTCACCAGGTTGTACACTTAAAATATTTGTACTTTCTGTGTGTCTATTTCAGTAAAAACTATTTTTAAAATTATTTTCAAAGAAAAAATTGAAAACAAAATAAAACAAAGTTATATAAGAGTCTCGGTTGTCAAGGAAACATTTCTCTGTCAGTGACTTTGAACTTGCTTAAGCAAGCGAGTGAAGACCAATGCTGAGCCAGGTCTGTGCCACTGGCCAGGTGTTTAGCAAAGAATGCTGCCTGGTTCCTATCTCCAAGAAGGTCTCTAACTAGTAGGAGGGACAGACTTGGTTTTTAATAATTCATAATTCCATATGTGCTATAATAGCTCTTAGTGCTATGATAGAGGTTTTGTAAGAAGGTGCAGGGAAAAGGACAAATGAGTAACATCATGAAGGAGGCAGAAGAGGCTCTTAAAGGGGATGACCCTCGGTCCTTTTCATGAAAAAAACAAGTACACATCTCTAGGGAGGAAGAAGCATTTCCAGTAGAATGCAGGGACACATTTCGTACTGGGAAGCCAGGTAGTTTGTTATGTCCTAAGCGTCAGCTTCAAAGGAAGAGATGAGGCTGAAGGAGTGGGTAGAAAATGTCAGCAAAGGCCTGGTTGCCTGGTATAAGGTGGTATCTCAATGTGGTTTTGATTTGAATCTCCCTGATGCCTAGTGATGATGAACATTTTTTTACGTGTCTGATAACCTTTTGTATGTCTTCATTGGAGAAGTTTCTGTTCATATCTTCTGCCCATTTTTTTAAATATGATTGTCTGTTTTGTGTGTGTTGAGTTTGAGGAGTTCTTTATAGATCCTGGGAATAAACCTAACCAAAGAGGTAAAGGATCTGTACTCGAAGAACTACAGAACACTCATGAAAGAAATTGAAGAAGACACAAAAAGATGGAAGACCATTCCATGCTCTTGGATCAGAAGAATAAACATTGTTAAAATGTCTCTACTGCCTAGAGCAATCTATATTTTTAATGCCATTCCGATCAAAATGCCACCGGTATTTTTCAAAGAGCTGGAGCAAATAATCCAAAAATTTGTATGGAATCAGAAGAGACCCAGAATCGCCAAGGAAATGTTGGGAAACAAAAATAAAACTGGGGGCATCACGTTACCTGATTTCAAGCTTTACTACAAAGCTGTGATCACCAAGACAGCATGGTACTGGCATAAAAACAGACACATAGGGGCGCCTGGGTGGCTCAGTGGGTTAAGCCGCTGCCTTCGGCTCAGGTCATGATCTCAGGGTCCTGGGATCGAGTCCCGCGTCGGGCTCTCTGCTCAGCAGGGAGCCTGCTTCCTCCTCTCTCTCTCTCTGCCTGCCTCTCTGCCTACTTGTAATCTCTGTCAAATAAATAAATAAATCTTTAAAAAAAAAAAAAAAAGAAAAACAGACACATAGACCAGTGGAACAGAGTAGAGAGCCCACATATGGATCCTCAACTCTATAGTCAAATAATCTTTGACAAAAAAGGAAAAAATATACAGTGGAAAAAAGACAGTCTCTTCAATAAATGGTGCTGGGAAAACTGGACAGCTATATGTAGAAGAATGAAACTCGACCATTCTCTTACACTGTACACAAAGATCAACTCAAAATGAATAAAAGACCTCAACGTGAGACAGAAATCCATCAGAATCCTAGAGGAGAATATAGACAGTAACCTCTTTGATATCAGCCACAGCAACTTCTTTCAAGATATGTCTCCAAAGGCAAAGGAAACAAAAACAAAAATGAACTTTTGGGACTTCATCAAAACCAAAAGCTTCTGCACAGCAAAGGAAACAGTCAAGAAAACAAAGAGGCAACCCACGGAATGGGAGAAGATATTTGCAAATGACAGTACAGACAAAAGGTTGATATCCAGGTCTGTAAAGACAGTAAGTTTTCTGACAGCTATTGCCCTAATTTACTCTCCTACCCCCCCTAGGGAAAACTGACCATTGGCTCTCCAAATGCCTAATTAACCAGACTCCTTCTCCCAGGCATTTTGGATCATCGTTACTTTGTTGCTACATAAAGGAGCAGGAGCTGTGGAGTTTAGTGGTCACTCAAGTCAAACACTATTCCTCTCTTCCCATCGCAAACCTGCTGTGTGGCCTTGGGAAAGTCCTTCAACAGTTCAAGGCCCCTGATATCTCCTGGAGAAAACAGGGAACCCAGCATTAGCTCCAGGACAGGTATCTGAACATATACTTTCTCAAGAACCATTTCAAGTTCATGACTTTCTAAAGATAATTACTCATGTAGACCAAACACTTCCTAGACACCAGGCATTACTAATAGCCTTAAATGTACAAACTCAATCCTCTCAACATTATTGGGAAAAATACTGTTATTATCTTCAATGTACAGGCCAGAATTTTGGAGCACAATAGGATCAGGTAACTTTCCCAAGGCCCCTTACAAGAACTAGCGAAGTTGGGATTTGAACTCAAGAAATCTGTCATTAGCCTCTACATCTTTAGCCACAATGCTTTAATCCCCTCTAGGCAAACCAAAGATGTTGTAACTTATATATTTGTGTTTCTGGAGAAATTCATATAGTTGCTCAAAAATAGTATTTTCCTTTTCATCCTGTTTCCCATGGAGTTTGCTCCAAAGCATAATTCCCTTCAGACCCATTTAATTTGGCATCAAGTATTTTTATTGGTCAAACATCCATTTTATTAACATTTCATCTTATGAAAGTTCAGTATAATTGCACTGGTTACATTTTCTCACAGAACCATTTTCACAGGGAAAAAAAAAAAAAAAAAGCAGCTTAGTAGAACCACTGTGTTCCAAATTAAAAGGAGGTAAAAATCGAAAAGACAGTCTTCCTTGCAAAGTATCTTCATATTTTCATCCTTGAGAAGTTAGCATTGAACAACTGAACACTTTCTGATAGGGTCTTCAATACCATACAATGTAGGGGCTTAGGGGAACACCAAGGGGGGTTCACTGTCATTTCAAAGCTCTGATTCCATGGTAACCGTGAAGCCCGAAACAAGTATGCTCAATTTTCAGCGTATCAGAGCTGGTTTGAGAATCACTCATTTGACCCCTATCACGATACTGAGGTTCCAAGGTGCTGTGTTCTGTCCTGCATCACTCAGACAATTAACATCAGACCTGAACACGGGTTTTCTGGATTTCACTCAAATATTTTCCCACTAGTCCAGTTCAAGAGAGAAGCTGGAAAAATAAAATAAGGTAAGGTTTGAACTTGATTTTATCTTCAAGAAAGATAAAGTGATGGGGGAGGAGATAAAGGGATGAGACTGAGTCATAAAATGTTCCATTTACTGGGGCGCCTGGGTGGCTCAATGGGTTAAAGCCTCTGCCTTCGGCTCAGGTCATGATCCCAGGGTCCTGGGATCGAGCCCCACATCGGGCTCTCTGCTCAGCAGAGAGCCTGCTTCCTCCTCTCTCTGCCTGCCTCTCTGCCTACTTGTAATCTCTGTCTGTCAAATAAATAAATAAAATCTTTAAAAAAAATGTTTCATTTACTAAAAGGCCATAAAAATAAGAGGCAATGTCAGGGGAGCATGTGTGGGGAAGAGGACTAACAATGCCATCTTGAAGTCTCATCAAAGAAATACCCAAGGACCAGGGTCCACCACTGGTCAACTTCCAGAAGACTCTAATTTCCAGAAGGGACAACCTGTAATACTTAGTGTAACTTTCAGATCTGCACTGGCAAATACAGAAATGCTTCAAAAAGGCAGTGTGGCTGTTCATTAAGAAGTTCTAGACAGACTGTAATCCTAGCTCATAGGAAATTAATGTTCTCTTAAACAATTCCAGGTTTCTTGGTCCAAGCCAAAGGTCTGCAATGCTTGGAGAAAGATTACTGGTTTATTAAAAATTATATGGAAAGAAGGCAGGAGGCCAAGCCTGATTGTCCTTAAAGACAATAAGCAACTCCCATTGGCCCTGGCACCAAAACATCCAAGGCTTTTCGCATGCTCACGAATGAGGTATAAAGTGTATACAACAGATCACTGTACGTACAGAAAGGAGCTGGCACTTAGCAGAAAAACATGGAAGCTCACAGTTTGAAGAAACCTTGTCACCCAGATGAATCACCTGACTCAGTCTGTAGACAGTGTTGTGGACAGAACACTGAGACATGGATCTAGCGCTTCTTACCCACTCTATTGTCTTGGATTTGTCATTTCCCCATTCAAGTCTCCATTTCTTTACCTGTAAGATGGGCATAATGATGTAGGCATCACAGAAATATTAGAAAGAATTTGTAATGTCTGTCACTGTGAAAGTCTTTATCATCCTTGATTGTTATTATTCTTAATAATCTTAGTATTATTATTACTTAACTGTCATTCTTAGTATTCTTGGTATTGTTCTTACCTAATCTCTCCTCTGAACTAATGTGTCCACATTACAAGGGTGAGAGATGTGGTGCATAGCTTTGATAGAGTGAGTTTGGGAATGCTAAAAATGGCAGGGTTTAGGTCTGATAAAGAAGGAATTAGGAAATCATTGAAGGATTTCACCAATGGAATAACATGTTAAGTCAGCATTTAAGAAAGACTGATCAGCAGGATTATGCCAAATGGCCAAGAGGATGCAAAAGACCAAATTTGGTGGGTCAGCTCAGAGAGGATCACAGCACTACAGGCAGAAGGAGAGAGTGGGAGGCAATCGCCAAATGTCTAAGGAATCCTGTGGATGAAATGCAGAGACCCAAATGGGGGGAAAGTAACTTTGAGAAAATAGACCATGGGAGAGAGAGTACTTGAAACAAGAACAGGTTGCTACATAAAATGTACAGTCGGGCAACCAAAATAATAAAAATAATAATAAAATAAAAGGGAAGATGTAGCCTTGGAACTCAACAGTGCAATAGTAGAAATGACAAACTTAAAGATTTTGAAGATAAATTTGAGAAGATCTCCCAGAAAAGAGAGGAAAAATGGCCAAGAAACAAATGGAAGGAAAGAGAAGGGAAGATAAGAAAATTAGAGCCATGAAGTTCAATCTATGAATAGTAAAAATTATCAAAAAAGGAAAAAAAAATAGAAGAAATCTTCAAGAGGGGCGCCTGGGTGGCTCAGTGGGTTAAGCCGCTGCCTTCGGCTCAGGTCATGATCTTAGGGTCCTGGGATCGAGTCCTGCATCGGGCTCTCTGCTCAGCGGGGAGCCTGCTTCCTCCTCTCTCTCTCTCTGCCTGCCTCTCTGCTTACTTGTGATCTCTGTCAAATAAAATAAATAAAATCTTTAAAAATAAAAAAAAAAGAAGAAATCTTCAAGAAATAACCTGCAAGAATATTTTCCAGAACTAAAAGCATGAGCTTTCAAATTGCAGAAGTCCCTCGAGTGTCCAACACAATAGCCCCAAAGGGACCCTCTACATGACATGTGATTGTGAAATTTCAGAACACCTGAGATAAAGCGAATATGACACAATCTTCTAGAGAGAAGAACAGCAGATCACACAGAAAGGACCAAGGGTCATGATTGCACCAGGAGTCCCAGAGTAACAGCCCTACATGTGGAAGGCAGTGGCATGATGCCATGGTAACTCTGAAGGAAAGTAATTTTTAACCTAGGCTTTTATACTGAGCCCAGTTCTCTAGTGGTATAAGAGTATCTTCAGACATGCAAGTTCTTTAAAAATTTATTTCCCACAGGCTCCTGGGTGGCTCAGTCAGTTAAACATCTAACTCTTTATTTCAACTCAGGTCATGCATGATCTCAGGGTTGTGAGATTGAGCCCAGTGTTGGGCTCTGTGCTCAGCAGGGAGTCTGCTTGAGAATCTCTCTCTCCTTTTCCCTCTGAACCCCTATTCACACATGCTTTCTCTCTCTATCTCTCAAAAAAAAAAAAAAAAGATATTCCCCATATGCTTTTTTTCAAAAAGCTACCAGGATATGTATTTTTTCTTAAAGGAATAAGAAATTATTCCTTATTGAATTATTGAATTATTCCAATTGAGAAAAAGATAGGGAAATAGGATCTGTGACAGGAGAGAGGCCATAGGACCCCCCAAGATGATGGTTAAAAGAGAGCCCAGAATATAACTCCACACAGAGCCTAGATAGGCTCAAGTCAGAAATCTCCAGGAGAGGCTTCTTCAAGGATAAAAGTGTGTAGAATACGCAATATGTCTGAATAGAATTTATATAGTCATAATAATGTAGTAGCAAATATCCATCTAAGAAAATTAAGATAAAAATTCATGGGCAAGATGGAAGAATTCAAAGTTTAAGTGGAGAGAAAGGAGCAGGGGAGGTACGAGGATGAAAGGAAACTAACTTAACCTTCCAAAGAGGGAAGGTGAAACAGAAAAGCCAAGAAGTAGCAACAGCAGCACATTTCATGAAATGCAGGTAATTGCAAAGCCAACGTAAGCAAAAGAGTCAAAAACTGTGATCTGCAGAAAGAAAGGGCAGGATGGATAGGACACTCCTGTTTCCAAGGCAAACACTATAAAATTATTGACCCTTTCAGCGGGATACATGTAAATTTTTATAAAAGAAGGGATAAAAGTATCACATGTTGCAAACTTGGGGAAAAAAAAAAAAAAAGAAAGAAATCTCAGCCTCAGCTCAGGTAAAAACCAGGACCAGGAAAATAGTTTTGGTTGTCCTGGCAAAGGACTCTGAGGGAAATAATATCACAAATTTAAGAACTCCTTACAGTCCTACATGAATTCACTAGGCAATTCAGGGCAAGCCCCATGAATTCTCTTTGCATCTCTCCCTTCTTGGAACAAGGCAGCAGTTGAACTAGAACCATAGAGGTCTCTTCTAGAACCTATGGTCCATATCCAAGGCTGTCAGGTTAAGAGGCTATTCCTTTGCCAGGTAAGGTCAGGAGAATGTCCCCAAAGTCAAATGGCAGTGATACAGAGGACAGACAACTCGGAAGGCCCTGCAACTCATTCCTGTCCCCTCTGGGAGTCCAGCCAGGTTAGCAGATCTGCCTATGTTCCAAGGGATGGAAAAGCAGATGGCCATGGTGAGTTCAAGACTCCCCTCTCCCGCAAGGCTGACTGCTGCCTGGATGTCTCCTGCCCCCCTCCCTCTCAGTCTGTGCAGCTTCCCCAGGGCAGGGCCCCTCTCTGGGCACCCTTCCCATGAGGTGTCCAGTGCAGGTGGTGTGCTGGTGGTTCAGGCAGTCCCCCGGTCCTGCACATGGCTACTTCTCTGCTACTGGAGTTTTCCTCGGTGCACCCAATGTAGACTGTGCTGGGGGCACATGACGCTAGCATCTCCGTCCCCTGGTGCCTCTGTAGGACCAATGCCCGGTGGGCCTGAAGACCCTCATCAGGCAAAGTGAGTGCTCTTAATGTCACAGTCAGCTCGAAAGATTTGCTCTTGGAGGCTGAGGTCCTCTCACTTCAGTGTAATAAAAACAGGCTGGAAAACTCTTTGTGACAAATCAAAACAAAACACCATACTTTGGCTGTGGGTTATTTACTGAGAATCACAACATTTGAGGAGCAGAGGAGAACATAAGTGCCTGTGGTCTTTGGACAGTCCTCCAAGAATTTATATTCTAGACAATCACATTGCTGTGCAGGAAGGAAGCCATGAACAAGAACTGTTTAGCAAAGTACCCATTTTCTAAACAGGGAACCAGAAAAGACTTTGGCTTGTTATAAATTATGAACCCACATATTGTCTGGGAGAAAAAGAAAAAAACCCTTCACTGAGTGAAGAAATCCTCTTGTGTCTACTTGAGTCTTCTGGAAGCAGTATTGACCTTCTGCGTGCGGCAGAAATGGCCACTGTCCCAGAATACCACCCCCACCCGGTCCCATCTTATTCTTTCAAAACATCTCTGTACAATCCAATAAAGTAAATGAAAACTAAAGAAGCCTGAGTTTAATATTCAGGGGATATAATTCAAGTGTAGCCAATTGGACAACTTCCCCTGTTAATCAGAAGAATAACAAAGTTTTTCTCCTTCTTTTCTTTGTAGAACATAAAGTTAATACCCAGTTTAGGGAGGCCACAGAGACGTGCGGAAAGAGGATGGGATGGAGAATCGAAGCCTGGCGCCTTGGACTCTCTAAATCTCCCAGGAAAAGGCTCAAGACCAGATCTTTGCCACCCTGACCGGGTGTTGAGAGCCTTCTTAAGAATTCAGATTCCTGGGGGTCCCTGGGATAGCTCAGTTGGTTAAGTGTCTGCCTTCAGCTCAGGTCATGGTCTCAGGGTCCTGGGACTGAGCCCCATGTTGTGCTCCCTGCACAGAGGAGAATTTGTTTCTCCCTCTCTCTCTCTGATCTTCCTCCCTGCTTGTGTTCTCTCTGTGTCTCAAATAAATAAATAAAATCTTAAAAAAAAAAAAAAAAGAAGAAGAAGAATTCAGATCCCCAAACCCTCTGAATCTCAGCCTCCTGATACAGATCCCCATCTCCTCTGTTGCACACCCAGCTCCAGGATCTCTCTTCTCTCTAACTGCTCACATCTCTCCCCTCCCCACTAAGGGGTTAGGACTTCTGGGATCCAGTGAGTCAAAACTTCGCAAGGCAATGGATGGCTCATTATCTTGATTGTGGTGATAGTTTCACAGGCATGCACTTAAATACATGCTGTTTCTCATGTGTCAATTACACTCCAAGAAAGCCGTTCTGGAAAAGGGTTAATCGGGTAGTCTAAGTACAACCTCTGCTTTCATGCCTGAAACACATCTCCAAAGGCAACAAAAGACAAACACATATACGTGTTAGGGTTTGGAGGGCTGAGCAGTAATAGCCCAAAGGTGCTAAAACACAGAGCTTCAACAAGACAGAAAGCTCTTCCTTTGTCTCATAATGGCCCTTAAGAAAGCAGAAGACCAGCATGGGCTGGGTCTCCGCTCCACATAGCCACTCAGGGACCAAACTTCCTTTCATCTCATTCTAAACCCACATAATGAAAGCTGATCATCCTTGCAGATCTAGGGCCACATTCCAGCCTGCAAGAATAGGGCAAAAGAGAAACAGGAAAAAAAACGATGTCCTCCTAGGGCAGGGTTGCAGAAAGTGGTCCATTGTCTTCCATTCACATTATAGTGGTGGGAATAGGGTCACATGGCCATGCCTACTTGCTTGCTAGGGAGACTGGGAAATGTAGTCTCTGGCTATTGAACAGAGGGAGGAGGTTTTTTGTTGTTGTTGTTGTTGTTGTTTGAAGTGGGGAAAACAGCTAGCCATCTCTGCCCTGCTTTCTTGGGGCAGGGAGAAAAAAATATGGGAAGAACAAAACACAAGTCCCAATAAGTTGTATTGCCACACAGAGTAGGTCCTCAAGAGCGACAATTTCCTTTATGATAATAACTGTGTATTAGTGTCCTAGGACTGCTGTAACAAAGGACGACAGACTGGGAGGTTTACACAACAGATATTTATCATCAGGACTTCTGGAGGCTGGAAGTCTAACATCATGGTTGTGAGGTTGGTTCCTTCTAAAGGCTATGGGGAAAAATCTGTTCCATGCCTTTCTCCTAGCTTCCAGAAGCCTCAAGCATCCCTTGGCTTGTAGATGATGTTCTCCTGTGTCTTCACACCATCTTCCTTCTGTGTGCATCTCTGACTTTTCATGTAGATTTTTAAAAAATAAGGACCCCAGTTATGTTGGATCAGGGGCCCACCCTACTCTGGTATGACTTCATCTTACCCAACATATCGGCAAAGACCTTAATTCCAAGTCAGGGCACATTCCAAGGTACTGGGGTTAGGACTTCAATATAGGAATTGTGGGGGTGCACAATTCAACTCATATCACATGAGAATGGAACCAAATTTGAAGTCAGGAAATGCCAGTTCACATCCCAGCCCTGCCACGGTCTGGCTATGCAATCTTAGTCACAGGAGGTTTGGTCTCCTTGCTCTCATTCGTACACAATGAAGTAACCACACCTGCCTCCCAGGGCTGCATGAGGGACAGATGAAGGATGTTTGCAAATGCCCTGAGCTAACTCTGAAAGGGTGGGCTGGCTCTCACTGGCTTGCTCTCTCTCCCACCCTTCTCTAACTAAAAGGTCCGCTCCATAGGAAGACATAACTTCTGGCACAAGCCCGCCTTCCTTCCCCCTCTTTCTTGAATTAAACTTTGTGGAAGATCCTTCACGCTGTTCCAGTTGGAAGGGGCCTCTTAGAGAGAAACTCTACCGCGGGCAAAATACCTTCAATTCCCTTAAAGGAAAAAAAAAATCCCTTTTGGTCCACAGATGGGTAATTGTATTCACTGTTTCCAAATGTCAAAATGCCAGCCTGGGCCAGCTTTCCACTGAGATCAAACAGACTCCCTGGGCCTCCTTTCTACTGATGTGGGCGTGCATTTAGCCACGGTGTAAAAAGCTGACTTCTGAGCAGAGTGGGCTGGGCAGACTACTCTGCTCACAGCAGAGATAGGGTGTCAACCCTCTTCCTACAGCCAACACCAAGAAATCACTCTCGGGGTGGCTCTTCAAGCTCCCCAAAACACAGTCTCTCTTGCCTAACACTAAGAAAGAAAAATGGGTACAACTCTTATCTAAGGTTGCTATAACAATCAGATTGCATTAAACAAGTGTATCAAATCAGTATCTTGTACACCTTAACCTTACACGATGTTACAGATAAATTATATCTCAATTACCAAATGAACTGGAACATCTCCTGAAAATAATAAGTCAAGCCAGGTTTTTCCATCTAACTTTTTAAATTTTGTGATTAAAGGTCAGACGAAGTCTTAATCATAGATTGATATTTGTTGGGGCTTTTAGAAATGAAGTTAGTGGTCCAGCATTGGCAAGGGGTGAAGGCAGGTGTGCCTTCACCCATAGCCCCTGGGCATATGTGGAAGTCTGCGGCATCCTGGGAATGGGCTACCGAAGTTCAAAAATGTCTTTATCGCAAGGAAGAATCAGACAAGTTTGCAAAGTCAAAGACAGCCCTCTCGGCTTTCTTTACAATAGCAAAGAATGCCAACAACCGAAATGCCCCCCACACCACCACCACCTGGTGTCTCATCTCCAGTGTTAACTCACCTGGGAACCCCCCCCCACCGGGACCCCCAGCACTCCTCCCCTGGCCCCACCACACCTCTTGCACACCTCTGATACAATGGCTTGCACTATGCTCCTTTGGGCATGTTTCTCTCTCTCTCTCTCTCTTTCTTTAAAGTAATTTCTCAGCCTACCATGGGGCTTGAATTCATGACCAGGAGATCAAGAGTCACAGGCTCCATGGACTGGGCCAACCAGGCTCACCCCTTACCCCCTGCATGTTTCTCTTTGAACTACACCAGAGCTCAGCAAATCACAGTTGGCCTGCTCTCCACCTGCTTTTGTAAATATAATGTGTGAGGACACAGCCCCCTCACTTGTTTACATATTGTCTATGGTGGCTTCTGCAAAGAAGACCATATGACCCACAAAGTCTTAAATATTTACTCTCTGTCCTTTTACAGAAAGGGCTGGCCAACTCCTGAACTGTGCTATGAGCCCTTTGAAGAAAAAGAACATTTTATTGATTTCCATATCCCATTAAGTTTTTGCAGTGCAAGTATGCTACAGGTGAGGCACATGGGTTTGCTGAGTCAGCTGATGAATCCCAACTGCCAAACGAGCAGTGGTTCTCACATGTATATGTGCATTAGATCCATCCCGGGCATTTGTTTAAAATGTGTGGTCCCAGATTCCACAAGTCTGATTTGATCAGTCCAGGGTAAAACTAAGGAACATACATTTTATTCATTTCACATTCCCAAGGGAACTCTGATGCTCATAGACTTTAAAGCAGCCCTGTTGGAAGACACTGATGGTGATCAGGCAGGTTTCTGGCAACACAGTGGACTCTGCAATTTGCTGGAGAAAAGCCTACAGAACTTCCCTGACATGCAGAATTGAAGTCATAAAAACTAATAAAGGAAACATCCAGGGCACAAAAATGAGGCAGGAACTGAGAACTAGGTGCCCAGTGGCCACCCTGGGTGGGAAAGGTGTAGAGCTTAGGCAATCTAGAGGCTGGGGTGTTAGTAGGTAGCCAGGTCAGGAGATAAGTCCTACGCCCCACAGGTGACAGCAAAGGAGAACTGAACAGTCCACCAAAAGCAGGGACCATCAACAGACTAAGCTTCAATGAAGGACAGGTTGGAAAAGCCCTTCCACCAGCCCAGAGGGGCTGACCGACATGCTGGTCTCTCTCACATCATCATTTAAGAACTCATGCCCTCAACTTGTCTGCACTCATACTCTGTGCTAGCAGTGAAATGCCCGGTGAGCTCAAAGAACCCCAAGTAGACAAATTCACCAAAAAGATCAGCTAACTATGACCATGAATCAGTATTTGTTCATTGTTTTAGAAATTAAGTTGGTAGCCTAGTGTTGATGGGGGTAGTGTCTGAGGCACCTGGAGGAAGCACCTGCAAAATCCCCTTGGAATGCATCTCTCAGCCCCAGCTGCAAAGTGTGCCCACAGAAATTGAGCTCACACGCCACAATTACAAAACCACGGGAGCCACTCGAGAAGACACAACCAAGGCCAAATAACCAGAGCACCATATCCTGCTGTTTCTTACCACCTTCCTGACCCTGCCAGGTGCCAGCCCACATCCCCTCCAGCTGGGACTGCTGCTTCCACCCTGACCTCACTGAAGTATGTTGTCAACCTTGGCCATCCAAGCGAGTTTGTGAAAACATAATCTGATTGTGTCTTTCCTCTGCTCAGAATCCTCCAGAGTGTCTCCATTTTATGCTGAGTAAAACAGTGAGGCTTGACATCTGCAGTCCTTCACTGCAGTTTAGACTCTCACCTATGCCCTCACTCTGGGCCCAAAGACATCCTGTGTTCCTCGCACACCCCCTAAATACTGCATTTTTTACTTCCTCAGCTTGTCTATTGTCAGTCTTCCTTGTGATACTGTAAGCACAAGACAGTAATTTTGTCTGTTGGCTCCTCACTGAGTCCCTGGTACCTAAACCAGTGCCTGGCACACACCTGTTGTTCACTATGTGTTGAATGAATGAATGAATAAATGATGAATGAATGAAAGATGGAATATGATAGAAAAAAAATACTGCTAAATTTTAATAACAGGAGTCACTTGATCATATTAATGTTTAGAAAAATCACCATTCACATGAAAACCATGGTTGTCATTCCCCACCTACTATCTATGTGTATTGAATAAAGGGCCACAGCAGCTTCTCCTCGTGAGGTCAAGGGGAAGAGAATCGTTATTATCATAGACCAGTAGACTGAGGTCCAGAGACCTTACTATCTCACCCAACTTCACACAACCAGCAGCCCCTACTGGTCGTGGGCTTTCTTACCTGCCAGTCTTGCCCTAGTTTCGGGTTTCAGCGTGAAATCTCTCTTGACACATGAGGGATTTAGAGCTGAAAGCCGAAAATCAAGACTTCCTTAAAGGATAGTCCCAGAGATGGGATGTCATTTAATGAGGGGTCTCGTGCCAGGATTGTTTGTACGGACATTTGATCCAGGAAAGGTGTGAAGTGGGATGTGGCTGTCTCTGCTACGTCCATGCTAACATGGTTGAGTGAAGGTGGAATGCCCACCTGATGGGACCAAAAAATCCTGGACTCCAGCCCCACCTCACCCCCAACCTCACCCCCTATTCACTGAGCATTCAGGGCGTGTTTCCTCAACAACAAAGACACAGAAGCTGGGACTGGAATGACACCATGTCCCTTCCAGCTCTACAGTCCTGTGTGTGAGAGGTTGATGGTTGAGCTAGACAGACCCAAGGGCTGGCTCACTTTATTTAGTGGACACTCTTCTGACCATGCCCCTCTCTGTGACATGAACCCAAACACAGCTCTTGGCCTCCCCTGTGACTGTGGTTACTCCCAGAAGTCCAAGCCTGGCGTCATTGGAAGATGCATTAAGTTATCACCATAGGAATGACGCATCATTTACTGACCGAGCACAGAGGTCCTGCTTAAAGTTCAATGCCAGAGGCAGAGGTTTGAATCTTGGCCCTACCTCTTACTGGCTGGGCCACTGTCCATAGGTCAGCCTCCCACCTCTACTCTCTCATCCACAGCCACGACCAGGTGGTGTCATGGAGGGGGCTCAGTGGGACCAGCACCCAAAACAGAAAAGTCTCTCTGTGAAACAAGCATCAGTGGGATGATCCAGGGACTCACAGGGGCTGCAAAGAGGAAGACCCTCACTTCCTCACCCTCTTCTGTGCCCTTGCTCTCAGTCCTCGGCAGCCTGGCCAGAGCCCACAAGGACCACAATGTATCTGTGCTTTTTGCACAAGGTAGCACAACACAGACTGTGGAAAAATGAAAGTACAGTTTGCAAACACCCACATCAGAAGGTCCAAGGGCATATTGCCTGCCACATCTATAAGAATAAAATGTGATGGATTTTATAGGGGAAATGTGATTTGTAAATAGAGCTCTATGTGGGGAATGCATCCTAAAGCCTTTCATGCAGCACAAAGGCCCTGCCCGCCGGCCCTGCCATCCTCCCTCAGCCCCTGCTCCCTGTCGTCCGTGACTCTGGGCCCTGTCTGGGTCTGGCCCAGTCTTCCGCTCTGCTGGGATCTACCCCACCCTGCCAAGGCTGAACTCCCCTCAACCTGCAGGTCAGACTGCTTGAAACTGACCTTCTTCAGGCACGTGGGTGGCCCAGTCAGATAAGCATTCAACTCTTGATCTCAGCTCAGGTCTTGAACTCAGGGTTGTGCATTTGAGCCCCATGTTGGGCTCTGCACTAGACCTGGAGCCTACTTAGAAAAAAAAAAAAAAAAAAACTGACCTTCTTGAGAAGACCCTTCCCCAGGGGAACCTTCCCATAAGATGAGTTCCCCTGGTTTGCTCTCTGAGCCCCCTCATAGCCCTTATCATACTGGCAACTACTCAATTATTAGTGTAATTTATTTTTTTAAAATGTATTTATTTGGGGGCGGTAGGGGTAAGGAGCAGAGGGAGAAGGACAATCTCAAGTGAACTCCACTGAGCACAGAGCATGACTTGGGGTTTGATCTCACAACCCTGAGATCATGACCAGAACCGAAACCAAGAGTTGGATGCTTAACGGACGGTACCACCCAGGCGACCCTAAATTATTAGCATAATACTGTTTCTGTCCTTACAATTAAATAATAGCTTTCATGAGGTATCATTCACATCTGTCCCATCACTGCTCAGCTGCCAGGCCTGGCATCTAGCAAGTTCCAAACTATTGAATGAATCCACAAACAAGTGAGAAAGAGGGGAACCAACATTTTCTTAGCTCCTACTATGTGCCATCGTCTCATCTCCTGCTTTTTACTCCTGGGCGTTGGACTCACATATGAGAAAGTATGGACAGGAAAACTGCACAGGGTCTCTGGAACCAAGGAGTGGGGGCCACAGCCCCAAACCCAAGGCCCCTCTGTGACCTTGTGCTGCTCCTTCCCCTGGGGTTTCAGTAGAGCCCCTGCAGTCTCCAGAGTCACCCTGAAGGAGGCCTCCACATGGTAGCCAGAAGACAGACCCATGGTGGGAATAAAGTTGCTGGCACATGGGGACATTCATGGAACAGGAGTTCCCTTTCCGTCTCAGCTCTGTGCAGCTTGAGAGGTCCACGCATACTTATAAGTGTCTTGGAGATTGTGGGGTACAGGACAGACCCAGAGTGAGGCTGGGGGAGGTGAGGTGCCCCTGGCCAGATCTGAGCACAGAAGTGATTTGTAGGGTTCTCCTGCGAGCAGGCAGGATTCAGGCATGTGAGGGCCTCCTCCTGGTGCGGGGAATTTGATGGAGTGACCGGGCTTCCGTGTGAGCACAATGGCATCCTGGGAAGCCAGCTGAAGGGAAAACAAGATTACACAAATCCTGCCGGCTCATGGACTCATCAGGTTAATGAGCCTTGATGCCTGCCACTCTGTGGTAAAAGAAATTAACTGTGGCCCCAGTGCCCACCTCACATGATGGGAGATGGAGCCTCAGACTGCACATTTGTGGAAAAGCTTTTAACACACTGGCCTTATCTGTGGCCTTGAGGGGGAGCCCTTCTCCTTCCTTCCATCCATCCATCCATCCTTCAAATACTGAGCAGTCAATCCTCTTCTTAAAATTGAACTATGACCTGTCCAGCCATGACAGGTAATATATGCTAGGAATAATATCATGGGTATAGTAATATCATAGGCACAATAATATCACAGGCACAATAATTAAAATGACTGATAGTTGAGAGCGTACTATGTACCACTTACTTGCTTTATGCCAGATAACACCCAAACAACCTTATAAGATGAGGACCATTATTATCCCACTTCATAGATGATGTCAGGACCAATATACTCTCCCGGGATGCAAAGCCAGGATCTGAACCCAGTGTGGGGATCTCAGTGCAGGGCCCAGGAGGGCAGAGGCCAGATCTTTGAAAGGGCATTGGGACAGATATCACAGAGGATGTTCCAGGCTAACTCTTCACCTCTCTGAACTTCAGTCCTCTGCCCAGTTAACACATTTAGGAAGCCCTGCCTCACAAGACTGAATAAGGTTTAGAAGTGGAAATGCATGTGGAGTAGAGACCTCGGCACATGACAAAGGGCTGTGCAGAAGAATGGTGTGAACCCCCAGCCCTTGTCTGATAGCCTAGGAAGGCAGGAAGGGCCACATGGTCAAGGTGCAGTGAGGCCTAGTGATTCTGGGAGTCAGATAGCCCTGAGATTGGAAGCCTGGCCTACTGACCAACTGTGGGAAGTTGGACCCAACTGGAAACTCCTCAATAGTAGTGCCCTGGCTAGAGTCCCCTTCATCTGTTTAATAATTCCCAGCCCAGGGCCTGGCACATAGGATGCTGGATGGATAGTGGACGGATGGGTGGATGGATGGATGGATGGATGGATGGGTGGATTAATGGTTGGTGGATGGATGGATGGATGAATGGATGGATAGGTAGATGGATGATAGATGGATAGTGGATGGGTATATGGATGAATGAATGGGAAGAGGTGGTTGGATGCATATGTGCATGGGTGGGTAGATGTGGGTGGATGGGTAGATGTATGGATGGGTAAATGGATGGATGGGTGAATGGATGAGGGATGGATAGGTAGATGGATGGATGGGTGGATGGATGAATGATGGGTGGATGGATGGATGGATGAGTGGATAGATGGGTAGATGGATGATTGAGAATTGGTGGATGGATGATAGGTGGATGAGTAGATTGATGATGAATGGATGGGTAGATGCATAGATGGATGAGTGGTTAGATGCTCATCCAGCTAACCCATCCATCTAATGGATGGGTGGGTAGCTGGATGATAGATGTATAGTTGATGGATGGGTAGATGGTTGGGTATATGGATGAATGAATGGGTAAGGTATGGGTGGATGCACATATGCACGGGAGTGTAGATGGATGGGTGGATGGATAGATGGATGGGTGAATAAATGATGGATGGATTGGTGGATGGATGGATGAGTGAATGGGTGATGGATGGATGATGGATAAATGGGTGGATGGGTGGCTGGATAATGGGTAGATTGATAGATGGATAATGGATATGTGGATGGATAGATGCTGGATGGAAAGCATGGACACAAGGATAGATGGATAGGAGGGTGGATAGAAGGATGGGTGGATAGGAGATGCCTGGGTACGTACATAGATAGACGTGGATAAAAGGATGGAGGGTGGGTGGAAGGATGGATGGACAGAATTTCAGAAGAGGGACTGATCAGCTCAATGTACCTCTTCCTCTTCAAGTGAAGAAATCCCTGAAGTGAGGAGGTGACTTGCTCAAGACCACACAGTTAATTAAGCCCTAGGTATTTCCATCCTTCCCCTCCTCCCTTCAAGTTTCCTGGTGTCATTTATCACTTGGGTTGTGACTTCCGTCTCCTGTGGGATAGCCACTCCACCTGGGGGACCAGGAACCCAGTGCCTGGTTTAATACTGCTATGGATAACAATAATCATCACTGTTATCTGTTATTGAGCCTTTATTTAATGTCATATGTAACTGAACCTTCGTGAAGATGACAAATAACAATGACGATAATGTCAGTAATAGCCATGGCTAATGTTTACTAGGACTTAAGTAGCCCAGACATTGTGCTTAGCACTAACTTAACTCAGTGGGTTGACCATCATTCTTTTACAGATGAGGAAACTGAGGCACAAAAGTCTAGACTTACCTAATGCCACCCAGCTCGAAAGTCAAGAAACCCAAATCAGAACTCTTCTGACTGCCAGCTTGGGCACCTAGCCTCTTTCTCACACTGACTCCTGCTGGCTCCCAGATCCCACAGACAAATAAAGCATGTGATCACTGTCAGCTGCACCTCTGTGGGGGATTTCACAGCCTTTTCTACTCAACTTCTCATGAATCCGCACAAAGGTGGGATAGTGAGTCCAGGTGAGCCCTACACTCACCTAGACTCTAAAGCTCTCTCACTGACCTGGGTCCTGGAGGACTTGAAATCAGCAAGCTTGGGTTCTCCCCCAAATTCTGCCACTAACTGGCTGCACAACCTGAGGAAAGTCACTGAATTTCTCTGAGCCTCCTAAATAACATGTAGGACTCATTCTGTCTTTCAGGGTTATGGCTGCTCTGGAGGAGACCAAATCCCAGGGCTGGAGGTTTTTCAAAGTCATCCCTGCGCTCAGATGCCTTTGACACCTAAGTGTCAAAGGAAGGCCATTTGAAAAAGGAGCTGCCTGCCTAAAAAGGAGGAGGTGGGGAACCGTGAAGCCCGTTGGAAGATTCCTTGCCTATAAAGCTTCTGTGGGCGCTGAGAGGAACTTTACAAGAAGCTCCGGATGCTGGGCAGCCAGTCCGCCCAGCCACAGGAGGGGAGGTGAAGCCGAGATGCAGTCCCACTGAGGCTCTTATTGAAACAGCAGAAGAAACTGTCTAAACATTGGCCCAGCCGCCAAGGCTGCCGGGGCCTCCTGCAAGCTTGTCATTCCAGGAGCTGAGAGGAGAGAACCACAGGGCCCCACAATAGCAGGGAGCTCTGCCAGCCAGGGCACTTCAAAGACGCTGACGTGTCCATGTCTGGGGGCCACAGGGACTCCTGCTACCCACGCAGAACAGTTGTTGCACCCTGAAAGAGCTGCTTTGGACAAGGAAGCATACGCAGGGCAAGCAGGAGCTGGGAACTGGGGAAGGTGGGAGTCTGGCTGCAGGAAGATCATTGAGGCCACAGCATCTGCCATCTTGGTCTGTTGGACTCAAAGTCAGTGAGCTCCTTCTATAGTCCCTGCAGTTCCTGCTGCCAGCCACTCAGTGCACTTCACTGCCCACAGGGTGAGTAAGTAGGTTACCACTGGCTGCTTGCATCAAAGGGAAGGAGTCTAGCCTTTGAGACACCAGAGGCAGCCCCTGACGCAAATGACATCAGTGCCCCACCATCACAACTGGCACCCTGGAGGCCACTGCAGATGCCCTCAGAACACACCAAAGGACTTCCCTCTCTCTGGCTGCAGGGGCTCCCCTGGCTTGACAAATGGAGCAAACCAGGAGTGCTGGAAAGTGACACTCTAGGAGCCACCCTCAAGCAATAAGGGACAAATATTGGAGGATAAATCCCCTGGGGCTCCAACCACTGTGGGCAATTCTGGGGGGTATTCTTCACTGGGTCCTGGTTGTCCACAATGGAGTCCTGCTCATTTCACTCCTGCCTCACTTCCCTCGCCCAGGATTATTGCCCACATGAATTACTAGAATCAAGTCCTCACCTCGGTATCTGCTTTGGAGGAAACTGCCCTTAGACACAACGCTGTAAGTAAAGGTACCATGTCAAAGGGGAACTCCAAGACACCCCATCCTCAATTCCCAGTCATTTTCAGCTCATCCTGTCACTGGGTTCCTCCTCATTTTAATGATCTGGATGCTTACCTGATGATACCAATTTCCAGTTCCAGCCTTGCCTTGCAGTGAGGATTAGACCTGGGAATCATTTTCCAGAACCCACACATCATATTCTCCTGCCTAGAGTCACTCAGGTAGATGCTATTCTCTGGGTCCCAGGTGCAGGCAGCTCCTTCCTCTGAGGCCACCCTTCTGGGGACAGAATTGCCTGTGTGACTCATTCTCATTTATCTCACTTACTCTCACAAATTTTCTACAGTATATCAGTCCCATGAACGAGGTAGGACCAAGAAGGGAGCATCAGCGATGACCCCATGTGTCTAGACTGGGCCAATGCATGGATAGTAATGTCACTCAACCAAAGATGGCACCTGGGTTGAAGGGAAGGTTAAGTTTAAAGTGCCAGAAGACAACCTGGAAGTGATGTTCAAGTAGAGCTATGAAGCTCAGTCTTGGCCGACTAGATGGGGCTAAGAGACTTCCATCACAAGGTGGGCAGGCTAAGCCATCAAGTGGATGGAATTCCCCAGAGCCAGGGTCTGATCCAGGTTTCAGGGGGCCAGGAGCTTATACAGTTCCTGGAGAGGTGCTTATTAAGAAAGAAAGAAAAAACCCAGGGCACCTGGGTGGCTCAGTTGGTTAACTGTCCAACTCTTGACTGCAGCTCTGGTCATGAGCTCAGGGTGGTGAGATGGGGCCCCATGGTGGGCTCTGCACTCAGCATGGAGTCTGCTTGAGACTCTCTGTCTCCCTCTTCCTCTATTCCTCTCCCCACTTACCTTCTCTAAATAATTAATAAACAAAATCTTTTTTAAAAATTTTAAATGAAATGTATTTTTAAAAAAGGAAAAACACTCCACAAAATTATGAAAACCAAATTGCAACTCTCTTGGAACCTTGGAAGGGACCCATGCAAGTGAAGTATCTGCTTTGTTAACTTCATAACAAATTGACCCTGAGTTGGGGGCTAGGAAACAATTACGTTAGAATGAAAGTACTTTCTAACTTCTGTCTCCATCACTAGAGTGTGGGCACGTTGAGGTCTGGAATTATGTCAGGTTCACCTGTAGCCCCAGGGTCTTGAACAGTGAACGACTATATCAGCGGAGTTCAGTGCAGGAAGAAGAAACGTGTCTAAATATTTTTTCAGGAAGGTATTCAGTATGAGGACATAGGTGTTTACAAAACTGCTGGGTGGGCTGCAGTTGTGGAAGTTATGAACTGTTGCTGGACTTCTGGTTTCAAAGTCACCTTATCACTGCTTTGATTCTGAATTCCCTGTTGGAGTTCAGGAACTCCCTGCTGATGCCCCAGCATCCCCACACCCTGGAACTGAGAAGCAAAGCATAAGCTGCCATTGCCACAGAAGAAAATCCTGCCTTCAAAATGTTGCACCACAGACCTGTACCCCTGGGGATAAAAATATATGTTTATAAAAAATAAAAAATTAAAAAAAAAATGTTGCACCAGTTCATCTTGTCGGCAGAACCTAAATTACCCAGAATCCTAGATGCAAGGGAGTCTGCGAATTGTAGTCTTTATCTGTCTATCCCCTGGGAAGTAGCAGTGTGGGGAAGATCATGCAAAGGGTGCAAAGGGATGTGAGGTGCCTTCAGAAAGCACCAAAGTCAATGGCACAGAATGGGTGCTATCTTAGTTATGTATTCCTACATAGCAAATGACCCAAGACTTAGTAGCTTGAGACAGCATTTGTAATCTTATGGTTTCTGTAGGTCAGGAATCCAGGCACAGCTTAGCTGAGCATTCTTCTGCACAGTCTCTTACTGGATGCTACCAAGGTACCAGCCCAGGGACTGTGGTCTCATCTGAAGGCTCCACTGGGGAAGGGTCTGCTCATGCAGGAAGTGCTGGCTGCATTCAGGTCCTCGCAGCCTTTGACCGAGGCCTCGACTCCTCACTGGTTGTTGGCTGGAAGGCACCTTCACTTTCTTGCCTGGTGGGCCCCTCCTAAGTTCCAGATGACTTCATCAAAGGCAGCAAGCCAGGAAGTCAATAGAATGAATCCACTGGTAAGATGAAAATCAGTCTTTTAGAGCCTAACAGCAGAAGTGACATCACATCCTATTTACCATATTCTCTTTTTAAAGATGTATTTATTTTTTTGAGAGAGAGAGAGAGCAGGGGAGGGGCAGAGGGAGAGAGAGAGAGAGAGAATCTCAAGCAGATATCCACTGAGCGGGGAGCCTAACACGGGGCTCAGTCTCAGAACCTTGAGATCATAACCTGAGCCAAAATCAAGAGTCAGATACTCAGCTGGTTGAGCCATGCAGGCTCCTCCATGTTTTTCATATCATAACGTTACCAGCAAGTCACTAGGTGCAGCCCCCACTCAAGCAGAGAGGCTTACACACGAACACCAGGAAGTGAGGATCATTGGGGCTGGGTTTGGAAACTGGCTACTTCAGGTGCTAAGCAAACACTTACCCCAGAGGGACACCATCTGGCTGCCTACAAATTGCCCCATAAGGTCATGGTATCCTGATGGAATCACCCGGCTCAAAGTTCCCAAATGAGACCAGCATGGATGTGATCTTACAGAGGACAGATCAAGGACTACTTCACTAGGACCAACACATATGACAACATGGGTGGATGAACCACAGGCAAGTGTCCTTTATGGTAAGAAAGCTGCCTACCACGTGGGCCAGATGTCCAAATCAACTGGACATCTTAGCATACTTGCCATTGTCTCCATTTGACTTCATTTTATCTTCTCCTCTCCTAAAATTTCTGTCTCTTTTTGTCTCTTTCCATTTTATGGCCTCTAAAGTCCACACAGTAGACCTCTGTGACCATGGAGATTCATTCATTCATTCACACCTACATGTGCCATCTCTGTCCTGTGGACTGTGTTCCGGAGGCCCAGCTCAGTGGTGGGAAAGATGCAGCAGATGGGGTCAGGATGTGACAACTAGGTATTACCAGAGACAAGCATGGGGAAGGGGCCCTGGACTCCAACCTGGGGACACAGAATGGCCTCCCACATAAAGTGACTCCTAAGATGTGTCCCAGAACTAAATAAGGATTTAGTATGAGGTCAAGTGGGACACTCCAGACAGAGGAGACAGTATGGCCAAGTCTGGGGGTGAGACACAGAGAGGGAGCAAGTAGAAATGTGCAAATCGAGATACTGAAGAGAGCTCCATGTCTACACGATCTCCAGGCTGTCCCCCTGGAACATTTTTCATAAAGATTGTTGTGGTTTTGAGGCACCTTATTTAGTCCTTGTTTAAATGAAAGAGAAAAGGAACTAAGGCACTTACTCTTAATGAGAGTTTGATAGACAAGAACATCAGCCAGTGGGAAGAAAAGAGTCAGTTCCTACTACTTCCCACAATCAAAATGCATATGTCACGTTGGGAGAAGCAAACAGCTTCTCTATACCTCAGTGTTTCCATCTGTTGATGAGGCTGATTATATTTTATGTCTACTCACTTGCCAGGGACCAATAAAAACTTGGTTCCCAGGCAAAGTCACTTTCTGGCGAACGATCCCCTCCTTTCAAGGCCTTGGAGTTCCTCAGGATGAAAGAAAATGCATACATAAAATTCTATGATTCTCTAAGAACAAAGCGTGTTGACCAGTTTGTGGGCTTGTGAATAAACAGGTGGCTCACTGAAGGGGAAAGCAGAGCAGAGCCAGAAAGAAGAGCACACAGTGAAAATGAGGAGTTTATAACAGGAATAAGGGTGGGAAAATAAAGAACATCCCACACAACAGAATGTGCAGCCATCAATGAAATTGGCGTTAACAAAGCCTTTTTAACAATGTGTGAATATGGCCGACAGAATATGAAGAAAAGAGAAAAATAACAAGATACAAAATTGCTTGCATAGAGTCGTGAGAGTCACCCCAAGAAAATAGATGTGCAGGGGGAAAGGAGAGCAAAGAACTTTGTTTAAGGAAAGCATCCGGGTAGTGGAATCACAGCTCTGGATTTTGCACATGATTCTTCAAATTTGCTGAATTTTGTAGGGAGGGCATGCAATGCTTTGAAGTCAGAAAAGAGAAGTGTTTTGTGGCACCCGGGTGGCTCAGTCAGTTAAGCGTCTGCCGGAATGGAGGAGTATGCTGAAAGGACGAAATGCAGGCCACTTCCCCAAACACTGCAGTCCTCAAAGCCTGTGTTCCAGGCACAGCACAGACCCCATAGCCAACAGAAAATAATAGATGAAGACATGCTGTCCACAAAGCTTTGTTCTGGGGAGAGGCTGCACAGTAGAAGCCCATCTGGGTACTTGTGTTGTGTGTCCCCAAGGGGACACAAGGGCTGGAGGGAGATGAGGTCTAGGGAGATCCAGGAAGGCTTCCTGTAGGAGGCAACACTTGAGGCTGAATCTCGAATGAGTTCCAGAAGATAGCCTAATACAGGGAGGATGATGGGAAAGGGTGAGCAAGAGGAGACAGACATCCTTGAGAAGGTTAACTATTGGAGTTTGTCTCAAGAGACGGTCAAAAAGCATATCTTTCTAACTAGGCCAGCCAACATAGGGTCCCCAACATCAACCTGCACATCCTCATCTCTGTGAATTATGAGGTTTGTATTTTTAATCTCATCATATTTGAACAGTGTTTTATATTTTTATACATCATCTCATCTTGTGCTCTGACAAATTTCTCATACAAATAACATAACACTTATCCCTTTATATGGGATAAAATTAAGATGGAGAGAAAAGAGCCCTCGGGTAGGGGAGGGAGGGTGTAGGAACCTCAAATCTGGAGCACACTGGGAGCTGCTGTGAACTGGATTGTTCCCCCCAAATTCATATTGAGAAACCCTAACCCCAAACATAACTTTATTTGGAGATGGGGCATTTAAGGGGTCATTAAGTTTCAATGAGGTCATGAGTGTGGGACCCTGACCCAAGAGGACTAGTATCCTTAGAATAAGAGGAAGAGAGCCCAGCAGCAAGAGTGCTCAGAGACAAGCCAGGTGAGGACAGGGAGAGAACAGCCACCTGCATACCAAGGAGAGAGGCCTCAGCAGAAACCAGCCCTGCCCACACCTTGATCTTGGCCTTCCAGCCTCCAGAGCTGTGAGGACAGGCATTTCTGGTGTGTGAAGTCCCTGGCCTGAGGCACTTTGCCGCGGCAGCCCGAGCTGATGAGCACAGATTTCTAGACTAGCTCTGCCACTGTTCACTCTGTGACTTCAGACAAGGTTTGGAACCTCTCCGTGCCTCCGGTTCCTCCACCATCCAATGGGGACCAGAATGGTCTACAGCTGTTGTGAAGAGTACATGAGTTAATGTCTGTAAAGCATGCAAACACCTCTGGCACATTGTAGGCACTCCAGGAGCGTTACTGGCTTGGTGACTTGTCTGTGGTCACACAGCTGTCAATTTATGGAGCAGAAGCTGGAGACCCAAAGGCCGTCCCACCAGCCCCAGGGCCCTCCCCACCTCCCCTGAGGGAGGGGTCATTAAACCCTTCTGTCTTACAAATACAGAAGTTGAGTCAGATGTCAGGCAGGGCAGATGCCTGGCACACCCAGAAATAAATGCTCAGGCAGCCGGACATTTGGACAGCTACATGTTTCATCCATTTTCTCAGCACATCTCATTGAACATCTATGTGCCAGCCCCAGGGAGGGGTTGGTCAAAACAGTGAACAACACAGACACAGTGCTGTCCTCACGGAGCAGAGGGTCATAGGAATGACACACACTAATTCAAGAGTGACACATGTTAGCACAAAATCACATCACCAGAGCATCAAACACAGAGGACAGACTCATGGGCTCCATCAGCAAGGGGGCTCTGGTCCTGTTTCTTACACTCCCTCCTACCGGTCCTTTATCTCCTGCTGGTGAAAACCCCCATCATCCATCCAGGCCTTTTCTGCTCCCTCCTACCTAGTAGAAAGTTCCACCGCCCCTATAAGTCACAAACACGGTCTCAGTTCAGCACAAAGATCAAATCCCGGGTAATAACCCAACGTCGAGACTCACTGTAAACTTGGGACTTCTCCACTCCCCAGCCTGGGCAGGCTCCAGACCTGGCACCTGTCCTGGGAAGAGGGGGTTTCATAATCCTTTTCTGTCCCTCACTCGCTGACTCCCCTATTTGCTGGCTGCTGTTCCTGACCCCACCAGATCCGGAGCACTGAGAAGGAAGAATGGTAAGGGACAGGAGAACATCTTTCATCGTGAGTACCTCGGTCTCTGCCCCCTTGTGCACCTGGCCAGGACACCTGCTCTGTCGCCACAGGTCTCTTCAGCATCCTCTAGCAACAGCAAGTGCTGATGCTCTGTCCCAGTGATAGGGGCACATGGCAAGCCCTCTGGTGATCCTTAGGGTGACTTTTTACCAGGTTTGGGATTTGTAGGCAGCATTCTCTAATCTCTAGCCCCCGGAGCCAACATCTCTCTCCAAAAACATCTTCCAATTTCTACTCCCTTGACCCTATTAATGTCCTTGCCTTGGATTAAAGGTCCATTAGTTGGGATGCCTAGGTGGCTCATTTGGTTACATGTCTGCCTTCACCTCAGTTCATGATCCTGGGGGCCTGGGATAGAGCCCCATTCAGTGGGGAGTCTGCTTCTCCCTCTGCCCCTCCCTCTCCACATTCTCTCTCTCTCTTTCTCAAATAAAAAAATAAAAAAATAAACTTAAAAAATACATAAATAATGGTACCTAAATCATAGGATGGTGTGAGGATTGGATGAGTTCATATATGCACACCCCTTAGTGTACACATAAGTGTTAGTTATTATTATGCACTGAGCACCTACTGTATCCCAGGCTCTGAGCTGAGAGCCTTCCCTCTGCAACTGCTTCCTCTCTCAATAAACCTATCAGCCCATCTTATCAACTAGCTAAAATAGGTTAATTCATCCAATTCTCTCCATCTCTATTTCTTTTTTTTAAGATTTTAATTATTTATTTGAGAAAGAGAGAGTGAGTGTACCAGCAGTAAGGACAGGTAGAGGAAGAGGGAGAAGCAGGTTTCCTGCAGCAGGGAACCTGATGGGGGACTCCATCCCAGGACGCTGGGATCATGACCTGAGTCAAAGACAGACACTTAACTGTCTGAGCCACCCAGACACCCTCCATCTACATTTCTAACCCTGTCCAAAACCTGGAATGCTTTTCCTCCGGGACCCCTCCATATATTCCTCAGATCACAACTCAGACGTATCTCCAGAGACATTCCCCTAACTTCCTGCCCTCCTCTACTCCACCTATTCTCTATTTCTCACTTTCATGGCACCACATACCTGTCTACCAGAGCTCTATCAGTCAGTATAGGCCAGGCTCTGCTGCAGCAAAAACCAAGCCCCAAAGTTCAATGGTTTCCAAGAGCTTTCTCTCATAGTATGTTTTCACTATAGGCTGGTAGGGGGGAGGGGGCAGGGCTAGCTCCTCATGGTCACCCTGGGAGCCAGGCATCACAGAAGTTCTCCCTCCATCCATGCTCCCACATGGACCAGAGCAGTGGGGAGGGAATGTGGCAGATGGTTCACCAGCCCTCACAGCCCCCACTCATCACTCCTGAGCATGACTCATGCTCACATCTCATTGGCCAAAGCAATTCATGGCTGCATCTAACCTCAAAGGATATGGAGAAGTGCAGTCCTGCCATGTGTCTGACAAGGAATGAGGGAACGGATTCTGGAGAACATCACTGGTAACCCCCATAGTAGCACTTAACCTCCATCGTGAATTTACCTGCATTTCTATGACTGCTTTACATCAGCCTCTCCCCCTAGTTCCTGGGAAGAGGGTCCCTGTCTGGTTTTGCTCATCATTGCATCCCTGGTGCCTTGCACACAGTAGGCACTCAATAAATATTTGCTGAGTCCATTATTGGAAAGTGACTCTCCCAATGTCATTGTATGATAAAATCTGGATTTTACCCACAGCCATCTAACATAATGACTTGTATCTGAACCAATGTTTGAGTTCTATTTACTATAGCCTAAAGTTTGGCACCTTCTCTGGAATTAAGTTTTGTTCTTTTGTTTTGTTTTGTTTTGTTTATATTTCTGAAAGGGTTAAGGTAAGCATAATGTGATTAATTCATGGCTTGGTGGGAATGAATTCAATCTCATTGTCATTTCTCTCAAAGCCTGGCTTAGCTCTACTCTAGAAATTGAGTCTGGGGCAGAGGGTAAGGGCGGACATGGTTTTAATGAGATAAGAATGAACAGGAAGGAGGTACAGTTCGTGTTGGAACCTTTACCACCTGGTTACTTACATATTGAGATGGGATGGCAATCTTGGGCCATTTCCAAGTTTTGTCCACTGTGGACTCTGGCTGTGCAAATGATCCAAGGTTTTTGGACAGCACTGATTCCTTCCTTTGAAGGCTTTAAGAAATGAAACTAAGGAAAACAAACATACAAGGAAGACAAAAAAACGTACAGGAATATAACTTTCTCTCTTCTTAATTGTGGTCCGAAGTCATTTTGCCAAGAATAAGCAGGTCTGGATATGAAATACTTCTACTAAAATTTATCCCACACAACGCCCTGCAGTCCTCAGGGTTGTGTGCAGTGGGGTCCCAAAGCGCCCTCGTGTGTAGAACCTGAGAACTACCAGCCTGCCCTGGCCCTCAATGGCCAAACAACCCTATATCTTGCAAAGGGAGGTCTGGGTTTTGCAAAGTATGTTTCCTAAGACCTTCCCTTTTGTTTTCAGCGACACGCAAATCAAACTCAATTCACAATGGCTAAAAGACAGACATTAGCCTAGCCGTGGGCCTTTAGGAGGGCAGGAAGCGTGAGAAGAGAGCGCCAGAAACAGCTACAGGGCTAGGAATCCTGTATCCCCAGTAAGAAGCGATTCTGATGTTTTCGGTAATTACAAGTTTTCCCAATTGCCAGCTTGAGTTGCACAAATGGAAGAGGAGGAAGAATCTCTTGTTTTTAAGGAAAAGAGTAGATATACTTGGGAAGTGACCAAAGTTAGGGGCAGTGGGGTGGGCGGAGGGAGGGAGTGTTAATGCAGCACAGACATTTTTGCTCTAGAATCTAAAGAATTCAGCAAGGACTTTTTTCCTAGAGTAATAAGCATGTTGTAAAGTGACCTGTGATTTCCTCTCACATCTTCCTTCTCAAAAGCCTGAGTGAGAAGTGCCCTCAGGTAGGGCATTTACATTTTAGCCTGGGGATCTCCTGCCTGTGAAAATATATTTCTGCAGACTTTACTACTTGTGGCTCAGAAGCACTAATATGAATGCAAGAGGTTTTTTTAACCTCAAAGGCAAAACATCCCTGGCACGTCACTGGCTTCATTCTAGTGGCTGATTTAAATTTAAATATTCCCCCAGGAAAGCGCCCACATCCCAACGCCTGCTTGCACCCCAAGCAGAGGGGGAGACCCTCTCCTGCCAACAGTGTCTGCTGAAGGAGGTTCCCCGGCTGGAAATGCCAAGGAAATTCTTATCAAGCCAGAATTTCTTTCTGTGGGGAGGGAGGCCAGATGCTTGGAAAGACTTAAGACAGACAGATATGATCCTGCTCATAAAGAATCCACTACTACAAGGACCATTTATTTAAGAATGTAAGAATAAGAAAAGAGAGACAGAAAGAAGGAATTTTTAAAAAAAAAAACCACTAAAGAATAGAACACTTCTAAAATTAAACTGAGAAAGGATGAAAGACCAATGAGAAAGGTGCGACCATCCTCTGTGTGTACGCAGTTGTCTTTCTTTGGCACGGGGCCACCCTTTGGGAGGTTCCATTCCCGAGGACCACTGCAACATTTGTTATCCACAGTAGGCTGATAACTCCAGGAAAGAAGCAGTAGGCTGATAACTCCCTGGAGAAGCAGTGGTTGTGAGAATCTCTGAAGGTGCAGTGGACAGCCTTTCTGGAAAGTTCTGGAAATGTTTTGCTGTGGCAGTCTGTCCCCGGGGAGGTAAGTGGACGATGTGGGCTCTCTGAGGGCAAGCACTGACCCATCTTAGTCTCCAAAGTTCATTTGAAAAGAGAAAATTAAAATCAACTGCATTTTTTTTCCTTTTTTTCTTTTGGATTGTCAGGTACAAAAGAGTGAAACAGCTCCCGGAAAGCCGGGTGAGTACTTGGCAAAGGGAGCAATGGGAAGCAGTAAAGTCATGTTTCTAAAATACACATGCTCTGGGTGCAGCCTCCCGAAGCCAGACAGGGCACGATGGTCTCAAGGTCACCTGCCACCTGCGGCCATGTGTCACCAACAGAGGTAGGAGCCGGGAGCTCTCCAGGGTGGGTGGGAGCTGAGCGGGTGTGTGGACTCACAGCTGGTGTCCCAGGCTGGACCTCTTTAACGCTATTTCATCTTCGTCCTGAGCTAGATCTTAGAAAAGGACTTCTGTCCCAAGTTCCCACTGGACTGATAGGGCTCCGACGGGCGGTACCGCTCTCAGGTGGTGGGGCCACCTGCCCAAAGCCCGAGAGCCTTCCCCTCCCAGGGGATGTCAGGATCCAGCTGACAGGGTGCACAGACCTCCCTCAGTCTCTGGAAGTGTCTCTGTTCTAAGACGTGCGCAGCAACTCAATGACCGTGAACCTTTCTCTACAGTTTGTTTTTAGCTGGGAAACTAGTTTTTTAAAAGTCTCATTACTTGTTAAGCCCCCTCTGGGGCCGGCTTGTTATTGCTGACTTCATTTTAGATACCAATTAGACCTGATTCTAAAATGCCTTTTCTTTTTCCTCATTATTTATCCTGTTTATTTGAAAAGGACTCTCTTCCTGTGTCTATTTTAGAGTGGTTTCTAGGGAATTGATTGAGCTGTAAATATTTTGGTTTTCTATTCTTTCCTTGGAAATGTCCCCATACAATATGCCTGTCATTTACATTTACATGAAAACACAGAGGCGCCTGGATGGCTCAGTTGGTTAAGCAGTTAGGTGTCCTTCTTTGGCTCAGGTCCTAATGCTAGAGTCCTGGGATCCAGCCCTACATTGGGCTTCCCTGCTCAGTGGGGAGTCTGCTTCTTTCTTTACCTGCCACTACCCCTGCTTATATGCTCTCCCTTGCTGTCAAATAAATAAAATTTTAAAAATCTTAAAAAAAAAAAAAAAACATACACAAACACCTCCCATCTCTCCTTACAAAGTGGAACACTGCGGATATAAAACTAGCCCTAAATTTTGGTGAATGCCTCCTAATTCTCTTAGCTCTAGGCCCAAGGTGTTGTCTGCCAAGGGGAGATATTTCAAAGTTTAGGAACTCCTCTGCAGTGTGCCCCCTAACACCACGCTCCCTCCACCCCCTCCGCACCCCCCCACCCCCCCCCCCACACCAGGACCACAAGCAGCTGCCTCTAAGCCCCCAGCCTGATAAACAACAAAGGGAGGGCTGTACCTTGGTGAGGCTGAAAGCCCACATTAAGAAGTGAGCACAGTTTCCTAACGTACTGGAAGCTGGGCTGTGCCAGGAAGGAAGGACATTTAACCCCCACAGAACAGATTCAGTGGTGTAATTTCAAAAAGACTGGAGGCCAGGGTTAGGGAGTGAGGAGATGACTTAGAGCCCAAGAAAGCATTACCTTTCAGATGCCCCTGAAGGAATCAAGGACAGAGAGAAACATCCTTAGATATTTGTTCTCTTTCTATTCTGTTGTATTATAAACAAGTACATGAAAGCCCCAGGAAGTCAGAAGTAGAAATAATACAACGGGTGGGGAGACGGAAGGTTGGACAGCTGGATAAGTGGGGTGGATAGGCCAGTGGATGGGCAGGTGGACAGGTGGATAGGAGGGTGGACAGATGGACATGTAGGTGACTAGGTAAATGGAGGGAAGAAGAGCGTGTATGGGGAAGAGTGATAATCGGGTAAGTAGATAAATGCCTTTTCCTGTTTTGAAGTTAATCACAGCACCCCCTTCAATATTCACAGGTCTTTTATTTTGAAAATCGCCATCAAACGCTGCATGTAGTAACATAGGTACGGTATGCCCACTGCAAGGGGACAAACACGTTGTTATAACTTTTCCAGATGGTAAAGCTTATCAAGAATATTTAAAAGATTGGTGCACATTAGCGTTCAAAGCAGCGCTACACACGGTAGCCAAGAAGTGAACACAGCGCAAACGCCAATGCACGAATGGATAAATGAAATGTGGTCTATACATACAATGGGATATTCTGCCTTAAAAGGGGAGGAAATTCTTTTTTTTAAGATTATATATATTTTTAGATTATATTTATATTATATATTTTTTAGATTATATATATATATATATATTTTTAGATTTTATTTGAGAGATAAAGAGGGAACACAAGTAGAGGGAGGGGCAGAGCAGGGAGTCCAATGCCCCCCCATCATGACCTGAGCCAAAGGCAGACGCTTAACCGACTGAGCCACTCAGGCACCCCAGAAATTTTGAAAAAATTTTTTAATAATTCAACTGGAAACATAAGACTTGATCAGCTACTGATCTAAGGCTGACCTCTGGTCCTCCATATGTGAACACAGTGTAGCTGACAGAGAATTTTTTCCCCCAAGAATGGGCTTAGATTGGTCCTTTATCATTCCTCCTTGTTATCAAGACATTGCGTTCAGTTTCTGTCTTGTATTGTTTTGCCTTGCTTTGCTTTTCCAGCTTTACTGAAGTATAATTAACAAATAAAATTGTATGTATTTAAAGAGTACAACGTAACGATTTGATATACATTGCAAAATATTTCCAACAATCGAGTTAATTAGCCTATCAGCTTACATAGTTACTTTGTGTGTTGAGAACATAGAAGTTCTTACTCTCCTAGCAAGTTTCAAGTACACAGTACAGAATTATTAACTCCAGTCACCATGCTGTAGTCACCTTTTGGATCCTCAGACTTTATTTATCTTGTAATTAGAAGTCTATACCCAAGACCAACATTTCCCCATTTCTCCAAACCCCAGGCCCTGGCAACCACCATTCTACTCTCTATTTCTAGGAGTTTGCTTTTTTTTTTTTTTTCCCTTTTAGGTTCCACATATAAGTCACATCAAAAAGTATTTGTCTTTCTCTGTCTGATTTATGTCACTTAGCAAAATCCTTCTAGGTTCATCCGTATTATCATAAATAGCAAAATTCCTTCTTTTTTAATACTGAGAAATATTCCATTATGTGTGTGTGTGTATATATAGAGAGAAAGATATGATATATATATCACATCATTCTTATCCATTCATCTGTTTCTATACATTGGCAACTATGACTAACGCTGCAATGAACATGGGAGTGCAAATATCTGATACTCACTGATTTTATTTCCTTCAAATATATACCTAAAAGCGGAATTTCTGGATTTCAATGTTTGGATTGAATCATCTGGATTTGGTGATTTTGAGGAACCTCTATACTGTTTTCCGTAACAGTGGCATCAATCACGCTCCCACCAGTTGTATACAAGAGTTCCATATTCTTCACATAAGAGGGAGGGAATTCTAACACATGCTATGACATGAATGAACCTTGAAGATGTTATGCTAAATGAATTAAGCCAGCACAAAAGGACAAACACTATATGATTCGTTTACAGGAGGTCTCTAGAATAGTCAAACATGTACAGATACAAAGTATAATGGTGGGTACCAACTGTGGGGGAAATAGGAGTCGGTATTTGATGGACACAAAGTTTGAGTTTGGAAAGATGGGAAAACTATGGGTCATGGTGAAGATTGCATAATAATGGTACCTAATGCCATTGTAGTGTATACTTACCAACAATTATAATGGTAACTATCATATATATTTTACCACCATTGAAAAATAAAAAGGTTGGTGATCTTTCACTTTTGTATAGCTACTTAGTGCAATCCATCCTTAGGAAATATTTCAAAATACAGGCAAAGACTGATGCAGTTATATTCATCTGTTACAGGAAACAATTTAAATGCCCAAAATTTGAAGACTAGCTAAGAAATGATGGGACATCTGCAGCAGGGATTACTATGCATCCATTGAGAACAAGATTTATAAAATCATTATAAAGAAAAGGATAATATGTAAGATCATTTATTACAGATACAGGACACAAAATTGTATATGTAAACTACTACTAAGCTCATAAAGAAAAAAATACACTATTATAAAGAAAGAAGCCAGGGCACCTGAGTGGCACAGTCGTTAAGTGCCCTACTCTTGGTTTCAGTTGAGACTGTGACCTCGGGTCGTGGTCCGGAGCTCCCCATCCAGTTCTGTGTTCAGCGTGGAATCTGTTTGAGGCTCTCTCTCCCTGTCCCTCTGCCCCTCCTCACCCCACTCCCTCATGCTCTCTCTCTCTAAAATAAGTGAATAAACCTTCAAAAGAAAGGAAGAAAGAGAGAGAGAAGAAAGAAGCCAGGATGCTTGACTAACTCAGCAGCTAGAGCATGTAACTCATTATCATGGGGTCATGAGTTCAAGCCCCACCTTGTGGATAGAGATTACTTAAATAAAAATTTCTAAATATAATAATAAAGAAGGAAATAGTGGAATGAGGCATAGAAACTTCTTAGTGTTTTGGATTTTTAACATTCTCTCCCAGTTTCCTACAGTGTGCCTGTGTTTCTTTGATGATAGTGGGTAGAAGGCGGTAATGATGGGAGTAAGAAGTATGGGGAATCTGCTGTCTCCTCGGGCAAGCCATTTTCGGATTTATTTGTGGGTAAGGGAATTAGTCTAAATGGGCATCGGGATTTTGTATGCAGAAAAATACATCGAAGGTCCACGCCGGGAGTGGGAGCTAGTTAGTGGAAGATGAGATGGGCGTGGCCTAGAAGCGAAGGTGGGTCTGGTCAGAGCAGGTGATTTAAGCAGTGCTCCTAGGCAATCTTCAGAACAGAAATACTCCTACAGATTTCTTTGCCCTGGGATGAACCGGCTAGGCTGGATATTGAGGGAAAGTCGAAGAAAGGCCTCAGAGAGGAGATGGAGTCAATTAAGAGCTTTTCAGAACAGAAATAACCAGTGGGGCTTTTTATGCTGTAGAAATGGGGTTAGGACAGAGAGCAGATTTTCCAGGGATTGTTGGAAAGGGGAAGCACTGACATAAACGTTTTGGCCATGGAAACTACTCAAGAATTATTATTAATGTTACCTATTTGTTCAACAGCAGTCAAAGAGCAGCATTCAAATGATTCCAATGATAAAGGAGGGGCCTAATACTTGGAATATTGCCTAGAGCCTAATGGCGCACCAGCACATGGCAGGCACATGGCACACTTTGGCAGAATAAATCAGTGCGCTGAGCGGTGAATGAGTGCATTCACCAGTTACTGACAATCACTTGGAGGGTGGAAGGAAGGGGGTTCTAGAAAGACAACTGTACCAAGAAGAGGGGCTTGTCTGTCTGGGGACCTACTGTGTCCACGTAAGACCCCTCCCCCAACCCTGAACACTCAGAGTCACCTCAAAAGGTTACTGGCCCTGCCCACACTCCTTCATCTGTGTACAGGGAACCAGGGCTCATGTCCAGGTCTGTCTCCTCCTTCTATTCCCCTTCTTGGGTGTCCCTGTGGCACTCCTGAGCTGCCCCAAGTAACTGAACCCTCTCTCAGGAATCCAGATGTGTTTGTGGCAACAGTGGCCAACAGCGATGCCTCAGACTGGCCTTTTGTGCATCTTTAACTAACAAGACAGAAAGCCCTCCTAATTGTGTTTGTTTATGTGTTTCTACCTGGTCCTACAAGTTGTTGTCAGTAAATTCAAGGCCTGATGCAGTTCTGGGGGCTGACTAGGTTAAATCCCATCTTGGATGGAAGTCGATTAAGAGTGGCTTCGGGTCCTCCGGAGGGGGCTGCAACCCCCTACCCCAACCCTAAGGCGCTACACCATATCCCTGCTGTCAATTGTCAACGCTATTCTGCTTATAATGATGCTAATGGCTGGTGAGACTGTGCTGCTTGGAGCAACCGTAAATTAGGCCTGGAATTCTCAGGATAAACATCTTCAGGATTTATCACTGTAGCTGCTTTCATGAGGGCTGGTTTTAGATTAATCACAAGCCCCAAAGGAAATGGTCCTGTACATTTTTTTCCCTGGAGCCAGGATTTTGGGAGGAATCTACAGGCACCCTCCCCAGAGCTCACCAGAAAGAAAGGCGCCCTCCTGAATGGATGGAGACTTCTGGTCTGGGAGGGAGTTGGCTATGAGGGTGCAGGTGTGGGGGGTGTTCTCCTGGTCAAGCTCCCTGGCAAAGGTGTTACTTGGACCACTTCTGCTTCGGGACCTGGCTCTAGCCATGACCAATGCAATGCAAAGGGCCTGGGGTTTGGGAGTAGGAGATGGGCTCAGAAGGCCCCGGGAAGACACTGAGCAGGTTCCTCACCTCTCAGAACCACAAGGCCTTCATTTGTAAAATGTCAGCTCAATAAATGGGAAGTCAGCCTGCTCCTGTCTGTGGCTTGTATCAGTCCAATCAGGCTACCATATACAAATCCCAGACTAGAGGCTTAAACAACAGACATGTCTTCTCTCATAGTTTGGAGGCTGGAAGTCTGGGCTCACGGTGTGGGCAGGTTGGATTCCCCTGAGATCTCTTTCCTTGATGTGTAGATGGCCGTCTTCTCCCTATGTCCTCACATGTTCTTCTGTGTCCTGATCTCCTATAAGGATGCCCATCGGATTGGATTACAGCTCACACTAATGACCTCATATAACCTCAAATACCTCTTTAAACACCTTATCTTCAATTATAATCACATTTTTCGGGGTTGGGGGGTTAGGACTTCAACACATGGATTTAGGGGAACACACTCAGCCCACGGCAGGTGCTCATTGGATTGTCTCATCCAGTCTCCAGGATCTTAGACCATTCTTACTGAGCAGCCGCCCCCACCAGGTGTTCTGAAAGATGCACTTCCCAGGGAAAGGAAAGAGGAGCCACGTTTTTGAGCACCTACTGTGTGTCAGACTCTGTGCCATATGTGTTCATGTCTTTGAGTGGAACCCAGTGTGTTAAGAGGTTTCTCCCTTGTGTAATTTGTGGCCAGTGGGAGTGGAGAATGGAAATTTCCTCATAGGTTAGGAGCTCATTGTTGGTTTTTTTTTTTTTAAGATTTTATCCATTTATTTGACAGAGATCACAAGTAGGCAGAGAGACAGGCAGAGAGAGAGGAGGAAGCAGGCTCCCCGCTGAGCAGAGAGCCCTTTGTGGGGCTCAATCCCAGGACCCTGGGATCATGACCTGAGCCGAAGGCAGAGGCTTTAACCCACTGAGCCACCCAGGCGCCCCGAGCTCATTGTTTTTAAAGATTTTATTTATTTATTTGACAGAGAGAGAGTGAGAGAGCTCAAGCAGGGGGGAGCAGCAGAGGGAGAGGGAGAGGCAGGCTCCCCACTGAGCAGGGAGCCCCATTTGGGGCTCGATCCTGAGACCCTGAGATCAGGACCTGAGCCCAAAGCAGACACTTACCGACTGAGCCACCCAGGCACCCCTGGAGCTTGGTTTAGATGAACTCTCAGGCCCCTAGGGATCTGAGAAAATGGGCTTTGTTTAAATGTATTCATTCATCCAAGAAATATACATTGAGTTTCTACTATGGCCAGGATTGTTTTAGGCAAACAATGTGCAAAAATCCCTGGGGTGGAGATTGCATTATAGTGGAAGGAGACAGACAACCATAGGCGCAGTAAGTGAATTGCATAATATGGTAGAGGGAGCAGGTGCTAAGGAGGAAACTGAGCGGGTAAAGGAGATTGGCAGTGACTTCCAAGGTGGCTGGGGATACAGGGCAGATACAGGGCAGCTGAGGATGACTGCTGAGCAAGATTTGAGGCAGGGAGGGAGTTAGCCAAACAGATATTCAAAGGAAGAGAATTCCTGGCATAGGAAACATCCAGGGCCATGGCCCCCCGTGGCCAAGAAATGCCTAGTGTGATTGGGGTAAGGGCAGAAAGGGCAATGTGTCTGGATAGACAGAGCAAAGCTGAGTCATGGGAGGAGAGTACGGGGAGGCAGTGAGGCCTTCCACAGGTTGTGTTCTAGCAGACCTTTTACCTTTCCTCTCAGAGAATTGGGAAATACTGGAGGGTGAGGATTAATGAAAGGAAGAGTCAGAGTTGGTGAAATTCAGAAAAACAGGATGAAAATCCTATCAAGAGCTTCCCCACCATATAGACCATCTGCCAACAGATCACTGAGCAGTGCTTTCAATGTTAGGTTGCTAGCCCATTGCTGGGCCAGTTTAAAAACTGGAGTACCAGCATTTAAAATCTTTTCCAATTTAAAACAGTATCGGGGCACCTGCGTAGCTCAATCAGTTGAACGGCTGCCTTCAGCTTGGGTCATGATCCCAGAGTCCTGTGTTGTGCTCTCTGCCGAGCACAGAGCCTGCGTCGCTCTCTCCTTCTGCTCCAATCCCCTGCTCGTGCTCACTCTCTCTCTCTCTCAAATAAATAAATAAATAAAAATCTTTTTAAAAAAATAAGTAAAAAACAAAATAAAATAGACTATCAGGTGGTATCGGTGTGGATTAGCACAGAGAGCCCTGAAAAATCATTTACCAAAAAAAAAAAAAAGAAAAAGAAAAAAAGAAGGTCACAAAACAGCAGAGGCAAGCAGCACAGTAGTGGTTACATGTTGAGTTCTGGAAGCAGACTACCAGAATCTTAAGGCTTGTTGCTTGCCGTGTAACTCCATGCTACGTAACCCCATGCTACATAGCTTTGCACGCGCAATCTTATTTATAAACGTGAATTGATACACATGGGTACATCTCTAGGCATAGAACTAAAGATCGGGAAGGATGGTCACCGGACCAGGAAGGTGATCGTCTGGGGTGGAGGGGAACAGGACTATGTTGCCCTGGGGTCCCCTCTCCGTGGACTCCAGAGCCTTGCGACTAAAAGCCTCACTGTTCCTCAACACACTCGCACCCTCACTCCCCTGCCGCTCCCTTCCCCACCTCTTAGCCTCCCTCACCCACAGCCCACCCTCTGCAAACAGATAAGGAGACTGTGTTCACCTGGAGGGCAACGGGCAGTAAGCTGCTGATTTACAGGAAATCCTCCAGCTCCTCATCCCCAAGATCCATGCCAGGCTGCTAATCACGCCCATAGTGGGAAGCAGTCAATAGCGCCCTTGGCCCACGGGAATTGGACTTTTGGACAAAAAGTGTAAAATGGAATGGAGAATCAGCTCACACAAACTAGCTGATTCTCTGCATCTGGACCTAACCCCCCGGATAAACCAGTTTCCAGTGACTCACTTCAGACAGGAGCCACGGATCCTGGTATGTGACTCATATAGGGTTTCCACAAGCATTTGTATCAGTGGCCATGATGGGCTGAATTGTGTTCCCCCACCACCCACCCTGAGTTCACATACTGAAAAGCCTTAACTCTCAGTACCTCAAAAATGGGACTATATTTGAAGATAGAGTTTTTTAAAGAGGTATTTAAAGTTCAAAATTGGAAGTTGTTGGAGTACCTTGGGGGCTTGGTGGGTTAAGCCACCCACCGACTCTTGGTTTCGGCTCAGGTCATGATCTCAGGGTCCAGGGATCAAGCCCTGTGTGGGGCTCTGTGCTCAGCAGGGAGTCTGCTTGAAGATTTTCTTCCTCTGTCCCTTCCCCTACTCGCTTTCGCTCTTTAAAATAATAAATAAATAAGTTTTTTTGAAAATAAAAATAGGATGGGTGCCTGGGTGGTCATATGTCCCCGCTAACCCCATGTTAAGTACTTTGTATAGATTGTCTTATTTAATCCTCAAAACTACCCAGTGAAGGCTTGATATGATTCCCGTCTTTACAGATGACAACAAGACCTAATTGGTGAGCTGCCCAGCTGGCATCCCACAGCCTGGAAGTGAAAACAGTGACCCAAGGCCAAGTCTGTTGGACTTTCCCGCCATGTTCCCATTTGTGAAGAGATGGGCCTTTGATTTAAGGACATGGCCTGGGATGGGAGGCAGGAATCCGGGACCCTCTGTCTCAGGGAGGCTAAACTCTTAAGTTAATGGGGGTGCTCACGGGGCACCCGCCATCCATGAATAGACAGGACCAGGGCCTTGGGCTCCCCCTGGCATGTGGGTAGGGAGGATCAGATGCCATCAGGTATTGCCAACAGGAAAAGAGATCTTTGACTAAGGAAAGAGATCTTATTCTGTAGCCCCCAAGTAAGCAAAACACAAACCATAGGAAAAACCAACATTTAAAAAAAAAAAATTTTTAGAGAAATTTCAAGCCCTTTACACTGGGGCCTCTGTCTCCAAAAACTGGGCTCCCCCTCCTGCCTCGGGATCTCACCTCTGTGTGTGCAGAGAGACAGCGGGGGAGGGATGGGGGCAGAAACCAGAGCCTGGGTGTGGCCCAGGTGAGCCTCTCTCTGAGCCTTTGCCTCTCTTCTGCAAAACAGAGCTAGCCGCTCATGCCTGCCACGGCTCTGCCCAAGATCCCCTCTGATCCTGCCGTCGCTGAGGTCCACCTGAACCAAGATGCTGTGGTTTCTCTCATGGAAAGAGCCAAAGGGAGGGTTTGGGGAAGGACTGAAGGCCGAATGTCCCCATGGTCAACCAGGGACAAGACCAAGCATCCACTCCTGGCTCCCATGAGGAATCGGGAGGGCCTTACACCCATTTCTCAGAGTGAGGGTTCCTCTGTGGCTTGACAGGACCACCTGTCCCAGGCTCACCCTCAACTCGGCTTAAGCTCAGCACGGCCAGCCACCTGCACCCCTCAGAACCTGCCACTGCTTGGCCGGACCTCCTCCCTTCACCCACAACAATAACAATGACGGCAAGAGCTGTGAACATTTGCCGTGTGTTTGCTAGACCCCCATGTTAGGAGTCAGAACACTGAGGTGTGGCAAGTGTAAGTGACATGCCTGAGGTCACCCGATGGTGACGGCCAGGATTTGAACACAGACACCCGGGCTATAGTGCTGTCTTCTGCCTCATCGGCCTGCAGGCCCTTTAAGTTCAAGTTCTGTCCTCTCTCAGAAGCTTCTCACAGCCACCTCTAACCACAGCAAAATCTGAATCCATCCCTCTTTGTGCCACTTCTGCAGTCCCCAAGCATCGAGTGTCAACCACACACCAGGCGTTTGACATGCCACGTCACATCCCACCCCCAAAGTCTCCATTAGTATCCTCCCCATTTAATAGTAAGGACCTGTGATTTCAGCACATTTAAGGGGCTTGAGCAAGGCTGCAGAGCTAATCGATTCATCTTAGAGGCAGGATTCAAACTCAAGTCCACCTGACTCTCTAGCCCTTGGTTGGCCGCCATTACACACAGCGTGCCTCTCAAATGCACCAGCCATCACTTGTCACACGGAGCTACAACTTGCCTTTACAGGACTGCCTCTGGGGTGCGGCTCATGCCTGACACATCCCGGACACCAGGAGCCAGCGCTGGGCCTCGAAAGAGCCAACCCGGGAATCAGGGTGCCAGATGCCTGTAGCAAGGACGCTTCTCTTCCCTCACGGAGCTTGTATTCTCCTGGGCAGTCACCCAAACAAGACACAGCTCCATCAGCCGGGTGGTAATGAGCTCTCTAAAGGGATATAAGGCAGCAAGGTGTTAGGCACAGGAGCGGGGCTCACTGTTTCCTGTCAGGGTCAGGGATGGAGAGCATCCAGGGCACGTTTGAGCAGACTTGAAGGGAGTGAGAAATGGGAGGACCCAGGAGGGTCTGGCCAGGGAGCAGCAGTGAAAGGACATTTGAAGACGGAGCCCATGTTGGCCACTATAGGGTGGAGAAAGCAGGGGAGTTCCCAGTGAGGTGCATCAGCAAGGGGTTGGGGTAGGGGATGGGGGGGTGGTCAGAATGCCCCCAGAGCTGAGCCTGGAAATCACCAAGCCCAGACCCAGTGAGTCCCTTTTTCACCCGGGGATGTGTGGGATCCTTAACGGGCCTTGTTCCTTCTGCAGGCTCAGGGCTGGGACAGCACGCAGTGCTCCCGCATTTCTCTGATGCCTGAACCTTGGGAGCAGGAAAAGCAAATCCTGGAAAATACATTGTAAGGATGGAAAAGCTATGATCTGTGGGAGCTGTTTGCTGAGCTAGAAAGGAGGAGGCGGAGAGTTGCGGTCCTGGGGAAACCAGACCCGGTTGGCAGGGAGGCACACCTCCCGGCTTCCCCAGCGGCTGCCCTTGGAGGAGCTTGGAGGCCAAACAAAGCCTGTGAACATGAGCAAGGACCTCAACCTCCCCAAGCCTCAGGCTGAGAACACTTCCTTCACTGGTGTTTTGTGAGGCTCTGATGACTCAGCCTGGGGGAAGCTGTCGGGGAAACTAAGAGCTGAGCGAGTGTGAGTCAGTCCTGCCTGTCCTTGAGATATTAGCTTTCTCAGAATACATTTCCATTTTAACAGGGAATCTGGAAAGGCCAAACTTAAGGATACAAAATTGACCCGAAGGCAGTAATAATGATGAATAGTTAGAACATCAAATACAACAAACATGGGGTGCCCAGCTGGCTCACCCGGTAGAGCATGAGATTCTTGGCCTCAGGGTTGTGAGTTCAAGCCCCACGTTGGGCACAGAGATTACTAAATAAATAAATAAATAACAGCTTTTTACAAAGTGGTTCTTCACTTACCAGTAGTCTGCCTGGAGCCTTTACCGATATTATGTCCATTAGCAGTGACCCTGCGGGATAGACATTAGCGTCTTTATTTTACAGACGGGGCCAAGCCTCAGAGAAGTTAAGTAACCCCTCCAAGGACACACAACCGGCAAGAATGCCACTGGGAAGGTATCCATTCATTCAGGAAATATCTGCCCGCTGCTTTCCCTGACCTGTTCCAGATGTCCCCCAGAGACTGGCCCCACACTGCAGGGAAGTGGCACGCGGGATGATACTGAGATGCAGAAGGTGCTGAGGGGAAGGAGAGGAGAGCTGCCTGGAGGAGGCGAGACTGATGCTGAGCTTTGAAAATAAGTAATTCAGGAGGAGAGGGAGAAGGGCATCCCAGAGCAAAGGAATGGCTTTTGACACCCCGGGGTGAGGGGGACAGCAGTCTGGGTGCTTCGAGTCACACCCGTCTTCTGTCCTATAGCACCCCCATTGCTACAGCCTGGACAGTGAGGGGTCCCCGGAGAAAAATGGGCTCACTCTTCTCCTACCTTTGAAAATGGAGAGTAGGGCAAGCGCTGGACTAGAATTCTGGCTCCGTCTCAGCCACCCAGGAGCAATATAACCTCAGGGGGGGGGGGGGAATGGTTGTGCCTCAGTTTCCCCAGAGTGGGCGTGGGTTTTGGACAGTGGTTTTCAAATTGCAGGGCCCCAGTGCAGCATTGTGACCTGGGAGCTTATGGGAAAACACACGGCCAGGCCTCCCCCTAGGTCGGCTGTGCAATAGGAACTCTATTTTAACAAACCCTTGGGGGGATTCTGATGCCTGAGAGAGTTCCAGAACCACTGGATGCTTGCTACCCCTGAGGAGCCAAGGAGCAGAACTCTGGGACCAGCAGCACCCGCAAGGCCAGGGAGCCTATTAGAAGAAATGCAGAGTCCAGGCCCCCATTTTTCTACTCCTGCCCCCACCCCACTCCAGGGCTCCAGGAATCAGAATCTGCATTCTGGGTGGGACCCCAGAGGCTCCAGTGCAGATTAACATTTGAAAAGCGAGTCCCAGAACAGGATGATACCTCACAGCTGTAAAACAGGATCAGGCTCTCCTGGGAAAATCTCCCAACCTTTTATTTCTCTTTCTGCGCAAACTTTCAGGCAGGACGGAAGGGAAGGCCGTTGGGCTCAATTAGGGCCTGGGGTCCCTTTGATCCTTCCCAATCTCCTGATAAGAACTGGTGGGGGGGAGGGACACGCAAGGGGAGCAGGGGCAGCCCCCTCGCAGCGAGGGGAAAGTGCTTTCCTCTAGGAGGCAGGAAGCCCAACAGCACTTTTCTGCCATCTCGGCCCAGGAATGTCCCCTCACGGAGCCTCTGGAATTGGGAAGAAATTCTCGGCAAATTCCACGGCCATCCCAAGCCAGTGCGAAAACGCGAGAGCAGCCCGGGGTGGCTGGGCCGGGCTCAAAATCGAGTTCAAAACAATTACCAGCCAACATGTGTTTCCTATGAACGGTGCAAGTGTTAAAACGGATTTAATTTTCTTTTGTAAATAAAGAGGCCCATCCAGACCAGCCAGTTTATCTCCCTGGGAGAGATGAAAGTGTTTCATCTGCCAGTAGCCTCTGCCCGCTGCGGACGTGGGGGGCAACTCTCTGGACCCCATGTGTTCTCTATCTTGTAATCCAAAATCATCTTTCCCATGTGGGACTGACTGTTCGGGCATCGCCGGGTTCTTTCTCCCAGCCTTCGTCCGAGTAATCTAAAATGCTCCCCCCTTTCTTCCTTCCTTCCTTCTCTCTTTCCTTCTTTCTTTTTTTTCCCACCCCTTCAACATATTAGTGATTCATAAACAGTAAAATTAGTCTGCTAGGGGCTAGTGGAGGTATTCATCCTGGTGGCGCCTGCTTTCCTGGGTTAGTAGTTAAAATAAATCATTGCTGTCACAATGGAATTCAGGCCGAAAAATCACCTGTAGGAATCCCCACCCCCTCCCTCTCCACCTCCCCCCAGGCCCCCAGAGCATCCAGGATCAAAGCTACCTTCCCCACTCCAGCTGAGGGGGTAAGGGGGGGGGGGGGGGAGGAGGAGGCATAGGAGGAAAGCCCCAGCAGTTACACCAAACCAGGAAATTCATGTCTCTGCTCTGTTGTCGAAGCTAGAAGCACAAAAGTGTGAGGCCCATTGATAATACAAGTGTTTTGAAAGAGAAATACGATTAACCACTTCGTTATGTAAAATTACGTTTCCGCCTATCCTCCTTGTCCTGGCATCCACACGGTTGGGGCTGGTGTGTGTGTGTGTGTGTGTGTGTGTGAGCGCACGCTAGCACTTTTTTTTTTTTTTTTAACTGCAAATTTAATAAATTCCAACATGCCCAAACTTCCTGATTTCCACTGTCCACGGCTGGTATCTCTGGAAACCTCAGTAGTGGGAGATAACTCGTCCAGGCTGCTCTGCCTACCTTGGCGACCCATGCCGTAATCCGGGATCAGGCAAATAAGCTTTCATCTTCGGAGCACTTAAGTTAATTACATGGAGGCTGGCGGAGGCCCCGAGCCGGTTCTGCGCACAGCCCTCCCGAAGCAAACATCATAGGATCCAGATGCAAACCCTTGGCAGCTTAAGTCCAACAAATTTCCTTTGTCAAGAAATGCAAACAGCCAAACACTGCAGCAGAGGCTACTTCAGTGAGCGAGTGGGCCTCCTTCTGGGGCACTAGGCCTGCAGCACTGAGGCCAGACGCTCCGACCAGAAACCGGCACAGACTGGGAGCCCTCAGGGCCGAGCTGTTTCCTAGGTGGAGGAGGAGTTGCTGTATTTTGTTTGGGAGCAAAATGGCTTGGGTAGCCTTTAATCTGACCGAGGTATTTTGATGACTTGGGGATCCGTCCCAGGAGCGGGAACGCCAGGAGGACGCATGGGGGCTGTCTTGCCCAAGTCAGCTCCTGTACCTTTCTCCTCTTTCTGGCTCCTTCCAAACTGTCCTAACTTCAACAGGCACTTCGGATGAATGCCTCCCAACCTCGACCCGGTGCTCTCTCCCCCTCGACCTAGGGCGCGTTCTGCCGTCATCATTTGGGATCTTGTGTGTGGGGCAGCCTTCTTCCCTGATTTCACATTCTGTGCTCCACCAGAGAGACATCTGTGGTCCTCTCCATGCCCCTGTTCTCTGCAGGGTGGCTTGGACCAGGTGGGTGAATCTGCCGATTCTGGGGCAGCAAGAACAAGACGTGTTCACGAACACCACTCTTCTATGCCCCGGAGCTGTAATGGGACTCCAGAGGATACTCAAGTCCAGCTCAAGTGCAGAGCAGAAGGGCAAGCTTCATGAACTTCCTGCTGTGGGTTGCATTGTATTCCCCCCAAAAACGTGTGTCCAAACCCCAACCCCCAGGACCTGCGAACATGACCTCACCTATTACTCAGATATAAGGTATATGCAGATGTCATCAAGGTCAACCGAGAGCATTCGGCATTAGCCTGGGCTCTAACCCCAGCGACGGACGTCCTCAGAAAAAGAGCGAAGTTTGGGCACACAGGGAGAGGATCATGTGAAGATGGAGTTGGACAATAGACTGAAAAATCTACAAGCTGAGAGCACCAAACATTGCCAACAACCACCAAAACCTGGAAGAGGCAGCAAACCTCTTCCCTCAGAGCCTTGGGAGGGAGCGTGTCCCCAACCACACCTTGACTTTGGACTTCCAGCCTCCAGAATAAGGAATCAATATCTGCTGTTTTAAGCCATCGAATTTATGGCCATTTGTGACAGTGGCCCCAGGAAGCCAGGACATTTCCTAAAACCTCAAGATGAATCTCCTGTCTGTGCTCCCACCCAGACTGGGGGCACAGTGAAGCAGGCTGGCCAGCTCCCATCAGCTTTCAAGACTCAACCCAGTGCTCCCTTCTCCAAGGCTCCAGAAGATTCCTGACCCCCTGCATCCTGGCTCCAGGTGGAGGGGGAGGTACCTCCCTCTGTGTCCCCACAGCTCCTCCCTAGCGTGTCTGTCCCACCACTGTCATTGCCCACTTGCTCTGCCCAGCACCACCATTGTCCAAAGGCTTCGGGCATCACCCACCTCCCAGCACACAGTCTCTGCGTGTTGCGTGAATAATTGATTCGTGAACAGGTGGGTACGGTATGCTGGGCAAACATGTGCTGCCCAGGAAACTCAGCCTGCCCTCAAAGACCACAGCCCCAACCTAAGCACAGAAACAGGAAAGAAAACCACAGCATGGCCTGCTGTTGCCTAAAAGGGCAAAGATAAATAAAGACAGAAATGCTCGGAATTCGTTAAGTTGGCCCATTTAAGACTGACTTGAAACATACTGCTTAAGCCCTTGCTTTCAGAGTTTGGGAATATTCTCGCTGGCAGGACCAGAGATACAATTAATTAATTCCTTGAAGGCAATTAGCTTGAGAGGACCAAAGGGGACGCGTGCACTGGAGCACGTCATAGCATTGACACTGGGAGGAAAGTTCCAGATGCAGGTTGGTGTTTCATTTACAGAAGGAGATCTCTGAACCTTTTCTGAAATTTCAATAGCCACTAACTTAACATTTCCCTGTTGAGCACAAACCTTCAGAAGGTTGATATAAAAGTCCCACTTTCATCCTGAACTCTTGCTGAGCCTCAAATATGCGGCTCTCTGTTGTTCCTTTTGCCTGAAACCCCATTCCCGACCTGCCTTGGCCCTTCTGTAGGTCTCAGCTTAAATATGCCCTCCTCAGGGAGGGTCCCTAGGTGAAGTAAGGATATCTGTCCTAGCCACACACTGTACCCCAGCACATAGCACAGCCCCTGGCACAAAGGGATTCTCAATATCCCAAAAGATAAATAGGTTGGCCAGCTCCCCACAGCTCCTGTTTTAGTGATGGGCACAAACCAAGTATAACCAACCATTCAGGTCTGGAAGCTGTAGCAGAAACCCAGAATAATAGAAGCTTAATAAGATAGAGACTCATCTCTCTCTTATCAGGGATCCAAGCTCCCTCTTCTTGCTCTGCTTTAATAGGAAACTTCTACCTCATGGCCCAAAATGGTGTCCCTAGCTCCTGCACTCACACCACCCTCCAGCCAGTAAAAAGAAAGGAGACAAAGGAGGGTATGCTCCCACATTAAGGGCATGCCTTGGCAATTACACGCCTCACATCTGCTTGCATCCCATTGGCCAGAACTTGACCACATGGCTGTACTGGTCTACAAGGGAATCTGGGAAAGTAGTCACTGTGTGGTCACATACCCAGCTAAAAACTCAATTAGTATAGAAGAAGGTCAGAGTGGATCAGAGGGCCAATTCTGCCTCCCCTGAAATCGTCCTGAGCAACCTTCCTATCCTTGCCTCACAGACATTCCACTATCCTCTCTACACCCTTAACTTTTGGTTTTCACCTGCCAGATGTAATTTGCTCTGCTCACCTACCCACTATCCCTCAGCCGAAATGCTGCAGTGGCCTCCTCCCCTTCTCCAGTCCCTCCACTCTCTCCGTGGCCACACTTCCCTCCTCCTGTCCCCCATCTCACTTCCCTCCCCATCTGAGTGTCTGTCTGATAAAAGCCTGTGGTGGGCAGCCTGTAAGAATCTATCAAAAGAGAAAATTCATACCATCTTTCACCCCACAATTCTCTATCTGGGAATTGATCCTACCATCGTCTTCCTTTGCACTGGCTACAAATGAATACCATAAACAGAGAGATTTCTAAGCAATAGATATTTACTGCTCATCATTCTGGAGGTCGAAGTCTAAGATCAAGGTGCCGCACTGCTGGGTTCTGGGGTGAGGACCCTCTTCTGGGCTGCAGACAGCTGACTCCTTGCTGTGTCCTCACCTGGTGGAAGCCAGGGAGCTCTGGCGGGGGGAGGGGGGCCTCCTTTAGAAGGCACTAATGTCTGTCATGGGGGTTCCACCCTCCTGAACTAACTCCCCTCCCAAAGACCCCTCCTCCTTATACCATCCCCCAGGGTGTTCGGATTTCAACATGCAAATTTGGCGGGGGGCACCCAGTCAGACCACAGCCACCATATTGCTGGTGACTTCATCCCATGGTGTTGCTCAGGTAGGGGCAAAATGCTGTTATGCATCGCAGGACAATGTGATTCACTGCGAAGCTGCTTATAGTGGGGAATGATGGAAACACCCCAAAGCCGCCAGTCTGGCTTTGTGAATTAATTGTAGCACACTGGTACCTTGAAACCCCACACTCCTACTTAGAAAAGAGAAAGAGAAAGAGAGAGAGGGAGGAAGGATTTCATGTTCTGACATGGAAAGATCTCCAAGATAGACTATTAGAAAGTAGATTAATGATGGCTAGAGAGTTGAGAGTAGGAGGGTATAAGAGTGACTTTTAACTTGGGATTTCTTTTGGGGGTGACGAAAGTATTCTAGAATTGGACACCAGTCATGGTTGTACAACTACGTGAACAGAGTTGACTATTGAACAACACGGATTTAAACTGTGCAGGTCCATTTACGCACCAATTTTCTTCAATAAAGACCACACTCTAAATGTATTTTTTCTTTATGATTTCCTTTTTTAAACTTTCTTAATAACGTCTTTTCTCTAGCTTCCTTTATTGAGAGAATACAATATATAACATATGAAATATGTATTAATGTGTTCACGCTATCAGCAAGGCCTCTGGTCAGTGGTAAGCTAATAGTAGTAAGGCTTGGAGGGAGTCCTAAGTTATATGCAAACTTTCTACTGCACAGAGGGTCGGTGCCTCTCATCCCAGAATTGTTCGAGGCTCAGCAGTACATGAAAAACCCACTGAACTGTACACTTTATTTATTTATTTAAGTAGTCTCCATGCGTAGCATGGAGGCCAGGGCGGGACTTCAACTCAAGACCCTGGGATGAAGACCAGAGCCGAGATCAAGTGTCAGATGCTTAACCAAAGAAGCCACCCAGCTGCCCTCAAACTATATAGTTTAAAAGAGTGAATTTCTCAGTCTCCGGTGAAAAAAGCCAGGTATAGATCAATGCAAGAATATTTTGTGTGAAGAAGGAAAACAAGAACTTCTCTTCACAGTGGTCTGCCTGCCCTTAAACCAAGCAAGGCTGCACAGAACCTAACCCTAGAGATGGGTGGGGAAGGGGTGGGGCGCTTTGGACTTGGACTTCAGGGATGGCCTTGAACATGTCAGAAGTTTCGACTCCTCTGGGATGGAATGAATGCATTGTGCACAAGAGCAGGACGTGGATTTTGAGGGGCCGGATGTAATGCTATGGTCTGAATGTCTGTGTTCCCCAAAATCCGTATGTTGAAGCCCAAGCCCGTGGGACATGTAATAACTGCACGAAGATAGGAGGCGGGGGACAGGGGGATGGTTCTGGGGTGCTGGTTGCATGGGTGTATTCGAGCAGGGAAAACCCAGCCCGTTGCACATTACGGTCCGTGCACCTTCCAGTGTCTATTTCAATAAGAAATCTTTAAAAAAAAAAATAAATAAAGCCTGCATCTAGAACATGCTTACAAGTACTAAAATCCTAAGGTGGACGAGGAGACAGGTAGACAAGGAGAGGAAGGGGCTGTGATGGGGTGATGAAGTCATGGGTGTGGGGTTTCTTTTTACTATCCTTTTATACCACGAATTTCCCCCTACTTTTCCAGGGCTGGAGAAGTATGCCCAGGCTAGAAGCATGAGGGGCAGTGAGGAAGGAGCTAACCGCCTCTCCCTGCGTGGAGTGACTGAGCCGAGGGAGCGGACCTTTGCCAGGCCCGTGAGGTTCGGCGGTCATCTTGCTCACCTCGTCAAATTCTGTCCACAACACACTATAATGTGGTTAGCCCATTTTACAGAAGAGAACATTGAGGCTCAGAGAGAGAAAATAACTTTCCTAAGTTCCACAGCAAATGAGTGTGGCCCCCAGACTTCAAACCCAGGTCTGTCTGGCCCCCGGGCTGGGGCGCACTCCTGTAATTGAAAGCCACCCCACTCCATCCACCTCAGCCATCTCCTGTTCCTTTGTTCTGAGAAAGACACACGGAGAAGGGGACGGGACTTCTAAGGGTCACATGGCCCACTCATCAGCCAATGCCCACTTAGAGGACCCTGAGCCAGGAGCCTTCATTTGCTGCTCACCCAGTGGCAAATATTCACTCATCTCATTCAGCAAATATTTTGCATCTGTCCCAGGTGCTGCTGTAGACGCTTAGGGTACAAGATTGAATCTCACAGATGGGGCCCTGCTCTTGGGGTCTGCGATTCTAGCAAAGAGAGATGAACAGTGGGCAAGTGAGCGACCAGAACAGGCAACAAGAGAAACAGAAGGACAGCTTGGATGGAAAAATGGAGCAGGATTGGGAGGGATGGGGTATGGTTGTCTGTCAGGTGGCCAAAGAAGGCTCCTCCATGGCTATGACTTAGAGGAGGGGCCTCCACTGCAATAAGCAACATGGGTCTCTGGGAACCATCATTCCGGATGGATGGAAGGGTGTGTGCAAAGGCCCTGTGGCGAGAGTGGGTTTGGTGTGTTTGAGGAAGAGCAAAGAAGACAAGGAGGCCAGTGCAGAGTGGTAGGAGCTGAAAAAGAGAGGGAGCCAGTGTCTAAATTTTGTCACCCCGAGGCCATGGTCGGGATCTTGGAATTCATTATGTGAGATGCAAGCCATTGGGTTTTGGGCACAGGAATGACAAGCAATGAAAATTGCCTGAAGGGGAGTATATTACTTTCTGGGGCCAAAAATCCCAAATCAAGGTATTAGTAGTGTTCATTCCTTCTGAACCTTCTAGGAAGGATCTGTCCCACGCCTCTCTCCAGCTTCTGGTGGTTTCCTGTGATCTGTGGCATACCTTGGCATCCCTGCGATCTTGGCCCCCATCTCCACACAGACTTTCCCTCTGTGTGTCTTCCCCTTCTTTTCTATGGCTTTGGAGCACACCCAGGCAATCCAGGTGATCTCATCTCAAGAACCCTCTTCTTATTTCTTTTCTTTTCTTTTTTTAATTTTAAGTATGCTCCTCACCAACACAGGGCTTGAACTCATGACGTCAAGATCAAGGGTTGCATGCTCTACTGACAGAGCCAGCTAGGTGCCCCTCAAGGTCCTTAACTTAGTTACATTTGTAAAGGCCCTTTTTACAAATAAGTCCACATTCGCAGGTTCTGGGTAGACATACCTTTTGTCTGGGTAGACAAAAGGTATGTCTGGGGGGGGCATCATTCAAGCTGCTGCAGGGGGCTGGGGTGAACATAGGGAGGCCAGCTGAGAGGAATGGTGATGACCTGGACTAGTGGGGGGAAAGTAGAGTGGTGACAGATTTAAGAGGAATCAGGAGGCAGAATCCAAAGCAGGTAAGAACGACAGGTGCAGAGTTGGGCGGGGGGAATGTTAAGGAAGGATTTCAGGTTTTAGCTTACACAACTGAGTGGATCATGATTAAAAAAAAATTTTTTTAATCTAATTCTATACTGCAAAACTAACCCTTATCCCCAGACCCAATTACCCCAGTTCCAAAAAAGAATGAACCCAATCTCTTCAAAGCCAGGTCTTGTCCCCAAAGACATGTTTTTAAGGCTACGGAGCTTCAGGAAACACAAGAAGACCTTCATGTGATTGCTAAGTAATTGCTTTCCAACTATAAAAGTAATTAAGAAATGGCACCAATTTCCCTAAGTGTAATGTAATTAAATCCACTGGTTTGGAAAATCATTTGTGATAAACTGAAACAGCAAAAGATCAGGCCATGGGGAATTAGGGGACCATCTGACATGAGGGACAGAGTGTTCTCTGGGGCTTTTCCCCTGGAGCGGTGGCCTTGGTACTCTCAGAATGTGGCTGGCAAAGGAGGGAGGTGGAGGATGGGGAAAGCCAGACACTGGGCACGCTGCCCCCACTCCATGGTGCAGAGCCATAGTGTGTGACCTGTGGGAACTTGGGGGGTGGGGCATGGAAGCTCAGATGTCAGGCAGATGGGGAAGAAGTGTTACCCTTGGGGGTCAAGGGCAGCTCCAACTTTGGTCAAGAACACAGCTAAGGGAGCAGGATGGACGGTCAGGCTCAAGCAGGTGACATCAGGGTTAGGTTGGGCCAAGAAATCACAGACAGGTCAGGCCAAATAGTTCAAGAGTAGGACTTTGGCCAAAAGAAAGGGGTCAGAGGTCTCTTTTTAAAATGATTCTACCTGCAAGTAAGGAATCTGATGTTTATGGGGCTTGGAGGGCCCAATAGACAGATTCCGAATATATACTGAAACTAACACACATTTTCAGCAGTAAGAGAGAAATTAGAAAGGAATTTTGAGTTGGGCAGAGAGCTCTGGGTTCCAGTCCTGATTCCCCTACTTTGTTATCCTGAGCAGCTTGCTAATAAGCTCAGAGGCTCTGTTTCCTTTTCCATAAAAGAATAATCATCACTTCTAACGTGTGTGCTGTGAAGAGAGTGCGTACGTGATGGACACAATGTGCTTTAGAAACTGTCAAGGTCCGCATGCGGTCCACTGGGATTACTGACAAAGGGCCGTCCCTCCCCATTCCCTGCCACCTGCCTCCAGCTGCGTTGCCTCCTCCCTCACCACATCACCCTCCTCGAGCCCCTGGTCCCCTCCCCTTGACCAAGGCACCTACATTGGGACCCCTCGGTTTCCTCAAACATACGAAGACGAAAAGTAAGGCCCCTCCCTCATTGGGTATTGTAAGGATCAAAAAGGGGGAATCAAAGGGCTAAACATGACCTGTGAGGATGGGGTTTGGCATAGAGCTCCGTGAGTCTGGGGCAGGGCTACAGCTAGAATTATGATTTCAAATGGCAGGGGCCTGAGTGGCTCAGCCGGTTGAGCATCTGACTCTTGATTTAGGCACAGGTCATGATCTCAGGGTCGTAGGATCAAGCCCTGGGTCAGGCTCTGTACTCAGTGGGCAGTCTGACTGGGATTCTCTCTCTCCCGATGCCCACCCCCTCCCAGTTCTCTCTCAAATAAAGAGATAAATCTTTTTCTTTTGAAGATTTTATTTATTTATATATTTATTTATTTGAGAGAGAAAGAGTAGGGGGAGGAACAGAGGGAGAGAGACTAGAAGACTATGAGATGAGATGAGCCAGGAGCCCAATGCAGGGTGTGATCCCACAACCCTGAGATCACAACCTGAGCAGCAATCAAGAGCCAGACACTCAACCAACTGAGCCACCCAGTGTCCCTAAATATATCTTTAAAAAAATAAAAGAAAGGGGCGCCTGATGGCTCGGTGGGTTAAAGCCTCTGCCTTCGGCTCAGGTCATGATCCCAGGGTCCTGGGATCGAGTCCTGCGTCAGGCTCCCTGCTCTGCGGGGAGCCTGCTTCCCCCCCCTCTCTCTCTCTTCTGCCTACTTGTGATCTCTCTCTCTGTCAAATAAATAAATAAAATATTAAAAAAATTTTTAATTAAGAAAAAAGAAAAAGAAAAGAGCAAGCAAAAAAAAAGAGAGAGAGAGAGAGAAAGAGAGAAAGAAAGAAAGAAGGAAAAAAGAAATCACCCCTATATACTCCCACCTAGTAGTAACTATTGTTCACAATTGGGGAATAACATTTCTGGCTTTTAAAAAAGAAATATGCATGTAATTTTTTTTTCTTTTAATTTTCTGGAACTGATCCTATTGGGCACACTGTGTGGGGGGCCAAATTTTGTCAAATAATGGTATGCTGGGAGCGGCTTCACATGCTAGCACACTTTCTGGGACACCGTCCTTTTCCTGGCCACAGTTAGCCCTGGTACTATCACACCCCCGTCCCATCAGTTAGCTATCCCAAGGCTGGCTGGAAACGAGGGTCTCCGGACCTTCTCTCCAGCCAACTCCCACCCCCTTGCTCTGGCCCTGGCTCACCACTCTCCAGTTCTACCTACAGATCTCTGCAGGAGTTAAATACGGTCATAAAAACCTCAGGTCACCCTTGCACTCATACCCCTTCTGGGGCTCCCCAGCCCTTCACAAGGGAAACTGTATCTTCTCTCCCTGGCATTCAAAGCTCTTGAAGAAAATGTCTTTGCAAGTGGGCTTAGCTCCTAGATCTCTTTGTCCTACTCCACACGCCCCCAGAACACCCTCCTCACCCCTGTAGTCCCGGTCCTCACGTCCCCACGTTTCTCCAACCTGCCTGTCTTTCCAAACCCGACCCAAGTTTATTCCTTTCCTCAAAGCTGTGTCTGCTGTCCCATAGTGTCACTCAGGCTCACGTTCAACTAGGAGGAACCGGAACTCAATGTAAATAGCAGTGACCTCAGCAAGACAGAAGCTCGGTCTCCACGGCAGACAAGAGGGACCCAGCTGGGTGATGGAGGGCTAGTGACTTAGCTCTTCAGTCTGCAGCCAGAGGCTCATTCCAGCATCGTGTTGCCAATCCCAGGGGGTATGTTCACCCTCATGGTCCAAAGTGAGGACTAGAGCCCCAGGCATCCTGTGCACCCTCCCGACAGAAGGCTTCTGTAGGAGATGGGAAGAAGAGTGCATGCTCTCTTTCTCAGGAGGCTTTCTAGAAGGACCATACAAGACTTCTTGCATCCCAGTAGTCAGAGCGTGTTTGCTTGGGCGCCCGGGTGCAAACAAGGCTGTCAAATGTAGTGATGTGTCCATTCTGCAGAAGAAGGGACAATGGACACTGACAGACACTCCAGCCCCCCAGGCCAGGAAGGGTAGCTTTCTCTCCCCCTGCAACGCGCCCCCCACCCCCACCCTGCCAGCTCACCTTGTATCCCGTGAGCATCCCCCATAACATCCAGTGCTTACTCCAGGAGGCAGCATGGGATAATGAAAGACGCAGGCTTTGGAGTGAAACCGACCTGGATTTAGATCCTGGCTAGTTGTTCTCCAGCTGGATGATATAGGACAGTTGCTCAATCTCTGTGCCTCAGAGAGGAAGGGAGGGAGAAAGAGAGGGAGGGAGGAAATGGGAAGGGATAGGGGAGAGAGAAAAGCCCTGTGAAGAGGTTGTGGAACCCTAAGAGACAAATTGTCATGGGTTCCAGACCCTTCTGGTTTATACTGTCACCTACATCGTGCAACTTTGTCTTCTCCAAGCCCAGGTGCCCAGCAGATGGCAAGGGCCATTATTAATATTTGCTGCACCAGTTGAATCAACTTGGTCTGTCCCTTCTCTGGGGTTCTGTCTGACCCTGCCTTGGCCGGTAAACTCACAGCCACTGGGGTGCTGGGCGTGAGGCTGACTCAGCTGGTTTGGGAAATGGGGAACTCTTCATCTCCCTGGACTGGAGAATCACTGGTCCAGAAAGAAAGCTCCTTCTGCCTCAGACTCTATAAGCTCTTAACCCAGTGCTATGCATACAGCAAGGGCTCAATAAATTCTAGCTTTTATTGCCATGGTTGTTGTGCTTGCTCTAGCTACCATTGCTGAGTAACAGATGAACTCTTAAGTGTAACAGCATTAAACCACCATCTTACTAGATTCATGGTTCTGTGGGTTGGGAATGTGGGTGCAATTTGTCTGTTCCCAACATCTGGGTCACCACTGGGAGACTCAACAGGGGCTTGAAAGCGGGAATCATCTTGTTTGGCATCCAATGCTGCCTGTCGCTGAACTGTTGGCTGGGACACAGGGGCCTCTCCCCATAGACTGCGTTAGGCTTCCTGACAGCATGGCAGTTGGTTCTAAGAGGCTGTGCCCACGGTGTTCTCATGATCTAATGATCTAGCCTTGGAAGACACGTGGAATTGCGGGCACCACAGGCACCAGCCCACACAGGGTCGCAGCTAGGGAACTGAGACCCCACCGCTCAGCAGGAGGAATGTCAGAGTCACACTGTCAGGGTCTTTAGCTAATACTAGCCACCACTACAACACTGACCATAACAGCCCCTCCAACCACCAGCAGCGATAACAGCAGTCAGTAAGCAGGCGTAAGAATTCATTCCTCCCAAGACTGTCGTGGATCCAAGGGAGAGAACACACTGAGCTCCAGGGCCTGGTACTGATTTTCTGCTCAGTCGGGTGTCCCAGGGTGGGATGAGAGCCCCCCCTCCCTGCAGTCACTTCTGCACCCTCGGGAGACCCTCTGTCAGGGTCAGGGACCATGGGGCCCAGACGAGCAATATATCCTGGCCACCTTTTTTTAACAGACTCATCGTGGGCCTTTTAAACTTCAGCTTCCTGGATGACTGTCCTTTGAAGCTGCCCGCTATGATCTGAGTCTCTCTGGGAGACCATTTCGACTTGCCCCCAGGGAGGTATGTGGTCAGTGATAGGGCTGGAAAGATCCACAGGAGAGACATGTAATATCTTTCTTGCCTAACTTCCCAGTCCTCGAAGGAAAGGCCATGTTTGGTTTGAAAACAGAGCAGCTTTATCGCCAACCAGGACCCTGGACGAAATCTTTTCCCCTAACGCTGAATAAACAGTCCCAGATTCTGCTCACACCCACTTGGCTTATCTAGGCCCTGCCTTCTACCCTGGGCCTGTCCTGAACCCCAGAACAGCAGCTGGGGGACATGCATTCTGCTCCATTTCCTCCTTGTTGGAGGAAAAAGTGACTGGATTCAAGTATCTTCCTACCCTGAGCCTCAGTCTTCTGATCCATAAAGTGGGGACAATAGGGCTGGCTTAGCCTCACTGCCAGGGCCAAATGCCATTATTTGGCCCATAATGCATAGCAAGTGCTCAGGGAGCTTTGCCTTGGTGTGAAGAGAATAGGGCAGAGTGGGAGGCAGAGTCCACGTGGGTTCAAAACCCGTGACTACCACCACAACCAAGTACATGCTGGGTGACCTCGGGCAAGTTCATCAACCTCTGTGAGGCACAGCCTCTTCAGCCTGTAAATGATCTCGTGATAATGAGGTTGCCATGGAGATTCACACAGTGCTGAGCATTGTGCCTGATACCCAGGTCATTCATTAATGGTGGTTATTTGTTTTTATTATTTATTGATCCTTTACATTTCTAGGCAAGGACGAGGTATTATAATTCAAGTATTCTCAACATTTCCCATATACACCAGAAAGCTCCTCAATGGGTCTTTGGATGAAAGCCAATCATTTTTTGGTTCATTTCTAAATTTTAATTGAAATTGAAATTTGACTGAAATCATCGCAGGTTCCCACACAATTGTGCGGAATAACACAGAGAGATAACAATCACAAGGACATCGACTTTGATGTCATCAACCAATCTTATTCTGATTTTCCAGTGTTACTTGTGCTCATTTGAGAGAATGTGTGTGTGTTAAGTGGTGTATAATTTTATTACCCGTGTAGTTTTGTGTATCCACAACTACAGTCAAGATAACACTACGAGCCCCACTTGTATGGGGAGCCTATCATTTTAAAGCCAGAGAAACCCCTAGTTTGAATTTATGAGTCAATGTAGCATATAGATGAAGAGGAGTCCAGTGATCTGCCCACCTGGGTTCAAATCCCAGGCCTACAACTCACAGCTGTGTTGGGGGAGGGGTTAGGGAGAGGTGGGGAGGGGAGAGGAAAAGGAAAGGGGAGGAGTGCTCTTCTGTCTCAGTTTCCCCATCTGGAAAATGGGAAAACAACAGCCCCCAGAACTGGGCAAAAGATTCCTAACTCTAAGCTGTCATTGCAGCTTTCAGAAGTTGGTGATCAAGGCCCCAGAGGCAAAGCTACTTGACCAAGACCACATACCAAGCCAGAGGCACAGCTGAGCCGGCGGGGGGGGGGGGGGGGGCGGGGGGAGACAGGCAGCCCAGTTCTTCAAGGGGGTCAGGGGAACAAGAGTTCACACGGTCTGAAGGTATACCAGAGCCCTCCTTCCATGATTGATCATGCAGGCGGGCCACCTAGCCCAGAGGTCAAGCAGCAGGCTCTGGAGGGGCCTGTCAGGGCAAGGATCCCAGCTCAGGCTGAGACAAACAGCCCCAGTGTCCCCAGACTCACTTGAGCCTCATCTGCAGAGTGGGACGGGCAGCCAGGTTGCAGAGGGCTTCAGGGATGAAGGGGTTAACAGACTCAGCTCCAGGAAGGGTGAGGCTATGAAGGCTAGGCCAATTGCTTTACTAGGTAGTGGAATGTTTTCACTAAGTGTTGAAATCAGAATGGTCGCCCAGGACGGTGGGCTAGGATGGTAAGCGGAGCAAACATGTCGTGTCATAACATCAGATAAGGGAGTCATGGAACGGGACTGTGGAACGTGAGTATCTTCTCTTAGAACCTCAGTAAACACTGGAAACTGAAGAGCTTACCCAAAGGAAAAGGCCAACCCCGTCTCTGGCATTCACCAGGAGCCCCGCATCTCGTTCCTCCCTACAGAAAGCAGATTTCCTTCCTCTCATGGCTGGATTCACTCTTGAATACCAAACACTTCTATCCTCTAATCTGAGTCTGTTGTAAACATGTCATTTCCAAACAAACACAGGTTGCCATCTTTTCTTCTTTCTCTCTCTCTCTCTCTCTTTTTTTTCTTCTCCCTAAGATCAAAGAAGGCATTTGGGCCTTGAAGATAACATTCATCCTAAGAGAGATGGTAATATATGAGATTAATGAAAATTAACATAATCCCTATGAATAGAGGAGAGCTTGCGTTCAATCGTTTGTCCTGCTGTTAATTATGCGTTAGGCGGTGATAAATGCTTTAAATCAAGTGATGCCTTGAAAATCATTTAGATGATTTTCACCTAATTAGTTTCCCTGCCTTGTTCTGAGGCTGGGGGACCCCTCCCTGGCCTGCCCCCCTCCTTTGGCTATGTAACGTGCCAGGGGAGCAAGGAACCCTGAGCTCCAGAAGGAATGTTTTCTAGTTTCCATCGGTCCTGACCCACTCTGGTGGGCCCAGGGTTGAGATTTATTTTTTTCTTATTGGCTTTGCAGATCCAAGATCAAAAGGAAATTTATCAGTTTCTGTCTTCCTTCAGCCTACTCCAGCCAGACTTCATGACAAGACCCTATCAGCCTTAAAGTTGAGGAGGCCCCAGCACCGAGGGGAGCAGAGAGAGAAAGAGAAAGAGAGAAGGCCCCCGCCAACGGTCACTGCTAGATTAGGGGGCGGAAATTGCGGCATGGCACCCAGCCGGCCTCGGGAGGGCGGAGGGCAGAGCTGGACAGGAGGAATGTTGGTCTGTGTAGCTCAAAGCCCCAGGGGGCAGATTCAGAAAGGCTTCCCTACTCTGCCGCTCCCTCTGAAGTTGAAATACCATCTGAGTCTCTTCCAGAACCTATTAAACGGGAACTGGAAGCCCTGGGGAGGAAGGGTCAGGGTGGGGCCCGGAGGAAGAGCAAAACCTGCCAGAGAACCAGGTTCTGTCCCTGGAGGCACATGTGTGGACCCAGAGCTCTTCCCACCACAGTAGGAGCTTCTGAATCAAATGGCCTCCTCCTCCTGGAAGCCCCCAGGATTGGCATCCAGCCCATTCCAGCTCAGGGGAGCCCCATGTCTCCTCAGTCACCATCCCTCTCTCTCTTGCCAGGAAATAGGACGGTAGGTCTCAAGTTCCTTTGGAGGCTTGGCCCTCAGCAGTGGGGTGGCCCAGGGCAGGCCGCAGGACCTCCAGGAGCTCACTTTCCTCCTCGTGGTAAGAGGAGGGGCGCCCCTGGGAAATGCTGCCCTTGGGCTCCAGCGTGGCGTGAGTCTGAGATCCAAAGAGCACACCGATCAAGCGCCGGTATCCTCACCACATCCGCAGGGCCTTTCTGTATCCAACAGGCTGAAAAACCACAAGGGCGGTCCCTCCCACTGGATTGTAACCTCTTGCCCCCCACTCGGAAGCCAGAAGATACAAAAAGGAAAATGAAACAAAAGTACCTCCCATTGATCCCTCTTCTGACTTAAAAAAAAAAAAGGTGGGGGGCTGGGAAGCCAGTTCACATTTGAAGTTAGAATCTTGGTAGAGAAATCCCTCCTTTCATCCCGAACCGTCCTCCCCGTGTGTGCTGCAGAAGACTTCAGAACCCCTGGAGTTGCAATTATGTGGACATTTTTGGAACATGTCTGTTAATGATTTGTGATCCTGAGGACTTATTTTGAATTAATTCCTTTTTTAAAGAGCAGTTTGGTCTCCCAATAAGGGGCAGACCCGGAATGCCACAGCCTCCCCCTTTTGTGCTAAATGAACTTTTTAGAGGTTCCAGATGACGCCTGGCACCGGACAGAGGGAAGCCAGCCAGAGAGGTCAATGCTCTGGGACAAGTTCCCTGGATGATCCCGCCCTGTCCCTGTGGCAGGAAGTGGTGCCCTCCCGGGCGAGGCATTTCAGAAATGCCTTTGAGACAAGAGGCCCGGCCAGAGCTGGGCTCCCAGCAGGAGCAAGGCAGCAGAAGGCCAGAACCCGAGCTGTGTCCCTCCTGCTCATCAGACACCGCCCTCCGCTCCCTCACACACTCTGGCTGCAAAGCGAATCACGGTTTTTCCAAAAGGTCCTTCCTTAATCATTCTCTATCCCCTTCTTCATCGTGGTAAATTGCACGTAACGTAAAATTGACCGTTTTAACTACAAGTAGGTGACATTAAGCACATTCACACTGTTGTACAACCATCACTACCATCCATCGCCGGAATTCTTTGTCTTGGCAAAGCTGGAACTCTGTCGCTGTGAAACAGCTCCCCATTCCCCGCTACCACCAGCGCCTGGCGACCACCATTCTGTGCTCTTTTCTCTGGGAACTTGGCAACTCTCAAGAACTTGTGGACCCAGAGTCATACAGTGTGTGTCTTCTTGTGACTGGCTTATTTCACTTAGCATGATGTCCTCAGGGGTCATCCACAGCATAGTACATGACAGGATTTCCTTCCTTTCTGAGGTTGACTGACCAGCCACTGTATGGATGGACCACGTGGTCATCTGGTCATCTATCCATGGATGCAGGGGTCACTTCCGCCTTTTGGCTGTAATGTGGAAAGGTAATAAGCGAAGCAAAGTTTCGGGTGGAGAACACAGGTGAAATGTCCGAGTTAGGGACGCGTGTTAGAACTCGGGGGGATTAGCACGACCCACTGTCTTTACAGGAAAGGGAAGTTATGAGTGACAAACCAGCAGGAGAAAAAACTGAAAACAACGTGGGTTCGTTCCACAGTCGGACGAGTCTGGCTTTAATTCCTCCTTTGGCCCTCTGAACAAGTTACTTCCCTTCTCTGGGCCGCGGTGTCTTCACTTGTAAAAGCAGGCAGCTAGTAACTCCCAAAAAGGAAGGAAGCCATGAACTCACTGGAAGAACGGAATAAAATATCACACACCCGCAATCATGGATGCGGGGCACGTGGCCCTTGTTATTACCACTATTCTCAAAAAGCTTTAAACTCTGAAGTTCTGTAGGTAATCATCTCCGTCTATGTTAGCTACTTGTACAAAATACCATCCCCTGGGCAACTTGTAAATACTAAACATTGATTTCTCACAGTTCCGGAGGCTGTAAAGGACAAGATCAAGGTCCCAGCAGATTCTGTGTCTGATGAGATCTGCTTCCTTGTCTTTCCCTGTGTCCTTACATGGCAGAAGGGTGCTTGCTACCACTCACCTACCTCGTACATGATACATCATGGTGATTTTGGTCTACTATCTGCTTTCCTTTCCTGCCATTTCAATATAAGCACCTTCAGAAGTGAGACTTCTAATGTGTGATAGCCACTATTTCCCTAATATAGAGAACGGTTCCCAACATACAGTAATTTTTATTATTTTTTTTTAAATGGATGAAATAAAGATGGAGGAACCATTCGGGAAAGACTCTTGTCATCAGGCAGGCCATGGGCTGGGTTCCCTGGGAGCAAGGACACAGTAAAGCTATGGACTGACTCCGATGGAGCCTGACTCTGGTCAAAAGAACACCAGAAATCCATCCTCTGGGTGTGAACACATTGGGCCTCCTGGCATCTCTACCCCACTACCTGTGGCCGGTGAGCTTGGGTCCTGGGTCCATTGGAGGGCTCATCCCCAACTGATATGCTTCATTCTCATCTCTTATGGCATGAAAATAATGTCCCCAATGTGCTGAGTTGTCCTGTGACAAGCAAACTAGGTGGATGTTGTATTTGGACACAAATATGCTTGGAAGCATTATTTTACACTCTCTGCAACCCAAAAGGAGAAGAGCGAGGTACAAGAATCCAACACTTTCTGAGAAGAACGTGCAACATGGACACAGTGGTTGAGTCAAGTCTGGTGAGTCTCTTTACGATATGGAAGTAAACAAGCTTACATCTCTTATAATAAAATAGTAGCCTGATGTGTAAATAAGTACTTAATAAGTTCATGTGCAGTGATGGACACGATTCCAGACTGAAGGTGATGTTGTGACAAGATTTCATAGCGATTCTCTAACGATGATGAAGATCCAGAAAGAACTTGTAGTTCATTGTCTTTCCAGGAAGTTTTTGCTGCATCTCAAAAAACGGGGACAGGAGGGGCGCCTGGGTGGCTCAGTGGGTTAAGCCGCTGCCTTCGGCTCAGGTCATGATCTCAGAGTCCTGGGATCGAGTCCCACATCGGGCTCCCTGCTCGGCGGAGAGCCTGCTTCCCTCTCTCTCTCTCTGCCTGCCTCTCCATCTACTTGTGATTTCTCTCTGTCAAATAAATAAATAAAATCTTTAAAAAAAAAAAAAAAAAAAACGGGGACAGGAGGACTCTTAGAGAATTCAAGTTAAACTGGCCTTTTCCCTTCCTGTCTCAGAAAACTTTGTTTTCTGGCTTCCTTTGGCTGTTGGAATGTAAACAGGCTCACCCTTCAAAGCAAGACAGTGTGAAATGATCAAGTGTTCATCACGGTCAAATTCTGCTGTCCCCGATTTGTGCAATACGATTACGACACAGTTTCATTTCAGTTGAACCAGAGCTGAATCAAAGTGGTCCTAATTTCAGCTTATGCCTTTGAGAAGATCGTGATCACGTGTGCTGCAGCGTACAAAGTTAATCCTAAATGAGCCCAAGGGACAGGCTCCCTTAGCAACAGTACATGGATACGAAGCCTTTGTGATGGCCAGGACTTGACCAGCCTCCTGGAGCTCTCTCCTGCAGCACCGCATGTAATCCCCACAGGCTACGAAGGAAGCCAGGCAGGCGATGGCTCTGCACATTTTGCAATTATTAATTCAACGCAACTCATACTTATTGTACACCTACTTCATGAGCAGTTTGGTCAGGGTTTAGAGCAAAGAATGGCCAGTTGGTGCGAGCGAGAAAGAGTTCACAATTGCTGAGCGCTTGTCTGCACAGGCACTGTTCCAAGCGCCTGCACGTGTTATCTCATTTAATCCTCACAACGAATTTCCAAGCTGGGTTCTTTTAGGACCATCTCCCTGTGACTGCTAAAGAAAGAGTCTCTGTGAAGTCGCTAGTCAAGTTTTGGAAGTCAAATCTGGAGCCCATACTCTTTCCTACTCTAGCTGCACCTCTGACACAGGAAACACGGGTGGTATGACTTCTGAGAAAGCTGCTGCCCCAACCTGAGTGGGGAGGGGACAGGAAGGCAGGCTTTCTGGAGGTGGGAGTCTTGAGCAGAATGGAGTAGGAGTTAGTCAAGAGAAAAAAGGGATCCCGGGGTTGAGGAAGCAGACTATACAATGACAAGGAGGAAAGCTAGTAGGCAGAATCAATGGGAGATGGGAGACACACACACACACACCACTGAGGGAGTGAAAGAAGATTTATCTTGAGAAATTGGCAAGGGAGGCCGGTAAATCCCACTATCTCCCATCTGCAAGCTGGAAACCCAGTTCTCATCCAAAGGCATGAGAAGTAGGCAAGCCAACAGCATAAATCCTAGTCCGAGGGCGGAGAAGATGGGATGAGAGGTCCTAGCTCAATGAGCCAGGAGAAAAAGAAGGGGGTGAATTCTTTGTTTCCTCTGACTTTGGGTTTATCCAACCCCTCAGGGGATTAGATGACGCCCACTCACTCAGGGAGGGTAATCTGCTTTACTCAGAGTCCATCCACTCACATGCTAACCTCCTCTGGAAACACCCTCATAGACACACCCAGAAACAAGGTTTAATCCAGGCACCCAGTGGTCCTTTCAAAGTGACATTTGAAAGTAATCATCGAAGGGGTACCTGGGGGGCGCAGTTGGTTAGCATTCAGTTCTCCCTTTCGGCTCAGGTCATGATCTCAGGGTCCTCAGATGGAGCCCCTATTGGGCTCCATAGCAGGGAATCTTCTTGAGATGCTCTCTCACCCTTTCCCCCTGCCCGCTCATGTTTTTTTCTCTCTAAATAGATGAATAAAATTTTTAAAAGAAAGAAAGCAACCATCACAGCATCACTGTCACCCTTCTACTGTAAACCCTGCAGCTCAGAGGCAGAGGGGGCCGCGGGAGGAGAGCTTTGCCTGTGTCTGTTGGCCCAGGTCCCCGTCGGCCCAGGTCCCCGTCATTTATCCCCTTTACCTCCTCCTTAGTTATGCGACCTTGGGCTAATTACTTCATGACCTTGGATTACACAGCAGTTTCTTAGAGAGGACACCAAAAGCACAAGCCACCAAAGAAAAAAATAAGTGGACGCTACCAAAATGAAAATTTTTCTCTCAAGGGACACTAATGAGAAAGGGTAAAAAGAGGATGGGAGAAAATATTTGCAAATCATGGATGCGATAAGAGTCCCTCTCCATGGGCGCCTCCGTTAAGTGTCCCACTCTTGATTTCAGCTCAGGTCATGATCTCAGGGTCATGAGATCGAGACCCACATAGGGCTCAGTGCTCAGCAAGGAGTCCGTTTGGGATTCATTCTCTCTCTCTCTCTCTCCCCACCCCGGCTTGAAGGTGCTCTCTCTCTCTTTAAAAAAATATAAATACATACATACATGCATACATACATACATAAAAACTCCTGTGTCCAGAATACATAAAGAACTCTTTCAACTCAACAATGAAAAACAACTCAATTTAAAAATGGGTCAAGGATCTGAGTAGACTGTTTTCAAAGAAGATACAGGAATTGCCAAGAAGCCCAAGAAAAGACATTCAGGGTCACTAATCCCTAGAAATGCCAATCACATCTCAATGAGATACCAATTCATACCCACCAGGAGGGCTATACTCAAAAGGATAGATAGTAACCAGTTTCCACAAAGACTTGGTAAGTCCACATGGTCCTCCACTGTTGCTGGGAGCATGGAAGGCACAGCCTCAGTTAACTTGGAAAGGAAACACGGGTAACCTCGTGATTCAGAAATCCCACTCCTGTGTCTATACCAAGAGAACTGAAACATACTGAAACATAGGTCCATGCAGACACTTCTATTATGAATGTTCATGGCAGCTTTATTCCTAAGAGCCTTAGAGTGGAAACAACCCAAGTGTCCATCGATGGGTGAAAGGACAAACAGAATATTATCTTTATCTACATATGAGATCTATATATGATAGCATATATGATATCATATGTAAATATCTATCTCTACGCCATGGAATATTATTCAGCCATAAAAAAGGAAGGAGAGTCTGATTCTACAGCATGGATGAACCTTGAAGTCATACTAAGCAAAAGAGACAAGTCATAGGAAGGCACATACTGTGTGATTCCATGATAGGAAATGTTCAGAATAGGCAAATCAGAGACAGAAAGGGGTTGTTAGGGGCTGGAAGGGGGAGAAATTGGGAGAGACTAACAGGTACAGGGATTCTTTTCTGGGGCAATGGAAATGTTTTGAGTTAGACAGTCCCAATGGTAAATAAACTAATGAGCTTGCGTCACTGGCCAGCCTGCCCCCCCCACCCCCAAAACTCTGGAAACTTCTAGTAGAAGCTTCTGGCTAGCTGTCAATCTTACCTTTCAAAACAAAGTAACAGACTGCCGGGACATGAGGAGACACATGTGAGGAAGACACCTGCTCAGAGGAATCGGGAGTGCCTGATGGGCCAAACAGTTACCTCTGCTTTGTTATAGTGTTAAAATCCCCTTCTGAGTACTCATTCCAAACCCTACTAGGGAGTCAGGACTCTGGAGCTTGTTTCTCATATCCTATTTGCCAGGCAACTGCTCCAGGGTATTCTTTGTCTGTAATTCACCAGGTAGCAGACCCTCTGTAGTCTGGTAACAACAACACACTTTAAAAGGGTAAAGTTCAGGGCACCTGAGTGGCTCAGTGGGTTAAGCCTCTGCCGTCAGCTCAGGTCATGATTCCAGGGTCCTAGCATCAAGCCCTGCATCGGGCTCTCTGCTCAGTGGGAAGCTTGCCTGCCCTGTACCTGCCTCCCTGCCTACTTGTGATGTCTGTCAAATAAATAAATAAACATTTTAATAAAATTAAATAAAAGGGTGAAGTTCATGTTTTATGAATTCTATCTCAATAAAACTTACTCTAAAAACAAATATGAGCAACCAATAAGAGAGCCAGAGAATAAACAGGTCAGTGATGATACAGGGCAATCGTGGTAATGACAGCTCACACGGGAAGGGACAGCAAAGTGTAGGGTCAGCAAGAGGGCAGGGAGCCCGTCCTGAGTGGGAGATACCTGGAGTGAAGGCTGAAGGATGCGTAGGGGGTTGTTCGACAGTGGGGACAGCCCAAGCCAGGACGTGCCCAGCCGTTCAGAGTGGAGACAATGGGGAGGGTACACACCAGCTGAGACCAGAAATGTATCAAGCAGCCACTGGCCTATCCTCTTACTTGTGACTTATATTTAATTATGTGGGTAATTCTGCATCAGGGGGCTTCCTGCTGGACCGTCTGCTCCAGGAGGGTGGCAAATGGGTCCACCTGGCTCACCTCCCACAGCCCAGGAGCCAGTCTGGCACAGGCTGGGAGGAGGCTTCTAGAACTTACATTCATTGTCTGCGTAAACGTCATTTAGGTTCTGCCAATTGCTCTGCAGCCCTGGTCCTGCACAGGTCTGGATGTGCGGGAGGGAGCGTTGTTCAAGCCCCATCAAGTGGGATGCTCATTTAAATGCAGGAATCCAGCCTCAGATGCCCAGGGCTTCCAAAAGGAAGTGAAATTCAAATGAGATGCAATCACAATGCAGATGCAGAATCCTCTAATTCAAGGTCAAGATTACACTGTCCTGAGCCCTTATGGCCACCTCCTGCGCAGCCAGTTGCAGGGGGGAGGGCGGGCATCAAATATCCCAGACTTGTTCATGCAGAACAGATCTGTCTCCTAAACAAACACCAATCAGCAGAATAGCCCAAAGTCAAGTAGACTGACCTCACAACAAACTTAAAGAAATTACTGTGTTTGGGAATGTGGGTGGGGGACACTTCTCATGCTATTTCTTTCCAGAGGAAGAAGAGAAGACCCCAGAAGTTCCTGCCTTGCTGGATGCTTTGCCAAGGCCACCATCCGTACCCTGAACTTCTGGTTGAGGGACCTGGTGGGCTGATAGCTCAGGAGGGCCCCACCTCAAGCCTGGGGAGCAAGCCAGACACTGGGTTTGGTTCTGGAGAACAGCACGTTCACCTGCTTTAGCCCTTCCTGTCCTGCTCTAATGTCTTCAGGGCTGCTCAGTGTGGTCACATGTCTAAGATCGCGAGAATCTGGTCTTGTCCCTGTAACGCTTGGCCTTTGCTGGGGGCAGATGTAGGGGCCGGGGAAGAGTGTCCACGGGGGACCCAGGGCCATGCTGGGCTGCAGTGGAATTTGAGGAGAGAAAGGCTCAGGAATGAGGTGTAAGAGAAGTGGGGGGGTGTCCCCTCAGGGCACCCTAGCATCGCACAGAGACTTCACGTAATAACAGTAACTGTGATATTGGAAAGATGTGAGAGTTCAAAGCCAACGGCCAAGAAAGAATTCTTGAGACCTCTTTGGTGCAAAAAGGTGGTTTTATTAAAGTGTGGGGACAGGAACCGTGGGCAGAAAGAGGTGCATTTGGTGGTGAGGAGTGGTTCGTTATATGCTTTCCAAGTTGGGAGGGGGTTAGGGACAGTGTAAGTCTCTAAGAAATTGGGAAGCAAGGTGTCCAGGACCTCGAGGAGGCCAGCTGCTGTTAGGAAAAGGTCATTGTTCACTTTCCAATAAAACCTTAGTCATGAGACCCTTCAGATGCATATCACGGGGTCAGACGCTAGGGGGATGATTGCCAACATGTATCTTGGGTAGGAGTGGGAGGTAGAGATAAAGGAAGTTTCCAAAGGAAACTTCATTAATGTGATACCGCCTGCCCACATGGCCAACAGGCCTACTCTGCCTGGGCCCAGGGGAATTTCCAGGACCCAGGACCTTCAGTGCTAAAACTGGTTGTCGCAGGCAAACTGGATGGCAGTTCACTGTGGCAGTGAACCACGCAAGGAAGTCAGTGTCCTAATCCCTGGAAATGGTGAATGGCCAAAGGGACTTTGCTGATGAGATTAAGTTAGGGACCTTGAGATGGGGAGATTCTCCAAGATTTTCAGGGTGGACCCAATGGCATAGCAAGGGTCTTTATCATTGGGAGGCAAGAAGGTCAGTCAGAAAAAGGAGACAGTGCCACAGAAGCAGAGTGTAGAGGGATGTCATTGCTGGCTTTGATGGAGGGAGACCCTCAAGTCAAGGAATAGGGGTGGCTTCCAGAAGTTGGAAAAGGCAAGGAATGGCTTCTCCCCCTAGAGCCACCAGAAGGAAGGCAGGCCTGCCATCACCTTGACTTTAACCCAGTGAGACCCACGTTGGACTTCTGATATCCAGAACTATAAGAATAAATCTACGGTCATCTTTTTCAGCAGTAATAGGGAGCGAACTCTGCTGCCTTCAGGCACTGGCCACCGTATTTTATTTTCTGTTTCCAGGACAAGGGACAAATGTTTGCTGAGCATGTACAGGGCTCAGCTGGCCCAGGCACCCTGAACCCAACCCTACACCTTGGGGCCCTGCTACTCAAGGACCTATCTTGTTCCTTCATTCTTTTTTTTTCATTCATTCATTCATTCAGTGAACACCAAGAGAACAACTTCTGGGTGTCCGAACAGTCCCGGACACTGGCGATTCCGAGATGAACAGGACAGAAGCTTTGTCCACGAGAAGCTTACAGGGTAAGAGGCAGTTGGTCTCCAAAGTGGAAAAATGCATGGCAGGGGAAATGTAAGATGATGCATTGGGTGTGAAGAAATGCACAAGAATTTCTACCTTGATTTATTCTTATCTAACAGTTAGCAGGAGTTGGGAAATCAGGCTAGCCTGTGTTTGACGTGTGGGTTAATACTGGTGCCCAGGAGCTCACTGAGTCTGGCAAGTTGATGTGGGCCTCTGACTGGAGAAGTAGGAGTCCTCACACAGTGGGAGGGGAAGGGGTGTCCACACCTCCCCCAGCCTGTTTGGTGTCGTGTACGTCTCTCTCCCCCATAAACAACTTATCGCTCCTCCATAAAGTGGGTTTGCAACTTTTTGTCAGTGCACCATTTACCCAAACTCTCATGGACCCACAGTTGAACAAAATCCCTGCAAACAAACTGTGGATGGAAGATAATATTAAAGGTACAAACCTGAAGGAGAAAAAAACCCAGCAGATTTGGCATTTCTCCTCCTCCAAGTGCGAGCTCTTTGTAATCTCTTAGGTTAAAAACTCTGACATCTCATCAAAAGCAATGGCAATGAGAGAGAGAGAGAGAATTCATCAAGAAAAAATGAACTAAACATGGATTCACACCCACTAACATTAACAACAAACTTCCCTGAATGATTATATTATTGTGCCTGGAGATGTTAGCTATAGATTATATGAAGTTATCTTTTTTTTTTTTTTTTTTAAAGCACTCAAGGGGTGGGAGGTTGAGGGAACCAGGTGGTGGGTATTAGAGAGGGCACGGACTGCATAGAGCACTGGGTGTGATGCAAAAAATAATGAATACTGTTATGCTGAAAATAAATAAATAAAAATAAAAATTAAAAAGCACTCAAAAAATTATTAATAATTTTGGTCTTGGCACTGTGAGTGAATAAAACAATTTGGTTTAATATTTTTAAATGCCCCCTTTGAAATTTCTACTTTGTGTCAGGTTTATAGCATTTGCAACATATTTATGGTTGTTACACATATATAATCTGTAAGTAGACATATAGACGGCATGCTATATGCCTGTGGAGTACATTTTTTAGGGACTAAAGAGTAAAAAAGAGAGAGAGAGGCAACAGTGATAGGAGATGTCAACCATGGAGTTGATAGAACATTACAGCTGCCTCCTCTCTACCTGTCCTTTATTCGTTACTAAGACAATGCGTTTCTCTTTCCAGGTGACAATATGCCTGCTAAAGTCACATGCAGCCTACTGTGCAATTTGAGGTGAACATGTGACACCCTTCTGGCTGATGGCATGTGTTCTGGGCGTCTACTACTGAGCAAAAAACCAACCCCAAACCTCATGACTTAATGCAGCAACCATCATCTATTTGCTCTGTAATGGGGATCAGGCAGGGCTCATCTTGTTCTACCATGTATCCCTGGGGCGGCTCGGTGGGGCTGGAGGATCCATTTCCAAGATGGCTTCCGTCTGTGGCTGGCAAGCTGGTGCTGGCTGTGCCTGGCAACTGTAGGCTAGAGCCTTGTCCGCAGGATGATTTGCCTCCTCCCAGCATAGTGGTTCAGTTCCAAGAACAAGCGTTCCAAGAGAAAGGGAATAGAGCCGTCACCTCCTTAAAGCCTCAATCTGGAAACTTGCTCAGCACCATTTCTGCTGTATGGTGTTGCTCAGGTGGCCCTGAGCCCACCCAGAGTCAGGGTAAGAGGACACAGACCCTGCCCCTCAGTGAGGGCAGTGGCAAGGAATTCCTGGCCAGCTCTAATCTGCCATGATGTATGAGGAGAGCTGGCTAAGTATTCCTGGGAAAGCTTCTACATCCTTGTCTGCTGATGCTTTCTTCTCCCTCTTTTCCTGCATCTCAGGTGGGAGACTGGGGCTGGACCGCCCAGCCTGTAACCAGGAAGTGACCAGCCCATAACCAGGAAGTGACCTTGTGAACGAGGGCCATGCTCTAGAGACGTGGAGCAGAAAGGCAGAAGCCAGAGTACCAGGGAGCATCACTGAGCCACTGTACCAGTCGAGACCACATTTGCTAGATTCCCTGTGCTATGAAGAAACATAAACCTCTCCTTGGTTAAGGCCCTCTGGTGACATTCTGTTACAGAGAGCCGCATGCTGTTCCTAAGTCAGTGTTCAAGGCTGGAGCGGCACAGATGCAAAGAGATGTGTGAATCTGGAGAGGTAGCAAAGGTGGTCACAATTTCCAGAGCAGAAATCTCCATAGCTAGAGCTTCCCTACCTGCATGTGTGGCCCCGTGGCAGCCCCGTGACAGCCACCCATGAGGACCCCTCACTTCTCGGCCCCTGGAGACCCAGAGCCTGCATATCCACCGACAAAATGAAGCATCACCACCTTTGCTCACTTGGTCCCCTCCCCCACTTCTCTTCACACTCAGACTATTCCAGCAGGATGTGTACTGGACAAGGAGCCACTAGGGAAAGATAAGGATAGGAAAAAGGCATCTTCTGGGAACTAGGGCTTGGGCTCTGTGCTTCATGCTTGTTAACTCTTGAAACCACCCTGAGACAAGGACACATCTCCCCACCTCATAGGATGGGGGGGGACTGAGACTCAGAGAGGTGAGCAACATAACCAATGTTATATAGATTGTGAGGAAGGTAGCTGAGCATGAAGTTCAGGCCTCCCTATGTCCCTTCAAAGTGTGTGTTCAGTCCAGTCACCCATCTGCATCCAGGGGCCTTGAATCCAACTCCCAGCCCAGACGCCCACACTCTAGGTGGCTTAAATAATTTATTTCACTTCCTCGAGACTCAGTTAATGCATCCCTAAGATGAGAGGGTTCTGAGGGATGAAGAGGAGCTCTCAAAGGAGATTTCTATCTTTGAAATCCTTTGATCTTATGCAATTTCGGATAACATCAAGGTTTATAAAAACAAAACATCATCAAAATGAGCTTGTAATAAAATTGCAAAGCAATATGTCGGGGGCAAGGACTATAAATCCACAGGATGTCAGTTCCAAGTTGAATACAATTTACAAGAATATGGTTCAAATATCACAAGGTCAAAACAATTTTGAGCTTTCCAGTATTTACAAACATACCTCACTTCATAAACCTTTCCAATCCATGCTACACAATATATACAGGACGTTTTAAAATGACTCTATTTAATTTGATGTGGCTTTAAGTGAGGTCTGTTAGAAATGTGCTACTAATTTTGGACTTTTGTGTTTAGGGGAAAATGCGATTGAAGCTTAATCCAATTTTCTAACACCCGAAAACAGCTACAAGGAAATAGACAGGCATGAAGGAACAATGGCAGATTTTGCCTCAAAAAAACCTTGACTTGCCACTAACTTGCCCTGCTGAAATGTTCCGTACCAAAAAAAGGCTAGCCCTGCAGGCATGAAGGAAAGTTAAGCCATGAAGATAGCATAAAAGTCAGCTTGGCTTTAGAACTCCATTCGACTCCTGACTTGCTTGCCCAAGCAGAGCCAGAGGGGGCTGCAAGCTTCTATGAGAAGTTACGTGTTGCACATGGCGAAGCTATGCTATGGCGAAGCTACGCTTCCAACATGGCGGCCAAGGGCAACAGTGAAGCATGGGCAGAAGAAATGTCTAGATACACTAGTGTCTGGGCACTGCTCATTATCTATGATCAAGAGCATTCAAAGGTCCCCAGAAGCCCCGGCAAGGGGGAAGAGACCAAGGGAACGAATAGGAGCCCAAGACAGCAGGAAGGAGCCACACAACGCAGGATCTTTGAGAACAGAAGGCTAAGAGTCAAGGTCATTTGCCTTGAGTGCCCAGACAATGCCCCAGAAGGACAGCAGGGCCCAGATGCCCCTCATGAGATCCCACACAGGGACCAAATCAGACCAAACTGGACATGTCACCAGAGCCAAGCATGGGGTCATAGAAGCCTCACTTGGTCCTTGTGGATGCCAGGAGAGAAGGAGAAACCCTAACAGCTTAGGCACTTATTTGAAAGAGACTCTGTGACCCCTAAGGAGACTTTTTTTTTTTTTCTAAGATATATTTATTTATTAGAGAGATAGAGAGCAGAGAGGGGGCAGCGGGAGAGGGACCCTCAAGCAGACTCCCCACTGAGCACAGAGCTCGACAAGGGCCTCGATCCCACAACCCTGAGATCACGACCTGAGATGAGACCAAGCGTCAGACACCTAACTGACTGAGCCAGCCCCCCACCAAGTAGACTTTTAATTGTGGGAGAGAAACTGAGATGCCATGACTATCAAACTGTAGACTCCTCTCTCCTTTCTGTTAGTGCCCAACCACACAGGTTGGGGCATTCACAGAAAATGCAGAAGCTACATTCTCTTACCTGTTCGAGGGTGGGGCATAAAACGCAATCCTGCTCTGCTTGTTACTGTTCCATCTTATTATCTCTGTTCTGTTCAAAAGTCCTCTCTCCAAAAGGACAAGTCCTAAGAAAACTAATTTTATTTATTTATTTATTTATTTATTTATTTATTATTTTTTTATAAGTAGCTTCCATGCCTAGCACAGAGCCCAGTGGGGGGCTTGAACTCACAACACTGAGAACATGATCTGAGCAGAGATTCAGAATTAGACACTTGACCAACTGAGGCTCCCAGGTACCAGAAGACTCATTTTTATTTTTTATTTTATTTTTTTGAAGATTTTGTTTTTAACTAATCTCTACACCCAACATGGGGCTCGAACTCACAATTCCAAGATCAAGAGTTGCATGCTCTACCAACTGAGACAGCCAGGTGTCCCTTCCACTCCCCCACTGCCTGCCGAAAACTCATTTTTCAATGGAGGAACGAATTATAGCTGATAAGATGAATTTTCTCCCAAGACCAGTGGAACCTCATTGGTGTCTGAAGCAGGGGAATGGCTGCAGGGATTTGTGATTTAGGAAAATCTGGAGACAGCGAGGGGAAGGGACAAGAATTGAGGCCCAGAGCCAGGGATGTAAAATGGTCCAGAAGAATGACCGCCAGAATGCAGCTTTAGGCAGTGGCCCTGCAGGGAACGGTGAAGGTTAAGGTGAAGTCAAACACACATCCTGCCTCTCTCACTTATTTACACCTGCTCTGAGGCAGGAACCACATACGAATTTCTGTCTCTTCTTCTGTCCAGTGGGGGTAATAGCCCTACCCAAAGCTGCAGTGGCATTGAATGAGATCACAGCTAACGCATCTGACATGATGTGTTCCCTGCCACGACTACTGTCTCCCCCCACGACGTAAGGACCCACTTTCAAACGGCAGTACCCCTGCCTACAGCTGCCAGGAAGACAAACAAAATGCCTCCAACCTCCCGTTGGAGGCGGGATCATCTTTGAAAGGCCAAGCTGGGATCTACAAAGCACAAGAGAATTTCATTACCAGTCTATAAAAAGGCACTCTGGAAGAAAACCCTCCATACTAGCGGCCATGGCCAACCGCATCCAGATGTGTCGTGAGAACGTGCTCTGGGGGATTAGGCAAGACCCAACAGCACCACCGTACAACTAACTAGCTGAGTGACTTTAGCGAGTCACTGTACTTAACCTTTCCATCCAATTTCCCTCCCCACCTGTACAGTGTGGAGAGCACAGGCTCACCCAATGGTGAGAACTCATTGCAGTACAATGAGGAGGATCTTGGAACAGGTGTGCATGTGGCCTCTCTCTGGGTCTTACTTTTTCTTTGTAGGGGGTGGAGAGGGTCTACACAACCTGGCCCCCATCTCATTTCCTAATATTTCCCACCATTACAATCACTCCAAATCTAGTAACCTCAAGCTAGTCCCAGACTCCAATACTGCCAATACCTTGATCTCAGACTTCAAGCTTCCCAAACCATGAGAAAGTCCATTTCTTTTTTTTTTTTTTTTTTTTTTTTTTTTTAAAGATTTTATTTATTTTATTTGACAGAGAGAAATCACAAGTAGTCAGAGAGGCAGGCAGAGAGAGAGAGAGGAGGAAGCAGGCTCCCTGCTGAGCAGAGAGCCCGACGCGGGACTCGATCCCAGGACCCTGAGATCATGACCTGAGCCGAAGGCAGCGGCCTAATCCACTGAGCCACCCAGGTGCCCCGAGAAAGTCCATTTCTATTCAAAGTGCCAGACTGTGGCACTTTGTTATGGCAGCCCAAGCAAATTAATGTAAATCCACATATAGAACTTTTTAATTATTTTTTATGGCATTGCATAATTCGCATTACTGGCCAACTTGGAGGCGGTGTTCTGTATATTTGGTTTTTGTTTTTTACTTAGCCATGTATCAAGGACCAGACTCCAGATAAGTACATAGAAATCTAATTTTTAAAAGGTTGATGTTCCCAAAAGGCGGGGATTGGAACTTATTCAACCTTACTCCAGGCCTGACGGACTCTCCAACAGCTTCCGGGTTTTTGCCACCACAAACATGTGACAATAACATCCTGTTCTCATGGTCTTACATTTTAGGGCTTTCATTTCTGCAGGAGATTGCAGGATCAAAGGGAATGTGTGTTTCCACATGTTAATAGATCCTTACAGGTTACATTCCCAAGAAGCTTTGGCAATTCGTAGGGACCCAAATGTTAACTCCTGGCCCAGCAAACGAAATACAGTATCAGAAAAGACTTTCCTCCCCTTTGGTAGTTAGCGAGTGAGCCTGCTGTCTGGAGAGAAGAGCGCCTCCTCTGAGGTCAGCTGGTCAGGTTTCTGGACAGCATGGAAGCAGGCTGACGGGTCCTGATTCTCAGCTGAATGCCCACCGCAGGTCACTCAACCTTGCTGAGCCTGGTTCCTTGTCCATAAAGGACCCAATTATTGCCCAGCTCACTCCGCAAGCACTTGGCTGGAGAGGGCAGATACGGAAGGGCCATGTCCTGTATTAGGAAAAATCATCCAGCCCCCTGAGTTGGTCTGCCTGGCCAGACGGTTCTAGAGGCCTGCAGAGGCCATGTCTTGGTCCCCACTGAGGGCTTGGCACTGTAGGGGCTGGGCCCTCTCTTTCCTTCCCACCCCACTCCCTGGGCACATCCTGACCTTCTTGCAAGACCTAGGTCCTTCTGAGTCCTCCTGAGTCCTTCCCTTCTCCTGCCCCCTCTCCACCTGCCCCTCCTGAAATCCTCCTGAAACCTGGGCTCCCTCCATGAACATAGGTTTATACATACAAGCAAAACTGCTCTCCTCCTGGTTACAAAGTTAGAGATTCTGCCTCATTAGTTCAGCAAAATAATAATAAGCGCTCATCATTGTTGCATGCTTAGCAGGTGCTGAACGCTATGCTAAGCTCTTGAGCTTGGCGTGAATTTCTTATGTGCTCCCCACAATAACATAACCATTGATAACATATTTCACAGTCTTAGCACCAGGCTTGGGGTCCTTCACCTCCTGCTGCTTTGGTTAACATGCTGTGAATTTCACCAGCCCCCAGACCTGCTAAGCCCAGGCATCCATGTGCCTGGGGACTCACCTTGGTCCACATGGTGGGCCTGATGTTCCTGTTGACCAGGGGGCTCACTCCTTCTGTCCAGGTGGTTCCTCTCTGGCTCCCAAGTTCCAAACAGAATCAGTCAGCCATAGGTTCAACCACATCAGCAAAACATCCTCTGCCCGCTCACCTGTGCGTTGATTCAGCCATCACCAAGAGCGCCAACTACGTGTTGGGTGCTGGGGAAGCAGAGGTAGAGTTAAGCCAGGACCTGTCCCCAAAGGTGTCCAGAGATGTGGGCGATCAGAGCTTCAGGAGCTCAGAGGGGCCCTGGTCTCGCCCCAGAGCAGTCAGGGAAATCTTCCAAGGAAAGTGAGGCTCAAGAGACAAGGTTAATGGGAACGTTGTTCTTGGAAGAGGTGTGGTAAGAACAAAGGCCCAGAGATCCTCAGGAGAGGCCTGTGTCCACGTGGCTGCCCAGGACACACTACAAAGCCCTAAAGCTCTGAGAAGGGTGCTCTGATTCCTTGGTCCCGAACACTTCCCGCTCCTGGAGCCTGGAATTAGAATTACGGTCACGGCTGCGTCTGACATCTGCTCCAGCCAATTCATTATCATTAGGAAATGAATCCCTAATGAATTTCTGCCGCCATTAAGTCTGATTTACAGTAACGGTAATCACCCTTGGAAGCACACGCTTTATCCCTTTAATTAATAATCCCCACTTATCAGCAAACCTAATGATCATGGGACAAAAAATGGAAGAAAGCCTCCCAGCTCCAGCCTGGATTCCCCATGGCACCTTTGGGAAGGGGCGAAGGGGTCAGGTCCCTGGAGAGGGCCTGGGAGTCATGCTGCCAACCTGTGAGGGCATTCACGACCCCGATCCTCAAGCTGAAACTTTGCAGTCCTCCAGACAGTTGTGCTTGAACCCCAAGGTCTGAAGGTCTCAGCCAGCTTTCACCAGCCAGGCTCCTCATTTCTCTGCAGACTCACCCTTGCTGGGAAATATTCTTGCTGCATTCAGGGCTCCTGCCTAGACTTAAACAAATCTGAACCCCCTTTTCAAAACCTTGCAGGGGTACATGTGTGTGTCAAGGACAGTGCCCCAGCTCTCTGCACTCCCATTCCCCCTAAAAAGTCCCCCTGTACCTTCTGGCACAACTGGCACCCCTGCTCACTCTCTTCCTCTCCCAGATACTCTGGGCAGTCTTGTGCCACCTATTAGCCCTCTTCTGAAATGACCTTCCTTCCTATTGTCGCCTCACACATGCCTAGAGCCCTTCCCCCATCCCTCGGCTACGACCGGAAGCAGTGTGTACCCAAAGGATCTGTCTGGGCATCTGGGGAAGCAGGTGGACAAGTCAGTGAGTAGTTTGAACCTAACACAAGAAGGAGCCACCATCAACATGTGTGACCTACAGAGGGGACAGAGGGGAAGAGCCGGAGAACCTCTAAGATATATTAAGCATTCACAGGTGCTGGACTTATAGTATCTCTTGGAAATGTCACATCAGCGATGAGAGGTAAGTATCCTTACCCCCATTGTACAGTGAGAAGACTGAGGTTTGAGGACTTCCAATAAGCCTGAGGTTATATAGAATCTGTGAGTGGCAGAGCTGGGTCATGGTCCCTGAGTGTCTGTAACAAGGTGCACCCTTGTGACAGTACCAGATGGAATTTTAAGATAGTACTGTATCCCCCCCCCTATAGTCCCTTTTTCTCCCCAGCCCCCAAATAAACATCAAAATGACATGTCCTGAAATACTCCAGTTATGGCGAAGAAAGAGAATAGTCAGACCTATGGGTCATTCTCCTCCTTAAAACCCTGATTCAGGCCTTCCTTCAATTTCAGGAGGGTCTCCAAGTTCCTTAAGGCAGCATCTGCCCTGTCCCTCCTGCTGACCCTGCCCACTTCTCTGGATCACTCTCGTGATGCTCTCGACCACGATGCGGTCTAGCAATGCCCCACCCAGGTGGGCATACAGACGTGCACACACTGCATCGTTTCTAAGCTTGGGGACAGTGCTCACTGGTGCCCCCTCTCTTTCACCTGCCCTTGCTCCAGTTCCCCCTAAGCGTGCCCTTCTAAGAAGCGCTCTCTGGCCTTCCTAGACTGTGCATGGAGGTGGTCCTCCATGGGCTTCCACAGCCCCGTGCCGACCCCATGGTGCTAAACTCAGCCACTGTTCTCCACCGACCTCCCAGGGCAGTGGGTGTGCCCCCTGGCTTTCTCCCTGCTGGTGCGAGATGGTGGGCAAATGATCTGGACCTCTCCATACCTCTGGTGTCCCATCTGTGAGTGGGGACCCTGTTAGGATTATGTGGGCACACAGAGCACTGAGAACAGGGCCCCACATGCACCTGGTTGAAAGCTCACTATTTTTTATGACTCTGTACCCCCACTAATGTTCTCCTTAGATCCCTGTGCCCAGCACAGTGATTGAGACCTAGTAGGCACTCAATAAATACTTGAGCTGAATTACCTCCACAAAATGGAAACAGAGCTTGGCTCACAGAGGAGGCAATCACTCGTATTACATATTAGGCGATTTTTCCAGAGTGCATCATGCCAAATATTGTACATTCTTTATTATAGCGAGGGGGAGTGATGTTCATTAAAGGCCAGCACAGTTTCATTAGAAAACCTTACTTAAAAAAAAAAAAGAAAGAAAGAAAGAAAGAAAGAAAGAAAAAAAAAGAAACCCTTACTTTCAGAATTTTATAACTCAGCCACAAAAATTCACTCCAGGCAAAATGCTAACTTTCGTCTGGAAGTAAATGGGTTTATTTTATAAATTTTTATGCATTTTCCACACATAAACAAATGGCCAGATAAACCATTCTTTAAGGGAAGGATTGCAAGAGGAAAACTTGATATTCTGGCATATAAAAGACAAAGACTCAAAAAGACTAGCAAGACGGGGTGGAGAGGCTCGGGTTTGCTTGGCCAGGAAGGTGTCCTTTGCTGGGCGTTTACATAGGATCTTTCCTCTGAGTCTTTTCAAATGCTCCTTGCATTATAATGACCGCTTCTAGGAGGGCTTCATTGGGCCAGCTGTTTTCCTAAGTGTTTTACTTGTAATAACTAATTCCCTAAAATATATCTCCTTCTGAAGGAGGAGTGTATTGGTTGAATAAGTGGTCCCCAAAAGGTACGTCCACCCAGAACCTCCAAATGTGACTTTATTTCGGAAATAGGGACTTCGTAGATGCAATCAAGTTCAGTCAAGGCTGTATTAGATTAGCATGGGGTTGGGTATGGGGACACACGAAGGAGAGAAGGCCCCGCGATGGCGAAGGCAGAGGCTGGAGGGATGCTGAGGATTCCCAGACGCTGGGAGAGGCCGGGCAGAATTATCTGGAAACTTCAGAGGGATCACGGCTCTGTGGACACCTTGATTTGGGACTTCTCTCTTCCAGAACGGCAGGGGAAGAAATGTCTGTTGTTTAAGGCAGCCAGGTTTTTGGTTAATTTGTAACGGCAGCCCTGGGAACTCAAGGAGGACAGAGGTCAGGAAACGTGCCTAGTGCACTCACCGAGTAGGCAAAGCTGAGGTTTAAGGACCGGCAGTGGGCTCCTAGGGCGGACGTAAGCAATATTTGGGGCACTCTCAACCATAAGCGACATGTTTTCCAATGACTTCATCTCTTAATACCTCCCCAGGATCCCACAGGAAAAAATGGGGGAACAAGCACCCCCCTCCAAACTGTACACTTCAGGACGTGTAATTCATCATCCTGAGTTCTATCCAGTCGCCTAAAAACTATCTCTCCTTTGTTTCTACAACACTATTAGGAGATCTGATTAGGTTAACAATAGAGAGCCTTCCGCACATTCGACATCTAGGAAAACAGAAGTCACAGGAAAAAGTCATTTCATCCCAACCCATCCAGGGCTGGAGCCCTGCCCTTCAGCCTCCGCCAAGTGAACCTCCACCCTCTGACCTCACTCTCGGACGGGGTGTTCACGGAAGAGGTACCGGCCACAGGACAGCCATTTCGAATGCTGCTCTCGGTCCACAATTGGTCCACCCAATTGTGGGTGTGGAAGGATGTGTACAATACGTCATAAAGTGAAAAGGCAGCTTCCAAGACGCTGTGGTTTGCACCCATCTTCTCATAAAATACAAGCCTATATACAGACAAAGAGAAGCATGCATGAGAAGGGCAGGAAGGAAAGAGAGTCACAAGGCTAAGAATGAGTAGGGATGATGCCATTCAGGGTCGTTTTGCTACTTTGTGCCTTTACTCACTGTTTGAGTTGTTTTCAATGAATATCTATTAATTTTATAGTTATAAAAAAAGCCCCCTCATATCCAGGAAGGGTTGGAAGCCTGCAAACTCCAGGGTACTGTGTGGGACTTCTCCCCTGCAGGCCGGGCCCCGGAAGCTCCTGGGTCAGGGGGGTCTTGCGCAGCAGAACCCCAGTGGAAGAAAAGCTTCTGTTCCATGAGTGGGTGGCCCGGATCCCCAAGAGGAGCCATCAGCCACTCCCTGCCCGGCTCATGTAGCAGTCCCATGTCGGCAGCCCATTCCTATCCAAAATGCAGAGAAGTTTCTCCAAGTTAATTTGAACTGCCTGCCCTGGAGAAGCAACAGGAAAATGAAAAAATCAAAAATGGTCTACTAAAATCCAACAGGGACAGAGCATTTACATTGAGGGGACAGGCGCACCAGAGGGGATTCTGGTCAAACTGTGTGAGCGATTCACAACAGAGAAATGGTGCTGGGCAGTGACCTTCCAGAGGTGGAAAGGCCCAGTGCTCCTTTCCAGGTGCTTGAAAACAAGGGCCATTTATGCTCTCATAGGTCAGGAGGCCAGACATAAGAAATCAAGGTGTCATCACAGCCATACTTCCTCCCAAAATTCTAGGAGAAGATCCTTCCAGGCCTCCTCCGGCTTCTGGCTGCCCCTGGCATTCCTTAGATTGTGGCCACATCACTCCATCTGTCCACTATCTTCCCATAACACAGCCTTCTTCTCCCTGAACATCTGGGTGTCCTCTTCTTACCAGGACAGTGTCATTGGATTTTGGGTCCACCTTAATCCAGTATGAGTTTAACTTAACTACCTCGGCCAAGGTCCTACTTCTAAACAAGGACATGTTTTAGGTTCCAGGAGAACGTGAATGTGTAGGGTATACTATTCAAATCAATACAGTGGCATCCCCAAGTTCCTGGGACCATGGCTGCTCTCAGCACACACTGAGATGGCCCATCCCAAGTCCCACAACTTCACAGGAACTGGCATCTCACACAACCGTCCCTTTGAGCAACTGGTCACCCATTCAACAGTCAACAACCATCTATGGAATATGGCCAAAGAACAGCCTGGAGGAATTGGGGTTAGACTCCTGCATTCACATGTACTCACTGTGATGGCTGCTGTCATGTGTCAACTTGACTGGGCCACAGGGGGCCCAGATATTTGCATCTGTCCATGAGGGGTTTTGTGGGTGAAAGTGACACTTGAGACAGTACACTGAGGACAGCAGGGGGACCTTCCCAGTGGATGTGGGATACATGAAATCCAATGAGGGTCTGAAGGATACAAAAGGCTGAGTAAGAAAGAATTCTTTCGTTCTTCCTCATGGTATTCAAGCTGTAACATGGGTCTTCTGCCTTTGGACTTGGACTCAGGTGGAAACTTACACCATTAGCTCTCCTGGTTCTCAGGTTTTCAGATGTGGACTGGAAATACACCAGGAGGTCTCCTGGGTCTGGACTTCTCAGAGTCCATAACTGGGTGAGCCAATCCATATCTCTAGAGAGATATCTTTGGATATACAGATGGATAGATAGATCATTACTTCTGTTTCTCTGGAGAACCCTAATACACTCCAACATGAGGGAGACAGCCAAAGACCCTGACAATCTCTCTTTGTCAGAGAACAATGGCTAAAAACAAGATTTAAAAGAGAGGGAAGAAGAGAGAAAAAACCTATACAAAATTCAGACATAGTAAGTCTTTTTTTTTTTTTTTTTTAAGATTTTATTTATTTATTTGACAAAGAGAAATCACAAGCAGGCAGAGAGGCAGGCAGAGAGAGAGAGAGGAGGAAGCAGGCTCCCCGCTGAGCAGAGAGCCCGATGTGGGACTCGATCCCAGGACCCTGAGATCATGACCTGAGCCGAAGGCAGCGGCTTAACCCACTGAGCCACCCAGGCGCCCCCAGACATAGTAAGTCTTGCTTGCACATTTTTGAGGTAAAGTGATTGGCTGTTTTCTAACAAAGAAAGTCCTGGGGCACCATAATGGCTCAGTCCTTTAGGTGTCCAACATGTTTTTGGCTCAGGTCATGGTCTCAGGGTTGTGGGATCGAGCCCCTCATTGGGCTCCATACTGGGCCTGGAGCCTGCTTAAGATTCTCTCCATCCTTCTCCCTCAGCTGCCCTCCTCCCAAAAAGGAAGCCAGTCCCAGCTGTCTAGGCCTAAGTAGACAGACGAGGGGTGCCCAGCAAACCACCACATCAGCTGGGCTCTGGAGGTCTGGCTGGGAAGCACAGGCATTGGGCTGTCCTGCTTGTGGCCTCCTGCTCCGTACCTTCTGCCCATAATGGGTGAGCACGTTCTTCTCGCACCAGCTTCTACTCGATGATGGGCCAGGTGTTTGGACAGCACAGCACAGCCACCTCGGGTGCTTACCTTCTCACATCTGCCTGACATGCTCCCCCACTGCCCTCTTGTCCCAGGTGAACAGCGTTAGGAGACCAAGTCCTCCTCTCCACCCTCACATCCTGGGAGATGCGTGGTGGAAGCAGAGTGCCCTTTGGCTCCAGACTGAGCCGGCCCTGAGCCCCTGCAGTTGGGGGAGAAATCCCTGAGAAGTGACCTTGGATGAGATTAGCACATAGGTGACCGAGGCGTCCCGGCTGGAAGTCTCGGGTCCCGGGAAAGCTGTCAGAGCAAGTGTGCAGGAAGCCTGCTACGGGGGACAGGGATAGAATCGGGACTGGATGGGAAACTGAATTGCCATGCGGGCCCACCATGGCTTCAGACAACCCTGGGGGGCTGCTTTTGGAGCTGGGACTGCCCCTCAGCCATACCTGCAGGGCTTGGATGCCCCCACCTAGACCCATCAGATGCAGGCAACCCCGGGAAGGGCTGTGACCTTAGGTGAGGTAGCCCTCCTCTCTAAAGGGGCTGACAGTGTGCTGATAGCAGCTGGGGCCGCAGGCTTTCACTGAGGTGGGGGAGGGGTCAGGAGGCCCATCAGTGTCCATCCTGCTCTTACTAGCTGTGGGTCTTGGGCAGGTTATCCAACCTCTCTGAGCCCAGTTTCCCCAAGTGAACATCATTTACCCACCTCAAAGGGATGTAGAGAGGATAAATCTAAAATATATATATATATATATATGGAAAATGACTTCAGTCTAATGGGACCTCACCAATGGAATAATTTCTCTCACCTCTGCCTGGACCTAAAATGAAGCTGCAGACAGGCCCAGTTGTGCTAGTGTATCAGAATAATATTAGTAGCAGCAAAAGCTTCGGACCTGGTGCCGTTCTAAGCACTTTCCACATATTAGCACATTTGATCCTCAGAACAACCCTGGGAAGCAGGTCTATTATTACCCCCTTTCACAGACAAGGAAACTGAGGCTCACGGGCTCTCAGTAACTTGCTGACAGTTTGCAAGAGCAAGAGGAAACTTACTTTGAAGGTTTTTCTTTCAAGTGAAGGAACCTAGAGTAAAGCACCTCTGACTCAGAAGAATAAAAGCCAGACATCCATGAGAATATATAAAGAATATATAAAGCCATTAGAAGTCAGTAACAACAACAAAAACAACAAAAAAACCCTAATTTAAAAATGAGCAATGAGGGGCGCCTGGGTTGCTCAGTGGTTTGGGCTGCTGCCTTCGGCTCGGGTCATGATCTCAGGGTCCTGGGATCGAGCCCCGCATCAGGCTCCCTGCTCCGCAGGAAGCCTGCTTCCCTCTCTCTCTCTCTCTCTCTGCCTGCCTCTCTGCCTACTTGTGATCTCTGTCTGTCAAATAAATAAATAAAATCTTTAAAAAAAAATAAAAATAAAAATAAAAATGAGCAATGAGGCGGACACCTAGGTGGCTCAGTGGGTTCATTGTCCAACTCTTGATTTCGGCTCAGGTCTCGTTCTTGGGGTCCTGGGATCAAGTCCTGCATCGGGCTCTGTGCTCAGTGGGGAGTCTGCTTGATGTTCTCTCTCCCTCCCTCTGCCCCTCCACCCACTCACTCATACTCGTGCTCTTGAGCTCTCTCTCAAATAAATAAATAAATCTTTAAAAAATTACCAAAAAATGAGCAAAGGACTTGAATAGATATTTCTCCAAAGAAGATCTACAAAACCCCAACAAAAATATGAAAATAGACACAGCGTTATTAGTTATCAGTGACATGTGAATCCAAACCTCAATGTGATACTACTTCCCACCCACTGAGGATGGCTTTGAGTCTTAAAAAGTAGGAAATAGCAAGCGTTGGTGAGGACGAGGGGAAATCAGAGCCCTCATACGCTGACAGTGGGAATGCAAAATGGCACAACATGGTTGCGATAAACATTTTAACAGTTCTTTGAAAGTTAAGTGTTGAATCCCTTTCGGACTCAGCAATTCCACACTCCCAGGTGTATACCCCAAAGAACTGGAAACCAACAAGAATTGTTCCAGCAAAATGTTGCATGTGCCTATTTACAGCAGCACTCTTCACAATAGTCAAAAGATGGAAAAACCCATGTTTCTTTCACCAGGTGAACAGATAAACAAAATGCTTTCTGCCCATAGTGGGAGCATGAGCCACAAAAAGGAATGTTGTACTCACAAAGAGCATGTACTGTTTGATTCCACGTATCCAAAACATCCAGGATAGGTAAATCCATGGAGATAGGAAACAGATGAGCCGTTTCCCGGTACTAGAGGACAGGGAATGGGGAAAGGCTGCTTGATGGGTATAAGGTTTCCTGGGGGCATGGTGAAATGTGCCGGAACTAGCTGGAGGTCGAGTTTGCACAGCACCAAAAGGATTGAATGTCACTGAACTATACATTTAAGATAGCTAACTTCATTAAGTAAGTTACTTAATGAAAAAATTAAAGTCAAGCAGCAGATGCCAACTCTAGCTCTGACTCCTGGAGCGCCCACTGCCACCCCATGGGGTTAGAGGCGAATTGGAGGTGCCTTGTGTGGGGGAGCATTGGGAAGTCGGGAGTTAAACTGCAGAGAGAAAAGCATCTGGCTAACCCAAAGTCTCTCAGCCAGGGCCCATCATGGTTGTCCAAGCTGTGCACTGCACAATGAGGACCCCTCAGGAGACTGCAATCTAGACTACACTCCATCCCCAAGCCATATGCCCTGAGGGTAAAGCTGCACTGGCCCAGAGCAGTATGTTTCTTAATTCTCACAGAACTACCCTCTCACCTGTGGCAGACCTTCTTGAAGCTGGCTAAACCTTCCCTGCTTCCCCCTACCAGTCCCACAGAAAGAGCTCAGGCAACCTCCAGGGTGAATAGCCTGTGTTCTGAGCCCTTTGGCCTCCTCCATCTCCCACTCTTCATGTATCCAACCAGCTGTTTCTTGCCTCAACTGCCAGCCCAACCTCCCACTGGCCCTTCGGATCTGATAAATGGCCTTGTTCTCCTGGTACAGCCCCTCCACTCACCTCCCTGCTTACCCTCTACACCTGCCCTCAGCCTTTGCCAGCCCCCTGCAACCCAGGTTCCTGCTACTGTGTCTGGATCTAGCCCAGCTCTCTGCCAGCTCCTCACTGCAGCAGGGCAGGGAGCCCACTGCTGCTGTAAGGTAACTTGCAGTCTGCCCCGGCAAAGGCAAAGTGAGGTAACGGAGGTGATCAAGGACTTTGGAAGATCATCTGGGGAAGGAGCAAGGACAGGCCAAGAGGTAGGAGCAGAATCAGGGCTCCAGAGGGTCTCAGAAACAAAGACAAAAGTTTTAAGAAGGAACACTGTAACAAATAGACAAATGAGGAAGAGAACTAATTTTCTTTTGAAAAGATGATAAAGTGTGAAGATGACTAATATAGCTGGGGTCCAGATGGGACCCTCTACAGAGCTCCTCCTCTGGACTCAGGTGATCCAGACCGACACCACCATACGTCACATGAGCACCTGAGACAAGGCAATAATTTCCCTGTGTATTTCTCATCTTCGGATGAGGCGTATCTCTAGAAATTGCTACGTACGTGGTTTCAGCAGAAAGATGGGTTCTGTCTGCAGCCCCCATTTTCCCAATTGATGTTCCCTTTTGTTCGTGCCCACTTCGTCTTTGTGTGAACACTGAGCTCTCATTGAACAACCCCAAAAGAGGGATTGCATGGAGACTCAGCACAGTGGGCTGAAATGTCCCGGAGGGAATGCGCAATCATCTTCAGTGAGTAGAGGACAATGAGGAGGTGTCCTGTTACATAATTGAGGAGACAATGTCTTTTATACTCAGTCTGGTTCACTTTTCACACTAAATTAATCTCAATAAGCATCTGCTTTGAGTAAAGGAAGTTTTGTGATAATTCAACCATGACCTTTGTAAAAGTCCAGATAATTCCACGTTCATCCCTCAGCCCTTAGTCTCCTATTGAAATGGTCCGTCTTTATTTCATGATCATCAGCATGTTAACATGAGCTGATTAATCCCATCAACCTAACTACACAGATCGGACACAGCCCAGGGCGATGACATCATTAGCTTTGGGACGTGAGTGCACTAGATCTCAGGCTGGGCTGGTCCGCTGGTCCCACAGGTCATTTGATCCAGTCTCCTTGTTTCTGAGAATTAAAAGCAGATTCGCCTTCCAGTTTATTCTCTCGCTCCAAGATCCAGGTAAACTTGTCTCAACAAGGACGTCGCGGGAACCTCATCTATGGGCCCAAGGAGCCTGCATCCCTCATGGGAGTGCTTGTGGCCAAGCCACTGGATGCTCAGTCGGGACTTAGCACCTGCTACCATCTGTGGGGCTCAGTGACCAGCATGATCTCCGGTAGATCCTCTTTATCCTCCCATATTTCTGAACGCACTGCTCTCATGGACTGTGCCACACACTTTCTCTAGAGCAAAACCCCTAACTAATAACCTGGCCGCGTGTGCCCTGTCACCTAGCAGCCATGTCCCCCAGCTCCTGGATCACCATGACCTTTTAGAAATTTACTCTTCCCATCAGATATACGCGGTGTGGGAAGACAGTCAAGGAATTCTGCCTTCTCCTAGCCCAGCGGCTCTCCAAGTGTGATTCCGGGACCGCAGCGCCTGCCTCACCTTAGAATGTGTGAGAAATGCAAGTTCCCAGGCCCCTCTCCAGACCTGCTGACTGAGAGAGCCCGGGGCTAGAGCCCAGTGAGCTAGGGTTCAGCAAGCTCTCACACCTGCTCTAATGCACGCCAATGCATGAGGTAGGCACGTGACCCAAAGCTGGCCACCAAGTTCCCATGTACATTAGGGTCTGTCTTTGTGGTGCCCATCCTGTGGGATTTGACAAACGTATAAAGACACGCAGCCACCAATATTGTATCACACAGAGTAGTTTCGCCGTGGTAATGTGTTACAACAGTCACAGGAAACTCAAGCAGTCCCGGAGTGCAGACTGGAAAGGAGCAATGTGACAGGGCACAGGACTGGGGCCCACTAACCTCCTTAATGGGCCGGGACTCGCTTTCCGTCACTCCTTCGCCCTGCATCCCACAGGTGCTCTGATTCCTGCCCTCCCAGAGCCTGCTGTCAGCCTTCCTGTGGCCTCTGAAAGCCTCAACCATCGTCCCAGATGTAGCCTTTCTACGAAAGTGGGTCAGAGTTGGTTCCTAGTGCTTGTAACCGGAGGGCTGTGTCCCTTCCCTTCCAAAGCATAGGTTTGTGGAGAGGACCCACCAACAAATGGTGATCCCTTCATATGAATAAACCGATGTAGAGAAGAAACCACGGCCCAGGGAGGACGGGGGACAAGGCAAACACCAGCCAGCGTGCGCGGCAAGGTCAGAGGCAGAACACAGCCTGCCCAGAAGGTTCAGGAAGCTTTGTAACCACTACTCAGAGATCTCCTTTTTTTTTTCCATGGAAAGTTGTTAGCTTTGTGGCAGAATTGTTCCTCTATCCTGGAAACTGAAATACTTTTTCTTTTTCTTTTTTTTTTTTAACATTTTAAGGAACATTTAACTTTTTAAAATTTTAAATTAAAATTTGGATCTGAAGACATGAACTAATTTGGCTTTCCTTTCATTTGGGATGGGGGACTGGAAAACTATAGCCTTAGGTACAGAGACGCAGTCCAATTTTCCAAATTTACACACACACACACACACACCCCCACACTCCCCAGTGTCACAAGATGAAGTTGGGGTTGGGGGTAGAAATTCAGGAGGACAAGCAGATCGAGGACTGCCCAGGATGACCCTGTCTCCTGGCCTCACTACCTACAGGCCCTTTCAGAACGCCTCGAGCCCACTACATACACATGGCTTGGATTTCTCTTCCTCTGCCTGGTGCAGAGATTTAAACACAAATATCCTGTGAGAGGAAGTGAGTCGGTGCATACTCCCGGACTCACAGATTTGCTCCCCTTTCTCTGATTCTAGCAGGGAGTGAGGGAGTGGAAGAGGCCCACCCAGGTGTGGGGAGAAAACACTGAGCTCAGAGGCAGGAGGCTGGGCTGCAGCCACCAACTTGCTGTGTGATTAGGGGCAAACCTTTACCTTCTCTGGGCCTCCATTTTTACATTACAGAAGGAAAAACTGCATTGTACTGATAGGACATCCCACTTAACCTCTAGGTTTGCTCAGTAAGCTATTCACTGAGTGCCCACCATGGGATGCCCAGAGGCCCGAGACACATTCTTCCAACAAGGACTTATTTCGTAAGGGGAATCTCAGCTTCAGTCTCGGTTTTATCACAGACCATCATCTTGGGGAGCCCTGTTAGGGCTGAAGTATATGACCCCCCACACAACTTATATGTTGAAACCCTAATTCCAAAAAGTTCAGAATGGGATTGCATTTGGAGATAGGGCCATAAAGGATGTCATCAAAGCTAAATGAGGTCACAAGGGTGGGGCCCTTATCTGGTAGCAGGGTGTCCTTGTAAGAAGAGCAAGAGACACCAGAGAACTCACGCTCTCTCTAGGCACAGAGACGAAAGACCATGTGAGTATGTAACAATAAGGCAGCTGCCTAGAAGCTGGAAAAGAGGTCTCACCGGAAACCAGTCTAGATTCCAGACTTCCAAACTCCAGAGCTGTGAGGAACTCGGTTCCTCAAATTAGATCCCTGGATCTTTTTCCTTTTGTCTCCAGGACTCTCGAAGAACTGAATAAAAGCACAGATGGTGGTAGACACGATTGTTGCTTGCAATTTCCCCTACCCACTGAGGAACATCCACGAGAGGGTCCTGAACCCCAGCCGCTCTCTGTACTTCCTGCCTGTCTTACTCTTGCACGGCCCTGGGTTTCTGCACTGACACGGGACAGACACTCTCCCCTCTTCATTCTCAAATATCAACATCCTTATAAGGCAATTAGAACGATTGCATGCTTTGGGGAAAAAAAAAAAATCAAAGAATACTGGAATCTCCTCCTTACTGTCCAAACAGACCATTAACCCTTTTTCATCTGAGAACAGAGCCCACACTGAGTTAGAAATTTTCTGTATGTTCCATACAAAACTTAACTCAGATTTCTTCTGCTGCTGGTGGTAGAAAAGTAGCTGGTATCAGACTAAACTTCTCACTGAGAACAGCTACGAAAACTAAAAAAAAAAAAAAAATGTTTAAATGTTGTTTGAAGGTATGAAAAAAAAAAAAATTCCATGCAGGCCAGACTTGAGGGATCAAGACTGAGAGAAATACACTTAAGTGTGTGTTGCATTCTCAGCTGGTTTGAGCTCTCAGCATAGTTTTCACAGTGTAGGTCACAGAGTCCAGATGGAAAGCAGTGATCTAGAGCAGAATGCAATGTATTTCTGGGATCAGAAGGATAAAGGGAAAAAAAAATAACAACCTAGAGATTGGGGGTAACCAGTACCTATGAAGGAGGGGGACAATACTGGACAAAGGGGATCCACATAGAATAGGCAGTCGCATGGAAAGACTCAGAGAATCCAACTGGGATGCAACAGCTAGAAGGCTCAGTGCATAATTCAGAGCTTGGGAAGCAAAAACTGGTGTTCAGGGAAAATCAAGGATGAAGGTTCCTAATAAACACTTCAGGCTTTTAAGCTGAGATCGTAAAGGGACCAGACCCTAAGAATATGTGTAAATGGGAAACGGGCTCCATTAAAGACAAGTGGCCATGCTTTATCTGTCAATTAGGAGAAAATCAAATTCTTTCTGAAAGAATATGATGATATCATCCAGAAGCCCTAGTTTTTCGCATGTAATTCTCAGCACACATTAAATGTTAGTAAGAAGGTCAGACAACCAGATGAAATACTGAAAATCAAGAGAAAAGTAAAGAGTAAAACCAGGGCACAGAGGAACCAGATACTGGAGTTTTTGAACATAAACTCGAATATAACTGCAATTAATATGCCCAAGAAAATAGAGAAAATGATGGAGAAAAATTACCACAAAATAGCATCTATTTTATAAAGAATCAACTGGATATCCTAAAATTGAAAAATATGTATATATAGTAGAAAATGAAATTCTAATAGTTGGGTTAATAAATATATTAAAAGACAGGATTGGTCAACTGGAAAATAGAAGTATAAAAATATTCAAACTAAAGCTGAGAAAAAAAGAGAATAAAAAATATAAAAAATCAGCTGTGTAAGAGACCATGCAGAAAACGTTAAACAATTTGCAATTGGAGTCCCAAGAATAGAGGAGGGAAAGAAAATGGCATGTAATGGTTAACAGTATGTGTAACATGATTATAGTACAGTGACCCACTATTTGGCCAAACAGTGTCCAGGTATTTTATAGTCAGTTGACTTTGAGTAAAGGTGATTGCCCTACATAATGTGGGTAGGCCTCATCCAATCAGTTGAAGGCCTTTAGAGCAAAAACTAAGGTATCCTGAAGAAGAAGGAATTCTGCCTCAAAACTGCAACAAAGAAATTCTGTCTCCATTTTCAGCCTTTGGACTTAAGACTGTAACATCAACTCTTACCTGAATCTCCAGCCTGCTGGTTTGCCTTAAGAATTTTGGAGTCATCAGCCATCACATCATGTAAGATAATTCCTTACAATAAATCCCTTTAAATAAAACTATCTATCATCTTTCTTTCTTCTTTCTTTCTCTCTATGAAGAGAGATAATGAACACATATATATGAAAAACCTACCTGTTCTCACTAATCAAAAAAAAGAAAGAAAGAAAGAAAGAAAGAAAGAAAGGAATAGAAAAAATCCAAAGAAGATTTTTGTTTTTATAAAAAAGCTGTTACCATACTAATGTAGGTCTTTTTTTTTTTAAGATTTCATTTATTTATTTGACACAGAGAGAGATCACAAGTAGGCAGACAGAGAGAGAGGAGGAAGCAGGCTCCCCACTGAGCAGAGAGCCCAATGTGGGGCTCGATCCCAGGACCCTGAGATCATGAACTGAGCTGAAGGCAGAGGCTCCACCCACTGAGGCACCCAGGTGCCCCTGATGTAGGTCTTTCATAAAAGTGAAGTGACATAATATGAACTTTCAGAAGATAGGGTCTATTTTTCACTTTATGCCATTTTGGCCTATGAAAGGTTTCATAGAAACACTCTACTTTTGGATAGTTGGGGAAACTTGTAAATAACTAGGCATGTTTTATTCACCCTACAGATCTTGAATGGACCTCCCTCCTCCATCCCAACAACTACCCATCTACTTAAAATTCAGTTTGGATGTGGGCGCCTGGGTGGCTCAGTGGTTTGGGCTGCTGCCTTCGGCTCGGGTCATGATCTCAGGGTCCTGGGATCGAGGCCCGCATTGTGCTCTCTGCTCAGCGGGGAACTTGCTTCCTCCTCTCTCTCTGCCTGCCTCTCTGTCTGCTTGTGATCTCTCTCTGTCAAATAAATAAATAAAATCTTTAAAAAAAAAATTCAGTTTGGATGTTGAAACTAATGTTGTTACACATGCACCAATAGGATGGGGAAAAGTTTATTACTCACATAATGAGGCTTTCTGGGGACAGCAGGGCCAGTTCCCCCAAGCAGGTACAAAAAGAGATTGAAAGAGCCAGTTAAAAAGACTGGCTTGGGTTTTTATGGTGATTAGGGGACAGAGCTGAGATGAGGACTCCCACACATGACCCCAGCTTGTGTGATTTGAATTTCCCACTGGTACAAATGGAGGGAGCAGCCAGACTTTCTTAGCTTGCCCAGAGGTGGGGCAGCAGGGGCAGGAGGGGGTCTGGAGCTCAAAGGTTGTCACCATCAAACATCAAAACAAGGAGTCCGAGACTCTCGTACAGCAAATCACAGTCACACTGAACACTAAAGGCAAGGAGCATAAACCAAATAAGTAAAATAAACTTCTGAAAACTAAAGGACAAGAAACTTTATCTTCAAAGGAGCAACAGTGAGACTGACATCAGATTTCTCAACAGAAATGATGGAAGCCAGATAATGGAATGACATTTAAATAGTCATCTAGAATTCCATACCCAGTGAAAATACACCTACCTTCCTTCCTTCCTTCCTTCCTTCCTTCCTTCCTTTCTTTCTCAGAGATTTCACTTATTTATTTTAGAGAGAAAGGGAGCACGAGCAAATAAATAAATAAAATCTTTTAAAATAAATAAATAAATAAATAAATAAAAATGAAGGTGGAAGAGTGGCACCTGGGTGGCTCATTTAGTCAGGTTAGACTGGTTGTGGGCTCAGGTCATGGTCTCAGGGTTGTGAGAATAGGGCTCCATGTTATGTGTGGAGCCTGTTCAAGATTCTCTATCTTCCTGTCCCTTGCTCACACACTCTCTCTATAAATAATAATACTAGTAATAATAATAATAATAATAATAATAATAAAATGAAGATAGAAGAAAGACACTTCAGACAAACAGGAACTTAGAAAATTTGTGGCCAGAAGACCATCCCTACAAAAAATATTCAAGGAAAATGATCTGAAATCAAAGTACAAAGACAGAGGGAGGAAATGAGGGACAACGGGAAGAGTCATACATGGGTGAGTACAGTTGATCCTCGAACAATGCAGGTTTGAACTGTGTGGGTCCACTTCTACACAACTTTTTTTTTTTCCAAAAAGTACAGTATAGGACTGTAGATATATCTTCTCTTCCTCATAATTTTCTTAATATTTTCCATTCTCTAGCTTATTTTATTGGAAGAATGCAGTACACAGTAGATAGGACATACAAAATATGTGTTAATCAAGTGTTTCTGTTATCAGTAAGGCTTTCGATCAACAATAAGCTGTCAGTAGTTAAATTTGGGGGAATCAAAAGTTACATAGGGATTTTCATCTGTGCAGAGGGTCAGAGTCCGTAAGCCCCAGGTTGTTGAACGGTCAACCGTGTATGTGGAATGAAATACATGACAATGCAGAACAAAAAGCAAAGGGGATAAATGGGCTTAAAGTGTTGCCTTATCCAGAGAGTGGTAACTTCCAAAAGTAGATGCAGTCAATCAAAGGGTAGTGTTCTATCCTCTAGGGTAACCAGCATAGGAATGATAACAGAACTTATGACTACCAAGGCAGCAGAGCGAGGAGATGGAATACATTCCAACAAATTTATATTAATCCAAAATTGTCAGACATCTATAAAAGCAGGACTCAGTTATATCGTGATTGTAAGAAACATGTGCCTTACATATAAAGAGCCTAAAATACTAAAATTAGAAGAATAGGAAAAGCTGAGGTAACTCTATTAACATATAGTTAATGAGAATATAATTATGGCTATTATCTATACTGATGTGTAGACATATAAGTAGCTATATGTATTGAACATATGGTTAAAAAGACAATATATTCTTTTAAAAAAATGTTTAAAGGGGTGCCTTAGTGGCTCAGTGGGTTAAAGCTCTGACTTCAGCTCAGGTCCTGATCTCAAAGTCCTGGGATCGAGCCCTGCATCGGGCTCTCTGCTCAGCGGGGAGCCTGCTTCCCCCTCTCTCTCTATCTGCCTCTTTGCCTGCTTGTGATAGTTCTCTTTCTCTCTGTCAAATAAATAAATAAAATCTTTTAAAAAATAAAAAATAAAAAATGTTTTAAGAGAGAGAGAGCACATACATGTGCACAAGAGTTGGAGGGGAAGGACAGAGGGAAAGAGAGAATCTTAAGCAGGTTCCACACCCAGCAGGGAGCCCAGAGCCAACGTGGTGCTACATCTCCCAACTCTGAGATCATGACCTGAGCCGAAATCAAGAGTTGGACCAACTGAGCCACCCAGCTGCCTCAAAACAATATATTCTTTTTTTTTTTTTTAAAGATTTTATTTATCAGAGAGAGAGAGGGAGAGAGAGTGAGCACAAGGCAGAGAGAATGGCAGGCAGAGGCAGAGGGAGAAGCAGGCTCCCTACCGAGCAAGGAGCCCAATGTGGGACTCGATCCCAGAGTCCTGGGATCATGACCTGAGCTGAAGGCAGCTGCTTAACCAACTGAGCCACCCAGGCGTCCCAACAATATATTCTTTAAGACAAGATTTATTACTAGAACTATTTCACAATATTAAAGAAAATAACATAAAAAATATTCTTCTCATTGCCTGTTTTAAGGTTTCGCTTCTCTTGGAAGTTCTGCTAATTTAAAGTCAAGGGTTATTTCTTAGGGATGATAATGTGCCCTCACCCTGGTGTGTTAGGCTCAAGTTGTTGTTACCTTTTGTTTGAATTGTTTGGCTATTCTCATAATGAGCCCTTAGTGCTTCATAGAATAATATTTTATTTTCTCTGGAAAGTACTAGATGAAAGGTTTAATGTAGGGCAGAGCAGATATATAAAGGCAATGTAAACTTAAACAGGGTATGGCAGAGCAAGATTAAAATAAATTAGTGACATTTACTACCCTGCATGTCCAGCCCACTAGCTCACCTGGGTCATAGCATCTAATCCCTGTCACAACCCCAGGCTAGAATTTGGTACCCTTAGCACTCTAATGACCAATCTACAAAAGTTGACTTGGAATTAGCTATTGATTATTGTTCCATAACTGCAGCTGGCAAGGAGCATATCTATGATCCTCTTTATATATATAATCTTCTTACCCACTCATCCATCAGTAGACACTTAGGTTGCTTCCATATCTTTGCTTTTGTAAATGACACAGCAAGGACATGGTGATGTATATGTTTTTGAGTTAGTGTTTTCATTATCTTCAGAAAAATAGCCAGAAATGGAATTCTGTTTTTAATTTTTTGGTGAACCACCATACCAATTTCCCTAGTGGCTGCACCAATTTGCCTTCCCACCAATGGTGCATGAAGGTTCTTTTTGTTCCACTTCCTCACCAACATAGCCTCAAAATAATAAAACAAAAATTGAGAGAAAGGAGAAATAGGCAAATCTACGATCATAGTACAGATTTTAACTACCTCTGTTGGTTATCCGAAGAGAAATCAGAGGTCCCTGGGCGACTCGGTTGACTGGTTGATAGGCTCTTGATTTCTGTTCAGATCATGATCTTGGGGTCCTGGGATTGACCCACAAGCCAGGCTCCACACTCAGCAGAGCGTCTGCTCAATGGTTATCTCTCTCCTCTCCCTCTGTTCCTCTACCTGCTCGCACACACACACACACACACACACACACATGCTCTCTCTCAAATAAATAAATAAATCTTTAAAAAAAGAAAAAAGAAAGAAAGAGAAATCAGACAAAAATTCAGTAAAGCTAGAGAAAATGTGGACAACATGATTGATAAATATGAGTCAACAAAAGTAAAAAAGCACTGTAACAACAACAAAGCACTGTAACCAACAACTTCCTGGTAAATATTCTTTTCAAGAACACATGGAATATTCATAGAAAGAAACCACATACTGTGCAAAGAAGCAAGTCTCAGCGAATTTAAAAGGATTTTCATCATGCAGTTATATCCTCCAATCACAGTGAAATTAGAGTAGAAATCAATAATAACATAACTGGGAAAGTCTTAAATGTTTGGAAGTTAAGATATATCCTTCTAAACAATTCATGAGTCAAAACACAATGGAAATTTTTAAAATATATTGAACTAAATTATAACAAAAATGACACATTTGAAACTTGTAGGATACAACTAACATGGAATTTGTAGGGAAATTTATAAGGTCAAGGACAAATATCAGAAAAGAGAAAAGCAGAGGTGCCTGGGTGGCTTAGTCATTTAGACATTGGGCTCCCTGCTCAGTGGGGAGTCTGCTTCTCCCTCTGTATCTGCCTGCCACTCCCCCTGCTTGGTCTCTTTCCCTCTCTCATATAAATAAATACACAAATAATCTTTTAGAAAAAGGAAAAAGCACTAAAAATCAATGATCTGAGAGAGGAAACAATTAACAAACTTATAGTCCAACAGCCAAATCTACTCCCCTCTCCAATCTGGTTTATAAATAAAGTTTTATTGGAACAGAGCAAAATCACTTGTTTCTGCATTATCCATGTCTGCTTTTTACTATAATGCTACAATCGAATAATTGTACTGGAGTCTACATAGTCTTCAAAATCTAAAATACCTATTATCTGGCATCTTACTGAAAAAAATTTGCTGGCCTCTAATATGAGTTTTCAGATCCAAACCTGGAAAATGAACAGAAAAATAAACCTAAGGAAATTAAAAGAAAGAAAACAAAAAAGACAGAAGCAGAAATCAATTAAATGAAAAGCAAACTTAGGGGAGAAATCAACAAATCCTAAAGTCGATTTTTTAAGATTAATAATACTGATGAATATTGATGAGAAAAAAGAAGACACACATTCCCAATATCAGAAGGATAACAAGTCACTACTATGAGAGTATAAGGCAAGCTGTAGAATGGTAAGAAATACATATATTTTTAATATATATATATGGCCTATAAAATATTCATCTTCAAAAAATAGAGATAACATAAATTATTAAGAAAAAGTTTCATTTCTTTTAAATGGGGAAAAACTTGAATAAACATTTAGGAAGACATCCAAATGACCAGTATGCATATGTATAACTCTCAAAGTCATAGACCATTAGAGAAATGCAATTGAAACCAGTAGTTACCAGGATACTTCCTCCAGAATGGCTAAAATACAAAAACTGATAATACAAAGGGTTAACAGGGGTGTGGAGCAATTGAAATTCTCTTAAACAGCCTGTGGGGGTGTGAATTGGTATAAAAAGTTTGGGTAACTGTTGGGGCGCCTGGCTGACTCAGTCGGTTGAACATCCAGCCCTCCATTTCAGCTTAGGTAGTGATCTCAGAGTTGCGAGATCGAGTCCCACCTTGGGCTCCGTGCTGAGCATGGGGTATGCTTGGAATTCTCTCTCTCCTTCTCCCTCTCCCCTCCCCTTGCTTGCACATTGTCTCTCTCTCAAAGTAAACAAAATCTAATATTTATGGCCGCATTAACCATAGTAACCCCAAATGGAAACGAACCACACGTCTTTCAACTGGAGAAGAGATACACAAGTGGTGGTCTACCCAAGCAATGTAATATGGTGCAGTAGGAAGAAAGAATCAGTACTACTGTACACAGTAGGGAAGGAAGCCAGATGCAAAACGAGAATACACTGTATGTTTTCATGTCCATAAAATTCAAACGCTAACAAAACCAAACCCATGGTGACAGAAGTCCAAAGCGTGGTTTCCTTTAGTGGGACATAATAATTAGGAGCAGACATGAGGGAGACTTCCAGGCCTCAGTGACGCTCTGTATCTCAGTAGGAGTGGGGGGTTTCAAAAGGGTAGTCATCGTTTTGTAAAAAATTCGTAAAGCCATGCACTTAAGGTATGCAAAAATTGCTGGATATGTTTTTCTTCCATAAAAGTTTGCCAAAAAAGAAAAAGAAGCTTAATTCCTAGAAAGGTCAGGTAGTGCTTAAAGAGGCAGATAGGGAATGAGACAGCCTGCGTTCAAATTCTGGCTTGGCCATTTGCAACCTGTGTGTTCTTAGACTATGTCACCTGTCTGCATCCCAATTTCCTTATTTGTAAAATGGGACAATACTAGGATCTAAGCCTAAGGTTGTACTGAGGACTCATGAGTTGATCTATGCAAAATATTTATGATAGTGCTATATGTAGTAAGATCTCCATAAATGTTGCTTTTTTGTTGGTGGTGGTATTTTTATCTTTGCATCTCATCTGGAGGGCCACAAGAAATCAGGGTTAAAACCAAGAGTCTTGGGGTGCCTGGGTGGCTCAGTGGGTTAAGCCTCTGCCTTCAGCTCAGGTCATGATCTCAGGGTCCTGGGATCGAGCCCCACATCGGGCTCTCTGCTCAGTGGGGAGCCTGCTTCCTCCTCTTTCTCTGCCTGCCTCTCTGCCTACTTGTGATCTCTCTCTCTCTGTCAAATAAATAAATAAAATCTTAAAAAAAAAAAAACAAGAGTCTTATGCCCTTGGGCATTTGTTCCAGAAAAATGAAAATTTATGTTCACACAATCACCTGTACACAAATGTTTACAGCAGATTTATTCCTCATACGCAGAATCTGCAAACCAGATGAAAGCACATCCACCTTCAGTGGATGACGATGGAACTGTGGTACCCCCATACCACAGGATACCACTCCACAATGAATAGGAACAAAGCATGGTCATGCACAACAAACTGGGTGAACCTCAAGGAAATCGGGCTGAATGAAAAAAGCCAACCCCTAAAGCATATACATGCATGCTTCCATTCACAGAACATTCTTTTTTTTTTTTTCTTTTAAGATTTTATTTATTTGACAGACAGAGATCACAAGTAGGCAGAGAGAGGGTGGGGAAGCAGGCTCCCTGCTAAACACTGAGCCGAATGTGGGGCTCGATCCCAGGACTCTGGGATCATGACTGGAGCTGAAGACAGAGATTTTAACTCACTGAACCACCCAGGGACCTGCACAGAACATTCTTGAAGCAACAAAGCTAGAGAGATGGAGAATAGGATTAGTGGTTGCAGGGGTTAGGGATGGGGATGGGGTAGAGAAGGTGTGGTTATCTTTAGACAACAGGGAGGGTCCTTCTGGAGATGGAGCCCTTCTTTAGCTTCACTGGTGCTTAATGCACACACGTGCACATACGCTAAAATTGCACAGAACTACACACACACACACACACACACACACACACACAAAAGTATAAGTAGAACTGAGGAGATCTACATAAAATTGGTGGATGGTATCAATGTCAATATCCTGGTTGCAACACCATACAACGGTGGTGCAAGATATTACCCCTGGGGAAGATTGGATAAAGGGATCTCTCTGTATTATTTTTTACAACTGTTTATAAATCTACAATGATCTCTGATAACAGGCATCCAAGCTTTGATGTCCTGAATCTATCACGGACCAGCTGGGTGACTTTGGGCAGGAAGACTCCCTAGAGCCTCAGTTTCCCCATCTGCTAATTGGAGATGGTCATAGTTCCTACTCCCTAGCCTTGTTGTAAGGATGGAGTCATGAGCATAATGTCCCAAACAGCATGCATCCTCAATAAATGCCACCTTCAGGAAAATGAT